>NC_083236.1:46023569-46737069 GCF_032191835.1 Heteronotia binoei
CAAAAGGAAGGGCTCTGAACTGGTAGTGTTCCCCGCTGTAACAGAATCTGAGGAATTTTCAGTGGCCAGGAAAAACTGGAATGTGCAGATAGGCTTCTGTCAAGTCGATAGAAGTTAGCAGTTCCTTGGGTTTCAGGGACTCTGCAATGGATCGTAGCATCTCCATTCGGAAATGCTTGGTTGCGATGAATTGGTTGACAAACTTTTAAGTCCAGGATCACCCTCCAGTCCCCTGATCGTTTGGGTACTGTAAAAAATATGGAATAGACTCCAGATTGTTGTTCTTCTGTTGGTACCCTTTTTATTGCTTGTATCGAAAGCAGGTGTTGAATGGCCTGAAGAGTTCGAATCCTCTTTTAAGTGTTTCGGTGCTCTGGAGAACGAATGAAGTGATGTGATGGGAAACTGAGGAATTTGGTTTTGTAACCGCCTGCTACCACCTCCTTGCACCAATTGTCTATTTGTGAGTCCTGCCAGACCTGTGCAAAGTGAAGCAGACGGACACCAACAGGGAGACTCTGGTAGTCATTGCTTGGATTTTGGATCTCAGTCGGTTCTGTCTGGTAGTTTGCCTTGTTTGTTGAACCTATTGTGGAAGGTGGGTCTACAGAAGGGTTGCTTGGACAAGGACCATGAGTTTCTCTTTGAGTCCTGTCGAAACTTTTGAAGGGTGTGTTGGGTATGAAAGGAAGAGAAAAATTTTGCCGACCGTCTTGACGCCTAATGAAGCGTGGCATAGCCTTTTTATCCCTCATTTCTACCAGGATCTTATCTTGACGTTCGCCGAAAAGGTGCCCCCCTTGGAAAGGATATGACATTACTATGTTCTTGGACCTGGTGTCCGCAAACCAAACTCTGAGCCAGTGTCTTGCTCCAGCAGTGGATGTGATTGCTCGGGAAGCAAAAACCAATGAGTCTAGGGTGGTATCTGTGAGAAAAGAAACCGCTTTTAGTAATCTATTTGCTCCATCAATGACTCTGGAATTCTCCTCTGGTAGCATCTTTAGTAATTTTCTTAGCCAAACGATAGATGCCCTGGCGACCATAGAACTTATTGCTGAAGCTTTGAGAGACATAGAGGATGCTTCAGGAGCCTTGCGTAAAGCAAATTCAGCTTTCTTATTTAAGGCATCCTTTAAAGTCCCATGACCGTCTTCTGAGACCAACCCATAACTTTGTAAAACTGCCACTGGAACCTGCAAGAATTCCTTAGTGAAGGAGTACAGATGGTATAGTTTCTTGATGAAACCTGGGTACTGCTGGTTAGTGAAAGGTTTCTTCCATTCAGCTCTCATTTGTCTCTCAAAATAAGCTGGAAAAGGAGAGGCTTTTTCAGTGGCATTGTGCCTTGGGAAGAACTCCCTGTTGCCTTCCTTGTGGGCTATCTTATGTTTTACTTCTGCATCTTCCTCAATATCGGAGTCAACATCTAGGTCTAAGGCTGCTAAGGACTTTGAAAGTAAATATTGATAATCTTCCATATTAAAAAGTCGTTTTGCAGGTTCCGGTGGCTGATGTGAGAGTCCTCATTGTCTGTAGAGAACTCTCCCTCCTCCCTATCATCTGGATTGTCTGGGTGGTCTGTCCCATCAGGAGACTGATCCCCTTGTCTTTCATCTACTGACACTTGTTTCTGGGCAGCCTTGGTCGGCCAGGACCTAGGGTTCTTTCCTTTAGGTCTGTTACGGGGAAAGGAGGGGGGGAGATGGGGAGAAGGCTGGAGATCTACGTGGCCTCTTGCCCCTAGGCTTCTGGAGGCTCACCAGTTCCTCTCTAAGCTGTCCCTTCAGAACCTCGAAAAAAATCACTTGGTAGCAGGACTGGGATTAAGCCCCTCGACTCCCAGCCATGAAAAACCTCTACGGCTCTACTCGCGAGTAAGCGGTTGTGCCGGCCATGTCATGCAAAGGGGGGGAAGACAACCGGGCCTTTACATCCGCGTTAAACGTAGTACTTGCCGCCATTTCCCCCCCCCCCTGCCCCTGGAGTGTTCTGGTGGCTGATGTGAGAGGCCTCTCGCTGCACTGCTCATGGCCATGTCGTCGGAAGCACAGGAAGTTTTGGCATGCTTTGTACTGGAGCCACGATACTACGGCATCGATGGGGAGACAGAAACAAGCCGCAGCTGGGTCTTGTTGGCTCCACTGTAGGCAGGCGTCTCTAAGGGCTCCCTATCTTTATCAGATAGGAATTCGTCCCGACTGCCCTGCATCCTTCCACGATCTTTAATCGCGTCCTAGCTAGCTCACTCCCAGGACTGGCAAGCCTTGCCGGTGAGCTGTTAAATGGCCACCCTTAAGGGCACTGACCCTGAAGAGATTTTTCTCTTTCCTCTCTCTCTGTCCTTGTGTTGCTCTTCTTTCACAGAAAGAGAAGGATAGATGGTGAAAGGAAACAGGATAAATTGATGATTAAAAGAAAAGAAAAAAGAATAGCACTGCAGGGACTATTTTCTGAGGTGCTCTCCCTACTGAGGCAGGAAATGAACTGACTCAAGGGTGACTCCCACAGGAAGCAGGAAGTTTTAAATAAATAAATAAATTATCCTGCCTCCCTACAAGAAGGATGGGAAATCACCCACAAGATGTCCTCTGCCTCAGAGGGAGAACTTCCTGACCATTAGAGTGATTCCTCAGTGGAATAGGCTTCCTCAGGAGGTGGTGGGCTCTCCTTCCTTGGAGGTTTTTAAACTGAGGCTAGATGGCTATCTGACAGCAATAAGGATCCTGTGAATTTAGGAGGCGGTATTTGTGAGTTTCCTGCATTGTGCAGGGGTTTGGACTAGATGACTCTGGAGGTCCCTTCCAACTCATGATTCTATGATTCTATTTCTTTAACTGGGTCAAACTACAGCCATATAAAAAGCAATGACTTTGCTCCTTAAGGACAGTTCTAACAGGGTTCTGGATCTATGTATCATTAAGAGGCGAAGGGGTCTTCCTGGACACTTGGCAAAACATAGGCTAACTTCCCCACAAAAGTCTATACAAGCCAATACAAAGTGCCATAGTTTGGAATACATCGTCATGGTATCTAAAGAATAATTCTTCTTAGACCTAGATGTCAGCTACAACACAGTTGGCATCCAAATTTCATCCAACCTGCATCTGGCAGGAGAAGACAGGTATGCCAGTACTGGCAGCCAAGTCAGTTCTGCTTACTTTTCTATGCCTGAATAGTCAAGTTCAATGGAAGAGCCTGTATGTTATCCTTCAGTTCAGATCTGATGAGACATCAGGTACATTATGCAATTAACCCTTAAGCGTCACAATACAAAATCATGACTTGGCTCCACCATACATTGGTAGCTCCAAACACAACCACACACAGCAGCAAGTAGTAGCAAAGCTATACTAACAAATACAAAAGCTAAGGGGATGTCAGAGAAAGCATTTAAATAATCAAGGCCATTATCTATAGAAAACCGTCTAAGGCAGGCCACAGTCATCTTAGAAATATTAGTGCTTGCCTTTCTCAGAGATTGAGGCATTCAGCACAAACTGTGCCTACAGATTGAGCTAAATTCCCAGATATAATTTGGAAACAATCAGCAGTGCAAAGAGAAACATTTTAAGAGCTAGTGGCAGATATTTTCCCAAATTGTTCTCTGCTACCTTTTTCCAGAACAGCTACACCTAACAAGCCAAGGATGATCTGTCAAGAAAATGTTTAAGGCAGTTTGTTTGAGCAAAACCCTTTCTGAGCAACATTTTAACACTAACTGAAGTGAACCAGTCATGCAGCTAAAGGGAACGTTCATGTTCAGAGGGAGTATGTCTCTGCATGTGGGGATAAAAATGGGGGAGAATGGTTGCCTCCAAGCCACACTTTAAATTAGGATCTGGCTGGTGATTGCTGACAACAGAATTCTGAACCAGGATCTTGATTTGTTCCAATAGAGCTCTTCAGAGGTACTGATATGAGGCTATTTTGGACTTCTTAGCAACACTAATTTTAAATGCTCGTGCCTGAAGACTTCTGCCAAACCACTACAACAGTTCCAAGAAAATAATTTGCTCTGGAGATATTTGCGGAAAAATCTGGAAGACAGTCTCCCCCTACTCCAGCCCAATAAGCGAACAGAACTTCTTAGAGTTTGACTTTTGAAAGAGACACACCCATCTTTTAATGAAAGGCAACTATAAAGGAAGTGGCCTCAAATAAGCAACCAGATATCATGCCTAGCCGGCTACATCAATTCTTTCCAGGATGCTCTACTGACATTTTCTACTCTTTTGTTACTTAGTAACTTAGTATGGTTTCTGACAGTTTTGGTCCAATTCACATTTGTCCTATCTCACTTGATGCTGAATGTGTGAACTGTCTTCAGTGAAAAGTAGAGGTGATGTGTAGTTCTACTGAGCAGGGAAAAACTAGGTCATTTGGCTTAACTGCAAGGAGAGAAAACAGAAACAATGTACAGAGAAAAGTGTTCCTGATCTTCAGTGAAGAGTGTGTGCACCTGACCTTGTGTGCTATGTGTGTTCAGGGTTATTGCATGCTGGAGAGCACCTGGCCTTCACTCCTGCTATGTCTATTAGATGATGTCATGATTCAATAAAAAAAAAGTAGGCTGCTATTTCCACAAGGGTGTTTCCTTCTTAATGGAATATTCTAATAATAGGAACAAGCAGTCAATTGTCTAGAATCCCAAACTTACATGAAACTCTCATCAAAATAGTTTGAGTCCAGCAGTTGAACTTTGTTCTGCTGCTTCAGACCAACATGGCTATCTGCCTGAATCTATGAAACTCTCGTGTAAACATGCCGGAGCAATGACTCACGGCATTCAGATATCCAATTTAACACCATTAAACAAAATGTGCATAAAACTATCTTGCCTGAACTTGCGTGCATACCTGTCCCCAAAGGAGCAAAATTATGGAATTGTGGTTTAACACTAACTTAAAACCTGGTTTATTCACCTTTATCTTGGTTCAACAAGATATCTGAAAGTATCCTTGGTGTAACCATCATCAAAGAGAGAAATTGTATGTGTAAACACTCTCAGTTATTTTAAAGTACATTAGGAAAAAATATGTTGGTTTCTTAGTAAAGGTGCAAGCACCAGTTGTTTCCAACTCTGGGGTGACGTCGCATCACGACGTTTTCACTGCAGACTTTTTAAAGGGGTGGTTTGCCACCTCACCCCCAGCAAGCTGGGTACTCATTTTACTGACCTAGGAAGGATGGAAAGCTGAGTGAACCTTGAGCTGGCTACCTGAACCCAGCTTCTGCTGGGATCAAACTCAGGTCGTACGCAGAGACTGTAGTACTGTGGCTTTACCACTCTGCATCATGGGGCTACCTGTTGGTTTCTTAACATTGTAGTATTTTCCAAGCCCTGATTTAGGATCAGCACTAGGTTGCTGTTCAGACTTGGGACAAGGCAAATTGTGCCCCAAGAGTCATAACTCAGAACAACCTCAGATATCCAAGAGTGCCTCTCCCCTAAATACACATTTTAAGTTTTGAACAGTGTGCTTCTCACCCCACAAAGCCCATGGGAGCACTTTCAAGCAGTGGCTCCTGCCTGCTTTGCCTTCTCTAGTCTCAGAATTCCTCCTCAAAGCTACTTCTTTCAAAAACAGATCTCACATTAGCAGAGTCAATGATGGCTGAAGGCAAGCTGGTGTTTGTCTCTTGTTCCTTAACTGCCAGAGGCTGTATGAGGCATCAGGTGCCATTACTGAGCGGTTCTTTGATGCTAATACTTCCTGCAGGGTGGAATAAACAAAACATCAAGGTGACCGACTTCACTGGGGCCAAGAGGCAAATGAAGTGCCCCACCCCTCACAAAAACCACATCAGAACCATTATGAATCCATGTTCTGGGTTAAAAGGAGGTGGAGGAAGAGATATGAATGTTTCAAACTTTGCCTCTCACATGCAGCTCCTCAGATATTCAGTCCTTTCCCCAGTAAATGCAAACAAAGAATATTTCTGGACTCAGCCTGGGGTACCCTTTACTTGCAAGAAAGCTACCCCCCAAAATCTGGAAATTAAGAACAAGCATTTAAATTCTGAATATCCTGAATGCAATTGGGAGCTGCCCAAGCCCAGTGGCAAGGTATATTTATTCTTAAGAACTTGGGAAACAGCTAACAGAAGACAGTACAACAAGACTGGATGGACCAGCAGAATCATTTCACATAAGACTTCTTCATCTGCAAACACTATCCATGAAGCCAACACAGCAAGACAGGATCTGTAGAGTGGAAGGAGGGGAAATTGTCCTAGGCTCTAAATTCACCATATCCCAATTAAGTGAATTCACAACCACACCTAGTTTTTCTTCAGCAGCCTTCAAAGAAAGAAAAAAAGAAACTACACTAGAGGAACTAAATATGAGATGCTGGTATTCACCAACTAGCCCTATTATGCTGCAATTTGGAAATGTGGAAGACAAAAGCGCAGGCAGTTCACCTATGCTCTATGGCTAAACTCTCCTTTTCTGCACAAACCCAAGAGACTCCAATGTTTGAGGTCAGGGCATGTTCACAAAGAACCACTATCAATAATACACCAACAATAACTTACATAGCACCTTAAAGGCTAACCAAATTTGTGGCATGGTATGAGCTTTCATGAGTCATGAAAACTTATATCCTGCCACAAACTTTGGTAGTCTTTACGATGCTATTAGACTCTTGCTCTTTTCTACTCCTACAGACAAACACAGCTACCCACCCTGATCATAAAAAATAAGTCATGCTGTGCTTAAACTTGTACATCTTATTCTGAAGACTTTTGGGCAGATGTTGAAAAAATGTAATCAAGCAGCAGTACAGCAACTGAAACGAAAATAACTGTTACGCTTGTATTACACCTTACTTCAAGGAGCGCATAGTGGTGATTTGCATACATCACCACTCTTGGTCTCATCTATTTTACAAGGTTTTGCCAATGTCAAGGCTGAGAAGGAACATCCATATCCTGCACTGTGCCTGCTATAATACCATATGGATTCTCTCAACAGGGGCACGTGTCCTGTGGGCATGGTCTAGTTCCTGGAGGTTATCAGTGAAGGCTTTGAGCAAAACAGCACCCAGGAACTCTGCTTTAAGTAATGCCTGAGAATGCCAAGGTTTTTTTTCTTGATTCATGAAGCCAATCACAAAGCCTGGTTATAAAATAAAACGGGCAACATGCAAAAAAAACAAAAACAAAACTGTCTTGCTATACCAGATTCCACACAATGCTTAATCTTCTGCTATTACTGCTAGGCCTGGAGAACTAGGATTCTTTCCTTATACTACTCATCTGAACACAACCACACTGAATCCAGTACTGCATCATATGGCACAGGAAAACTATGATTATATTAAACAGTTCATTGGGGAAGATGCACTTCCCCGTCCCTAAGGAGAAGTTAATTTCCTTTGATTAAAGATACTTACAAGTGGTACTTTTTTAAAAAATGCCATTAAATGGGACAAAACTTTTATCTTAAAGCAAATTTCCATATTTACAAAGCAGATTCTCAAATATTACTTTTGGCTGAGCCATGGAGAGTATTTCATAAAATACACAAAGTTCTGTCAGAAGCAGCAAGGGTACATTCAGTCCTTAGCAGTGCTATTAACAAGTGAATCCAACACAACTATGGCAAGAGTACAAATTTATAAACAGATGCATTCTGATATTTGGCAATAAAGGTGACTGAATCGGTCTCTGACCCAAAACAGGGGTGAAAGTGCCAAAATTAATAAGCAAAGCAGGAGAATTCAGGAAGCTCTGAAACTACATAACCAAACACAGGCGGAGTTCAAAAAGACAAGAAGCAGCAGGGCAGTGGCACTGTTCGGAATAAGTACAGCATAAACATGGGCAAGTCTAAACAACTCACAACATGCTGCAATCCTGTGCACACTTAACAGGAAGTAAGCCCCACTGACTGGAACTTACTTATAAGCAATATGCATGAAACTGGCCTGCCACACAATCTGGGCATGAAAGTACCTGGGCAACAAATTAGTCTCTACTATGACACACTGAAAATAAAGCTATGGAATTATAGTCCACAATAATGCATTCAAGTCTCACCAGTTTATATGGGTGTAATTTCAACTGGTTTGAGCTCACTGTCTAAAACTAACAAAACCATCAGTCTAAATCCATTTTCTCTGTTGCACAGTTCACCACTTAGCCTATATATATGTTGTAGACAAGACTTAAGAAGCACATGCTGCCAACCTGTTTCAACAACAGGAAGGTTTCGAAGGCTTTAAAATCAAAACTTAAATGAAAAAACACCTTAATGTAACAAAGCAGTTGGCCATCTACAGGTGAATCATACATGGAAAGTCAAAGCAAACAGACTAACCTTTAAAAGTTTAATTTTAATACAAGCAGATAGGAGAAGTTGATTGGACCACATTCTCAAGCATCAAGGACCACCCAGACGAATGCTACATTAAAAGCACTGAGGAATAATTAAACAGAACCCCAGTTAGTTTCTACCCAACACAGTGTGGTATAGTGGCTATAGTGGGTTAGAACCTGGAAAACCCAGCTTAAATCCCTACTCTTATAATGGAAGCTTGCTGAGTAACCTCCTGTCAGTCACACTCACTCTATTTAACCTATCCCACAGGGTTGTTGTGAGGATAAAAGTGGCAACAGGACAATGATGTAAGCTGCTTTGGGTTCTCATTGGGGAAAAAGACAGTGTATAAATGAATTAAATAAATATTTTGGCTATTATGGCAAAACAGCAAAGGAAAGCACCTGCAACATGTAGAACTGTCAGCTATGTCAAGCTGCCACACTTTTAATGGGCAACTGCAATAGGAAATTACCTAATATTAAGCATGGGCAGCATTCTTGTAAACTGCTCTGAGATTGTAAGTCGCTCTGAGACTCTGATTCAGAGAGAAGGGTGGGGTATAACAGAAGAAGGCCATTTCTACCATCTGACACCAGCAATCTTTTAACTAGAGATGCGGGTGGTTGAACAGAGGCCTTCTGCCTGCAAACCATATCCTTTGTCATTAAATCATGGTCCCTCCCCCTTGAACTCTCAAGGCTACATGGTTCCATAATTTTATTTACAACCCCCCTCCCCTGTGAATCATTTCATTATGTCACACTCTATCTCATAACAGGAAAGTATTGGGATTGCAGTAGCTGCATACCTCCATGCTGGGGCCACAGGAAACTTTGGAATCAGGTGTCACAGTTTAAACCAGAAAGGGAGAACAGAGATGGAGGAGGGCATTTCCCTGAAATTCCTTCCTTTCAGAACAGGATAATTCACCAGTGTGGTGTTATCTATGAATGGAAGAGCTTAGTTATTGACTAATCAGTCTAAGCAGACGTTAGGCAACTCACCCTCTTCTCATCCTAGCCTTCCTAAATGGGGTGCCTACAAGTCCACTAGCTTCATTCCAGCAGCTGCTAGCGTGGTTTACATGTACACTGCCCTCTCAGGCAGCTCAGTCTCAAAACTGTCAAGTAGGCAGGCAGAATCAAAAAGAGGCACCATATTTAGAACCTTCAAAAGCAAAGGAAGGGGGGAGGGGAGAAAGCCAACCCCCAACGAACCTGTGAATGTCCACATAGTTTATATAGGGACCCCCAGTCCTAATCACACCTCAAGAAAGCAAAACCAATACAATCAAAGCACCTCGAACGAAAAGAGTAAGGGATCCCACTCCCTCAAGAGCATGGAGCCCCTGGCCTTGGCCTGTTGTGACACAGGGGCAGTTAAGCAAAAGAAAATCGAATCCTTTCCAGGCTGCGTTTGCCCGAGCAAACTGACTCATACAAGCTTATGCATTTCGTTAGTCTTTGAAGGCGCTCCTTAACCCTTGCCCGATTTCCAGGCTTCCAGAAGCGCATCGTTGGAAAGGGCAGAAAAGGGCAGGTCCATATCAAGGGGAATGGGGTGGGGGTGTGTGAAATGAATGACTAAAGTCGGGGCAGAGTGTGTCAGTGCGGCTGCCCCAATCGTCTGATGGTGGTGGTGGGAACCTTTACCCAAAACGAAGGCAAGAGGGGAAAGGGGTTGGGGGGGATCTGGTTGCCTGAACTCCTATCCTCCCCAACTAAGCTCCATCCAGCCGGTTGCAAAGCAGGAGGCAGGCGAGCTCGGGCGTCCCCGCCTGGCGCTCTCCCGCGCTGCATGGCGCTGCAGCTCAGCCTGCCTTGCAAGAGGGAGCTCGAGTCCCCCGATCTGGCGCTCGCCGCGCCTCTCACTCCGCAGCGCGCACAGCGAGGCGGCGGCCGGCGGGAGCAGGCGAGCCAGGCACGGGCCAGCGGGGCCGGACGCCGCCGAGGAGGAGGACGAGGCCCGAGGGGGGAGAAAGAGACAAAAGGCGCGGACCTCGAGGCAGGCCCGGGGACGGTCAGGCTGCTTTGGGGAGCGGAATCGGGCGGGAAGCGGCCGTTGGGCGGAGGCGGGAGGCGCTTCGGGCCGGGCCTGGAGAGGAGGGCGAGCGAGGCGGGGGAGGCAGGCTCGGCCAAGAAGGCGCCGACTCCGACGGGATCGGGCGTGTTGCTTTCCTCCCCCCCCTCCTCCCCGCTTTTGAAACGGGGGCGGTTTGGGCGTTGAAGGCTGGCGGTGCCCATAATGGCGGCCGGAGTGGGAACTCATTTGGTTTTTTTTTTAACGGCCGAGGCGCCTCGGGTGACTCTGACAGGCCCGGCTGTGGCGGCGGCGGCGGCGGGGAGAGAGAGAGCGGGCGGGCGGGCGCGGGGCCAAGGCCTCGTCTGAGCCCCCTCGGCCGCCGCGCCCGGCTGCGTTCCTGGCGTCCAGGCCCGGTTCCTTCCGTCAGCGGCGCTGCGCTGTGAGGCCGATGGGCGGCAGTACCAGGCCGGCATGAGGGCGATGGGGACGGTAGAGGGAGACAAAGCCCCGCTCCCCATCGGCGGCGGCGCCGCGGCGGGTCCCAGCCCGAGCCCCATCGTGACACCTAGAGGCCGGAGAAAGCGACTGCAAACCCCCCGCGCCGCTTACCTGCCCCGGAGGCGCCTCCGGGCCGCCCCTGCTGCCCCGGGCCCCGCCCCGTCCGGGCCCTGCGGAGCTCCTGCTGCCGCTGCCCCCCCGCTAGCGGCCGCCGCCAGCGCCCAGCACCAGCTCGAGGTTTAATCGCTGCCACAGTCGCCTCGGACACAAAATGGCGGACGGCGGGGACAGTGCGCCTGCGCCAGCCCGGCAGCCGCGGACCGCCGGAGCTGAAGCGAAGGGAGGAGGGACAGAGAGAGAGGGGGAGAAGCGGCCGCGCGGGGCATCATGGGAGGAGCCGCTGGGCGCCAACTTCAAATGGCGACCGGAGGAAGGAAACGAAATGGGTGCGCGTGTGACGTCACGGCCTTCGCCGGCGACTGCGCGGCCTTCACCCGAGAGAGGGCCCTGCTGTTCAAGAGTGGGCGAGACCGGTTAGCTTCGCTGCGTGGCGCCCCCTTCAGGTGGTTGCCGTCTGTGGTAAGAAGTCACGTTACTTTCAGGCTGTTATGGTAGGGATGCCAGCCTGGGGATCTCCTGGAATTACAGCTCATCTCCAGACTAGAGGTCAGATCATTCTCCTAGATGCTTTGGAGGGTGGACTCTGTACCCCACTGAGGTCTGTCCTCTCCCCAGGCTTCCCCCTCTCAAATATCCAGGACATGGATATCCAGGACATATCTCAACCAATGTTCCCTCTAAGCTGAGTTAGTGTGAGCTAGCTCACAGATTTTTAGCTTCCAGCTCACACTTTTTTGTCTTAGCTCAGGAAGGATGACCCCAGAGGACACTAATTTATACTGTAGCTCACAACTTTTATGCCACTAGCTCACAAAGTAGAATTTTTGCTCGCAAGGCTCTGCAGCTTATAGGGAACACTGATCCCAATATGGACCTACACCCCTCCACTCCCCACACCAGTGGCCTGAGGGACTTGGCAACCCATATGCAAATTTATGTAAAAGTGCCTAACCCTAAACTGGGAAGGAAAGGCATATAAATGACCCTCAGCTGGTTGAAAGGAGCTTTTTATACTGCCCCCTTCAGGACTTATTTACATATTAGGAACTTATTTACATATTAGGCCACGCTCCTGACATCACCATTGTTTCACAAAGGGCTTTTTCTTTTTAGAAAAAGCTAAGCAGAAATCTTTTGCATATTAGAACACACCTGCTGATGCCAAGCCAGCTGGAGCTGCGTTCCTGCACAAAACGCCCGCTACTTACCTTTGTAAAGAGCTACTGCCAGTTCTACTTGGGCTCCCCTACTTTAACAATCTTGACAGGCAGAGATTCAACAGGCAGAGCATCCACCCTTAGCTCTATACACATGAGCTGGGAAATACTGCTGTGCCTGTTGAACCTGTCATACAGCTATTTTCTGAGAGGCATTTTGCCAACGGGGAAAATAAACAGTGGCACCGTGTTTGTTCACATATATTTGGGTGCCATTCACAGCCTTTACAAATCAGTGGGTAGTTTGTCCTTACTTCCAAGAAGATGTGGATTGCAGCAAATGTTTTTCAAATACCTCTGAAATGTGTTTTTCTTTCAACTAGAAGGAACAGTGGAAAGGGTTGGTAGATTGACACTATGCCATTGCTCATGACAAGTAGCTTGAAATCCATTCAGTGTGGATTAACTGCCATTCATCTCTCACCTCAAAAACTGGGACAGGAGGCCTTGGGTCTCACTAAGAAAGGGGGGGCTATAAATGAAGTAAATCATTTTCCTTATATTATGTCACAGGAAGGTTTGTGATGGAAAGCAGCCACAGAGAATTCATGGTACCATACTTTTTCAACTGGGTGGCTCTTCCAGTGACCAAGCACTAGTTGCTGCATTTGTAATGGATGTGTACAACCTACTGGAATGTAATCTGAATCATGTTTTTAGAACACTTATACGCCACCTGCTCAAGGCCACTCACAAAGTTAAAACAAAACAATAAATTCAACACAGCACAAACCCATCAATAAGCAAGGATGTGGTGTCATAGAGTCTGGCCTCTATGCCATTTTTTCTGGAGGGGGGACTGATCTCTGTAACCTAGAGACCGGTTGTAATTCTGGGACATCACCAGGCCCCATCTGGAGTTAAGCAACTCTAAGGCAATCCCCACTTACTTGGTAATAAAGCCAGTCCTGGTTACACAGTGGGGATCCATTGTTCTTATCTAGGCAAGCACGTTCCATGAGGCAGAGGTCATGCTAGGCATAGATTTTAAGTAGGCTTTTTAAAAGAAGATATAAGTTGGCAACCCAGCCTGAAGTATTTGCCAAGTGCAAAGAGGAGTGCGCTGTGTGTAAGTGCATCACATAATCACTTTTGAATGCTACTTGGCAACCATTTAAACATTTTCAGCCACATTTATTTGGTAATTAAATTTCTCTTTCAATTTACAGACATAGAAAAAGCCCAGCAGGAACTCATTTGCATATTAGGCCACACCCCCTGACACCAAGCCAGCTGGAGCAGTGTTCCTGCTTAAAAAAAAAGCCCTGTAGAAACATAAAATATAAGCTATATTTGTTTATACTCAAAATCATATTTACATACATTATGCAAAATTTGCTTAAATTTACTGTTTGATATTTAGTATTTCACTTCTATTTAAGTGTCTTTTTCATCTTTTCCATCTAGTTCATATCTAATAACAGTTTCATTATAAAACATATATTACCTAAATCCTTCTATCATCTGTTTTGATTTAATTTTATTCTTTATTTTCAGCTACATAGTTTTAAAAAAAACCTTTCAGTTTTTCCTATAATTCTGAAGTCAATCTATTATGAACGGGGATGTTAACTTGGCCATAGTCACATATCCATTCACTTTAGGGGTAATATGCCATCTCGAACGTTTTATATCAATTCTCTCTTAGTAATTGACATTTAGTAAATTTATTTAATCCAGAGATTTTCCCACTGACTCTTGTGTATCTTTTCTCTGAAATTTTGCATCCGTCTTTTCATGCAGTTTTTTTACTTGCACCATTTCAGTGTCATACTGCAGTAGTATTTTATATATTTTTCTAATAGATGTTTTGAACCGCCAGTGATTAATTGTTCAAAAGTTGTGTTCTTTCTTAGTTGGCCGCCTTCTTTAACTATTTGTTCTTTCAATTTCAGTACCATTGGATGATAACTACAGAATGTCTTTTCTTTCATCTTGAACTAGGGCTGCCAGCCCCCTGGTCCCAGTGGGGGATCCCTTGGTTTCAGGGGCTCATCTCCACCATGGTTGGCAGGGGACACCATTGCATTGGGGATGTCGTGGGGGATACTCTGGTTTCTGTGCAGACTATGGTTCTAAGATAATTTTACCATAGAGTACCCCAAAACCAGTGTGTCTGATGCTGTGATGTCACTTCTGGGGGACATCATTGTGTCAAGGATGTCGTCCAACATACCCACCCACCCCTGGAACAACCCCAAACACTTCTGCTGGGTGAGGGGATCTGGCAACCTTATTTGGACTGTTTGCCAGGGTTTTATTTCTTTCTTGTTTCTCCATCATATTCTCATAAGTTATATGATCCATTTTCTTTATCGTATTGTTGTCACAGTAAATGTCAGTGGTGAGATTGGCAGACTTATTCTATTTCTGCATCTTGTATTTGGATTGTTTTTAATGATTTCTTAATCCACAGATAATTGTATTTCTTCTTTAGTATTGATTGCTTCCAGTTTAACATTGCTTTGACTTGAGTTTGTGTTCCAGTCTGACACCCAGACTTAGGGTGGCTGCTTGGTGGTACAATTTGAAATTTGGTACAGCTAAACTCCCCCTTTTTCTACCTGGTAACACTTTAAATCTTATTACTGGCTTCTTTCCATTCCATACAAATGTATCATTTACCATGCTTTTAGAATCTTTTCATCTATATAAACTAGTAACATTTGAAACAAAAAAGCTGGCTTTGGTAATATATTGATTTTGACAGCGGAAATTCTTCCTAACCATGAAATTCACAACCTTTCTCCACTTTGTAGATCTTCTCTAATATTTGCACAAACTTTTAAATAGTTATCTTTATAAAGATTATCATTTTGTCCTATTATATATATTTCCAGATACTTTATTGGGTTTTTTAAAATGACAACACATTCTGGGTTTTGTTTTTAACTTCCCCTTGTGCTTTACTTGTCACTAATATTATCTTTGCCTTTTTTATTCAATTATAGCCAAAATATGTTCCAACTCTATTTTTTCCATTGTATATTTCAGGAAAATATTTGGTTTTACTTATTACCTCTACATAAATTTTCATTTTATATTTTTCTTTATATATTTTCTATTCCAGGAATCTTTGTATCTTGTCTAAGTTTTATAGCCAATATTTCCACTACCAAAATAAATAATGATGATATTGGACTACCTCTTCACATTCCTTTTGCTGTTTCAACTTTATCTGTTAAGAGAGCCATTTATTAAAATTCTAGCTTGTTTTATATAAATACTTTGCATTAGGGGCGCAGCCAGGCTTTTAAAATTCAGGGGGCTTTTTTAAAAAGTGGGGGGGGGGCACCCTTTCCCATCTACTGCAGGGTTTGCTACTTTTCAGAAGCTTTCTGGGGTAGGGACAAAAGTTGGAGGTCTGAAAGTGGCCAAGGCAAGGCAGCCAACAGTAGAACTTTGGAGTCAAGAAGGGACTGCACCTTGCAGGGAGGTTTCCTTCCACCTCCCTCTCCCCCACCCCAGCACTTTGAAGCCAGCAGCTCCATCCATCCCCCCAAGTCCATTCCACATGGCTTTCTCTGCCTCCTGCTTCTCTTCCTGCTGCTTTTGCTGCTGCAGTGCACTGTGCCCTGCTTAGCATTCCTGGCTCCGGCTGCCACTGATGAAGCTTCACTGATTCAACCATGGCAAATAAAAGGGGGGGGAGCAGGTTGTGACCCAGAGGGTCGCCTGGAAGTCAGAGGCAGGGCCCCCACAGGCCCTCCCGTGACTACAGACCTGCTTTGCATCCAGTTTAAAAATTGTTCCGCAGCTCATATTTTGAAGAACTTTCATTAAAAATACCATAGATGCATTGTTAAAAGCTTTCTCCGCATCTAGAAACATCCGTTTTTTTTCTCCTTGAGGATTCGATTGGAAAATGGCCAAAAAAACAGGAAGCAGAAAATAGGAATAAATGGTAAATGCTTGCAATGGAGGGATGGGGTCCCCTGGGGATCTGTATTGGGACTGGTGCTTTTCAACTTACTCATAAATGATCTGGAGTTCAGGGTGAGTAGTCCGATGGCCAAGTTTGCACATGACACCCTATTATTTAGGGTGGTTTAGACAAAAATTGATTGCCAAGAGCTCCATAACGATCTCTTCAGACTGAGGGAATGGGGCACTAAAATGGCAAATGGGTGTCTAGGTGGGCAAGTGTAAAGTGATATATAGCAAATAATCCCAACTTCATAAATATACTGATGTGAGCTGAGCGGGCAGCAACAAACTAAGAAAGTGACCTTGGGGTGATAGTGAATAGCTCAATGAAAATGTCCATCTGTTGTGAAAAAAAGTAAATTCTATGCTTGCCGTAACTAAAACAGCAATAGAGAACAAAACTGCTGCTATCATAATTGGCTTTATACAAATCTGTGGTGAGACCACACTTGAAATATTGCATACAGTTTGGTCACCTCATCTCAAAAAAGGATATTGTGTAGAGCTTGAAAGAATGCAAAAAAGTGCAACCAAAATGATTAGGAGACTAGAGCGGGTGCCCTATGAGGACTAGCTAAAACGCTTAAGCAGTTTAGCTGTTTAGCCTAGAAAACCAGTAAGGGGAGACATGATAGAGGTTTATAAAACTGTGCATGACATGGAGAGAGTGGACAGAGAGAAACTTCTCCCTCCCATAATATGAGAACCCATAATATGGGAACTGAAGCTGAAGGGTGGGAGATTCAGAAAGATATAAGGGAGTATATTTGCACACACAGAATAGTTGATTTGTAGAAATCTCTGTCACAGGATGCCAACTTGGAAGGCTACAGCCTGCTAGGAGAGTGGACAAATTCATGTTTGACCAGGCCACTATGGATAGATATCTACTCCCTCCAGTATCAGAGGTAGAATACATCTTTAAATCAGTTGCTGTAGAACACAGGTAAGATAATAGTGTTGCCGTCTCCCTTGTTTGTTGGCTTCCTAGAGGAAGCCGGTTGGCCGTCGTGTGAACAGAAGGCTGGACTTGATAGGTGTTTCATCTGATCCAGCATGGTTCTTATGGATACTGGAACCCAGGTCTCACACTCTCATCACCAGACTGTACTGGATCCCAAATGATGACACCCAGCTCTATCTATTGATGGAGGGCCGGACTGACGATGTCTCTGTAAATCTGGACCAGGCATTGCAAGCCGTGGCAGGTTGGCTTAGGCTGAGTGGGCTGAAGTTAAATCCAGCGAAGACAGAGGTCCTTTGCCTGGGTCGCGGTGGTCTGGGAGGGGAAATCCCCCTACCAGCCTTTGACGGTGCGTCATTGGTAGAAGTGCGCAGGGTCAAGAGCTTGGGAGTGCTACTGGAGTCTTCCCTGACAATGGAAGCCCAGATAGTAGCCACCGCTAAATCCGCCTTTTTCATCTTAGGCGGGTGAGGCAGTTGGCTCCCTTCCTGGAGTGTGGCGACCTGGCAACAGTGATCCATGCAATGGTCACCTTGAGGCTGGACTACTGTAATGCCCTCTACATGGGGCTGCCCCTGCGCCGAACTCGGAAACTGCAGCTAGTATGTTAGAATGTTGTTTGTAGATTTTAGTTCTGCTTTTAATACAATATCACCCCATAGATTGTTGTTTAAGCTTAAAGATTTGAAGCTGTCGGACTCTATATGTGAGTGGATTTTGAATTTTTTGTCAGGTCGTTCACAAAGGGTTAAAATGGATGGATATATTTCCTCTGTGAAGATCTTAAATACTGGCACCCCTCAGGGATGTGTCTTGAGTCCACTTCTTTTCACTATTTACACGTCTGATTGTGTTTCTAGCAGTCTGAGTAACAAAATCATTAAGTATGCAGATGATACGTTGGTAGGGCTCATCTTTGAGGATGATGAGTCTGCGTATAGGAGGGAAGTTCAACAGCTGTCCCTTTGGTGTAAAGTAAATAATCTTATTTTTAATATAAATAAGACGAAGGAAATTATAGTGGATTACAGGAAGAATAGTTTGGACATCCAGCCGTTGTTTATTGATGGTGTTATGGTAGAACAGGTGACAGAATGGAAGTTTCCGGGAATTACCATGAAACAGGATCTAACATGGGGGGCAAATACTTTAGTTCTAGAGAAAAAGGCCCAGCAACGACTATACTACTTAAGACTCTTAAGATCACTACAACTGTCAGGGAGTCTGCTGGTTGCCTTTTATCGTAGTTCCATTGAGAGCATTTTATCTTATTGCCTCTGCGCGTGGTTTGGGAGCTGCACGGAAGCAGAGAGAAGGGTGCTCCAAAGAGTGACGAGAAGAGCACAAAAGATTTGTGGATGTTCTCTCCCCTCATTGGTGGATCTGTATAATATGGGATGTAAAAGGAAGATACAAATGATCCTAAGGGACCCTTCACATCTGGGCCATTTGCTATTTGAGATCTTACCGTCAGGTAGACGATATAGCGTGTTGAAGGCTAGGACAAACAGATTTAAGGACAGTTTCTATCCAAGTGCTGTGGTTAGGCTAAATGCAGGGTTATGAAGGATTATCTGTTTTAGATATATTTAAATAGTTTAAATGGTTTTAATGGTTTTATGAATGTTTATCTGTTTTAGATGTATTTAAATGGTTTGAATGGTTTAAATGGTTTTAGATGTATTTAAATGGTATGAATATGAATATGTGTGTTTGATGTGTTGGTATGTTTTGTGGAAGAGTACCTCATTTCGTTGCTCTCTTTTTGTTGAGAACAATTACAATAAATTTATCTATCTATCTAGTGCAGAACGTGGCAGCCAGGCTGTTAATGGGACTACCTAGGTGGGAACATGTACGGCCTAGGCTGCAGGAACTGCACTGGCTGCCAATTATGTACCGAGTTCATTACAAGGTGCTGGTTATTACCTTTAAAGCCCTATATGGCTGAGGACCTGCCTACCTTAGGGACCGTCTCTCCCCATATGTTCTCCATAGAGTACTGAGATCTAGTTCACAAAATCTGCTGAAAAGCCCTGGACCAAAGGAGGCCAAACTAAAAGCGACAAGGGAGTGGGCCTTCTTGGTAACAGCACCCCAATGGTGGAACCAGCTACCAGAGGAGGTGTGGGCCCTGCGGGACCTTAATCAGTTCCGTAGGGCTTAAAAAACTGTCCTCTTCCAGCTGGCTTTTCAAGGTGGAACCATTGCATCAACATAAAAGCTATGTTTACATGTACATCAAGACTGTAGCACCATGTTAAGTTATATTGTGGTTTTAAATTATTTAACGTTGTTAATGTTGTTTTATATGTAATTGTATTTTAATTGCTATTGCTTTGAATTTTATTGTATCATGGTACAAAGTACTATGTCTTGTGAGCCGCCCTGAGCCTGCTTCGGCGGGGAGGGCGGGGTATAAATAAAAAATTATTATTATTATAAACCAAATGTCAGAGAGAAGGGTTCTGGCAGGGCTAGACATTTGGTCCAAAGAATTGGACAATTATTTTTAAAGAATCAACTGCATGAGAACGATAAAAGGATACCTACATTCGAACCGGTTTGATGTTTACAATGTTATGCTAAATCAGTTGAAACAATCCAGTTAACGGGAAAAAACCTTTTGACCCAGGAGGCCCTGGGTTTTCCTGTTTGTGCCGTTAGTGCAAGCAGTCAGGAGACACCTGACGATGCAGAGCTGGGTTTGCCCTTGGTGGCTTTCATTACTCAATGAGTCTAAACTGAAATCAAAAAGAAGTTGCTGCCTACACAGCAGTACCCTTGACTTCATGGGACATTGGACAGTGGTGAAATTATTGGCAGCATATTGATCGGCATACTAAGTGTAGTTCAAGCGTAGCTTTTGACCCAACACATTGGGTCTCTTCATGCAGGAAATACTGTAGTTATGAAGCAGTATCCAGTCATATAAAATTCTACCTGGATTCTGGAACTACATAGAATTCAAATCTCATCTCCGGCTAGAAGCTGCCTAAATGTTTTAGCCAATCAGTCACACAGAAATTACACTAAAGAATATGTGTGCAAGGAATTCTGCCAGATTAACACAGGGAAGGATAGCTGGATCCCTCACAAGAGCAGTGTTGGGCTAATTTTTAACCCCGTGCTTCCAAGCCATTTTTTACTGTGCTAGGGGAGACCCATTCAAGCAATCCACTGTGCTTGTTTTCTATGAAGCACTTCTGGGTTTTCTCTTCTCTGACACCTGCGTATCATTGCTAGTTTTTCTCCAGAAATCGCTTGTTATACCATCAAGGTACTGTTGAACTCAGCTAGGTCTCTGTCAATGTTCCCTCTAAGCTCTAGAGTCTTGTGAGCAAAAAATTCTACTTTGTAAACTACTGGCATTAAAGTTGAGCTCTTGCATAAATTAGTGTGCTCTGGGGTTTTGAGCTGAGACAAAAATGTGTGAGCTGGAGGCTAAAAATATGTGAGCTAGCTCACACTAACTCAGCTTAGAGGGAACACTGGTCTTTTAGGATTGTTTCAGAGCATAGCCATGCTGGTCTTCAATAGAAGAGCTGGACCCAAATTCAGTAGCATCTTAAAAAGACCAACAAGATGTTCGAGAGTCTAACAAAGGGAGTTTTAACAAAGGGTAATCTCCTGAGACTGCATCTCTGCAGCTACCATGGACCTAAGCAGCAGTAGTTATAATTTTAGAAAAGCAGTAAGAACAAACCATGCCCATCAGCTCCTCTGACATGGCTGTTCTCTGCCAATTTGGTGCCCAAAGTAGCCACTCGGGCAGTGAACCAGACCTGGCAATCAGGGTACGTTCCAGATTCAGAGGAGGGGGGAGGCTGTTCACATGGCATAGGCAGACATCTAGGTTTTACAGGGATGTTTTGCTAGTCTTAAATCTATTCTTTTTCAAAATGATATTCCTTCTTAGCGGCTCTTTGTAGGGCTCCGTGTTTATGTCAGGGGTGGCCAAACTGTGGCTCATTCATACATATTGTGTGGCTGTCAAAGCCCCCACCACCTCAAAGGCCAACTTGAAGAAGGCATCTGTCTCTTTAAATCACTTCTCCAAGCCAAGCCAACAGGTGGCTTAAATAATGTTTTTAACATTAAGGTTGCTTTCTTTTTGCCTCCTCCCCCCATCTATTCTATTTTCCTTCCTTCCTGCTCTCAAACATCTGATGTTTATTCTATGCGGCTCTTGCGTTAAAAGAAGTTTGGCCACTCCAGTTTATGTCATACAAGTATCGGCTCTGTGCTAAAGTAAAAGGTGCTTCCAGGCTATTTTGTGAATGTTAATCCTGAGCGATTCTCTTTGCCTCACTGGAGATCTTCTGAGTTAATATTTTTGCAAGACACCTACAGAATACTGTCGGGAAGACAGGACTGACGTGTCATCCACAGCTACTTGGAGTTCTGCTTTCCCTCCTCTCTTCCTGTTTGACAGGTGTGGAAATGAAAACATCTTTGAAGTTTTGAGGTTGCACGCTCTGCTGACTTGAGTGGTCCCAGGGTGGTTCTGATCACCCCACGACAAGCAACTTCCCACTTATCAGGTCCCTGGGAGGCTTTCAGAAGAACAACCAAACTCAACGACTTTCTCAAACTTTTTATTTCAGGCTTCAAATCAAAAATTAGCCAAGAACTCTCAGTAATTACATTACATACATACATATATATATATTTAATATATTTATATATCTGTGTAGATATATAGATTAATTTATAGAGGATTCTTTTTTAATAGAAAAGGGACTTTCGCTTTCATTTGTTTGCACTTCCCCCCCAAATTGTAAATAAAAATAATAAAAGCCTCAAAGGAGGCAGAATTGGCCTATCCACGTCTTGTTTTCCATGGCACCATTCATTAAAAACAACCTTTCCCTTTTCTCTCCTCCCATAACTCCTCCTTCTATAACTTTAGTACTCTCCCAGCCCACTTCAGAACAGAGGAACTTGCTGTTCGGGGGGGGGGGGGGGGCAAGCCACTGATAGCAGAAAAATGCCCCCCACCTGTCGAAGTGGGAGCTGAATGTGCTCAAAAGGAGATGGCAGAGCTAACAACACATACACACAATAGCTTCTCTGCAGCTGCAGGGTGCCAGACCCCCAGCTAACAACACAGCACCCAAATTCTCGTTCCCTCCCAACCCAGCAGGCCTCTATAGAAAATCCAGGTCACAAGGAACTGTTTCAACCATCCTGTGCTCAAGTCAACTCTGCGATTGCAGCAACCAATGGAGTGGGGGGGAGGTCCTACCCAAAAGGCATCCTCCGCATAAGGCAGCATGCGGGGCTGTGTAGGCATGCTGGAGGGGCAAGGAACTGCCCAGCCATTGGCACGCCGGCTTGGCCCCGAGCCTGCATGACACAATTGATGTTACGGCATGCAAGGTTCTGAGTCCTGAACAGATCCACAGGTAGTCAAGCGCAGCAGTCCTTCAGAACGCAGTGCTGGCCATGCCGCCCGGGGCAAAGATCCGTGGCAGGCTATCGAGGGATTCTTCCAGCCGTCGGTGAGCGGATTTTCCATCTTCCCCTGCAAAAACAGACACTCCAGTCAGCAGACAATTAGGATACTGTTAACAAGCAAGATCTGCAGAGGTCACTGAGAGAGAGACACACCACGAAACAGGTTTACTAGCCTAGCTGTCGAAACACAGCAGCCTGAAAAGGGAGAAGGAACCCCACCTCCACTTAAAGGTTCTGTTGCTTGGAGCCAGTTCTCCATAGCCACAGGTGAGTGGCTACAAAGAGATCCAGTTTCCAACCCTCTCTAAAAATCCAATCCATTTTGGTTCAAGCCAGTGATGGCTTTACTAAGATTTCCTTAAATTTGGACCCAGAGCTCCTCAACAGACAGCAAGGACAGTCCAATCGATAGCTGGAATTTTTCTGCCTGGAGATGGTCACAGGCTTATTCTTTAGTTTTGGGATGGATAAGCTGGGCTGTTGATTTCTCCTATCCAGGGCCACAGTTTTCCATTTAAGCTTTTCCGGGCTTTGTCTGCAACAGACTGCTGAAACTTTTAAAATTCCTCTTGCATCCCTGTGCTGATCATTGCAATAAAAAGGGAAAGGTGCACCCGTGGCCTCTGCAAGCACTGAGTCGTTACCAACCCAAGGGGTGATGTCACATCATGACGTTTTCTTGGCAGACTTTTTGTTACGGGGTGGTTTGCCACTGACTTCCCCAGTCACCTACACTTTCCCCCCAGGAAGCTGGGTACTCATTTTACCGACCTTTACAGTTGTGGAAACAGAAGTCCTGTGTAGGACAAGTGCTCTGGTTCATGTTGGGAATCTTAGATACGGAAGTTGATCTAACTACTCCCCCCCCCAGGAATGGGCATAGATTTTTTCAGCCACGGGGCAAGCGCTGCTTCTTCCTGCCCTCGTTTTTCTACTAACATATACGTCATCAACACCTGCATTATTTTTTCAAGATCTCCCCCAAACCTGACTTTTCCCTCCTAGAAATGTTTAAAAAAACAACTTGAAACACTGCCTTAGGATAAAGGGAGAGACAGCTTCACAGGCCAGCCCATCTGCACAGCATAAGAACATAAGAGAAGCCATGTTGGATCAGGCCAATGGCCCATCCAATCCAACACTCTGTGTCACACAGTGGCCAAAAAAAAGGAGGTTCACAAGTGGGGCTAGAAGCCCTTCCACTTTGCCCCCCCCCCAAGCACCAAGAAAACAGAGCATCACTGCCCCAGACAGTTCCAATAATATGCTGTGGCTAATAGCCACCGATGGACCTCTGCTCTATATTTTTATTCAAACCCCTCTTGAAGCTGGCTATGCTTGTAGCCGCCACCACCTCCTGTGGCAGTGAATTCCACATGTTAATCACCCTTTGGGTGAAGTACTTCCTTTTATTCATTCTAACCGGACTGCTCAGCAATTTCATTGAATGCCCACGAGTTCTTGTATTGTGAGAAAGGGAGAAAAGTACTTCTTTCTCTACTTTCGCCATCCCATGCATTATCTTGTAAACCTCTATTGTGTCACTCTGCAGTCGACGTTTCTCCAAGCTAAAGAGCCCCAAGTGTTTTAACCTTTCTTCATAGGGAAAGTGTTCCAAACCTTTAATCATTCTAGTTGCCCTTTTCCAATGCTATAATATCCTTTTTGAGGTGCGGTGACCAGAATTGTACACAGTATTCCAAATGAGACCGCACTATCGATTTATACAGGGGCATTATGATACTGACTGATTTGTTTTCAATTCCTTTCCTAATAATTCCCAGCAGCCAGGTAGAGAGAAGAAAGGGAAATGGCTGAGTGACTGTCAAAACAGCCGATCAGCACTCTTGAAAACAGGAAGTGGTTACCCCAGCTTGGTTCAGTTGATATGTCTATTCAGAAAGGGGCGAGTGTGGATCCTTAGTGTGCTCACCCCTCATGTATGTCTGTCCTCATCCTAATTTGCAATTAAATGTGTTCACGAGCAGGTAGTCTGTCAGGCTACTTTAAGCAGATGATGTAAAGGAGACAACCGACTTTGGAACAACTATGTAGACTCTGGATGCGATCTACTATTTGGTGTGTGTTTAATTTCAGAGAGGAACTAAAGGGGAAACCTATGTCATGGTCACAGCCTAGTGCTCGGGAGCTACATGTGCCTTCCTTCCTTCCTGTCCTGTGGCTCTCTCAACCATCTGATGTTTATTCTATGTGGCTTTTACGTTGAGTTTGGCCATCCCTGGCCTAGGGTAAAACACTACATAAGGTCTGCTCTGGAACCTATTGTGAACAAAAAACCCCTCACAGACTATATCTGTATCACTTTACTTTTTGAGACTGTTCTAGCTAGGTAGCAGATCTACACTCCAGATTTACCTTGAATGTGAGCATTTGCACCTTCTAAATAAAGAAATGTATACTGCTCAGCAAATTAACTCCTCTTTCTTCCTCAAATCATCTGGACAATATCTGGATGTCTGCACTCCACTGCTGGTCCTCCATTACCAGAAAGGTCATGCTAGAAAAGCTTCTTTTGGCTGCCTTCTTGGCAGCTGTCAGACAATTCTCTCAAGGCTATTATTTAACCTTTCAATTTGCTGATTGTGCAGTTCAGAAATTAGCTGGAAGGCACAGGAAGCACCAGGGGGAAGAAAACACACATAAATGCTTCATGGGTTTTCACACACTCATACTTGGGCACCTTGCTGTGCCAGCCATTCCAGCCCTAGTAATTTTCCTCGTCTCCCATTTGCACTGGTGAAGAATCAGCATCATCTGAACAGCTTTCTGGTGCTGACAAGTCCATCACCCCCAGACATCTCCATCTAGCAGCGGCCTAAGCAGCCATAGAGGAGAGACGTGTGTGAACAGATGCCGATTCCCAAGATACAAATTTGTTCCAGACGTGAAGATACCATGTGTTGGTGAGCAGCTGACCATAGAAGTGGCAAGTCATAAATTAATAGGAGGGGGGGGGGAAGGGGTGCAAAACTGCTTACTAGTTCTGCTAACCTTCTGATGGCAACCCCTGGAAGCACTGGAAGGGGAAGCAGGGACACTGCAAAACTGGCATCACACCGAGAGTCGTGACGGCACTTCTGGCTGCATACCTGGAAGTGATGTCACAGCACTGTGTGATGCTGGTTTCCTCTGATTTTTGCTCCTACTGCTTCATCCAGCAGCAGCAACAGAGTGTATGTGTGTTTGTGTGAGGGGGCAGTTTGGCATCCTTAAATTCCTATGCATGGTCATTCACAAATATATTCACCTGAATTCTCCCTAGCAAAGTATACATAGGATTTCAGCCTTAGTGACTGGGCACGCCCAATGTCATGCTACTACAGTGGGTTAGGGTGAATGGTCAAATATCAAATGGTCAAATATTGGTCAGCTAAAACTACAGAAGTAATTAAGATACCAATTGAGACCTGCAACAGAGTTATGCTTAATGACATAAATGGATTCCACCTAGGACCTTCCTTTAATGCCCATGCAGTTGCATGGAATCCACCATGCTGCGAGCATGTTTCAGGAAGTCATGTGACAAGAAGGGGAAGAACCATAGTTGTGACTTCACCAAGGGGGGCATGGTTTCATGCTGCAAGCATGCATGGAACACTGGAGGGCTGACGGGGAGAGGAGGCTAGGCAAAAGGAAAGGAGACAAAGGACAGCTTTTGCATGTGTGTGTGTGTCTTTGAACCTGTACTAAAAAGAATCCTCTTTCCTGCAGACTGACTTTGCTTTGCCCCCCTGCTGATCCCCTGTGTTTACATGGGTGAGGAAATGCAGGAGCAATGGTGCCTTCTCTCTCTACTTGCACTAGCTCAAGATCCTCCCTAAAAGCAGCAAAATGGGGGGGGGGAAGCCCCGTAGGAGCTCATAAGCCAGCAGAAGAAGCTCTGCAGCCTGCTGAAGGTCCCCACCCTATGTGGTTGGAAGCCCTAGAGCAGGGGTGGTCAACGGTAGCTCTCCAGATGTTTTTTGCCTACAACTCCCATCAGCCCCAGCCAGCATGGCCAATGGCTGGGGCTGATGGGAGTTGTAGGCAAAAAACTTCTGGAGAGCTACCGTTGGCCACCCTTGCCCTAGAAGACTCAAGATTCCAGTCCCTCCCCTCGAGCTTCGCAGTGTATCGTGGCCAGATCACACAGCGGCCACAGAAAGCACAACAAATTCTGCTGTAGTCCTAATACTCCAGCGGTTGCGACGCTGCTTGTGCACTTCCTTCCTCTTGCGCTGGGTGTTTTCCAGTTCCTGTGCAGAGATGCCTGCAGCTGTAGCGTAAGGCCAGCAGGAAAAGTTACGCCATGTGGCTTCACTGGGAGGGGAGGGCATGTAGGGTCCCCTTGTTCCTCAGGGAGGAGTGTCTGCATGTGTAGGATTGCAACCCTTGCTGGGCTCAGACACAAGGGCAACTGAATCTTGTCAATTCGGAACATTTATACCTCACTTTTCGTAAGTTAGGTTTAGAATGTGTGGCTGGCTGGACGTCACCCAGCGTGGGGATCTGAACTTGGGTCTCCCATTTCCTAGTCCAGCGCTCTAACCACTACACCACTCTGTCTCTCTTCCCAGCATGCAATGCAGAAAGGCAGGGCTCCCACTGAACGTGAGGGTGTTCGTCACAATCCTTGATGGTAGTCAAGTAACAGGTGACTTGGTCAGCATCATAGTCCTGCGGTTATAGTTCCTTTTGGGGACTTCTCTTTCGCTCTCAAAAAGTTAACTGCTTGTGACTGAATGATTGCTTAGGAAGCTTGGAAACTGTCTGGGAGTGGAAAGAGCCATCAAGTCTCATTCAGTTTACGGCGATCCCATAGGGTTTCTAAGGTAAGAGATGAATAAAGGTGGTTTTGCCATTGCCTGCCTCCGCACAGCAGCCCTGGACTTCCTTGGTGGTCTCCCATCCAAATATGAGCCAGGGCCAACTCTGCTTAGCTGATGAGATCTGATGAGATCAGGCTCACCTGGATGAGCCACTGGCCTGATCCAATATGGCTTTTCTTATGTCTGGACCATCCGGGCTACATTTTAAAATTCCTCCCCTTCCTCCAATGAGCTCAATGGCAATTCTCTCCCCATTTTTTAATCTTCACAACCAGTCGAGATTTGAAAGAGAATGAGGCTACCTAGCAAGCTTCACGCCTGAATTTGAATCCAGGTCCCCAGCCACTGTTGCTTACCCACTACACTGCAAAATGTACCTGGCAGATCCTTGGAGCTACCAAATGTTTCAGTGTTCATACAAACAGAAATGGCACTTTTCGTTTGCGGGACAGATGGTCATTCAGACCACAGATCAACTAAGCTCATGCAGAGATCAGGATGCAGGAAAGCATGGGGATGGATCGATGTGAATCCAGTGCTGAAAAGATCACCTCTCCTTGTAGGTAGGCTACCTAGCATGAACAAGAGAATGCGCTTTCTTTGCGGTTGCTTCCACTTTACAGCAGGAGCTCTTTGGTCACTTCCACTTTATGGAAGGAGCTCACTAGAGAGATAAAGAAGAGGAGGAGGAGAAGATGATATTGGATTTATATCCCACCTTCCACTCTGAATCTCAGAGTCTCAGAGCGATCACAATCTCCTTTACCTTCCTCCTCCCTCACAACAGACATCCTGTGAGATAGGTGGGGCTGAGAGAGCTTTACAGCAGCTGACCTTTCCAGGACAACTACCAGAGCTATGGCTGACCTATTCCAGCAGGTGCAAGAGGAGGAGTGGGGAATCAAACCCAGTTCTCTCAGATAAGAGTCCGTGCACTGAACCACTACACCAAACTGGAGAGGGTCCCGGTCCTTTGAAACTTTCAAGGGCACTGTAAAGCTATGGTTCAGTCCACCAGAGCTTATAATGAGAACGTAAACTGCAGGCAGTTTATCAGTTTGGGCAGTTGAACTGGGGCTTTATTATTACTTGAATGTTTTTAAGTTACATATTGTAAAGCTGCCCTGACTGGATAGCCAAGGCTGGCCTGATCTTGTCAGATCTTGGAAGCCAAGCACAGTGAGCCCTGCTTAATACTTGGATGAGAGACAACCAAACAAGTCCACGGTTGCTACCCAGAGGCAGGCAATGGCCAACTCCTTCTGTTCGACTCTTGCCTTGAAAACTCTACACCATAAATTAGTAGCAAACACCCCCCCCCCCAAAAAAAGACCAGCTGTAAGCCTGCCTTGCGCTGTGAGGAGAAGTGGGGTATACAACACGTTGATTATTAAATAAATAAATGAAAAGCCCTAGTTGGATGAGAATTCCCAGAGCTTTTTTTGTAGCAGGAGCTCCTTTGCATATTAGGCCACAAACCCCTGATGTAGCCAATCCTTCTGGAGCTTACAGTAGGCCCTGTAAGTTCTTGGAGGATTAGCTACATCAGGTGGGTGTGGCCTTACATGCAAAGGAGTTCCTGCTCCAGAAAAAAAAAGGCCTGAGAATTCCCAACATAACATCACAGATCCTCAACAGGAAAGTCATTCCTCCAACGGTGATACAGACACACACACACACACGTGGACCCGGAACACAAATGCTCTAAGGAATGCCTACACACTTGGTAGTGGGGGGTGGGGGGGAAGGAAGTGTGCCACAGGAAAGACACAAATGTGATAAAGCTGGTGGTGGTGTAGAGGGGGGTGGGATCCAGGGCAGAGACACTGGCACAACAGGCAGGTGGGGCAAGGAAGGGGAGACAGACTGGCCAACGACATCCCAACCTGTGCAGCCGGCTCGTCGTGACCCGGAAGTCTACTTAGCCAATCTGATGGTTCTCTCAGTGCCATCTAACAAAGGACAAACAAAAGCGGCTTAGCGTTCTTCGCTTGGAGGTCCCCATGCCAGCTCTTGCGAAGTAAATAGCAAAACAGGGCAAAGAGCTCAGAGGAGATTCTATCCTCAGCCATGAAATCGAGCAGAGGACAGAAGGGGGGGTGGGCTCTGGCTCTGTGCTATGGCATCTTCTCGGCATGCAGAAAGTCCCGAAGTTCAATCCCTGGCATCTCCAGCTAAAAGGATCAGGTAGTAGGCCATGTGAAAGACTTTCACCTGGGACCGTGGAGAGCTCCTGCCAGTCTGAATAGATAATACTGATCTTGATGGACTGAGGGTCTGATTCAGTATAAGACAAGTTCATGTGATTCAGAGGGGGCAGGAGAAACTCAGCCTAAATCTTTCTCGGATGGTCCTAGTAGTGGGTCAGTCCTTACTATTAGGACTGACTCACTCCACCACTGCCAAGAAAGAAGCTTCATGGGAAGAAGAATCTCAGACTCAGAGCAGTCACAGTTTCCTTTATCTTCTCTCCCACCCCCACAACAGACACCCTATGAGGTAGATGGGGCTAAGAGAGCTCTTACAGCAGCTGCCCTTTCAAGGACAACTACCAGAGCTATGGCAGACCCAAGGTCATTCCAGGAGCTGGAAGTGGAGGAGTGTGGATTCAAACCCGGTTCTCCCAGATAAGAGTCCATGCACTTAACCGTTACACTGAACTGGCTCTGGTAAGCTATTCTCCGGTGGTCCTGGAGTGGGTCAGTCCTACTAGCAAGGACTGGCCCACTCCAGGACCTCTGAGAAAGAAGTTTCATGGGAAGTGAAACAAAGCTTCCAATTTATCCTCTCCCATTCTAGGCTAGCAAAAGCACTATGTAGCTTCCCAGGACAGAGTGGGTATTGCGTAGTGCTGCATGGATCCATACCTCCCCTCCACCCCCATCTGCCAGGGAAGACACCTGCCAAGGTTATGTTGTGGGGGGTGGGTAGAGAGAGAGACTCTTGTCCAGGCAGCAGGATACTCACCACACAGCATCAAGCTCTGTTTGGCTGCTTCCCGCACAGTCTCCTTATCAGTTTGGCACACGTACACCAGCTGCTCAATACTCTCCTTGGCCTATCGAGGGAGAGGAGACAAAAGAAAGATGATGCCGTCAGGTTCTAACTCTTTCTCTCCAACGACGATGGTGGTGGTAGTGGTGGGGGGAAGTGCCACCAAGTGACAGCCAGCATATGCCAAGCCTGTAGGGTTTTCAAGGCAAGAGACAAGGAGAGGTGGTTTGCCATTGCCTGCCTCCGCATAGCCACCTCCCGCTTCCTTGGGGATCTCCCATCCAAATATACTAACAGGGGCGGGCCCTGCTTAACTTCCAAGATCTGGAGAGATCAGGCTTGCCTGGGCTGCCCAGGTTCAGGCCAACCCACAATTCAGGACTGCATTAGAAAGTACAGAGCATTAAAGCAAATATGACATTTTGGGTCGATAGAAACATGGGCTCTTCCACACCAAGTCTGCCTTTCTCCCCTCTGGATAGGGAGGAACCGAGGAAGATTCCGCAAGCTAGTGGCAGCTGAGTAACCATCACATTTAGTCTTTTTCTCCTTCGCTTCTCACAGGTATTTAAAGGCCTGGATGGTCCTAGAGGTGGAAGCCCTTGGCCAATGGGGGAGGTACTTGTGAATTTCCTGCATTGTGCAGAGGGTTGGACTAGATGACCCTGGAGGGACCTTCAAACTCTATGATTCTATTACTTTTGTCCTTCCACTCTGTGCCTAAAGCGGGGAAGAAGAGCTTGCTACCAGAGAGGTGGGAAAAGACAGGAAGTCCTGCTTTGATTCTGGAGCCTTCCCATCTTGTTTGTGAGTTTATTTTTTTTTTCTGTGCTCTGCTCAGATACAGAAAGCAAAGTATTTCCAGAAAAATCCTTGACTCCAGGTTGACAAAGGTGGGAAAATGCTAGCTTTTGAGCTCAGTTTAATGCAAACCTTTACCTTAAGGCAGCCCAAAGCTGCACAAGCAGCAATTCGTGTTTGCACTTCTTCGTCCTCCAGCTGTTCAAGGTAACTCACCAGGGCCTAAGGGAGAACAATACATCAGCCTGCTTTTTGCAATGCAAGACAACCCCTTCCCAGTAAAGGCATCCATGAGACATCTGTTTACAATTGGTTTAAATCTGATTAAGCAACATGGCACCCAACCAAAGCATTTGGGGAACTGTAGTTCTGGGACACATCTAGAGATGTGTTACCAAAGACATCTCCAAGACTATTCGTGTTTGCACTTCTTTTGCAGAACTACAGTTCTCTGGGGGAAACTGACAAGCAACTGGTTCCAATCTGCTTCATCATCATCTGCTTCATTTATAGTCCTTTCTCACAAAGCCTCAAGGCAGATCACATAATTCCTGGTGGCGGAGAGTGCTGTCAAATCACAGATGACTGACTACACAGCATCTTCAAGGCAAGAGACAAACAGACGGCTTGCCATTGCCTGCTTCTGCATAGAAAATCCTTTACTTTCTTGGTGGTTTTCCCAACCAAGTACTAACCAGGGCCCAGTCTGCTTAGCTTCTGATATCCAATGAGATCGGACTAGCCTGCACCATGAAGGTCAGGGCACAATTACTAACCATGCAATAAGAGTATTATAAACCATACAATGAACATTGAATAAATATGCTCAAAACATTTAGAAACCAATGCACTAAAAACTGTAGATGTAGTTCCCAAGCTGTGACCTGGGGCTCGTTAGTACAAGGGGCTCGTGAATGCATCCAGCATGGGCAAGTTTCCACCTTGCTCCACCTGTGCCTTCCTCCAGGGGTCGCCATGTCCCCCCTCAACTCTAAGATCATAAGAGAAGCCATGTTGGATCAGGCCAATGGCCCATCAAGTCCAACACTCTGGATCACATAGTGGCCAAAAAACCCAGGCGCCATCAAGAGGTCCACCCATGGGGCCAGGACACCCGTGGAGCTAGGACACTGTTGCTCTCCCAAGCACCAAGAATATAGAGCATCCCTTTTCCAGACAGAGAGTTCCATCTATACCCTGTGGCTAATAGCCACTGATGGACCTCTGCTCCATATGTTTATCCAGTTTCTGTGTCGGCCTGGCTGTCAGCAGGGCTTCATCCACCAGCTGGCTTGCCACAGTGCAGTTGCGCTTCCCAACAGGGACTGCCTGCTCTGAGCCTCCATCCAGAGGCCCCAGGTGTGCACCAGCCCAGTCAGGACTGCTTGCCTACTCTCAAGGAGAACTGCTTCTCGCAAAAGGCTTGGCACTTCTATTGGAACCCATTGCCCATCCCCGCCCATTTCCAGCTACAGCCTGAAATGCCAGCATCCTTTAATACATGCAACAGATCTGTATAATCTATATGATGAAGAAGACGACGACATTGGATTTATATTCCGCCCTCCACTCAAGAGTCTCACAATCTCCTTTATCTCCCTCTCCCACAGCAGACACCCTGTGAGGTGGGTGGGGCTGAGAGGACTCTCACAGCAGCTGCCCTTTCAAGGACAACCTCTGCCAGAGCTATGGCTGACCCAAGGCCATGCCAGCAGATGCATGTGGAGGAGTGGGGAATCAAACCTGGTTCTCCCAGATAAGAGTCCGCACACTTAACCACTACAACAAACTGGCTCTAATAATAATTACAAACAATTCAGCAGAGCCAAACTGCAGAACAATGCAATACAGTTTGTAAAAACGTCCGGTTCCAGTCGACGAGGGAGGATATCTGAGCTGCAGCTCTGCCTTTTCAGGACAGTATTTTAATTTTTTCTTAATATTTACGCAGCTGATTGTAGCATATTTTATATGTAACCAGTTAATAGACTGTTTATCTTTTACGTGAGAAATCTTTGTGAGCTGGCTGCTAGCTTTTTGACTTAAAACTGTTTGTCCTCCCGGTCGTTTACTTCGGAACTGGGGGATTCAATTAGCAGGTCTGTTATGACAAAGAGTATATTGAGAAACTCTGCAATACAGTGTGTAGTGTGGGTGTGACCCTTGAAAAAGCAGGCACGATCCTCTCTCGACCTACAGACTGCCTCCCTGCAACTTTCCCTGGATACTTACCCTCTCCCGGAAGCCAGGGTTCTCCGACAAGGTACGCAGTTGCGCTGACACGGCCCCAACGACTTTGCTGTTTCCTTCCACAAGCAGGAGGCTCAATGCCTTCAGCCCATCCTTGCGGAGCCGGCTCTCAGGCATGCGCTTCAAAGCCTTCAGGACCACATCCTGGTCGTCAGAGTTCAGGTTCTGGGCTAGCAGCACTACAAAGGCAAAGAACAGACAAAGAACCACAGGTAAGCATTATGCTGACCAGGTATGGGGATCCAGAACCAGAGCCACCTTGCTTGGGGGAGGGGCCGTAGCTCATCTGCTTGGCATGCAGAAGGTCCCAGGTTCAGTGGGAAAGCTCCAAGCAAGCAAGCAGGGAAGGACAGGATGATATGGATCCTCTGCCCAGGCCTCTCCAAAACCTCAAACTGGCCCTGGCATGGCACACAAGGGCAGGAGGAAGGGAATGTCCACATCAAAACAGGTTTGTGCAGGGTGTCTGAATGCAGCTTTCGGCTCTCCTGCTTCACAGAAAAAAAGTAACTCTTATCATGCAAAGCATTTATGCATCCAGGGATTCTTATAGCAACTAGGTTAAGCTGTGGCATGACAGCCTGCTTGAAGCAAATAGGTCTGTTTGCACATGCAATTCATTGCTTGAGGTTGAAGTCACCAAGTGACAAGTGCACAAGAACTCCTCCCCCACCCCAGATCCACAGTCTTCAGATGGCATACCTTCCTCTGCCAACTCCAAGATGTAGGAGTCCAGCGTTGACGTGGGCAGAGTCTCGAAGTGGCTCCAGTACTGGAAGACGGTCACCTGCTCTGCTTGGCAGCCTCCCTGGCGCCTGGGCAGCCTGCGCTGCAGAAGCTCTTCCACCAGTTTCACGCCCACTAGAGCCAAAAGGAACATCAAGCAATTCATGAACTCTCACATCGCAAGCACTGGCATAGCATCCAGACACTTGGAGGATCTTCCGTTTTGGATGGGACCAGGGATTTTTTTGAGCAGGACTGCACAGGAGCACAGTTCCAGCAGCCTTTGGCATTAGGGGGTGTGGCCTAATATGCAAATGAGTCCCAGCTGGGCTCTTTAAAACAAAGCCAGCCCTGTGCGAAGCAATGGTCACGTTAGGGGTGTGGCCTAATATGCAAATGAGTTCCTGCTGGACTTTTTCTACAGAAAAAGTCCTGGACAGGACCAAGAAGGGGTGGTGGTGAGGGAAGATAGACGTAAGAGTGGCATGGCAACAACAACCAAAATTTTGTGTGCAGACACAGCACAGCTCAGTGGTCCCAACGGCAACAGAAAAGCGGGTACGGGTGTGGATCCCACAGACTCTCGGCCAGTCTTGCGCAGCACTTCAAGGCGAGAGGGGTGCATCAACCCCAATGCCAGCCTAGAAACCATTCCTTCAATAGAAGTGACTTCTGTTGCATTCCTGGTCTGCCCTCATCAGCACACCAGACACTCAGAGATCGAGACAGGCAGCCATGTTAGTCTGTCTTTAGCAGCACAGAAAAGCAAGAGTCCAGTAGCATCTTAAAGACTTAACAAAATTTGTGGCAGGGCAGGAGCTTTCCAGCATCACTGCTCATGAAAGCTCAAACCCTGCCACACGTTTTGTTAGTCTTTAAGGTGCTACTGGGTCCTTACTCTTTTCTGCTGCTACAAACACTTATGGAAACTGGCATTAGGCACAGAATTCAGGTAAGTCTTGCAGTGACTAAGCAGATAAGTCAGATAGTTTGTATGGAATTCAGCTAAGTCTTATAGTGAAACCTTAAGCATGGCTATACCGTTCTAAGCCCACTGACTTCAATGAGGTTTGCAGAGGGACTGAGGGGACATAGTCAGCAACTGAGGGCTGCACTGATAAGAAGGTTGCTGGCACAGAAGCATCAAGGCTATACTGCACCATACTTTAGAAAGCAATCCAATGAGGCATGCCAGTTTATTCCTCTGGCTTAAAAACTCAAACTGCAAGTCAGTTTGGTGTAGCGGTTAAGCGCTTATCTGGGAGAACCCAGTTTGATTCCCCACTCCTCCACTTGCACCTGCTGGAACGGCCTTGGGTCAGCCATAGCTCTCATAGGAATTGTCCTTGAAAGGGCAGCCGCTGCAAAAGCTCTCTCAGCCCCACTCACCTCACAGGGTGTCTGTTGTGTGTGCGTGGGGGGAGAGATTGTGACTGCTCTGAGACTCTTGAGTTTCACAGTATAGGGTGGGATATAAATCCATTATCATCTTCTTCATGATTCAGAGGACACTACATTGCAACAGTTCCCATTTCCTTTGAAAAGAAGCTAGTCAGTTAGCTATCTTCCGTGTTCTCCTTCCGGGAAAAGAGGGCTGGGCAGATATGAAAATAGTTTCAGGTGGGATAACATGTCAGTCCACAGCAGTAGAGCAAAACTGGAGCCCAGCAGTACCTTAAAGAACAACACTTTTTTCAGGGTATAAGGTTCATCCCTCAAAGCTCCCTTTGTCATATAGGAAGCATGGGTACTCATCAAGATTGTTCATTTCATCGGCAACCATGAGAGGGAGGGCAGGAAGGGCTGCATCAGTGCTTAGTTCTCATGGCCCCTTCTTACATGTCCAGGGAAATGCTGATTGCCACTTTGGGGCTAGAAAGCAATTTTCTCCAAGCCAGTTTGGCCAGGGATCTTGGAGGGTTTTGGGTTTTTTTTTTTTGCCATTTTCTGGGTAAGGAGCAGGGGTCACTGGGGATGTGGCAGGGAGGTATTTGTGAATTTCCTGCATTGTGCAGGGAGTTGGATTAGACGACCTTGGAGGTCCCTTCCAACTCTGTGATTCTACATGGAGTATGTCAGATGGTTGCACACATTCAGAATGGCTGGGCAACCAGCTGAAAGAAACAGGCATTCAGGCAGCACCTATCTGGCTGCCATGGGAGCATTACCAGACAGAGACAGACAACTGAAATCCTGATTTGGGGAACCTCAAGCAAGTAGCTGTTATAGGCTGGCAACATGAACAATTTCAGGGACCAAAGTGGAACAGAGAAGGGTCTTCTAACAGCCAAGGGAATTAGTGGCAGTCATTATTTTGCTAGTCATGTGAGAAGAGGCAGAATCATGCGACCAAACTAAACAATTAATTCAGGCTGCAAATCTACATACAATTATACAATTTGATACAGATTCTAGATCTCTGGTGCATGGAGGGTGTTGAGCCTGAGGCACACTCACCTGCATCTGCCAGGCCTTGCTGCCGTTCGTTGATTCGTGCCATGTATTGAGAGCTTAGTGTCTTTAGGAACCGCTCCACAGGGCAGGTATACACATTAGGGATGCTCACGCAGCTATCCCAGAAGGGTAACACCCCCTCCTTCCGTGTGGAGTACTGAACCACTGAGAATAGAGAGAGCACAAAATCAGTTTGGAACTAGAGCTGCCATGACAGATCCAGCAGACAGAGATGCTTTCTCTGGAGGACAAAGTCTCTCGCTTCAGGGGAAGGCTGCTCCCTCCAAAGAAAAGCATCTCTGTTAGTAGAACATATATCTGAGATCAAGCCCACTACCTGCAAACTTTTGTCTTTCCTCCCACCTGTCCAAAAAGTGCCCTACAGTGTACATATTACACCAGGAGTTGCTGTGCTCAGAAATAGTCTTGTCAAATGGGGACAGGAAAGGTGTGTCTGACTACAAGGAAACTGCTTCTGAATGTCTGCAATGGAAGCCAGCCATGCACAGCCCTGACTGGTTGGTGCCTGTGAAGTCACATCATCTTCACCTGCCGACATATCAATTTTGTAACTTTTTAAACACAGATCTTGCCTTGCTTGATGTTAAATCAAGTAAGAAATTAAACTGAGCAAGGAAGTATATAGAGCATTCTTCAACAAAAAGCAAGCAGCCCACTTAAAACTCTAACTGTTGTGAGCTGCCGTGAGCCTGTTAGGAGAGGGCGGGATATAAATTTGATTAAATAAATAAATAAATTTGATAAAATAAATAGGAAGGGGGTGGGATGGATGATTAAATTGGTGCTGGCAACCAAATGAAACAGGACTCCCGCTGAGTTCTATAATTCCAGACTAATTCTATTCATCTACTCTTAACAACTAATAAGAATTTATTCCAGCCCAGGCATTTGTGAGCCACAGCTCATTTCATCGAACGCATGAAGCATTTAAGGTGCTGTTGGACTCCTGTTCTGATTGGCTGCAACAGACTTCTAATTTGACTTCCGATTAGAGTTGCCAGTAAATGTGTCCATCTTTAAAAAGCAACTGTGGGAGAAAGTAGGATCCACTTGCTTGAGAAAAAAAACTGTGACCGCTGTTTATGGTGATGTGTGTCATACAACAGTGTGCGGTGCCCTGGGTATAACTTTTGCTCATCACCATCCTTCCCACAAAGGAAAAAGGGCCTTCCCAGAGAGCCAGTCTGGTGTAGTGGTTAAGCATGCAGACTCTTATCTGGGAGAACTGGGTTTGATTCCCCACTCCTCCACTTATGGCTGCTGGAATGGCCTTGGGTTAGCCATAGCTCTTGTAGGAGTTGTCCTTGAAAGGGCAGCTGCTGTGAGAGTCCCCTCAGCCCCACCCACCTCACAGGGGGAAGGAGATAAAGGAGATTGTAAGCTGTGGGGGAAGGAGATAAAGGAGATTGTAAGCTGCTCTGAGACTCTGATTCAGAGAGAAGGGCGGGGTATAAATCTGTGATCTTCTTCTTCTTCCTACAAAGGAAAAACACCCACTTCTCCTGGAACTACACCCCCAGGAAGTGAGTAGTCTTGGATTCATGCTCATAGTACACTTCCTTACCTTCCTCAGCAGAATTGGCTGTCCCTGACCGTTCTTCCACCAGGCGGCAGACCATCTCCAGGACTTGAGCTTCCCTAGCCAGCCTGTCGAGCGCATACATTTCCCGGCAGCGCAGTGGTCCAAAATTGCCAAGTTTCTACAAATCAGATGACAAGCACCACAAAAACTCATTTCTAGCTGGTTCATGTTTTGTGTGCAGAACAACACGAGAAGGAGAGCTCAGCTGTAAGGCTCAGAGAAAGCAAACTGTGCAATACCACATTGCAAAAACACAGTAAGGACTAAAGAACAGATGCAAGTCAAGACAGCTTTAAACAGCTCCACAGAGTGAATGGGACTGGGGGATATGCCACAGCCAAGGTTCTACTGATAGTGTAAGAAATATCTTGGTAGATCAGACCAAGTGCCCACCTAGGTTTGCCCTGTTTCTCCACTAGTGATCACCCAGGTGCTACCGGAAACTCACAAGCTGTGCATGCAAGTGACTCTTTCAGTTCCATGGCTAGAGCCTGGGGTCACCTCTGGAATTCTCACACAGAGTTGCGGGCAAAATGGCTGCCACAGAAGGTGGAGCCAAACACATTGAGGAAGCCCAAATGCAGGGGTAAAAAGAGGGATCATTTAAATAAAATATACACTGGGAAAGAGGTATGAGAGACAATAAAACAGTGTGGTGACAGCTGTCTCTGAAACGACATTATTTTCATCTGCATAGCCAACGGGGTCTTCAGTGGCTGATCAGAAGCCCTGCCAGGTAAGAGTCCCCAACATTCTGGAAACACTTGGTGGGCAGGCCCGTGATGTCTGTTATACAACAGTGTGTGGTGCCCTGGGTATAATTTTTGCTTGTCACCACCCTTCCCACAAAGGAAAAAGGGCTTTGCCACACAGGAAAAATACCCACTTCTCCAGGAATTACACCTCCAGGAAGTGAGTAGGGGGGCCGTGGGGGCACTGCCCTTTGATTTCCAGGCAGGCCCCCTCGACTCCCAGGCGGCCCTCCAGGGTGCAGCCTGCTTTTTCTCTTTTGCTTTTTGCCATGGCTGAGCCAGCGAAGTGGCAGTTGGTGCCAGGAGAGCTCAGTAGGACACAGTGCACTGCAGCAGCAAAAGCAGCAGGCGGAGAGAAGGGAGGTAGAGGAAGCCACATGGAATGTGCCAGGGAGGGGGTGATGGATGGAGCTGCTGGCTGCAAAGCACCAGGGTGGGGGAGAGGGAGATGGAAGGAAACCCCCCGGCTTGCATGCAAGGTGCAGTCCCTTCTTGACTCCAAAGTTTGAGGCTTGGCTGCCTTGACTTAGCCACATTCAGAGCCCCCAGCTTTTGCCCCTACCCAAGAAAGCTTCTGAGAAGCAGCAAGCTCTGGATGGAAAAGGGTGCTCCCTGACTTTTTAAAAAAGCTCCCCGGCTTTTAAAATCCTGGCTACGGCCCTGTTGGTGGGCACCAAGAAAGGGAGGGACAGTGGCTCAGTGGTAGAGCATCTGCTTGGGAAGCAGAAGGTCCCAGGTTCAATCCCTGGCATCTCCAAAAATGGGTCCAGGCAAATAGGTGTGAAAAACCTCAGCTTGAGACCCTGGAGAGCCACTGCCAGTCTGAGAAGACAATATTGACTCTGATGGACCAAGGGTCTGATTCAGTATAAGGCAGCTTCATATGTTCATATTGCAAGGCACTGTTGTGCCTAAGGGTACCGCACTGGAAACCGGGTCTAATTTCTCCTGTGACATTATCTTGAACTGCAGCCTTTGCCAACACTTTTCCTGTTAGTAGAGCAGGAGCCTCGCCAACAGATGTGCAGAGCACCAAAAGCAAAAGAAACACAGCTGGAACAGGGGGAAGGTTGCAAATGGAAAGGACCTTTCACTGTGCCCTCACCAGCAGCAGGCCATTGCAGTAATTCAAATGCAGAACCACGGCCCTGTCGAGGAACTCGCTGCCCGTGCTCATGGGTTCCGGACTGCTCTCTGAGGGAAAGCACCCTGCTGTTTCTTCGCCAGCAGCATCACCAGATCCTGGTACCCTGTTCAAAGGCACAGGCTGTGCACTACTGGCTCGCCTGTGAAAAGATGCAGATGAGGTAAGCACATCTCCAGAGCCCAGTGTTCCGTTGCCTTGGCTCACGCAGGCTTCACCAATCAGCACGTGCAAGCAAGAGTGACGTGGCTGGGAGAGGAGAAGGGTTGTAACTCAGAGGGAGAGCATCAGCTTGGCACGCAGAAGGTCCCAGGTCCAATCCCCAGCAGCTTCTGTTAAAAGCTAGTAAGTAATGGGAAAGACCTCTGCCTTGAGACCCTAGAAAGCTGCTGCCAGCCCGATTGCCCAGTATAGATGCAATAGAAGGCAGATTTCTGTGCTCCCATGATCCAGCACATACGCAACCCAAGAAAGCCTCTGAACACATCTAACATCTTAGCCAGATAGGTGAGACTCCAGGATTTCAAGAGACAACCCAGAAGTTCTGCCCTTGGCAAAAAATTTTTCTTGCTGTGCGGTCGCTGCTAACTTATGGTATTCTATAGGGTTTCCTAGGAAAGAGATGTTCAGTGGTGATTTGCCATTGCATGCCTCTGATTTCCTTGGTGGTCTCCTATCCAAGTACCAGCTAGGGCTATTCCGGTCAGGGGTCACAGCCCAGGGTGATAAGATGCAGAAAGCTGAAACAGTATCAAGCACTAGTCACAAGATGGCGCTGTTGAAGCACATCCTGCAGGGAACCACCTGTCAGGCAAGGCTGCACAGATTTCTGGTTTTAGGTAGTTGAAGAGGGCCAAACAAGATGAAGAAGATCTATGATCAGAGCTCCTGTTTTAAACTAATTGCATCTCCCTCCCACCCTCTCTCTCTCTATGGAAGAAGAAAACGACGACAACATTGGTTTATATATTCTGCCCTCCACCCTGAATCAGAGTCTCAGAGCGGCTTACAATCTCCTTTATCTTCCTCCCCCACAACAAACACCCTGTGAGGTGAGTGGGGCTGAGAGAGCTCTCACAGCAGCTGCCCTTTCAAGGACAACTCCTACCAGAGCGGGGAATCAAACCCGGTTCTTCCAGATAAGAGTCCGCACACTTAACTACTACACCAAACTGGACATAACCCATTAATGTTACTCTCTCTCTTTTGGGTTCTGTATACTATATCCCAGGAAGAAAGTTGGCATGGTGTAGCCCAATCTTGGAAGCTAGGCAGTTGGTGCTTGGAAGCAGATCACCAAGGAAGACTGGAGTCAGTTCTTAGATGAGAGACCTCCAAGGAAGGCTCTGCAGAGGAAGGCACCGGCAAACCACCTTTGCTTCTCACTTGCCTTGAAAGCCCCTTACTGGGGTCATTTCTTAGATGGGAGACCACCAAGGAAGACTCTGCAGAGGAAGGCAATGGCAAACCCCCTCTGCTTCTCACTTGCCCTTGCTGGGGTCAGCTCTTAGGTGGGAGACCACCAAGGAAGACTCCAGAGGAAGGCACTAGCAAACCACCTCTGCTCCTCACTTCCCTTGAAAGCCCCTTGCTGGGGTTGCCAAAAGTCAGCTGAGACTTTATGGCACTTTATAATGCACACATTCTCTCTACCCCTGCCAGGCCAGAAGCCCATTCTATTCAGATGGTGCTGGATTTATGCCCTTGAGTCAGGTGTATTATAGCACCTACTTCTGGATCACTATATAGAGAGTGTACCAGCCTCTTAAGAACACAGAAGACGGTTCATCCTCCAATGGAACACAGGGGAGAACATTTACCTGGTGGGCAATATGCACAGCTCACAGAGCAACTCTTGATGGTCAGCAAAAGGGCCTTTCCCTGGGCATTCCTTGTTCCTGTAGAGTGTGGTGAGTATCTTTGGCTAAGAGTCTTAACACTGTAGGTCCTGAACCGTGATTGTGTGAATAAGCCCAGCAAGGAAACAAAGGATAGCAGGATCCTTTGAGTCAAACTTCACTACCCATGTATCAAGGTATTTTCCAGTTGCTGCCATAGTCGCATACCTTTCCAACGCCTTTCCTTTCCAGCACCTGATACCTTTCCAATCTCACCCCCGAGACCCACTGTGGGTCAGGATCTCCCCCCCACCCCAAGCACTTCTTCTGCATAATGTCCACTGGCTGTGTTCCCTAGCAACTCAACCACAGCCTGGTCCATCCCAACTCACCCTTCTTCGTCTCCCTCCGAATCATCTGTCTCAGCAGCATTGAGGAAGCTGAAGCTTTCCAGCGCGTGTTCCACCGTCAGGCTGGTGCTGGAAGCCCGGCTCAGGCATCTCCCTTGCTTTTGCTGTGAGATGGGAAGGGGTGGGGGAGACAGAAAGGAAAGAAAATAGCACAGATCTGTTCATCTATTTGGGCTTTTCTCTGTTGCAGCTCTAAGTGCACCTTCCCCATCCACTTGCCATTTCCTGCCTCTGTGACTGCAACCACTTGAGCTCGGATGTTGAAAAGAGAGGAAAAAGGGAGCAAGAGAAGAGGAGGGGGAGGACATGAAAAGAAGAGAGCAGATCCATTTCCAAAAGCAAGAGGAGATGGGGCCAAGTATCAGCATACCTCTTGAGTATGTGGTGTTTATTTATGCTCTTTTACTTTATTAAAGTATGTATACTCTACATTTTTTGTGGCTCGAGGAGGCTTACAAATCCAAATCTGAGATACACAGAGGGAAATCCTCCCCCTGCACCCAAAGTGCTTGCAGCTGACACGCTGTCAATAGCCCCAGAAAACAAAGAAGCCTTGTAGGGCCTTCTAAACACATCTAGAGATGGTTTTCCCCCTCCCCCTTCACCTCCTCAGGGAGCCCATCTCACCACCTAAGAGATTTGGAAGGAAGTTTATTTTAGAGGTTTATAGAATAGCAGGTCACAAACTAGCCATATATATATAATTGAAATATGCTACCCTACTGGCTTTGCTAAAAGGTTGCTCCAGAAGGGTAGATGTGTTGGTCCACTGGAGAAGACACAAAATAGGAGCCTTGCAACAAAAACTTGTGTGTTTTTTTTATTCTAGGACTAAATATGTTGTAGACTAGGGCTCACCTTTGATAGACACATTTTGTTCCTCAGCACATCACAACAGTACTAACTTTACTCACTACCACAAAATGACCCCACGAAGACTGACAGACCTCTACAAAGTTGATTATTGTGGATCCACAGAGGCTGGCCTATTGCCCACCTTTCAAAATTGTATTTTTGTTTGTGTGTGTGCATGGATGCCTGGAACTTATGGTGACCCCTACTGGGCCTTGGAGGATGTTCAGAGAAGTGGCTTGATACAGCCTGCCTCTGCCTCCCACTCCTGGTATTCTTTGGTGGCCTCCCTTCCAAGTACTTGCCAGGGTCTCGGCCCTGCTTAGCTTCCAAGATCTGATGAGATCGGGCTTGCCTGGGCTATCCAGCTCAGGGCAGGTGAAACAGTTCTCTTGAGGGACAGCAAAACCAACCACAAAATAACATTTGCAACAAGTTTAATTTTTTTTTTAAAAAAAGGTGGGTTAGAGATCTACCATTCATGCAAGTCAGCTGCATATGCACTTCTCAAGAACAAAATATATTTAATATTTCTGCTTTGAAAGACCCATTTTATTGGGTAGCATTCTTGATGCTGAATATAAACTCTTCAATAGATTTTATTTTATTATCATGGTTAAATGAGGTCTTTCCCTCTTTTGTGGCATCAACTAAGTAGAACTTAATAATAATGCAGTGGGGGGCAGAAAAAAATGCCCGCTGTCTTTCTAAGATTCCAGCTACCGGAATCTTAACGGGGAACTAGCATTGGGTCAAAGCACCTAAGTAATTTCAGGTTTCATTCAAGTAAGCCAACAAAAGCATCTATCAGAAAACCAATCTTTGAGCTCCCTCAGTCCTGGGAAGACAAGTCCAAAAGTTCTGTGAGCAAAGTCTTACATATGAACCGGGGTGGAATTCTAGCAGAAGCTCCTTTGCATATTAGGCCACACACCTTTGATGTAGCCAATCCTCTAAGAGCTTACAAGGCTCTTTTTAGTAAGCTCTTGGAGAACTGGCTACATCAGGGGTGTGTGGCCTAATATGCAAAGAAGCTCCTGCTAGAATTTCACCCCTGCATATGAAATGCAAGGAAAATACTTTCCTGTTCTCTGCACTTCTGCATCATACTTCAACACAGAGCTTAAGTGTCACCCTCTGCTTTGCCCTGCCCCCTCTGGGCTTCTGATGTGAAGGATGCATTTGTCTTCATTTATTTATATCCCACTCTTCTCCCCACAGCTGTGACTTAAAAGTAGCTCAGAACCTCTCCTCCTCTACTTTCTCACAACACACCTGCAAGGTAGGCCAGGCTGGGTGTGTTCAAGGTCACCCAATGAGCGTTCATGGTAGAAATAAGGACTCAAACCCAGGTCACCCAGCATCCTAGTCTGCCACCCTGCCCACTACGCCACATTGGCTTTCAAAGACATATCTGTGCAGGGTGATCACAGTGCAAGCTTCCTGCACTTCCTGCAGTATCCAAAGCTTCTCTTAAAAACCCCAGAGGACAGAATTGGGGACAGCTGGCAGAGATATCTGAACATGGCTAGAGAAGAAGAAGATCATAGATTTATACCCCACCCTTCTCTCTGAATCAAAGTCTCAGAGCGGTTTACAATCTTCTTCCCCCACAACAAATACCCTATGAGGTAGGTGGGGCTGAGAGCTCTTACAGCAGCTGCCCTTTCAAGAACAGCTCTGCGAGTGCTATGGCTGACCCAGGGCCATTCCAACAGCTGCAAGTGGAGGAGTGGGGAATCAAACCCAGTTCTCCCAGACAAGAGTCCGCGCACTTAACCACTACACCAAACTGAACTTGTTGCCCACGCCAGCTATTCCGTGCCCCTTCCTGGACTGCAGCATTGGAATAAATTATGTAGATTAATAAATAATTTGCATGACCTCTGCAGGTTTCAGAATCCAGCTTCCATTGGCGGAACTTCGATACAAGCGACAGCATTTGCATCACCCAGCTGAGAAGCTTGGACTGCAATTTTTTTTTAACGCACACAATATGTGCCAATTACTCTCCACTCTTACCAAGAGAATCATTTCTAGATGCTTCAGCTCCTGCTCCAGGGTCTGTAGCTCAGGGAACTGTCCCCGGTAGTCATCCAGAGCTGAGGCCAGAACGCCAATAGCCTCCTCGAGTCCACAATCTACAGCTTTGGGTCTTGGCATCTCCAAGACTCCCACTGGCTGCAGATCCATTGAGTCAGGCTTGGGCTCAGTCAATGAGGGTTTAGGCTCTGGAGCTTCCTGGCTCTGACTAACAATGTCCTCATTTTTCTCCACTGCCACACTAGCTGCCCCGGCAAACTCGGTCTCCTCCTCCTCCTCCTCCTCACACTCGCCAATCCGGGTGTCGAGCATGGAGGCCGTGCCTTGGGCCAAAAAGTTCATTCCCGGGAAGACCCCAGGACTTCTCTCTTGAGGGACAGCGCATTCTCTGTCCTCTGCAACCGGCAGGTCCACACTGGCCTCGCTGATCTGGCTAAGAGTCCGGGCGTAGGGCACGTGGCCGTTGGCTACCATCGCCACCTCCTCCTGCAGAGCTGATGGCTCTTTGTCCTCGGGCTGCGTAAAGGCAATTTCTATGGCGGGCGCGGCGGCTTGCACCGCGGGTTGCACGACAGGTCGGGGAGACATGTGGCGGGAGCTTCCGGACAGCTGCGGGCTGGAAGAATCGTCGGACGACTCTGAAGATATGGACCAGGCCGCCCCGTTCTCCAACTCCTCCTGTTGCCGCAGCATATTCTGTAGGAAACACAGCATCGGGGCGTCAGTGGGCAGGGCTGCAAGGAAAACTGTACATGTGTATGAGCACCACACAGCCCTTCTTTGACCTCTGCCCCAAGAAGCTGCAACTAACTATAATTTTATACCAGACCTCAGCTGAGCTGCTCCTTGCTCCAGCCCAACTCATTGAAGTTGGCTCATTCTGAAGGGGGGAAAACAATATGCACACAGAGAATTGCTCCTCTCCCACTAGAGTCTACCAGCTTTTCCCAGCCAAGGTCATCTGCTGCTAAGATTTTTTCCGGATTTTACAGCAAGTGTGCAATTTGAAGAAGCCCCTTTGCTCAGGATCTCTGAAGATGGTATCTGTCTCGCAGACAAGAGAGAGCTGCTCTGTATTTCCTATTCGAGGATGTAGCCCATCAACTCATGACCAGCCAAATCATCTTCCCATACAGGTGCACAGCGCCTTTTTGTAGCAGGAACTCCTTTGCATATTAGGCCATACACTCCTGATGTAGCCAATCCTCCAAGAGCTTACAGTAGGCCCTGTACTAAGAACCCTGTAAACTCTTGGAGGATTGGCTACATCAGGGCATGTGTGGCCTAATATGTGGCCTTCCACCCAATTTTTTCCCATTTTAAACCCTCTCCTACATAGTTTCTATATCTCCTGCCTACTTCAACCACCCCTGGGCCTGAGATCGTGGTTTTGACCAATAAAAACCTTGATGACCATGACCTACCTATCTGAGGGACCATCTTTCCTAATATCCTCCCCCCCTAGGACTTTTACTGCGGTGACCTCAAAACTAAGAAATGGGGTTAGGAGATAAGACTGGTTCTCTTCTGTACCAGCAACACGAGGAAGGAATCTACAGCTACAGAATGCAGATGGAATTGCCTGCACTACATCCATCCTGCCTGAGGGGGCAGCAGCAAGCAAGCACATAACAAACAAGCAAGTTGGGCAGGTCGAACAGCCAAATGACAGAGGGAGGCCCTCCCTCTGGCAGGGATAAGCACTTCTCTTGCCCTACTGCAGCAGGCTTCAAATGGTGGGAAGAGTGTCACAGGCTAATGCACAGGAGGCAGAGCGCAGGTACCTCTAAGTAGGGAGACTATGCTAATGCTATGGGGCCACCACTTACAGAGTCCTGCATTGCCCTTGTGCCGAGCTGCACAGAGGAGACATCGCTGCACGAGCAACTCCGGGGGAGCCTCTCCAGGAGGGTCTCCCGGAAAATATCCAGCAAGGCCCATCTTGGCTTGGGTGTCGCCGCTCGTGGAAAGCTCTTGGTTAGAGAAAGAGGCAGCCATCAGTACCAAGAGTTGGTACCATCAAGGTCTTTATAAACTGGTGACCTTACTCAACTGGAATTAAGTAACTCATATCCCCTACCCTGTTCAACCCCTCCCCATGCCTAACAATCAGGCTCACTGTTGGACTCCGTAAACTCCAGTGGTTCTAACAGCAGCTTTCCTCCCAAGGAGGACGCAATCCACTTTACTTGAACCCGATAACATATATACATATGAAGCTGTCTTCTACTGAATCAGACCCTGGGTCCATCAAAGTCAGTATTGTCTACTCAGACTGGCAGCGGCTCTCCAGGGTCTCAAGCTGAGGTTTTTCACACCTACTTGCCTGGACCCTTTTTAGTTGGAGATGCCGGGGATCGAACCTGGGACCTTCTGCTTACCAAGCAGATGCTCTATCACTGAGCCACCGTCCCTCACGTAAAATTTCTCCCATTTTTAAATTCCATGACAACATCAGGCTCACATCCTCTGATTAGAAGTGGGCACAGAGTGAGAGGGAAGTTGATTCAGAAGACAGAAAGAGACATTTATTTGCAAAAACCCTGGGCTGGGTTCAAAGAGTCATCAGCAGAAGATGCTGACAGATGCAGATCTTTGCCTTGTTCTCCAAATCCCCAGCGCTTCTTCTCAACCCAGAGGAAACTAATCTGCGGAATCAAGGGGCTCACAGGGATTCAGAAAGACAGATGGATCAGGAGGCTATACTGAGGAGTGAGAAGAGGCCAGAATCACCCCCAGGACTTCTTGCATTGGGGTGGCCAAACTGTGGAGCCACTTGTGGCTCTTTCACGCATATTGTGTGGCTCTTTAAGCCCCCACCACCCCATCAGCTGGCTTGGAGAAGGCATTTTTTTCTTTAAACCACTTCTTCAAGCCACTTCTCCAGCGGCTTGGAGAATGCATTTAAAGTTGCTTTCTTTCCACTTCTCCCCATCTATTTGCCTTCTTTCCTTCCTTGCAGCTCTCAAACATCTGATCTTCATGTCTTGTGGCTCTTATACACCTGAGGTTTATCCTCTGTGGTTCTTATGTGAAGCAAGTTTGCCCACCCTTGTCTTGCATCAACATGGCTCGGCTTGCGGATGGAGGCCACTTTGGCTTCTTTCTGCTTGTTGGTGCAGCCCCCTTACTTTCACAGCTGTTAAGTCCTGAAGGGGCCCACTACTCTGCAAATCAACATTCCTGGGGCTGGAGAAAATCCTCCTCCCTCCCCCCAATTATGGGAGCTAACCCTCTATATTACGCATGCACACATGAAGCTGCCTTATACTGAATCAGAACCTCAGTCACGATTGTCTACTCTGGGTGGCAGCAGCTCTCCAGGGTCTCAAGTGAATGTCTTTCACTCAGGGCCTTTTTTGAGCAGGAACATACAGGAACACAATTCTGGCTGGCTTGGCATCAGGGGTGTGGCCTAATATGCAAATGAGTCCCTGCTGGGGGGTTTTCTACAAAAATACCATGTGAAACAATGGTGATGTCAGGGGGTGTGTGGCCTAATATGTAAATGAGTTCCTGCTGGGCTTTTTCTACTAAAAAAGCCCTGTTCTCACTTAATCTTCCATCTTATTCAATTAGCTGGAGATGCCAGGGATTGAACCTGGGACCTTCTGCACATCAAGCAGATGCTCTACCCCTGAGCTATGGCCCCTCCCCAAACTAGGCAGCAGAAGGGAAAATGGAAACTGCAACCCAGAGGACAATGGACAGAGATGCTGTGCATCTTTATATGGTGCGGTGAGTGGTCTCGTGGGCTGCTGTCTGAAGCCACTATGATGTGACAGTTATTCCTCTTGGGTAGCCAAAAGGCCACGCTGTTCCAGCTTGGAATGGAACAGAATTGAAAACCTTTGAAAATCCCCACAGTAAAAGAACGGTTGTTAAAGATGTTAGAGTTCATTGAGAGGGCTAAACTCTGATTAGAGAAAAGATGATATCCACATTTATGGCTAACTGGAAACCTTTTGTTGACTTTTTGCATGAAAAATAAAAGAAAATGGATGTTTAAGGAGATTTTTTTAAACAACACATGGCAAAAAACTGGTCCTTTTAAGACAAAATTTGTATTTAAGTTTTTGCTTTTATGTTTGTAAATCTTATAGCATTCTTTCTGTAAAAGTCAATACCCCACATTTAAATACCTTTAGGATTACTAGCACTGAAAGTATCTAAGATAGTGACTTATTGGCAACTGTGAGTGGTTTTTTGCACTGCAACAGATAGCAGCTGGGAACTGTCATGTTAATCGTTTGACAGCCAGCCATCTAGATTGAATGACAGCTCAAGAAGTCACTTGACAGTTAGTGATCTAAGGATCTACCCTAGATGTGGTGTTTAAGTTTAGTGATTGGTTAGCTAATTAGGAAGTTGACAGCTGGGCTGGTATATCCGAAACCCAGGTACAAGGCTCCATTGATTTCCTGACAAGAGCTCAGAAGACTTGTGGGCCGAGAGCTGAAGGTACAGAGAGAGAGAGAAGACAGCTACTCTCTAGGACTTCCACTTTGAAACTCTATTTTCCTGCTGTGACCCCGGAGCTACAAGCTGGTTGGGAGCAGTAGCAGGTGAGCATAGTCATTTAGGTTTGTTGCTTTGTGTTTTTTGTTCCACTGCGCACTTCTCTCCCCTACTTTTATGTTTTTATGTATGTTACTTTTTTGTAAATAAATTTCTAGTTTGTCTTTTAATTGGAGTGACTTACTGGTCCATACCTAAGTCACAGTAATTAGTCCTGTGCCAAATTTATGCTACCAAGAGGGAAATTACCCAGTTTTCCAATTGGACATATTTTTTTTCAAAAAGCTCGGGCAGGTGATATCAGTTAGAACATTTGCAACAGAAATGTAAGAAGTGTTGAGATAATCTTGTTGTTTAGTGTCAGTAACTGTCTCATAATTCTAGACAATATTAAAAGTTGTTGCATTTGTCTGTGTCAGTGATAAATTTTGAAACTTTCACTGCTATGTTTCTTCAACTTTTCCTCTTTTCTTTTTCTTTCTTTCTTTCCTTTTTTTCTTGTATTAAATTTGTTTTGCTTAAAAAATCTTAATAAAATACTATTTTAAAAAGAGAAAGGGACATAAAAGCAGCTAATTTAACAAGTACACCTGAGAAAGGCCCAGACAACTTCCTGCAGGTGCACAATGCATCTGAACAGACGCCAAGTAGGTTTGGTTGCGCATCATATAGCTTTCCCAAGACTGCTTATGAGCCATAATGTAAACTGCACAGATGGAAAGAAGGCATCGCATTGGGCTATATACGTTCTGTGCTCTTGGGAGGAGGGAAGAGACAGAGAACCCCACCTGCTCCCCTTCCCATCATCCTGACAATCTCCTGCCCAAAGACAGCACTCACATAAAAGGCCTGTTCACGCATTGAGGGCGTGTCAGGCGGGCTCTGGTTGTACATGGAGAGTCTCTTGTTGACCGTGGAAGTCTTGTTCATGGTGCTTGCAGATGGCTGGTCTTCCTTGTCGAAGGGGCTGAACAAAAGAAAATAGAGTGAGAATGGCCGGCTTCCACTGCCTTGTGGTGCAGAAGCAATCCAGGGAAATCCTTAATCCACTCAAATTGAACGTCACGCAAGTTGCATTTGGGTCTGATGTTGACAGCTGTGGTTTGAGGCTGTGTGGCAAGAATAAGAAGCCATGGCTCTGGGTAGACAGACTGCTGTTTGACATGATGCCAATAACATAAATAAATAAAACTAACTTCTATCTCAGCCTGTTGTGCCAAACATGCAAGGAAGGAGTTTCCCCCTTATCCACACTCGGGGAAAATCTGAAAACATTACTTTGTATGGAGAAGTGGTACGGTCTGTTACCAGTGCAAGACTCTACCACCACCTTTTTGTATGAGTAGACCAGGCTCAAGCTACCCAGACTAGTGGTGATGCACATGAGAGGAAGATCTACACAGGGCAGCTTGGTCACCTCACTCAGCCAGCTTTCCACAAGCACGGTGGAGCTGGGGAAAGGGACAAGATCCATCCATATGAAATAATACCCTTTGATTACTGGGGCCTACAGCATCTCCACGATCTTTGCAATCACCCAACAGCAACATCTCCATGGCTTGTCAATGAAGAAACTCAGCAGGCTGAATGTTTTTTGTGCAGCTGAGGGGTTTTTTTTAATGTGCCTTTATGCATCTAGGTTTCTTATTGGCTGGTTGTAATGGTTAATTTTAATGCTTTCATATTTTGTGCTGTGAGATCCCATGAGGATGTATCTGAAGAGAGTGCATATCTGGTTTAAATAAATAGGTGCCTCTGGGTAGAAGAAAAAGAATATGATATTTGATTTATATCCTGCCCTTTACTCTGAATCTCAGAGTGGTTTACAATCTCCTTTACCTTCCTCCCCCACAACAGACATCCTGTGAGGTAGGTGGGGCTGACAGAGCTCTCCCAGAAGCTGCCCTTTCAAGAGAGCTATGGCTGACCCAAGGCAGCTGCAAGTGGGGGAGTGGGGAATCAAACCAGGTTCTCCCAGATAAGAGTCTGCACACTTAACCACTATGCCAAACTGGATACTCACTTCCAGTTGACCTCCAGGCTCAGCTTGATGGTGCCCAAGTCATTGATGTCCACAGCCACCACCTGGGGAAGAGCTGCAAACAGATCCTTGGTTTCACAAGAGACGTTCCCCACGACAACATGACTGGCCAGGCTCTTGAGCTCTGTCACCTGGGAAGAGGAAGGAAAAGATGGAGCCTGTGAGTGCAGGAAGGGCCTTGTTAGCATCCCGTGAGAAAGGGACCTCCTCATCAGGAAGATGCCGGTTACCTTGATGGACAAGAATTCTGTGATGAGGGGGAGGAAGACCATCTCCTCGCTGTCCCACACTTGTTTGTTGTTGGCTTCAATACGTCCGCGCAACTTCCATCGCTGGCGTCCGTACCTCATGAAGATCTGCCACAAGGGTGGGGAGAGACAGGAAACGGGAATCAACTGGGTAGATTAAATAGCAGGCAGCTGTCTCAGAATTATGAATTCATTCACAGAGTTCATGTGTTGCCTCCTCTCAAGAACCTGCTCAAGGAGGCTTACAATAAATAAAAAGATAACAACGTAACACAGCACAAAACCCATAAAAAAGCATTAAAACTCAATGAGAGAAGAAGCAATATAAAACATGTACAGCTAAATACTAACACTTAGCTGGATGTCCCACTGAATAAACCTGAGTAGTTCTCAGGCTGGTAGTTCTCAGACCTTAAACATTATTTAAAAGACCAACCCCTTCACTGAAGCCTAGATGACAAGAAATATTTTGATGTGGTGGCTAAAAGAAGCCCATGTTCCCAGTCTAGTTCCCAGTTTACAGGTCTTTTTATGTAATTGCTGCTATCTTTTGAATTTTTGTTTTAATTATTTTAATGTAAGATAATTTACTGCAATGAATCTCTGGCTCTGTTTTGTTGCGCTCCACCCTGAGCCTGCTTTGGGGACAGCAGAATAAAAATCCGAAAAATAAAATAAAATGTTGAGATCTGGCCTGCAACAACATCCCCAGAGGGGGCCAATGCTCCTCCCCCTGGCTGTTACCAAACCATACATACTTCAAGCAGCGAGAGAGACAGACTCGTCTTCTCAAACCGGTTTGTTTAAGCACCAGCCAAGCACTGTTACATCGCTGCTCCAGCATCTAAGCCCTTTCCACAGCTATGTGATCTGAACCCTTCTTCACAAACCTCATATTGGTCCCCAGCGCAGAGTCTAGCAAAGCCGGCCAGTCCTGCAAGAGAAATGGAAAAAGACTAAGAGCAGGCACCCCAGTATCCTAACAGGTTTTTGAGGACCAGGGGTTATGGAGGAGAAAAGCCACTGGTGAAGAAAGTGTTAAGGAGCCCTCCCTTCTCTCTCTCTCCTCCCCACACTCAAAATCACACCCAAAATGCTTTTTTATTACAAAATGGCTGCCAAAATATTGGCAAGTTTGTGTGTGATATAAAAGTACTCCCTGGACTCAGTACCTTTCATCTTGATATGGAACTCTCCCAGGTGACCCTCCAGTTCACTCTCCAACAGGCACATGTTCTATCAAGGAAAGACATCAAACAGTGGCCCATTAAATGCCACGAACTGAGAAAACTTAGTCCATGGTGCTTTCCCTCCTCCTCTTCCCATCTTGACCCACCTCTGTATATTCTTTATAACCTTTGCTGGCTTCAGCCAAACTCTCACGGGCTTCCTTGCTTCCAGGTGAGGCAGCTGTGTAGGCCTTGACCATGTTATGGGCACCATCCCGGAGCCGTCGTTGGATGCAATAGGCTTCGTAGAGCTCATCTATCTGTTTTTAAAAATCCAAAGAATCCACAGAGGTCAGGGGAAAGGTCATAGGGTCTGCTAGGTAGACTGTGAGGCTATCACAAAGCCAGCAAAACCATAGCAGTGTAGTGGTTAGAGCATACAACTAAGATCTGAGAGACCCAAGTTAGACTCCCCATTCTGCCATGGAAGCTTGCTGGGTAACTGTGGGTCTGTCAAATACTCTCAGCCTAAACTTCCTCACAGGGTTGTTTGTGAGGATAAAGCAGAAAGGAGAACCAAGTTTTGAGTTGCTTTGGGCCCCCTTGGGGGAAAAAGTGGGGGCATAAATAAAGTCAGATAAAAATAAAGCAACAAGGTTGTATATCAGATGGCAACTGAGACAAAGTTAGCAAATTTTTGGTATTTTGAACATAAGAGAAGCCATGTTGGATTAGGTCAATGACTCATCTAGTCCAACACTCTGTGGCACACAGTGGTCAAAAACCCAAGTTCCATCAGGCGGTCCATCAGTGGTCCAGGGCACTAGAAGCCCTCCCACTGTTGCCCTCCACCAAGCACCAAAAATACAGAACATCACTGCCCCAGTCAGAGAGTTCCAACAATACGCTGTGGCCAATAGCCACTGTTGGACCTCTGCTCCATATGTTTATCCATATGTTTGCTGTGATTGTGCAGCATTGCCAAATGTACAGCCATAAAAAAAAAATCAACAGAGCAGGGAAGTTAGAGAACCAATGAAAAAAACCAAACAAGGTAAAAAAATATTCAAAGAACAACCATCTTTGTGTGGGTTCTGTTCCTTGAAGATTTTTTTTTTACCTTGTATGAGGTGGACTGTATTGAATTCCTTTGGACTGACTTACTGTGTGACCTCTTACATGACTTTGTGATTTGTTCATTATTATAATAATAGCATTTGTTTACTAATTTTTTTGGGAATTGTTTGTTTTTTTTCAGATGTACAGCCATGGCAAGAGGCTTTCATGTTGGCTTATGATACAGACTCAGTCACTGAAAGTTTAGGTTCAGATTCCTACTGTGCTACTGCAGTTGGCTGGGTGGCTCTGCAATTCTAATGAAGGGACACCTTTTTAAAAAAAAGCTCTGCACAGAAGAAGTAGAGTGCAAGATGACACCAATTGCTTGCTGGTGAGAACAGGCCTTTGAATTTATGGCCTGAAACATTTCCCACCCCCCTCAAAATTAAAACTTTTTGTAACATTCAGAGTGGTGGAGTAGGGGTGTGAACCTAAAAACCACTTTAATGCACTGGCTTTCCCCCAAGCCGGGGAGGGGGACACAATGGTAGACCTGAGAGGCATTTAAATATACATTTGTATCCTGACAGGAATCCCTGAGTAAAGCTGCAGCAGGCATGGAAAAGTCAGGGCTGTGTGTATACACAGTGCTGGTGCAGGCACAAAAACCACATCATGGCATTCTAAGCTCTCTTCAAAGCAAATATCTAGTCCTTATTGCATGATGATGAAGTGAAGTCTGAAATTTCAGGTTTCCAGTAGTTAAGATCAATGCTCTAGCCCCACCCACCCCCAGCCCGTTGCCCCCGATGAGCAAAGCCGAGCATTTTGAAATATATACACAAATCTCCCTGAATTGCATCATTTACAGAAGGTCATAAATACACAGCTCTTTTTTTTCCTGATGTGGAATTTTCTTCCACAACACCCAACTCAGAAATGTCAGGTACCTTGCTAGCATGGAATTCCAGTCGGCGCAGGAACCGCTCAATTGACTTGACTTGCTGTGGAATTAAAAAAAAACAACCTCTTGTAATGATTGACAAGGAATGCAGGGCCCATGGAAATCCTTCTTGCTCCCACAGGTTGCAACTCAAAGGGATTGGGGCTCCAGCGGCATTTGTGAGAAATACCAGTGGTTTTATGGGTGCTGTCTGCTGATTGTGGAATAACCAATTCAGAATGTTGCTCATGTCCGGAGTAAAGGAAATACATGATTTAATCCAAGGAGGTCTAGCTTAGGACAGTCTAAAATTATCATAGAGCATCTCTGGGGTGAGTGGACAAGTGAAGCTGCAGTAACATCCAGAAAAGGTTCCAGTATCACCTACACTGAAAGCTTCTTCAGAGAGTTTCTGGTCAAATCTCCTATAATTGGAAAATCTGGCTCTGGGACTATTTTATACTTGGGAAAATATCCTCCTACAGTTCTCCAGCAAACACCCCCAAATCTCAGGAAGCCTTTGTGATGGTTTCCTATTGTTACATACCTCTCTGACCTTGATATTTTGCCCAAAAACAAAATTTTATCATAATCTGATATTTTTCTAAAAGCAGTGACACTCCTTTACTATTGCATTTTGGCTTTATTGTGTATATGGATATTTTTGTTTGTTTTTTCCCTTTCCTCTTCACCTTCCTTTTCTGGGAAGTCAGTTCACCCTGTGCATTCCGTGCATTCTATAAGCTGAGCTCTTTTGAACTCTGTCAGCGTGTATTCTCTGTGTAGGGAGTTTACTATGCAGCTTTTTATTTTGATCATATTGTCTTGTTGTTGTATCTACCTCTTGAACTTCACCTGCCTGAATCTGATCCTAGGAAAATGGTATAGATGTGTTATTACCGGTTTTTGTCTGGGGGGAGGGGTTTTTAAAGGTTTAAGTATTTTGTGACTATTTGACTGCACTTGTTGTATATAGTTTTTTAAAAGTGTAATTAAAAAAAAGAATGTGGAAAAAAATCTACATATGGCACTTTAAGATCCTTTTTGATGGGGACAGCTAAGGCTTGAAGTTGAGTTTGAAAGCACATGCTCTGGTATTGAGTGACTCCCTCTCATCAAAGTGGCCAGAGCCCTTCCACTTTGCTGTAAAGTTTTGTGAAGTTGAAAGGGAAACAGAGAAGGAAGAGGAGGATATGGTCCAGACAGGGAGGAAAATATGAATGAAATCCCCGACTAAGAATTGCCCTGCACACTGTTTATTTTATTTACTTAGAACAATGTCTGATATATCATGGAGGGAACAGCCAGCCCTTTGCCTCCAGGAGAGAGGGGGAGAGGGTGGGAGGGGGAGAGAGAGAGAGAGAGAGAGAGAGATGGCACCACAGAAGAACATCTGCTTGGCCAAGTCTCTGATTCAATCCCCGGCATCTCCAGAGAAAAGGATCATGTCTGTTTGAGACCCTGGACAGCTGCTGCCAGTTGAAACAGATAAAGCTGACTCTGATGGACCAAGAAGGCAACTTCATGTGCTCATGAGACTTTATTTAGGAGTCACAGCCAATACCCTATTTCCTCCATTCCCCCTCTAAAAGAAAGCCAGATTCCCAGCACCTGTCTTGTTCTTTCATGGGCAGAAGAAACCATGACTTTTCTTGGGAATCTGGGAGGGGGGGGGGGGAGAGAGAACCTAAAATGTAATGATGAATAGCCACACAATGGGGTATTTCCCACCAAATATATCTATTCAGAGATCGGGAAATTCCAAGTGTTGGTTCAGTTAAGAATCAACGACCTGGCAGAGTCTCTCAGTTAACAGGAGAGAAAGTGCAGCCCCACCTTTGTTTATCTAGTTACCCTCTCTTGCACCTCTCAGGCAAGGGAATCACCTATGCTCCCTTCTGTTCGCCAGAGAGCCTTCTCGGAAAGAAGTCTTCTCGGCTTCTACTTGGGCACAGCTGAACCAAAACCGTAAAAGGAAAACAGCGCACGGTGTTGACAGAAAAAGTTTTCTCCTTGATTGACTGTATTTGCTTCTCCTATCTGGAGCTAAGACAGATTTCAGACTGTAGATGGAAGTGTTTAAGAGTTGTGAGTGGTGGGGGGGAAGGATGCTTTACTCTCCGGATTCATGTACTTTTGTTCTACTGTTGTCTCTTGTCAAGCAGTTTGTTTTTTGAAAAGCCTGCGAAACCTGTTTACCAGAAACAGTAGTGCGATACACATATGCTGAACCACCTTCAACTTCTCAAAAAACTATCACCCATTTCTTTCCTTACAGCCAAATTAACTGACTCATGGAACATTTTATTATTTCTTTCTACTTAAATATACAATAATAGAAAGAGAAGTTGCCAGTCTGGGCACAACTGCTTCACCCTTTCCCCTCCAATCCTTCTGCAGCACCAGATCACATTTGTTTCCCTTTCTATAGGAAGAGACACAGGGAGATCCCATATCTTTCCCCCTGAAACTGTGAAAGCAGATGGGGGGGGCAGTGATTCTGAGCTGGAAAATGACCAAGGGGATGATCAGGAGTAAGTAGTCCAGTGCTCTTCCACTTTTGATTGCATTTTTCAGATTTTTTCAAAACCCTACAAACCATTTAAAGAAAGACACATCCCATCTAGTTTGGCATTTAGCTATGGCTAGAGGGGAGGGGCAATGGAACAAGAGATTCTGGATGCAAGTGCAGAGGAAAGAAGTTTCCTGACCAACTTCACTGTCTTAGCCAGGGCCTTTCTGGTAGAAAAAGCCCAGCAGGGACTCATTTGCATATTAGGCCATGCCCCCTGACATCACCATTGTGTCGCATGGGGCTTTTGTGGGAAAATCCCAATGGGAACTCATTTGCATATTAGGCCACACACCCCTGACACCAAGCCACCCAGAACTGCATTGCTGTGCATTCCTGCTCAAAAAATGCTCTGGTCTTAGCTAGAGAAGGAAGGGATATGAAGGGGCCCAGAAGCCATGATATTTTGAATTTGCGGGACAGATAATTTAATAGGCTTTCAGGGTTTAGCACTCCCCCACACATAGGCCCAAGTGAGAAATACTCCCTTACCTTATCAAGGTCGTAGAGGAAGCCCTAGAGAAGAAAAGAGGAGAAAGTTCAGGGCAAAGCTCAGAAACAAGAAATGACCACTGAGCATACAACTAACCCCTGTTGCTGTGTATCCACCCCCCACATGGTCAAGCCAACTGATACCCATAGCAGCAAAGGATACCTAGCTTCTGGAGAAGGGGAGAGAGGATACGCAGCACATGGAACAAGTCCCAACCAAGCTTCGGCAGGATCAGAGATGTTGCAAGAATGAGGGACTGAACAGGGGCTATGGCAAAGATACGTGGCACAAGCCCGAGCCATGTGTTAAATCAGAAGGCTCCCGGATTGTTTCTCTGCTGTCACCAGTTCTAAATCGTGGGGTGCACTCTATGTAGGTGAGGAACATTTTTGGTTAGCAGCAAGCCTCCACTTACCAAGCGAGAATTCCTCTTGGACTCACGGATTTGGATGCTCAGTTTTTCCAGCTCGAGCTGGTGCACCTCCACGTAAGCACTGTAAGGGACAAGCTGGGTGAGCAGAAGGAGCAAAGAACGCCCCACAGACTTCAGAGATTGGGGAGCCAGCATCCTGGCCACCCGTTCAGCTGCCTTGGATCATTGCAAGAAATTATCCTTGGCAGAAAAGTCTAGAAAGAGAGACATACCCCCTTCCCTTGGCTTCCCAATAGGCTATGCTAAGCACAGCTAATTATGCCAGCAGTGCTTTCTGGGTTCTGAGCTTTTCTGAGCAAGCTACCCATTCAGCTGTTTCTAACACTTGCAAGAAATTATCCTGGGCAGCAAAGTCCAGGAGTAGCTTCCCTTGTCTTGGCTTCCCAATAGGCTATGCTAACACAGCTATCTATGTGGAACAGAGCTTGTGGGTTATGGGATCTTCTGAGGAAGCTGCCAGATCACCAACCTCCAGTCCTTGCAAGAAATTATCTTTGGCCACAAAGCTCAGAATGAAACTCCCAACAGCCTGTGCTGGCACAGCCATCTATGCCCAGCAGAGCTTCTGGGTTACAGAGGTTTTTAAGGAAGCCACCCATTCAGCTACCTCTAATCCAGGGGTGCCCAACCCCTGGTCTGTGGACCGGTCCCGGTCCATGGCTTGTTAGCAACCGGGCTTTGAGTTGTATAATTATTTCATTATATATTACAATGTAGTAATAATAAAAATAAGAAGACGACATTGGATTTATATCCTGCCCTCCACTCCAAATTTCAGAGTCTCAGAGCAGCTCACAATCTCCTTTACCTTCCTCTCCCACAACAGACACCCTGTGAGGTGGATGGGCCTGAGAAAGCTCTCCCCAGAAGCTGCCCTTTCAAGGACAACTCTGCAAGAGCTGACCCAAGGCCACTCCAGCCACTGCACGTGGAGGAGTGGGAAATCAAACCTAGTTTTCCCAGATAAGAGTCTGCACACTTAACCACCATGCCAAACTAATAAAGTACACAATTGTATCATCACAAAACCATCACCCCCCCACCCCCACCCCCAGAAAAATTGTCTTCCACAAAACCGGTCCCTGGTGCCAAAAAGATTGGGGTCCACTGCTCTAATCCTTGCAAGAAATTAGCCTTGGCAGCAAAACTATCTATATCAAGCACTCCTTTTTGGTTGTGAGCTTTTCTAAGGAAGCCACCGGTACAGACTGGACTTCAGGAAAATGTATTCTGGTAGTTGTCCACATGCCCTCCCCCAAAAGGGGGGGCAAATGCAGCTGTGTAATACTGCAGTCTAAGGGAAGACATGCTGATCTGGGCACAGCAAAAGCCACAACAAATTTTAACAACATCCTTCATTCCACCATCCTTCAAACCTAAAAACTGGGGTGGGGGGAGATCCATGGGCGCAACACAACTTACGTTATTCCTTTCTTGAGAGCTTCGTATACCTCATCAAGTCGCTCTGGCTGGGGCACCTTGGGTGGAGGTGATTTGTGAGACATTGAAAACATCCTACTGACTCTGGAGCTAGCTTTCCGGGAGACAGTCGGGGTGAATGCAGGGTAGTTCCTGCAATGACAACAAAAACAGCCCACCGGGCAATTCATTGTGTTGGGATCTTAAGAGCTAGAAGTTGCTTCAAAAGGGCAAAAGAAAAGGTCTTCCGGTTTCAGAAGAATTTACTGAATTTTAGAGATTGTATCCTACTCCCTTTCAAGAGCAAGAAACCACCAGTAGCTACACCAACAGCTGGAAACTGAAAGACAGTTTGGAATCTTCAGCAGCTGACAGATTCCAAATGTCGATTGTTCAGACGGCATCACTCAGCTGCCAAGCCAACGGTTACTGTTCCCTCTCATACCTTCCGAGATGGAATGCAGAAACCCAATAAAATATTTGGAAGTAAATCTGATGTTCTAAAAAGATCTGACAAATCAAAATAGCAATTTGCAGAACACTGTGAATAAGTTGGAGGCAAGAGGGGGAGGGGGGAAATTTCAAGACTCTTCCGTGCTACTTTCTAAAGCAAATCCTGCCCCCTGTTCTGTTGTCTGCCTTACTTGGACCTCAATCCAAGTGAGCAGGTGCTGGCCGCAGGCAATGCAGCAGAAGGTATTAACGGGGTAATGAGCTTTGTTCAATGGTCCCTCTCTGTTTAATTGCTGCATAAAGAAAGGGACATCCTCCCGTCTACCCAGTATCTTTCTGGTCATTCCTGCCTCATTGCCCCTCTTACCCTCTCTTACCCATGGTATAAAGCGGAGCGGGGGGGCAAACTGCAGCTTGGAAGCCATCATGTGTGACACTTTCACGCATATTGCACAGCTCCCAGAGATCGAGGAACTTAGTGCAGATTTACTTTCAAGTAAGCTCTGCTCACGACCTGAGTTCGATCCCCGGTGGAAGCTGGGTTTTCAGGTAGCCAGCTCCAGGTTGACTCAGCCTTCCAAGGTCGGTAAAATGAATACCCAGCTTGCTGCGGGGAAAGTGTAGATGACTGGGGAAAGGCAATGGCAAACCACCCCGTAAAAAGTCTGCCGTGAAAATGTTGTGAAAGCAACATCACCCCAGAGTAGAAAACGACTGATGTTTGCACAGGGGACTACCTTTACCTTTTAAGCATGCTTAGCGTTGGGATCTGTCAGCCTCTGAGCAGTGACCTATAGATAGGCAACTACTTATGCCAGGGGTGGCCAAACTGTGGCTCTTTCACACATACCGTGTGGTTCTTGAAGCCCCCACTGCCCTATCAGCTGGCTTGGAGAATGCATTTAGAGTTAGTTGCTTTCTTTTCACCTCTCTTTCTCTCTCCTCCCACTCCCATCTATTGGCCTCCCTCCCTCCCTTGTTTCACAGCTCTCAAACATCTGATGTTCACATCTTGCGGCTCTCAAACATCTGATACTCATGTCTTGTGGCTCTCAGACGTCTGATATTTATTCTATGCGGCTCTTACATTAAGCGAGTTTGGTCGCCCCAGAAATTTTATGCCATGTGTGAAGTGGGGAAGGAGGGAGAAATAGGCAGGCTTGCAAGCTCTTCTCCTCTACCACACAGGTTGCCCAGAAACTTAGAAGGGAGATAAGGAGAGCAAGAGCTGATGGGACCACTGGAAGGAGGGAGAGAATCAAAGAGGGTGCTGCAGGGTTCCTCCTTAGTTGCACAGCTCTTGTAAGCAGGGGTGGCCCGACGCCCCATGGTGCCCTAGGCAGACTTGCTGCCTGGCGCCCCCCAAGCACCTCCTCCCCACGGCTCCGCGCCTTCTCCCTCCCCGTCGCACCTCTTCCTTCTCCCTCCCTTCTGACCCTTCCCCCCCCCATGTCAATTTCAATGCCGGAACCAGCTCTAGTGCTGCGTTCTGGCTATCTAACCCACCCCCTGCCGATCACTCAATCGCGGGTAAAACTGCGCCAGGACTGGGCCACGCTCACAGTCTTTCAGGACCAGCATCCTGAAATGGCAACCCCGCTGCCGCTGACTCCTCTCCTATCCAAGAAGTGGGGAGGAGAGGAGTCAGCGGCAGCAGGGTTGCCGTTTCAGGACACTGTTTCTGGCATTGAAACTGACATGGGGTGGGGAAGGGTCAGAAGGGAGGAGGTCCAGAGCCACAAGAGGGGGAGGCGCGGGGGCGTGGAGCCGCGGCGGGGTGGAGCCGCGGGGGGGGGAGGAGAAGGGAAGGGAATGGAGGGGTGGGTGGTGGCATCAGTGGCGGTGGGCAGCAGTAGCGGCCAGTGGGTGGGGGAGGCAGACAAACTACGTGTTTGCCTGGGGCACCGAGGGGGGGAGCCCAATGTGGTACCCCCACCCTCCCGGTGCCCTAGGCAACCACCTAGTTTGCCTAGCGGGTGAGCCAGCCCTGCTTGTAGGAGCTGTATTTATTAACTTTGGTGTCAGGGCAAAGAGATGCATAATGATGCAAATGGTGGTCAGTGATTTATTTATATGGTACATGTGTGTTTCCTTCTCCTACTGGTGCTAAAAAACAATTCCCTAACCTTTCCCTATGCTGGTCTTATGGGGACTGTTATTCCCAGCTTTTGTTTTTTTAAAAAGTCCCCTTAGCATGGCCATGTTGTATAGTGCACACATATGTATTTTATCTTCTTGTGCAGAGAAAATATTAAGAGTTTTAATAAAGAACTATGTGTAATATTTGTTCATGTTTTGTGGTTCTCAAACATCTGACATTTATTCTATATGGCTCTTAAGTTAAGCAAGTTCGGCCACCCTTGGTATACAGCAATCTGGTTTCACAATGAATCATAGCACTGACCATGGAATGCACTAATGTCTCACCAGACACATATCTCCAACCTCAAGAAGTCATTGCACACTTAGCATGGTTGATTTGAGAAGTAGCTGAAGACTGCTAATGATCAGCTACATGGATCCACGCCATGTTAACACTGAACCTAGACTACTGCTACACACTCTATAGGGGTCTGCCCTTAAAAACTCCAGCTAGCACAGGATGCTGCAGCTTGATTACTATTAGGAGTTTGTAAGTATGCATATTATTCTCCAGTTGCTCCAAAGGTAACTCAGTAGTTACTGGATTCAATTCAAGGTTCTTCATGGGCTAGGACTTGCATATCTCCAGGAATGCCTCTCACAATATGCTCTTCTGCAGCAACTCTACTCGTCTGAGCTAAGCAGGGCCAGATTAACAATTAGGCCAAGTAGGCACTGGCCTATGGGCCCCCCATGCCTTTAGGGGCCCTGGTTGGCTCCCCCCCCTCCCCGGTTTTTCCCCTGCTTGCAGCCCTCGGAGCCTGCACACACAGCCAGCAACTGAGCCGCTCTTTGCTCAACTTGCCTGGTGCGGCTGCTGCTGGCGTTGTCACCAAGTTTGTCTCTCTCTGCCTCTCTCCTGCAGCTTTGTCAAAGAGGCTTTTGAGAAGGTGCCTGCAGGCTGCAGTGGGGACCGTGGGTGACAGAGCAGGTGCTCCAGCTCTGAGATAATTTGTGACAGGCCCGTTGAGAGTTTGACTTCCTAGGATCCTCCACAGGGTTTAATCCAGCACTGGAGCTAAGCTTTCTGAAGCTGCCACTCTACAAAGGGGTACAGTAACATCTACAGCACCCTGTCCCTGACTGTGCTCTGTTCTAGTTCTTACCATGTGGCATGCCCTAACTGACAAGGTCTGGAAGAATTTCACATCCTTGGCATTCTATAAAATGTATAAAATGGAATTGCTCAGGAGAGCATTTTCACCAAGTGAATAAGGCTACATAGTTAATTGCCCATGGAATTCAAAGACATTTACTGTGCTATGTTTATTGCATTCTTTTCTAATTTTTTATTACACTGCTGATTGCATGCTATATAAAGTTTCATTCCACTGTTCCGGACTCTTGTAATTCCTGTTTTTACAGTCTGGATTATACAGTATTTTCAGTGCAGCGTTCTCTAAATCAGTGGGTTGTATGTATAATTATGCCTGGGGAGGGAAAGCAGCGTGGTGTGGCCAGATCTAGTTTAGATTTCAGAAGCCAAGCAAGGTCGGTACTTGGATGGGAGACGGGCTAGAAAGACGATGCAGAGGATGGCAATGGCAAACTACCTCTGCTTTTCACCTGCCTTGTAAACCCCTGGTTGGGGTCACTGTCAATCAGTAATGACCTGACATTACTTACGTACATATAATTATACTGTTGTCACTGTGTTGCTTTTCAGCCGTAATCTATCTTGAGTTTCAGTGAAAACGGCAGACTATAAATTAAGTCAATAAACAGACAGCCTTTCCTTAACTAATAACTCTGCTCCCCAATATCCCTTTTACCTCATGTAGAGAAATTATTAGTTATTTCCTACCTTGGAGCAAACTCATCACTTTCTGAACCAGCAAGGCAACAGTTTGCACTTTCTCTGGCAGCGACAGCCTTACCACCGTTTGAAATCTGGGCTGCCATGGAAACACCAGATGAACAGTTTGCCAGTTCAGATGCATTTCCACAAAAGCAGAAGGAAATAATCTGCTGGCCATGTGCAAAGTGCATGAGCTCCTGGGACCCTCAGGCTTGTTCAGATAGCTGCAAATCATGTTTCGTGTTGTGGGAAAGGGTCCAAGAAGACGTGGAAATACCAGGCTGGTAGAAACCATCAGGGGTTTTTTTTTTTGTAGCAGGAACTTCTTTGCACATTAGGTCACACCCCCTGATGTAGCCAATCCTCTAAGAGCTTACAAGGCTCTTAATACAGGGACTACTGTAATCTCAAGGAGGATTGGCTACATTAGGGGCATGTGTCCTAATATGCAAAGGACTTCCTGCTACAAAAAAAGCCCTGGCAACTGTTATTGGCGCAGAAACAGCTCCAGAAAGACAGCTAAAGCACAATGAGTGAAGTACACAGGTCAGTGCAAAATAAGTGAACAGCCATAGCCCATGTCAACACTTTTTCATCTAAAGATTCCACACACACCCCTTTCAGCTATTCCTTATGATTGCAGAAGCTTAAGAGGATATTCTGTCAGAGCCCCATAACATATCAGAATACTGAAAGGATGATGGGAAGGGGTTCTTATTGCCAGATGGATCTCCTCTGCCAAGATCCTAGTTCTTCCATCATGAGGAGAACCAAGACAAATAGATTTCAGTTGGTGGCTGGGAGCTGGTAAAATCCAAATAAGAGCCCTGAAGTCCCTGCAGCCACCTTCAGTATTATGCCTTTCCAGAGCGCTGACTTCACGGCAGCTAAGAAATAGATAACGGAGAAAATATCCCCCTTCCCAAAGAATTACTCCCAATACTGCGAACCAATCAGCCACACCAGGAGGGCTGCCAATCCACTCATTAAAACCTCTTTCATTTACAATAGTTTTAACTTGGCACGAAGGTAAACATGCGTGGGTGCCTGGAAATGTCTCCAGTGAAGGGTGCCACCACTGAGAGAACCCTGTCTTGTGACCCGGCCTCTGAAATCCAAGGCATTCAGAATACAACCTCAGGTGATGACCTTTAATAAAAATGTGAGGCTATGAAGAAAAAGGGGACCTCTTCAGCTCTTTGAGCCCTGCACCTTGGTTTGGATTTACAGGTCAACACCACCTCTTTGAATTAAACTGAGGGGAAAAAACATCGGGATGCCAGCAAAAAGTCATTATGCAAACTAAATTGGAGATATATGAATGTGTGTACCACTTTGAATCGTTGGGGGAGGAAAATGGAAAATTAGTCAGCCTTTAAGCAGCGGCCAGACAAACATTTGTCAGGGATGCTCTAGGCCAAGGGTAGCCAAACTGTGGCTCTTTCACATATATTGTGTGGCTCTTGAAGCCTACGCTGGCCTGTCAGCTTTCTTGGAGAAGGCATTTCTCTCTTTAAATCACTTCTCCAAGCTCATTGGAGAATGCATTTAAAGTTGCTTTCTTTCCGCTTCTTGCTCCCCCTCCATATTTATTTGCCTCCGTCCCTCCCGCTCTCAAACATCTGACATTCACGTCTTACGGCTCTTAAACACCTGACATTTATTCTATGTGGCTCTTATATTAAGCAAGTTTGGCCACCCCTGCAGGCTAGGCTGATCCTGCAACTGAGCAGGGAGTTGGACTTGATGGCCTGTATGGCCCCTCCTAACTCTCTGATCCTATGATCACGGTTGGACCAGTCAGCTGAGCACCACACAACTCCCAGCCTCATCCTAAGCACGCCCTGACCCTATCCCGTCCAAGAAGCTTTTCCTGAGCCTACCTGTAGCCTTTGTCCTGGGTAGAATTGACGCCTGCAAACGACTGGCTCCTATTGATCCTGACGGCCAGGCTGCGTCGCTGGGGCCGCGCCGAGAGCGACATTGTCGAGTTCCACCGGGAGGGTCTCCCTGCAAAGAGGAAAGCAGAACCTGGTTAGGTGGAAGAACACAGAAGGAGCACAAGGTGGTAGGCAACGGAACAGCTGAAGGGACAGAGGAAAAAGTGAAAGAGGAAAAATCAATGCCCGAGGGCTGGAACTAGTTTATAAATAGGCACCACTCTGCCTCAACATGCCGACACAATCAGTGAGTCACAGGTCTGGGACACGGATATACAACAATACGGTATTATCCCATAATGAAGCTACAAGATCTCAGCAAGTGAGCGTGAGGAAAAAGAAATGAAACATAGCCCAGCAAGAGAGGAACATTCTGCAAATATACTACACAGGGCTTCTGTGAACCTTGTGCCTCACAGTCTTGTTTGTGAAGAGCATCCTCCATCTTGAGTGGTCCAGAGGAGGTGTGTTGTAATCTGGGTAGCTAGGTATCCTGTTCTCATGAGCAGATGTCTCCCTCCCCCATGTTGGTCCTTCAATCCATGCCCCTCCCTCGAAATGAAATGGTGAAGGTGAGAATAGATGGGGACACTGACTGGCCAAAAGCAGGCATATAGGGAACATCCCACTGACAAGCAATTATGAAATGTCTCCATTCTCCTCAAGATATACGGTGGAAGAGGCTTAATCTAGCTTTCCAGGGGCTGACCAAAACAAGATCCCTTGGTGGTCTGTCTGAAGTCTTTATTGTCTACTCAGCAGCTCTCCAAAAACTCAGACAGAGAAGGGCTCTTCCTCCCCGGGACCACTTAACCAAAGTGGCAATGCTTTAAAACCTCCCATACCGAGCATCTGCTGTACACTGAACCCAGGCCCCAATAGCACAACCACCTTCTCCCAATCTCCTTCACAAAGGTTGCAGTGGGATTCAAACCAGTATCTACAACATTATTAGCACGTGGGACGGAAGTTCAGAAGTCATTATGCCTACTGGATGCAGAAAAAAAGATGCACAAAGCTGATCTTACAGCAAACCCCCCTCCTCTGTTGCTTGCAGTTCATAGCTTATTCTTTTAAAAACAATCTACTAGGCTGTTTACTTATTGGCAGTGGCACACACACCGCACTCCAAGCACCCTCCTTCTCATTTACAATTTCGGTAATCCCAAATTTACAGTTTTTGTAATCCCCCCCTCCAATTTCTTAAATTTCAGGGGGGGTTTGTAGCAGGAACTCCTTTGCATATTAGGCCACATCCCCTGATGTAGCCAATCCTTCTGGAGCTTACAACAGGCCCTGTAAACTCTTGGAGGATTGGCTACATCAGGGGTGTGCGGCCAATTATGCAAAGGAGTTCCTGCTACAAAAAGCTTGGAAGTTCACTATCTGATCAAATTTGCACAGAGGACCAGGGTGGCTTGAATTGAGAAGCAGTTCCCATCATGTTTCCCCCCCTTCTCCTCCTTCCTCTTATATCTTCAGCAACAGGTGACTTCTAACTCCAAGGAAGTGAGAACTTTACTAACCAAGCGACTCCCAGAATCCTGCCTTTCTTCACAGAGGATGCCCCTACTGGGCATGACTAATTCAATATTTACGAATGGCACACTCAGCCAAGATTGGTGCCCAAAGCAACGTATCACCCAAGATCAACTCAGATTATGGATATCCAAATGCCATGAGCTTGGCTAAGGGCCAGAGGGAACTGCTCCTAACCCTCAAGAAACTACTGCAGATCTCTGAATGGATACTTGGGAGAACATCATGTATTTAAGTCAACTGATTTAGCCATTTTAAGAAAGAACTAGTTAGAGGGAGGGGATCTGTGGACTTATTTCTGAGTTTAGATAAATTCAGATTATTCTGATCTTGGATAAATTTGGATCCCGTCTCAGGCCTGGTTCACACACAAAGAAAGGAAAATGAGGGACAAATACCCATGGTGATAGAATAGACTTAAGGTGTGTAGAACATCAGACTAGGGTCTCCCAGGTTCGAATCCCCACTAATACCACGGGCGCTCACTGGGTGGTTTTGGGTCAGTCATTCTCTTTCAGCCTTCTAGAAGAAGATGATGATGATATTGGATTTATATCCCACCCTAGACAACTCCTATGAAAGCTATGACTGACCCAAGGCCATTCCAGCAGGTGCAAGTGGAGGAGTGGGGAATCAAACCTGGTTCTCCCAGATAAGAGTCTGTGCACTTAACCACTAAACTGGCTCTCTAGGATGGGCTCTGGCTCAGTGACAGAACATCTGCTTTACATGCAGAAGGTCCTATGTCCAATCCCTACCATCCTGAGTTAAAAGGGGAAATAATGTGAAAGACCTCTGCCTAGGATCCTGGTGAGTTGTTGCCTGTCAGAGTGGACACTACTGATGGGCTAATGGTCTGGTACAATATGAGACAATCTCATGAGCATGCAGGTCACAGGGCTGTTGCTGTGGGATAAAATGGAGGAGAGGAGAGCCATTATTGTGTACTTTATGTCTGAAGCGGCATGTCCATTCTACCTCCTCACTCTGCGGTACATGTGAAGCAGACTAGATGTCAACACACTAAGAATCCTTGTAACAAGATACTTCTAGTTCTGACATTTTGACAAGGAAAAGTTAATGAACTGCTTGCAGCTTCATTATGAAGGTTTTCATTTTCACAAAGAAAAGCTTGTAGTGCTAAGCCTTGGGGACTGGGCAGTTACCCAGAGAGAAACGGGTAAGTGCATGGGGAAACTGGGGGTGCCAAGCTGGTTTTCTGGGAAGAATGTCCCGGAGCTATGTCTCAGCTATGCCTAAGGACCATCTGCTCGGAAGAGACCTGACAAAGCCCTAGCCCGGAGCTCAGAGCTCTCTTTGCAAATTGGGAGATGAACTGTCAAGATAACCCTTTCCAGGTCATTCCTACTTGGAACGCCCCTCAACTCCTTGGTTACAAACTGGGCCTACCTCTCCTTCTATGCTTGCAAGGTGGTCACTCTATTAGCATGTTGTGGTTTGGAGATCTCTCACTTGTCCTATAGACCCTCCTTCTGAGGATGGCAGATGCCTAGGGAGAGGCTGTTTTTTATACCAGGAAGCATACCTGGCTATCTCGCTTCAGAGGCAAGGGACTGAAACAACCTCTAGTCTAGCATTGCCAGGTCCGACTCAAGAAATATCTGGGGACTTTGGAGGTGGAGCCAGGAGACTTTGGGGGTGGCGCAAAGAGCCAGGTTGTGACAAGCACAATTGAACTTTGAAGGGAGTTCTGGCCATCACATTTAAAGGGACTGTGTTCCTTTTCAATGCCTTCCTTCCATTGGAAATAATGGTGGAGGGGGACACCTTCTTTGGGGGCTCATAGAATCGGACCGCTTGGTCCAATCTTTTTGAAACTTTGAGGGCTTTCTGAGGGGAGGTACCAGATGCTATGCTGAAAATCTGGTGCCTCTACTTCAAAAAAACAGCTCTCCCAGTGCCCCAGATACTCATGGATTGATTCTCTATTATACCCTATGGGGAGCAGTCTCCATAGGGTATAATGGAGTACTCAGCAAATATTCCCTGCAACTGCTTTCTGGGGAGTGGGGGAGGGCCTCCAAATCCTCCAGAACTAGAGGGTTGGGGACTGGGGACTGGCAACCCTGCATCTAGTCTGAAGTCAGTACCTTGGCAGATACCACTCTCCTGTCCAAACAGCTCTGCCAGACAGATTTAAGACGTCCCAAAGTGCAACACCACCCCAAAGGAGAAGGCTCAAACACTGGATCCTGCATCAATGCAAGATGCACTCAGAAGATTCTGGCCCCATAAACTGTCCAAGTTTGTGATACACAGTTTAACTTCCGGCCGCACAACCCCAACTATCAAAGGAACAGCTCAGAGACAGAATGCAGAGAACCAAACTCCTGGGAAAGGATGTCGATTTCTGGAAAATTTATGTAATCCGATTGGTATCCTGCCCTTCCCCTCAAGCAGCTCAGAATGGCCTAAGCAGGGTTCGCCCTCGCCCTCTTTCTTCCTTACAATAACCTGGTGAGGAAGTCAGACTGGGTGGGAAGCGGGTCATTGATGTACAATACTTATCAAACAGAAAAACCTGCTCATAAGGCAGCTTAAAAATTTATACTGCAAAAAAATACAACCTGGGGAGGGACAGTGGCTCAGTGGTAGAGCATCTGCTTGGGAAGCAGAAGGTCCCAGGTTCAATCCCTTGCATCTCCAAAAAAGGGTCCAGGCAAATAGCTGTGAAAAACCTCAGCTTGAGACCCTGGAGAGCCGCTGCCAGTCTGAGAAGACAATACTGACTTTGATGGACAAAGGGTCTGATTCAGTATAAGGCAGCTTCATATGTTCAACCTAAGAAGAGAGATGCGGTACAACTAAACAAAAGAAAAACATTTATTTTGTATTTACTGACCACTGTCCATTTTTATGACATTCTTATTTAGCTGGTTACATGTCTTTATATATTCCTCCATGTAAAAACACTTTTGCGATGATTACCTAGGAGGTAACTTCTGGCTTTCCTCTTTAGTACTGATTTTTTTGTATAATATTTTCTTTGGCACAGTAAACATTCATCTTTCATTTTGTCCTTCTGCTTTAAAACTACGGTAAAGTGTAAAAGAACACAAACAAGGAATTTAAGACTGCATAAAGAAAGGGAACTTGCTATTAAATCCCAAAAACCTTCCTACAAACAGAGAACAAGGAAGAATAGAAACTGATGTTGCAGGAGGAGAGTGCTTGACAAATCCAGATTTGGTCCCAAGGTCACCCACAGAGATGCAGACAGGTGATGCAAACCCAAGTCCATCTAGTACACATTCTTTATTTATTATTTCCTTCCTTGACACCCCACTTCCCCCCCCATAGAAGACCCAAAGTGACTTACAACATCCTTCCCTCCTTTGCTTTGCCCGCACAACAACCCTGTGAGGTAGGTTAGGCTAAGACAGTACAACCGGCCCAAGGTCACCTGGCAAACTTCTATGAATTTGAACCTGGGTCTCCCAGATCCTAGTCCAACACTCTAACCACTATATCACTAAACCTCACCCCACATCACAGACAGGCTGGCCCACTGCTCCAAGCCACAGGGCAGTCCACAGGGTGCCCTCCAGACACAAACACACCTACGCTCACTGAAGACAAGAGTCTGCATTACTGCTCATGCTCACCTCGGAGCAGTCTTTCCAACATGATTCTGAACCTCGAAAGCCAAAGCTCATCTAAGGGCTGGAGACGGGGTGGGGTGGGGGGTGGGGTGAGAAGAGATGGAAGTAGAAGGATGCTGAGCTCTCTCTGAACAATAGCAGGCAATCGGTGTGCTGTGCCCAGTCAGGATGGGCTCTCCCTCCACCAGCCCTAGAGACATCCCTTTGATCTCTCGCCTCATGGATACCAATCTGTGGGTAAAGCAGAAGATGCGAAAGGACACCTACCCTCTTCCCCAGGACTGCCTCCAAAGCTCTCGCCTCAAACCACAGCTCCTCCAGCCTGCTACTGGATTTCCTGCTGAGCTGGACAAACACTTGCCAGAGAAGAGGAGCAGACGGCACTGAACAGATGGGCAGGGATAAGGTGGGGACCAAAGGCAGCGCTCGGGAAACAGAGCAGGCGGGTACCTCCGTAATTATTGTATTCAGTATGCCAGCACTCTCAACACTGCCTTGCTGAAGCGCTCCATGTGACCAAGTTTTTGCCCCTTAATTCTGCACTATATAAGAACATAAGAGAAGTCATGTTGGATCAGGACAATGGCCCATCCAGTCCAACACTCTGTGTCACACAGTGCCATCAGGAGGTCCACCAGTAGGGCTAGAAGCCCTCCCACTGTGCCCCCCCACAAGCACCAAGAATACAGAGCATCACTGCCCCAGACAGAGAGTTCCAACAATAGGCTGTTGCTAATAGCCACTGATGGACCTCTGCTCCATATGCTTATCCAATCCCCTCTTGAAGCTGTCTATGCTTGTAGCTGCCGCCACCTCCTGTGGCAGTGAATTCCACATGCTAATCATCCTTTGGGTGAAGTACTTCCTTTTATCAGTTCTAACCCGACTGCTCAGCAATTTCATTGAATGAAACTGCCACAAGCTGAATTCTGCAACTTCTATAAATTACACGGTGTAGCTGCATGATCCATTCTGGGACTCCAGAGGTAGGTGGGAAAAGATCAAACGAGGAACAAAAGCCCTAGCCAGTGGCAATCCTATTCGACCTCCCCTCTCAGAGTTTTCAGAAGTTGTGCTTCACACAACAATTTTAACCTTCTTCAGAACTATAAGGAACAACAAAAGTTGGCATTTGGGGTTTTCAAAGCTGAGATTTGAAGGTGGCTGTTTGCCACCCTGACCTGGGTGGCCCAAGTTAACCTGGTCTTATTAGATCTCAGAAGCTAAGCAAGGTTAGTTCTGGTTAGTACTTGGAGAGACCACCAAGGAAGTCTAGGGTTGCTATGCAGAGGCAGGCAATGGCAAGCCACTTCTGTTGGTCTCTTGCGTTGAAAACCCTACAGGGTTGCTATATGGCAGCCGTGACGTATTCCACCATCAAGATATGTGTCCAATAACATATCCCAGCTTTCTATGTGTTTCAAATAATCACAATACAGCCAGGTGCAAAACCAGGGGCAACTTTAAATTGCTATATGGCTTTTTGATGTCTTCTTGATTGTTCAATGTCATCTTGTTGTTACCCGCCCTGACCAAACTTGTAGGGAGGGCGGGTTAGAAACTGATGATAGGGATGGATGGATGGATGAAACCTGTTCACAGGCCCTGTTTATTTACTTAGCTTATTTGCAACCCACCCTTCTCACTGACTCTCAAGGCAGATTACAGAGGAAAGAAAAAGAAAAAGGAATCACACAGCATCCAAAAAACCATGCCATAGGTCTAAGAATTCAAAACTAAAAAACCATATGAGCAACTGTTACGACAGCAGCAAAGTGCCTCAGGAAAAGGGTTTTGAGCGAGCAATGTAGAATGTGGGAATACAAGGTATAAAGACAAGGGCAGTAAAAATCTGATGATAAATAACAATAACAGATAACAATAATAATCACTGCAGTGGACTACATACCTGTTCCCATATGAATGTGTCTTTTGGGATTGTTCCCAAAGGAGAAGCCAGTTTGGTATAGTGGTTAAGTGTGCAGACTCTTATCTGGGAGAACTGGTTTGATTCCCCACTCTTCCACTTGCACCTGCTGGAATGGCCTTGGGTCAGCCATAGCTCTGGCAGAGGTTGTCCTTGAAAGGGCAGCTGCAGTGAGCACCCTCTCATCCCCACACACCTCACAGGGTGTCTGTTGTGGGGGAGGAAGATAAGAGAGATTGTGAGCCACTCTGAGACTCTGAAATTTGGAGTGGAGGGCGGGATAGAAATCCAGTATCATCATCATCTTCTTCCATCCTAATGCAAGTCTGATTCTATTATAAGAATGCCCTCCCAAATGTTTTGCTGAATGATCTAACACTGGCAGCTCTCATCTATACATCTATCTCTCTATCTGATGCCTTTTTATTTAGTACTAATTTATGTCACACCATCAGCGTACATGGAATTCTGCAGAGTAGAACAAGCAAACAAGAAAGGTCCCTGCTGGCCTTCTCGGGAAGGTGAGAGTCACCACAGAGAATGGGCAGGAATGGGAATTTGCTAATCTCACCCATTTGCCAGGATGGAAGAGGCATGCCAGTATGATGCTATGCAACAGAGTATAGACAAGCAAAGTCAAACAAAGATCATCATATTACTGTGCTCACTGCAATGGAAGAGGAGATCCCCCCCAAGTATGCCATCCAAAAAAGAGAAAGAGCAGAGTAGAATCATGGAATTGGAAGGAGCCTTCTAGGCCAGGGGTAGGGAACGTTGGCTCTCCAGATGTTTTTTGCTTACAACTCCCATCAGCCCCAGCCAGCATGGCCAATGGCTGGGGCTGATGGGAGTTAAAGGCAAAAAACATCTAGAGAGCCAACGTTCCCTACCCCTGTTCTAGGCCATTGGTCTCCAGCCTTTTTGGCACCAGGGACCGGTTTCGTGGAATACAATTTTTCCACGGACCGAGGCAGGGGGGATGGTTTTGGGATGATACAACTGCGCACTTTATTTCTATGATTACCATGTAATAAATAATGGAATAATTATACAACTCACCATAATGCAGAATCAGTGGGAGCCCTGAGCTTGTTTCCCTGCAACTAGATTAGGGAATGCTGCCCTAATGATAGACCTAGCTCACATACAGTGAAGGGAAAAGGCAGTCTCTATTCAGAAAGTGCAAGACTCATTATTGTTAAGACTACTGAGGAAATTTTATCTGGATGGGTATAGCCTGACCCACTTTTATCTACTGCTGCAAGCAGAAGCAAACTGGGTGGTTAAGTGGTCCCATACAAACAACAAAGGGTGTAGGCTCATCTAGCATCTCCTTCCTTGCTAGCAGCACCCAGATCCAAGCCAAGGGCTCAGACTTGGCTGCTGGTGGTGCAGAAGGTTGTGATTGTCTTCATTACTACTGGCTAGAGCTGAACAGAGCAACCTGGGGCCACTTTCTCACAGTAAACAGCTGCTGCATGAGCCCTCTCCAGAGCTGAACCAGCATGCCAAGATGTCATCGGGGGGGCTTCTTGGCCAGCAGGAGCGCTGCCGGGAAGGAGAGTCATAGGGGCACTATAAGCCCCAGCCCACTGGCACCACTACCCTGCGGTGACCTGCAGTACACGCTGGAAAATGGAGCCAGAGGGCCAGGATGTCATGGGGGGGGGCACCGTGGCCAGCAGGAGCACTGCTGGGAGACTTGCAGGGGTGCTACAAGCCTCAGCCCACCCATGACGCCACCCTGTGCCGACCTGCGGCGCATGCTGGGAGATGGAGCCAGAGGGCCAGGATGTCATCGGGGGACATTGAGGCCGGCAGGAGCACTGCTGTGCAAGCCCCAGCCCGCCACTCACCTCCTGTGTAGCCTGGTTGCTAACAGGCCATGGACCGGTACTGGTTCGCGGCGTGGGGGTTGGGGACCCCTGTAATCTAGGCCACCTAGTCCAACCCCCTGCACAATGCAGGAAACTCACAAATACCTTCCCCCCCATGCACACACACACACAGTTACCCCTGCTCCATGCCCAGGTATAGACATCAAGCTTACCCAGAGCCTCCTTTTCCCCCTTCTTGAAGATGGGGACAACGTTTGCCTGCCTCCAGTCTTCAGGCACCTTACCTGTTTCCCAAGAATTCTCAAAAATAATGGACAGAGGCTCAGAAATTATGTCCACAATGGACATAATTAGTACTCTTGGATGCAATTCTTCTGGCCCTGAGGACTTAAGTTTCATTTCAAGAAACCAGATGTTTATGTACTACCCCATGTCAATCCTAGGCTGCAACTCCTTTCCCTCATCGTGTGTTCTGTTTTTGCCATGTTGAGCACCATTTCCCTCACAAGAAGGGAAAAAGGACTCCAGAACACAAATGGCAGATGTTTGCTGAGGCTGGTTATACCCACCGTCAATAGTACTGTCCTCCAGCTCACATGTTGCAGCCCAGTGGAGGAGAAAACAAAAATGGAGGCCTGAACTCCTCTTGAGTATGCTCAAAGCCACACAGATATGAACAATGGTCAACCTAAGTTAGACAATTATCAGTGCCAGCCAACAGGAACTGCAGCATTGCTTGGCAGAAGATCTAGGCAGCAATGTTGAACAACCCCTCAGTGGATCTGAAGCTGCAACCACTTCAGAACAGTGTCTCCTCAGGACCGCGTCATGGGACCTAGGACTGAGGTTGCCTCACAGTCCACCACAACAGAAAACCAAAACAACATGCATTTCAGAAGCCAGCCCTGTGACTACAGTACGACTTCAAGATTGGTTCAGGTCCTGTTTCTAGGGAAACGGTGTCCAATTAAACTCATTATGAAGGAGCCATAATCCCAGCAGGGCCCCTGCAGATGGCCCTCTGTTGGGGCTCTTTAATCGGATTGGATCGCCGAAGGAGCCGTGCCCTGCTGCCTCCACCCAATGACCTCAGCGGGTATTTACAGATGGCAAGAGAGGGTGAGAAGGCGGATCGCTCCTCTGCCAAGTCAACACGATTCAGCTGGCTGGTCCCAGTCAGGGACAATGATGCCACACTCACCCGGCCAGGATGAGTGCCAAGATACCACTGCCAAGGGTAAAGCAGATACGGAGACCAAAAACAGTTGTCTCATTCACCGCCTTTGCAGACAAACATAAACACAAGATTCCTTGCAAGAACTAGGCCAATCCCAATCCAGAAAATGTAGTGCCCCATGCAGAATATCAGCAAAATCCTTGGGGCCACAAGACCCAGCAGCTTAAAATGGACGAGACGGGAAACACTCACCAAGGGGACACACTTGGAGGATACGACAACTCCACCCAGGTCTTCGGAGCTTCGAAACTACACAGCATCCAGAAGGGATACACTGTAAGGCAAGCGTTTCCCTTTCCCTGTGGGGCAGGGCTCCACTCTCACATTCCTAGCATTTCAAAGATAATCAGCAACTGGTACTGCTAACAGTGGAGGCGGGGAGTCCAGGAGGTGCTGCTGGCAGGCTATGACAGGTGAGCCAGCTCCCAACTCACTGGAAAAGGACATTAGGGAGGAATGGTGCTGTTACTTCAGGCCGTTTCATTAGATTCCCCTCTTTGTGTTTGAAAGACACTGCAAGGGAGTGGACGAAGGATGGATAAAGACACACCTTTATGAGTCCCCTTCCTATTTTTCACAAATGAGCATTTTCAGCCAACTGTAAGGTGTTTTGAAATCAACATGAAAGATTATCCCTTGAATAAAACTTTGTTGGTCTTAAAGGTGCCACTGACTCGAACTTTGTTCTGCTGTTTCAGACCAACGTGGCTACTGTCCACCTGAACACAGGTATTGTTAGACATAATACTTACAGAGGTATGAGGCTTCCCGTCTCACAGGATGAAAACAGGAGGAATGCCAGGGAATTACAAGTCAAATATTGTCCACCGGCTGGTCAATTATTATTTAGCTTCGGTTAAATAGTGCTGAAAATTCCATGAAGCCAAGAATGCAATTGTGCATAAGCTTTCCCCTTTTATTAAATGTAATCTAGAAACCATTTGTTAGCAAGGGCTCCTTGTTCCCTAGCCACTGCAACACTGGGCTTAGTGCTGGAATAGGATCTGGGAGACCAGAGTTCGAAAACCTGCTGTTTTGGAACTGTACTGATACCTCCCCATTCAGGGTGCTTCTGAAACCATACCAGTTTCCCCATCTGTTTGAGATGAAGTTAAATGAGAGAAGAAAAAAAACATTGGGATTTGCACTAGCTGGACTTTGATGCAGACAATCCCCTTCCCGTCACTCAATTCATCTTGCAATCAGTTCTTAAAGTGCTCGACCACCTTCCTGTCTGTGTCCCATCCTGACGGTGACAGGTAGTGGGGCCAGTTTGGATGACCTGCCTCCGTCATTGGTGTTATGCAATGCCAGGTCCATCAACAATAAGACCTCTGTCCTCCGAGAGTTTCTACTCGAGCAGGACGTGGACCTGGCTTGCGTGACTGAGACCTGGGTCCGAGAGGGAGATACGGTGGCCCTCTCAAAAACAGCTCCCCCGGGTTACTCAGTCTTTCACCAATCGCGGACTAGCGGGCGGGGGGGAGGAGTGGCATTGTTCATACGAGAGGCTTACTCCTTTAAGGCGCTTCCGGCCCCAAAGATCGAAAGTATTGAATGTGCCGGTCTGGCATGGGAAGTTGGAGGGGGGTTGGCGATCTGGCTGGTGTACCGTTCACCTAGCGCACCAGCCGGCACCTTACCGTCCCTGCTCGAGGCTGTGGCAGGCTGGGCGTTGGAGCACCCAAGGCTGGTGATCCTGGGTGACTTCAACGTCCATGCGGATGACCCGGCCTCCAGTTCGGCGACGGACCTAGTGTCATCCATGGCGACGCTAGGGCTCTCTCAATTTGTTACATCTCCCACGCATCAGGCCGGGCACACGTTAGACCTGATCTTTGCGGCCGGGGTCATGGTGGACAATATAATCGCAAAAGCGGTGCCATGGTCAGACCACCTCGCCCTTAGGGCTCGTGTGGACGCTCCACGCCAAACCTGTCAAGGCGACGAGCGCATTATGGCTCGCCCGTGAAGCCAGATGGACCCGGAACGGTTCCAAATGGCTCTGCGGGATCCCTGGCCCTCTGGCGATTCCCTCAATGACCTGGTTGAGACCTGGCATAGCCGGCTTTCCAGAGCCATTGACGAGATTGCACCCCAACGCCCTCTGCGACCCCGGACTAGGCTGGCGCCGTGGTATACCCCGGAACTACGCCAGCTGAAACAAGGCCTCAGACGGCTAGAGAGGCAATGGCGGTGTATGCATGATGAAGCGGCTAGAGCATCTTATAGAGAGTTTATGAGGTCCTATGAGATGGCAATCAAAGCCACAAAGAAAACATACTTTGTGGCTAAGATTGCGTCTGCAAATTCGCGCCCGGCACAATTATTTAAGATAATTCGGAACCTTACTATATTGCCACAAGGCAAACCAAATGTTAAGGAATTAGAAATAGGCTGTGAGGCATTCGCGAAGTTCTTTGCAGACAAAGTCCAGTCGCTCCGCCGTGACTGCCCCGCCATATTAGATACAGTATGTGAACTTGAGGCTCCGTGCCTGTCTTCTGGTTTGATCCTGGACCGTTTCGACCTGCTAGACCTAGAGGAGGTTGACAGGATCCTCTCTACTGCATGCCCAACAACTTGCGATCTGGACCCGTGCGCCTCCTGGCTAATTAAAGCTTGCCAGGAGGAGCTGAGATGTCCTATACGGGACATCATAAATAGATCTCTTTCGGAGGGTTCTTTTCCAACCCATCTGAAAGAGGCAGTGGTCCGCCCCCTCCTGAAAAAAGCTACATCAGACCTGGCCGAATCGGCTCATTACCGGCCAGTCTCAAACTTGCCCTTTTTGGGCAAGGTTATAGAAAGGGCTGTGGCGTTGCAGTTACAGAGCTTCCTGGATGACGCTTCCACTTTGGATCCATTCCAGTCCGGCTTCCGCCCGGGCCATGGGACAGAGACGGTTCTGGTCGCCCTCATGGATGATCTCCGGCGACACCTGGACCAAGGCGGTGTGGCAGTATTGCTATTGTTAGACCTTTCGGTCATGTTCGATATGGTCGACCACCGGCTGCTGGCCCGCTGCCTCGCCGACGCAGGGATTCAGGGGCTAGCCTTGCAATGGCTTTCCTCTTTCCTGGAGGGTCGGGGACAAAGGGTGGCAATTGAGGGGGAGCTGTCCCAGAGGCACCTACTTAATTGTGGGGTGCCTCAGGGAGCAGTTGTCTCCCCGATGTTATTTAACATCTACATGCGCCCCCTTGCCCAGATTGCCCCGAGATATGGGCTGGGTTGTCACCAGTACGCGGATGACATCCAGCTCTATCTATTGATGGACGGCCGGGGTGCCGATGTTCCTATAAATCTGGACCGGGCGCTGCAAGCCGTGGCAGATTGGATCAGGTCGAGTGGGCTGAAACTGAACCCAGCGAAGACAGAGGTCCTTTGTCTAGGGCGCGGTGGTACGGAGGGAGGGATCTCCCTTCCAGCTTTTGACGGTGCATCACTGATACCAGTGCGCAGGGTCAGAAGCTTGGGAGTGCTACTGGAGTCTTCCTTGACAATGGAGGCCCAGATAGCAGCCACTGCCAAATCCGCCTTTTTCCACCTTAGGCGGGTGAGGCAGTTGGCTCCCTTCCTGGAGCGCAATGACCTGGCAACAGTGATCCATGCAACGGTCACCTCAAGGCTAGATTACTGTAATGCCCTCTACATGGGGCTGCCCCTGTGCCGAACCCGGAAACTGCAGCTAGTGCAGAATGCAGCAGCCAGACTGCTATTGGGCCTACCTCAGTGGGAACATGTGCGGGCTGGGCTGTGGGAGCTGCATTGGCTGCCAGTTGTTTACCGAGTTCGTTACAAGGTGCTGGTTATTACCTTTAAAGCCCTATATGGCCGAGGACCTGTTTACCTTAGGGACCGCCTCTCTCCATATGTTCCCCAGAGAGCACTGCGATCCAGCTCACAAAACCTTCTGGAAGTACCTGGGCCAAAGGAGGCCAAACTAAAAAATAACTAGAGAACAGGCCTTCTCTAATAAAAGCACCCCAATGGTGGAACCAGCTGCCGGAAGAGGTGTGGGCCCTACGGGACATTAGCCAATTCCGTAGGGCGTGCAAAACCGCCCTCTTCCGGCTAGCCTTCCAAGATGGAACCTGAAATAAACACCATGCCATCACTAACATCAATATAACTGATATAGCAATAATGTGAGATTATTTTAGATTGATTTTAGACTTTTTATATTATGTAAAACTTAATGGTAAATTTTAAATGGTATAGAAATGTATAATTGTTTTATTGTTCAACATGGCTTTTGCCACACCCTGTAAGCCGCCCTGAGCCTGCCCCGGTGGGGAGGGTGGGGTATAAATAAAATTTTATTATTATTATTATAAAGCATTTTAATTAAGTCAGCGCTAGCCTATTAAAGCACAATTAAAGCACAACACAATTAAAGCACAACACAAAACTGTCCCTTGGAGGTGCAAACAAAACTGGAAAGGTGGAACAAACAAGCCTCACTCATCATAAATGCAGACAAACCAGCAAAATATGTTTATTCATTGATACTTAGCTTGCCTGTAAAAACTCTTTGGCAAGGCAGAAAAAGGGCAGCCCTACGGAACGAGAAGAGATAGAGACAGGCATGCAGGGACAAGCAGATATCACATCCCCTCTCCCCATTGCTTTTTGTCTAAAGAAAGGGGGCAGTTCTAGAAAATGGAGCTACCAATGCTGAGGCATTGGAGACTTCTACCCATGCAAATAAACTGGAGTAGCAAGGCTGCTCTCTTTGTTTATATGCATTATTTATAGTCTGCCTTCCTCGGTGACACTCATCGCAGATTACACATGTAAGGCAATCAGTCAGATGAGACACCTAACAAGCAATGCAAAAGAATGAGGATTACAGAAATCTTAAACAATGCTGGAAATGATTATTACGTAAGTAGAAAACAGTGAAGTGAGAGCAAGATGATAAACACAGCAAACAGATAATACATATTATATGCAGAGGTATCGGCTGTTTGCAAATTAAGTTCCTGGAAGTAAAAGGAAAAGTCTAACAAATCAGAGAGAGGTTATCGCTCTCTCAATATGTTTGTGACCCCCCCTCCAAAACCAATACTCTGAAATGGTACAGTCCATTCCACAAGACTGTACCTTCTCATTAAAGCTGTGTGCATGCGACAGTCAAGCCCAAGTTAGAGCAAGAACAGGAGAGATCCCAAAAGGCTCCCAAAAAGCATCAAGCCCCATTCCAAAAACAACCTGCCCATTCTCCAAACTCTAGAATAGTCCTGTAGCTCCCAAAGTATTGAGGAGTTTTTGTTAGTTTTTGATGATAAATCAAGAGATGAGTCAAAAATCTTGATGTAATTCAAGTCTGCCACCCAGGATTTTCTGTTTTTGGTGAGTCAAGCTTTCTATGACAACATAGCCTAAGCAAATCCATGAGAAACTGGCCTGAAAGCCCCAAAGCATGCCTTCACCCACCCACACCCTGGACTTCCCTTAGAAGCCTCTTGGGGGGCTGTGAACATACAAGCAAATGGAGAAGGCAGCAGCCAGTGTCTGGAGAGACGGAGTTGAGAAAATGTACCACAACTTCAATGGGCTGCAAGAGGCAGAAACAGGAGGCCTTAAAAATGAATGCTTTGGGGGAGAAAGGGCTGGCAAAGTCACACACAAAAAGCAGATTGGACCCAAGCTGGGTACTCATTTTACTGACCTCGGAAGGATGAAACCTTGAGCCGGCTACCTGAACCCAGCTTGCACCACTTTAAAACATCCAAAGTCCCCCAAAGGAATCTGGAGATCTGTGTTTTTCTTAAAAGCACTGAACATTGAGTTAGAAACCCTGCCCCCTCACAGAACAAGAGCAGTGTGGAAAGGGACTGTGATTAATCCTGTTTAAACTTATATTCCTCAGCCAAACTATCCTATTCAGCAGTTCTCTGCCAGGAATTCCTAGAATGTAAGAAGCAGCCACCATGAACATATGAAGCTGCCTTATATATAACAGACTATTGGGCCATCAGGTCAGTACTGTGTACTCAAGATGAGTAGCATCTCTCCAAGATCCCAGAAAGAGATCTGTCATGTCACCTGCTACTTGATTAACAGGAGACGCCCGGGATTGAACCTGGGACCTTTCTGTGTGCCAAACAGGTGCTTTACCACAGAGCCGCAGCACCTCCTATGAGGGTAATGAGGTGAGGGGGGGGGGGCAAACAAACATTTTAGAATCCATAATGCTAGGTAACAGGTGGTTAACTCTCCTTCCTATGATGAATCTTGAAAGTTTATACCTAGGAAATCTCATGGGTCTTTAAGGTGCTACTCAACTCAAATCTTGGTCTTCTACTGCAGATGTACACAGCTAACTCCATCATGTTTCCCAGATCAAAAATGGTTCACCTGTGTCTGTAGGGGAGGGAGACAGGAGCTGAACAGTTATCTCCCCAGTCATAGCTTGGACCAGCTAGCTTGGATCGCCATTTGTTTTAACTGAAATTAAATGGAAAGGGTGTTAAAAGCCCTCTCCCCCAGAATCATAGTTCTAATCCTCATGTACCCCTCATGGCAGATTTTTAGAGTCCAAAGAATCCATCAGGCATCGAAATAATGGAATATCACATGCTGTTTGGCTCCTGGAAATGGCTCAGATTTAAATTCTGGGAACTCTGGCTACCTCACAGCCAGTCAAGAGCCACATATTGAGGCTGGCTGTCATGGCAACGAGCCGCTAAGAATATGCTCCTCTAGGAATATGCAGGGTTCAGTAACCACTAATTCTTAGAGATGCCACAGCAACGCATTCAAGCAACAGGAGGCAGTTACCACAAAGCCTGGAGGAAAGATTCTCTGTTCCCCTCATTAACTCTAGTTTGTATTGGTCTTTCCCTGCCTGCCCACATGCTCCAATTATACTAAGAGCCGGACAGGATTTGCCCAGCGGAATCTACCGCCTATCACACGCTACCAGAGATTTCTCCAAGGCCACTGGATATCTATGCCTGCTGTGGCACTCTCCTCTATAGGGGAGAGAAGAAGAAGAAGAAGAAGAAGAAGAAGAAGAAGAAGAAGAAGAAGAAGAAGAAGAAGAAGAAGAAGAAGAAGAAGAAGAAGAAGAAGAAGAAGAAGAAGAAGAAGAAGAAGAAGAAGAAGAAGAAGAAGAAGAAGAAGAAGAAGATATTGGATTTATATCCCGCCCTCCACTCCGAAGAGTCTCAGAGCGGCTCACAATCTCCTTTATCTTCCTCCCCCACAACAGACACCCTGTGAGGTGGGTGGGGCTGGAGAGGGCTCTCACAGCAGCTGCCCTTTCAAGGACAACCTCTGCCAGAGCTATGGCTGACCCAAGGCCATGCCAGCAGGTGCAAGTGGAGGAGTGGGGAATCAAACCTGGTTCTCCCAGATAAGAGTCCGCACACTTAACCACTACACCAAACTGGCTCTCCAGTTTGAAGCAAAATAACATCCAATTTTGGGAGAAGGGTGGTTGAGTGAGATACATGCTTCACTGCCACGATTTATTCCCAACAAGAAAAGCGTGGCTTGCCTTGACCTGGATCTCAGAAACTAAGCAAGGTCGACTCTGGCAAGTACTTGGATGGGAGACCTCCTTGGAATATCAGAGCCCGGAGGCAGGGGCAGGCTTTATTCAGCTACCTCTCTGAATATCCTCCAAGCCCCTAGTAGGGGTCAGTCAACAGTGATCACCATGACTTCCAGGTGCAGACAGACACACACACATACAAAATACAACCCCTCCCCTCAAAAAAGAAAAGCCTGGCTTCTTTGATATGATATCACCCTGGACTTGAATGAGGACATCACTGATTATTTTACAAAAAGCAATGAAATAGGCTGAGTTGGCAATTCTTCATTTAGTAAGAGGAAGAAGAGTGGTTTTTACAAAGAACAGAAAGCCTCCGTTTCAAAGATATCCTTGACAAGCACTTTACAGGTCAAACAGGCACACATGCAAAGGGACAACCCAGAAAGGAAAAGCGGCAACAATTGGAGGAAGTGGTTGCTGTTTGCTTCCAGCGTCTTTGAGAAGGGTGTGCTCTGAAGTCGCCTGGGAAAGGCTCTTCCTGCCACGCCGTGCAAAAATCGCGCCACCTTCTTCCAGCTACTTTGTTGGCTGCTCCCCAGGCACTGGGGATTTCCAGCCTCTATTTCTATATGGTGACCCAGAGTGTTCAATTCAGAGACCGCTGACCTCAGCCACAAGTTCATCAAATGGTACCCCCACCATCAGCAAGTCGCTCTCTGTTTGCTACCATGCCCATCTGTAAAACCACTGATGGCAGAAGCAAGACATAAAAGACCATAAGATACTTGGTGTCGCTGGTACAGACAAAATGCACTGCTGGCTCACCCAACATCCCCCAAGTTGGAGGATGCTGCCCATATGACTTTTGTTAGAAACAGCTGTAGAACGGGGAGCAAAAAAGGTACCTACCAAAGTTATCCATCTCTCCCACTTCTCTGGCCATTATAGTTCATCAGGGCCTTTTTTGTAGCAGGAACTCCTTTGCATATTAGGCCACACACCCCTGATGTAGCCAATCTTCCTGGAGCTTACAGGGGGTCTTAGTATAGAGCCTACTGTAAGCTCCAGGAGGATTGGCTACATCAGGGGTGTGTGGCCTAATATGCAAAGGAGTTCCTGCTACAAAAAAGCCCTGTGATCATGAGGCACACTAGGACCTGGAAGGGTCCCTGTTCAACTCCTCCCTCTGCCATAGGAAGCTTGCTGGGTGACCTTGATCCACTCACTCTCTCTCAGCTTAAAGTACTTTGCTTAAAAGATTAGCACTCTTGTTTTGTTTATTTAACAGTCTCTGATAACTGACACCTCTTTGAACTATTGCATCAAAAATCTGGAGACAATGTCTCCAGATTGTTGAGAGGATAAAATGTGGAAGGAACAAATCACATACTGCACCCTCAGAAATGTGGAGGAGAAGCAAGATAAAGATGTGCTAATGTCATTCCCTCTCCTTACATTTCGTAACACAGCGGTGTCGAATTCATTTCTTATGAGGGATGGATCTGACATAAATGAGACCTTGTCGGGCCGGGCCATGTGTGTACCTATTTAAGATTAGGTAGCAGAGATATAAACTTTTTTAAGGACACAGACAAACATAACTAAAAAACCCCTTAAAATAAAACATGCTTAAAATATTAGCACTTGTTGCTCTTAAAGGTGATTTCTTTGTATTTCTCCCATGGGATCCAGGGAACTGGGCTAAGGAAGTTCTGGCTCTTTCCCTCCCTCCCCAGGGGACCAGGAGGGGGAGGAGACTCAACCAATGGAGAGAAAAAAATGAGGTTTTGCTCTGTAGCTCCTGTGTGATTGAGTAAGCCTTGTAAAGCAAGCTGAGATGCAGAAGGAAGCAAGAGAGAGGTAGAAGGAAGCAGACAAGAGCCAGTTGCTTGGAGGCCTGATAGAAGCCCTCTGGGGGCCTGATTTGACCCCTGGGCTGCATGTTTGACACCCCTGCTTTAGAATGTCCCATGAGCATCATGGAGGATCCTAAGAACATGGGTGGAGGACACATGACACAATTACCTCAACAAAGGGTAAGCCTTTGGTCAGAGTCCGGGTAGTGCCTGGATAGGAGACCTTCTGGGAATTCACTGGGGAACATAGTGAGCTCCACAAGGCAGAAATAAATACATTTTGACAAACACTGGCTGCTTTCAGACACAATGGGGAACAATAGGCTTAGATCCAAGAGAAGGTTTCTATGGACACACAAGGGGCGCTTCCCCCTTCACTGCTGTTCTAAAGGCCCCCCAAATTTTGCTCTTGGTTAGTGTGGAACCTGCAGGAACAGCATGAAGTGGGAACTGGAAACCCACAGCAGGAGGGGGGATCTGTAGAAATCCCATCCCCTTCTAACTGGAGAAATCCTCCACTGAATTCAAGCAAGGTCTGATGTTTCAAGAACAAGCTTTGGAAGCTTTCAGGCTTGCAAGTATCCCTCCGTTCTTGGAAAGCAGTTTTGGAATCCTGGTTTGTAGAAAACAAACCACAGTTTGCAATTTGGGTTGCGACAACAGGCTGTGGTTTGTTGTGAAGCAGGAAGTCTTCTGTTCCCAAGTCCTGCATGAAGAGAAGGGGGAATGTGTGATTCCAAGGAACTTCAAGGTTTATTCTCATCATGAGAAGCCAGTATGGTTTGTTATGTCTGAATGCAGCCAACAGCTCAGTCTTCCTCACAAGAAGTCTGTAAAATGGGCCTGGCAATGTGATCCTCAGATAGGGTGCAAGACAAATGGTTGTTAAGGAGCCTTTAGGGAGTTCACAGCTAAGGTGAGGTTTAAAACTGGGGACTTACTGGCTCATAGCTCACACCCAGGGCTTTTTTTGAGTAGGAAGGCACAGGAATGCAGGTCTGGCTGGCTTGGTGTCAGGGTGTGTGGCCTAATATTCAAATGAGTTCCTGCTGGGCTTTTTCTACCCAAAAAGTCCTGCTCACACCCACAGCCATCACACCATGTCACCATCTGTACTATATCAAAACATTCACATAATATATTTCTGGGTCCACAGAGAGACTAATAGAATAAGGAATGGCTTAAATCAACTTTAATATTAAATGGCAACAAAAACTTTTTTGCATAGCAGTCTCTAAAACTTGTTCCAGAACAAACTAAAGTCATATGATCTTAGGGCAGCGTCCACAAACTGCCAGTTCCTTCAAGCACAAACAGAACATCTCTAAATTGTAAATCCTATTATTCTTGTTTATACTTTGCAAGCTTCTTCACTAGACATCCTACGCAGCAGCTGTCAATCTATGGCCATTTCTACCCACCATCCAGGTCCCTGAAATTCACAGACACTGCCCACACACTTTTCAAACTATTAGTTTTGTAACCATAAGGACTAGAACAGGGGTGTCAAACATGCTACTGAGCCAAGTCTCTCTTCCTTCAATTGGCTGAGGCTCCTTCCCCTCTTGGTCCCCTGGGGAGGGAGGGAAAGAGCCAGAGCTTCCTTTGCCCAGTTCCCTGGATCCCATGGGAGAAATACAAAGAAAGCACCTTTCAGACCAACAAGCACTAATGTTTTTTAAAGCATGTTTTGTTTTAAGTTTTTTTTTTAAAAGATCTTTAGTCATGTTTGTCTGTGTCCTTAAAAAAGTTTATATCGCTGCAACCTAATCTTAAATAGGTACACATGCGGCCTGGCCCAACAAGGTCTCATTTAAGTCAGATCCAGCCTTCATAACAAATGAGTTCAACACCCCTGGACTAGAGTAACTTTAACGAAATTAGGAGCTCTGATTATCTGAACACTAAATATCGCACCTGAGCCATAATTGCACGGAACTGCAAACTACACCGAGCTGGGGTTAACATCTAAGTCGCTTCTTTATTCCACTGTAAGCATCATGATATGCTTCCTCTACTTAACTTTACCAGCTGGTAAATAAAGCAAGAAAACTTTTCAGAATTCTATCAGCCACATGCCCTAACAAGAATACATACTTACAAAACAACCATGAGCCACAGGATGCAAAAGGCCACCCAATACAATCAAAAACATTTCTTTAACAAGCAGCAACACCACAGTAGGTGTCCTGTGAACAAACCCTGGGTTATAACAGCAAGTTAAGGACTCTGCTATTTGTTCTTTCAGTAATGCCAACACATACTGCAGCCATACTTTGTTGGATAACCTGCTATCATCACACTATGTTATTAGCAACTGGATTATACTGTGACTACAAGACAAGCCAGTTGTGCGTGGTGACTATAGCATTATGGTAGCGCAATACCCAACAACATGTAACTGCAGCCACAGTCGAAAGCACACCTGGACAGGTGCTTGGCAATTTACCATGTGGAGAATTACTGCACCTTGAGCTTTTGGGGTAAGAAATATCTCTGAGTTGCTGTAACCCCACCTGCTCCAACCTGGATGGGCCAGGCTGGCATGATCTCATCAGATTCAGAAGCTATAAGCAGGATCAGCCCCGGTTTGTACTCGGATGGGAGACCACCAAGTAAGTCCAGAGTCGCTATGCAGAAGCAGACAATGACAAACCACCTCCATTCATCTCTTCCATGTATAGACAGCTTCAAGAGGGGATTGGATAAACATATGGAGCAGAGAGATCCCAATAGGCAGCCGTGTTGGTCTGAAGCAATAGAACAAAGCAGCAGACAAGTGCACCTTTAAGACTAACTAAGTTTTAAAACTTAGTTGGTCTTAAAGGTGCACTTGTCTATTGCTTTGTTATACGGAGCAGAGGTCCATCAGTGGCTATTAGCCACAGTGTATTGTTAAAGCTCTCTGTCTGGAGCAGTGATACTCTGTATTCTTGGTGCTTGAGGGGGGCCACAGTGGGAGGGCTTCTAGTGTCCTGGCCCCACTGATGGACCTCCTAATGGCACCTGGTTTTTCTGGCTACTGCGTGACACAGAGTGTTGGACTGGATGGGCCATTGGCCTGATGCAACATGGCTACTCTTATGTTCTTATGCTTTGAAAACACTATGGGAACACTATAAGGTAGCTGCAAATTGACAGCGCCCTACAACCCATTCCTTCCCTTCCTAGAGCCGAGTGGGTAGCCATGTTGGCCTGAAGCAAAACAATACACAGGAATGTATTTTTCTGACGTAACACCTCTTAAAAACAATATATTGGTATAGAATTCTGAACAATGAATAGCGACTGTAATGTAATGCAATGAAAAATGAAATATATTTCCCTATTTAACACTGCACAAATGCTGTTTGTTATCTTTATGCTTAAGAGGAGATGAACGGGGCATCGCAACAGAGTCTCAGTTAACTTCCCACAATCAGAAACAATTCTCTTACACATTTATCTTCTATTTTGACATGTTTATTGCTTCACTTTTGTTCCCCATTAATTAAACCCTACAACTGTTGACCCTACAAACTTAACTTGTTATTCCTTTTTCATCTCCATATATCTTAAGATATTATCATCATCAGGGCTTTTTTAGTAGAAACTCGTGTGCATATTAGGCAACACCCCCTGATGTCACAGGGCTTTTTGTAGAAAAAGCCTAGCAGGAATTCATTTGCATATTAGGACACACACCCCTGACACAAAGCCAGCTGGAACTGCTGTTCAGCCTTTGTCTATAAATTTGAACGATTTTCTTCCATTGCACCATATCTGAGGAAGCGTGTGTGCACACAAAAGCTCATACGACCTTGATTAAAACTCTGTTGGTCTTAAAAATGCCACTGGACTTTAACTTTGTTCCCGCCCTCCCCAGTTTGCTGTTCTCTTCCTCACTTCCAGAAAGGCAATCAGCTAGTTTTACCCAGATTGTTGAGATGCAGGCATTAATGCAGGGTTCCCAGAAGCCACCCTAGCAGCAGGAGAAACCTAAACATTAACTGCGTTCAACTGCTGTGTGCAACCGCTTTCCCTTACCTCTATAATACAGCCAACATGGGGAGCTGGGGCCTTGTCGTCTCCACTTTTGCAAAGAATTTCGCACATGTGGTGACTGGCAAGGAACAAACCCACAATTCTGCAGCAGGGAAGCTGGCCGGGCTTTCTTCCAGGCGGGGCTGGGAGGCAGCACGAGGTGCCCCTGCAGGAAAGCCAGCTGGCCTTTGCGTGAGTCCCTGCCAAGGCCTGCCCAGATGCGCTCGCATCCGCCTGTGTTTATTTCTGGGCTCTCATTATCAGTAAGTAGCAATTTAAAATGGAAAAACCGTGGGAGGAAACTTTAAAGTGATCGACTTCAAAACCAGGCAGAGAGCAGTGCAGAGAGAAAAGCATGCTAGGAAGAGCACCCAGGAGGCAGGCGAGAGACTACTAGAGAGCAAAAGGCAACTTTCCCACCTTGCTGGTTTTGTTGACCCTGCTGGAGCCCTCCTCACCACCAAAAGCAGGCAGTAAGCCAAACCGAGAAAGGTACAAAGAGACCGCTGGAGGCAGATGCACATTAAAGTTCAGCATAAACATCTGGCAGAAGGAGGGCGAGAGATGGTGCTATTTGAGAACAGCAGGTGGCAGGTAAACAAACTAAAAAGGGATACAGGTAGGCTCCTAAACAAACCAACGTACAAAAAAAAAAAAAGAGCAGAACTCTGCACAAAGACAATCTGAATCCAGTGATTTCTAGAAACGTGAGCGATGTAGCCCAGTTCAATAAAACTTTACGCAATCAGATTTGCATATACAGATCTGAAGCAAAAAAAACCCCAAAACAAAAACGCACCCCAGAAATTTGCAGCTGGATGAGACATGCACACAGGGCTGACAAGTGGGAGTAGGTCATGTGGCGGCTGCCTAGGGCGCTGCATGGCCTAAGGGGCACCGCTGGGCACCCCTTACCTACACGCTAGCTGGCCTGCGCCACCTCTTTCCCCCACTCGAGACTCAGGCGGAGAAAAGAGGTGGCTCAGCCTCGCTCATGGGCTGCCTCCCCTACAAGACCCCACACCCCCTCCTTCCCTGAAGGAGGAAAGAGACCATGCTGCAACACCCCCCCTTTTAAAGACCTCCCCATGGGGGGGCAGTTGGAGCAGCAGCCTGAAGCAGCAAAAACCCTAGCGCCACCCCTGCATGCACAGATCACTGTAGGCATTCTCTTGCATTGCCCCTGCTAGACAATGCAGTACTTCTCACAAGAAACAAACATCGTCAGCAGCTACGTTGGTCCACAGAAGAAACCTGAATGCACAAGAATAGTGTAATAACTTTTTATTACATTCAGCCAAAAGATGACAAAAATATGAAAATGTGCTTCCAAGTTCCTCAGAACTCTTCACAAGGCTTTTATTTGCGGTATTTCAAAAAGTGGGGGAGGGAGGGGAGAAGGAGCGAGAAAAAGATGCATCAGAGAGGGGTGTAAATTTTGTTTAAAGCATCCACTGAGACTGCCAAAGATGTTATTGTTCAAACATTAACAAAGCTCACACTCTATCTAGCCTACATACATATTCTTAAATATTCTCTCTTCTGCTGTTGATTTCAATTGTTAAAAAATTAACATGTTGATTTGCTTCACTGTTACTTGCATACAGATTATTAACAGCTGGGCCACGATGGGAAAACACATGTTCCTGTTGGCAGCAGAGGAATAGGACTTGCAAGAATGGGCAGGAAGGTATCGGCTAGATATTAGGAAAAACTTTTTTACAGAGTTGTTCAACAGTGGAATTAGCTACGGAGGGAGGTAGTGAATTCCCTCTCACTGCCAGTCTTTAAGCAGCAGCTGGACAAATACTTGTCAGGGATGCTCTAGGCCAGGTGTGGCCAAACTGTGGCTCTTTCACATATATTCTGTGGCTCTCAAAAGCCCTCAACACCTCATCAGTCAGTTTGGAGAATGCATTTACATTTAAAGTTGCTTTCTTTCCACTTCTCCTCTCCCCCATCTATTAACTTTCTTTCCACCTCCCTCCCTCCCTCCCTTTCTTGTGGCTCTCAAACATCTGATGTTTATTCTATGTGGCCTTTAGGTTAAGCAAGTTTGCCCAACTTTGCTCCAGGCTAGGGGTGGCCAAACTTGCTTAACATAAGAGCTGCATAAAATAAGTATCAGATGTTCAAGAGCCACAAGACAGGAACATCAGATGTTCGAGAGCCACAAGGAAGGAAGGAAGGAAGGAAGGAAGGAAGGAAGGCAAACAGAGAGGGAATGGAGAGGTGGAAAGAAAGCAACTATAACTTTAAATGCATTGTCCAAGCTGCCAGCTGGCTTGGCTTGGCGAAGTGATTTAAAGAGACATGTGCCTTCTCCAAGCCAGCCAACAGGGTGATGGGAGCTTCAAGAGCCACACAATATGGGTGAAAAAGCCACATGTGGCTCTTGAGCCGCAGTTTGGCCACCCCTGCTCTAGGCTGATCTGCACTGAGCAGGGGGTTGGACTAAATGGCCTGTTTGGCCCCTTTCAACTCTGTGATTCTATGATTCTATGTTCCAATCCAGGAGTACACAGGAAAACTCTATGCTGTTTTCCCATGCTTTGGAAAATGTTTAGAGCAAGATATAAAATATAAATTAATCCATATAGCTGTGTGCTTTACCTCCTTAATTTAGGTCATTTTGGAAAATCCCAATGTCTACAATTTGGAGATTTCTTAAAATGAAGACCAGGAGACATTGCTCTTGGGATGGAGAAGTGAAAGAGGGCAGAAGACAGCTCTCCCATTTTGGTAACACAGAAACCAACACTTCAACACTCTTGGAAACACACAGGTTCCAACAGGGTTTAGAGCTGCAGAAGTATGTGCAATCCCTTACAGTCACAAAGCTGATCACATGCCTCCAACTACTAAGTAATGCCACTCAAATGGGTTTCTGTAGACTTGCTACTAGAACCTCATCTAAAGTTATTCTCCAACTTCACAGTTTGTTTTGCAGTGATCGGGAGAGTCAAGGATACTGGTTCCCCCTTCCCTTTCCCCAGTATATGTAATGCAGCCAGGAATTACTGCTCAGATTTCTTAAGGACTAGAAGCTTGGTTTCTGTAATACCGGCACAAATGATGAGCTGAAATTCACAGCAGAATTTTCTACATTAACATCAGTGTCTATGCTTGTATAGAACTCACATCCTTGAAGACAGCTAATGATTTTTTAAAAATCCTACTGGTCATAAGCCAGACACCATTTGTTGCAAACAGTGGCTGCTGCATAGTAACAAGGGAAGGCAATACAGCTTAATAGAATGCCAGTGAGGCTAAACCTGTTGCCTGTAGCCCTGTTCACATGTTACAATGAATGCACATATACAGGGGTCGTTTTGTAAAAAAAAAGTAGCAGAGCTCAATAGCATAACTCATTAGCATATGCTGCCCCTCCCCCAGCCAAAAGCAACCCGGTGCAAGAAAAGAGGGCCCTGGGTGAGCGAGGCCTGCTTGGGCTGGCTAGAGATCCAGCCAGCCCAAGCAGGCCTTGCTTTCCTGGGCCAGCCCCCCCACTGCAAGTCAAAAGGCCAACAAGCCACCTCCCACCCAAAGTCACCTAAGAAGGGTGGCGTGGACTTCTCCAGGGGTTAATGAGAGCTGCTGGGGGTGTGGCAAAGCCCCTGGTGGGTGGCTGGCTGGCTGCCCGCTCTCCTAATCTGAGGATAGTTATGCAGCTGCACCTACTATTCAATAGACAAGGCAGATAAACTCAGGATTTACGTTGCACAAGTTACAGTAAACATATGCACAATCTGCAAACATTCCTCTTAAGATGTGCACTGAGTAATTCTCATTGTATGCTCACCGCATGCATAGCCCAGTGATCAACAGAAACCCTGAGTTTATCCAGGTACTGGTCCCTGGTACAGTGAATGTGGATTGGTTCTCTCTTAAAAATATAAATGCAGGATGTACGTGCATTCCCTGTAACATGAGAACAAGGCAACAGGCTTAGCCTCACTGGCATCCTGATCAGCTCTATTGCCTTGCCTCCGTTAACATGCAGCAGCCACTGAGACAACCCAGTGAGAATCTTATTTGCGTGAAACTGCAGACTCCCATTTAGTCTATTGTCATTGCACTTCCCTGCATCCTCCCCAGTTAGCATATCTCTGGACAGTCACACCTCCTGCCTACCACGTGCCTAGTTGCAAACACCGCCAGCAAAACACCCAACTGTCCCGCCCAGCTCTTGACAGCAACAGGAATGGGGCCCGACGAGTCTCACCGGCACCCCCACGATACTTTAAAAGCAGCTTAACTAGATGCTGCACAAGGACACAGGGCAAGAAATGGGATGGGAGGGAAGACAATGGCACAGGAGTGGTCATCAGAGGCATTCCAATGCACAGGAGAGTTCTCATTCTCTGCAGCAGTTTTTGCAACACAGCCTTGTGTTGTCTTTTTTAAATGAATCTAATAAAATCATACAAAAATAGAGAAGGAATGGCAAGAGAGACACGGGCATTATTGTAAACAACCACATAAAAAGCACAGAAGAGCAAGGTCAAGACAAATGATTATAACACAGCCAACGTCTGTAATGCTTTGCAACTGTCAATTAGTTCCTTAGGAAGTGCCAGGGCAGAAGAAGAGCAGTTCATAAGAAGGCACAACTTTTTAGCGCAGTTAAAAACCTCTCACCATGCGCTCAAATCCAGAGGGACAAATGAATGAACAAGGACTGCATGGAATCAGTGTTCTCTCTAAGCTGAGTTAGTGTGAGCAAGCTCACATATTTTTAGCCTCCAGCTCACACATTTTTGTCTTAGCTCAGGAAGGATGACCCCAGAGCACACTAATTTATGCAGGAGCTCACAATTTCAATGTCAGTAGCTCACAACTTTAATGCCAGTAGCTCACAAAGTAGAATTTTTGCTCACAAGACTCTGCAGCTTAGAGGGAACATTGCCTAGAACCCCTCCAAGACCCTAACTTGAACCTCTCTTAGTGTCTTCAAAACTAACTAGCCACTGTGATATAAGCAGCTTAGGACACATACGAGAAACCCTTCTCTCACCGTGTGAGTTCCTTACTCTCGTGCCGAACACCACGAAAAGCTCATTTGCCTCCCAAATTACAATTCCTGGCATTCTGAGAGCACTTCAGAAATCAGAATGCTCAAAACCTTTTTATGTACAGGATCTTAGCAATTCTTACAATCACCTTACAAGGGTGCAGTATTACCTCTCCATGCTTCAGGTTCTTTTTTTTTTAAATTAAATTTATATGCTGCCTTTCTCCGCAATGGTGACCCAAAGTATTTTAAACTATTCCCCTCTTCATCCTCACGACCCTGTAAGGTAGGTTAGGCAGACAATGTGCGAGTGGCAAATTCACATGGCAAAGCGAGGATCTGAAAACCTGGGCATCTCCATTCTAGTCCAACAGTCTAACCACTACACCACACTGGCTCTCATGAGCAGAAAGACTGCTCTGTATCCATTGTCCCCCTCCCCTGATTTCAGGACAGGGTGAAAACAAAGCCAATCAGGTCTACAGGGTCAAAAAACTCTGGCCCCTACATTCTCAGAGCCCCTGTTAACACTGGCAGAAGAGAAGTTCCCAGGAACCAGCTTTACCTTTGCGTTTCCTTTTCATCCTGAAGCTGAGCTCAGAGCATCCCCTGGTCTGAAGCGCAAGTCTGGAATGCCGGTTGGCCGCTGCACCTTTCAGCCCTAGTACAGGGAGAGTTTCAAGCCAGCCAAGCAGAGCGCCGTGTCTCCTCCCACTCTTCCCTGCCTGAAGCCTGACATCACCACACAGTTCCTGCTGTTTTCAGAGTGAGTCAAAGCCACACAGGCACAAGGAGGAAGAGGAGGAAGCCCTGCCTTGGAAAGAAGCGTGTGGGGAGGGGAGGGGGAGACAAAGTCTGTCCAAGGGGCTACAAGAAACTCTTTTGAGCTGCTTTCTCTTCTTGAGATCTGTAGCTTGAGCCCCAGAACATGCAATTCAGAAAATGAACTGCTGAGCAGTGGTTCTACTGTACTGGTTAAACATATGCCAAAGAAAAGGGTCAGTCATTCTTTCTCAGCCAGTTTGATGTAGTGGTTAAGTGTGCAGGCTTTTATCTGGGAGAACCGGGTGTGATTCCCCACTCCTCCACTTGCACCTGCTGGAATGGCCTTGGGTCAGCCATAGCTCTGGCAGAGATTGTCCTTGAAAGGGCAGCTGCTATGAGAGCCCTCTCAGCCCCACCCACCTCACAGGGTGTCTGTTGTGGGGAGGAAGAAGAAGGAGATTGTGACCGCTCTGAGACTCTAAAATTTGGAGTGGAGGGCGGGATATAAATCCAATTTCTTCTTCTTCTTCACCTACCTCACAGAGTTGTTGTTTCAAGGATAAAATGGATGAGGCAAGGCTGATGTTGTAAACTACTCAGGGCCCCCCCCCCTAAATCAGGGAGCAAAGCAGTGTATAAATCTCTAAATAAATTAGGTGGACTACCTCTATGACGTGACACAGATAGATTTGCTAAGACTGAGTTTAAAGATGAAGGCAGGATACAGCTATGGCCCTTCTGGAGATGTATTTTTTTTAGGTGTGAGGGAAAGGACATTGGTAGGGTTTTTTTAAAAAAAGAATTACTTTTTTTCCACTGAGAGATGGCAATGCCAAAGACCTGCACGCTCACACCCATAACAAGAAGACGATATTGGATTTATATCCCGCCCTTCACTCTGCATCTCAGTCCCAAAGGAATCTCAGAGCGGCTCACAATCTCCTTTATCTTCTTCCCCCACAATAGATACCCTGTGAGGTAGGTGGGGTTGAGAGAGCTCTCACAGAAGCTGCCCTTTTCAAGGATGAACTCTGCAAGAGCCATGGCTGACCCAAGGCCATTCCAGCAGGTGCAAGAGTGGGGAATCAAACCTGGTTCTCCCAGATAACAATCTGTGCATTTAACCACTACACCAAACAGAAGATGACCCAGAAATGTAGAACCCCATCTGGCAAGCCACCAGCTTTATTCTCCAGAAGCTTCTATTTCCTGTAAAGGGAAAAGTCCCTTCCCCGGGCAAGCTGCCTTCCTTTATGCCTCAATGCAGAAGCCTACTTAAGAAGAAAAGATTGGATTTCTACCCCACCCTTCACTCGGAGTCTCCAAACAGCTTACAGTCTCCTTCCCTTCCTCTCCCCACAACAGACACCCTGTGAGGCAGGTGGGGCTGAGAGAACTCTTTGAGAACTGCTCTTGAAATAACTGTGACTGGCCCAAGGTCACCCAGCTGGCTTCATCTGGCTCCTACTTGTGTGTCGTTTAAGGCAAGGGTTCAGTTCTAGAGAAGCACAGGGTCCATCTGTCTCCAGCCAGCAAAGTTACTCACTGGCACAACACAGTCCCCACCCCCACCCCCGCAGTCCCCTTTGCTAGTTTGGAAACTTCTCTTGAAATACAGAACAACTTCCAGCATGCTCACCAAGAATACAACACAGCACCATGTCATCCCAAACAGGAGACAGACACATAACCTTGTCTCCCACCCCATCTCCTAATGTGCTGGTTCAGATCATCATCACAAAACTGATTTAATTTAATTTAAGCCTTGAATTTTACAGTGATGCTGCAGGTGAGGTCTGGCTGAGCTCCAAAACTTCACATGGTAATAATCCCAGAAGGGCAGCTGTTCCGTAGCAGCCTGAACAGCTGCACGCACGTGCGTGAGAGAGAGAGAGAGAGCGGTACTGTCAAGTTGCTTTCAATTTATGGCAACCCTATGAATTATTGACCTCCAAAACATCCTAAGATTAACAATCCTGCTCGGGTCTTGCAAACTGAGGCCGGTGGCTTCCTTGACAGAGTCAATTCATCTCATGAGAGGTCTTCCGCTTTTCCTGCTGCCTTCTTTTTCCTAGCATTATTGTCTTTTCCGGTGACTCTCATAACGTGACCAAAGTACCATGGCCTCATTATCTTGGAATGTAAACGGACTAAATTCACCACAAAAAAGAAAGGCAACATTTCATTGGAGTAAAAAGCAAAATTGTAATATAGTTTGTCTACAAGAAGTACATATTAAACAAAAGGATTACAAATTTTTATGGAACAAGCAACTGGGACTAGAATTTCATTCATTGGCTGAACAGAAGAAAAGGGGAGTGATTTTTTTATATTAAACAAGAATTGGATCAGAAATTAATGTTTAAAGATAAAGATGGAAGATTTGTAGCGGTAGAAATAATATTAAATGCAAAAAAACCCCCATTGTTATCGGGATTGTATGCACCAAATGGAGCAAAGGATGCTTTTTTCAAAGACATTATACAACAATTTGATGAAGTGACATATGATCAAGTTTTGATAATGGGGGATTTTAATGGAACAATTAAAAATACACTGGATAGGTCTGGGGGAAAAAATAAAAAGGAAGGGAAATTGCCAAAGTCTTTTTTTGAACTGGTTAAGCAAGAAAACCTGGAAGATATATGGAGAAAATTTAACCCTGAAGTGCGGGACTATACCTTTTTTTCAGCAGGACATAATACTTTTTCTAGAATCGACACGTTGTGGGGCACTAAGGATTTAGGCCTTATAACAAAGAAAATAGAGATCCTACCTAAAATAGGAGCTGATCATAACCCAATAATGTGGATTACAAAATTGTCTAAAAAGTCGAGAAGATGGAGATTAAACGAAGATTTACTACAGAATAAAGAAATAGTGACATCTCTAGAAAAAGAAACTAAAGCTTTCTTCCAAATAAACGATAAAGAAGATACAGAATTTCAGACGGTATGGGATGCTTATAAAGCACTAATGAGAGGAATATTGATTACACTGAACAATAAAGACAAGAGAACAAAAGAAAAACAGATGCTGGATATTCAAAATGAATAAAGAAAAAAGAAGGTGAATTGAGAAAAAGGCCAGGGAAAAAGAAAATTATGAGGGAGATTACAATATTACAAACACAAATGAGACATTTGTTAAATAAAGAATTGGAATGGAATTTGAAAAGATTACAGCAGAAATCTTTCAAGGGAGCAAATAAACCTGGAAAGATTACAGCAGAAACCTTTCAAGGGAGCAAATAAACCTGGAAAGTATTTGGCCTGGCAACTGAAAAAAAGAGATAAAGTAAAATTATTAATAAAATTGTGGTTGATGGAAGAGAGTTGGTAAACCAGGAAGGAATAAAAAGAGAATTTTTAAGTACTATGCCAAATTATTTAAGGGTGTTAAAGAAAGAAAAGATGGAAGCATATTTACAAAATATTAAAATAGCACTCTTAACAGAAAATATGAAAAAAATTTTGAATGATCCAATTGAAAAAATAGAAATTGAAGCAGCGATTAATGCAATGAAAAATGGAAAGGCATCTGGGCCAGATAGATATACAGCTAAATTTTTTAAAACCTTCAAAGAGGAATTAATACCGAAACTTCAGAAATTGATGAACATTATAAGAAAAGGGAAAATACCAAATACATGGAAGGAAGCTGTTATCTCGTTGATTCCAAAAGAAGATAGAGACGTCACGAATGTAAAACATTATAGACCAATTTCATTATTAAATATTGATTATAAAATATATACAAGAATATTGGCAGAACGGCTTAAACAACATCTGATAAATTTTATAAAGGAGGAGACAATATTAGAACTGTTGTAAATATTGTAGAATATTATGAAAGACATCCAGAAAAGAAAGTTGCATTATTCTTTGTGGATGCAGAGAAAGCATTTGATAATTTAAACTGGTTTAAAGTATCAAATACTTTCTCTGCATCCACAAAGATGTATAGATGGTATATGACTCCTAAAAAGTTGGCAAAGATGAACAATAAGATGCCAGATAGATGTTGGAAATAAAAAAACATGAAGGTTCTTTCTACCATATGTGGTGGACTTGTGAAAGAGCAAAAAAGTATTGGCAGATGATTCAACAAGAAATTTCTAGGATCTTGGGATATGAATTTAATGTATGCGTAGTTGTGGAAGCAAGAAAAAATACCAGAGAAATGGGGCTGGATTGTAAAAGTTATGACATGGAGTGAAATGGACAAATTAACAAGAATTTTAAGAGACTATGATTTAGAAGTTTTTAAGATGGAGTGGAAAAAGTTCAGAAGATATGTAGAAAAAACGTGGAAAATAAAATAACATTGGACAATTTTTGATAATGATTAAGTCTTAGAAAAAAGAAGGATATTAATTTTTGTTTTTATTAGTTAAGGGTACCTTTAAATATTAGTATTTTAAGTAAATAACACCGGCGGGGGTCAAGTAACGGGGGGAGGAGTGGTTAGAAAGTAATATATGGGATAGATTAAAAGGAATTATTAATGAGGCAAGAAATAGATATTGTTACCATATGTTACTAAATAAAATTGTTTCAAACAAAGTACCATGGCCTCAGTTGGGCCATTTTAGCTTCTAGGCTGAGTTTATTTGACCAAGAACCCACTTACTTGTCTTCTTGGCGGCCCATGGTATCCATAAAACTTTCCTCTAGTACCATATTTCAAAGGAATCAGCTTTCTTCCCGTCAGTTTTCTTCGTTATCCAACTTTCATATCCACACTTTATCATCAACCTTAATTCCTCAGTAGTGCTTACTTTTACTGGAGAGCCAGTTTGGTGTAGTGGTTAAGTGTGCGGACTCTTATCTGGGAGAACAGGGTTTGATTCCCCACTCCTCCACTTGCACCTGCTGGAATGGCCTCGGGTCAGCCATAGCTCTGGCAGAGGTTGTCCTTGAAAGGGCAGCTGCTGTGAGAGCCCTCTCCAGCCCCACCCACCTCACAGGGTGTCTGTTGTGGGGGAGGAAGGTAAAGGAGATTGTGAGCCGCTCTGAGACTCTTCGGAGTGGAGGGCGGGATATAAATCCAATATCTTCTTCTTCATCTTCTTACTTTTATTTGTTTGTTTGTTCAATTTATATCCCGCCCTCCCCGCCAAAGCAGGCTCAGGGCGGCTTACATGTTCATGTATATACATGAAATATAAAAATACATCAAGACATAAAAACACAAAATCATAAAAATATCAAAACATTTCAAGTCCTATATGGATCTTTAGACGTTAATCTGTTTGATAAGATGCATAGCTGCCTATTCTGTTTTATATTGTTTTACTATTCTGCTGTTCCAGCTGGGTGTTCTATATAAAAACAGATCTTAGGTTCATACTAGAGGTGGACTTCTTGATGTTTGACGCTAATCGTACATGGACACTTTGTGCTTGAACCTTTATCAGAGCTTCAAAGCTAAGCAGGGTCAGCCATGGTTAGTGTTTGGTTGAAAGATCACTAAGGAAGACCAGGGTTGCTAAGCAGAGGAAGGCATTGATAACCCCTTCCGTTCATCTCTTGCCTTAAAAGTCTGCCATGGCCAGTTGTTATTTTATGGCACTTAATGACATTAACTGCGGCAGCAACAAACAAACATAAGTCTTGTGGCATGTAAAAGATAAACAAAGTAATATTTCTAGCTCTAGTCCACCAAAGTTTACACTAGAATAAAACTCTGTTAGTGTTTGTGATGCCACAAGCCTTCTGTTTATTTTGGCTCCAAAGCTTCACATCTCAATGAACAACCCAGACCAAAAGAGTCTGGGTTTTGACGAAAAGAACAACCAAAGCAGATCCATTCCAAGTTTCAAGGATAAAAGCAAATGATGCATCTTTGCTGTGCAAGTCACTGATGCAGCCCTCCCCAAGACCATATGGAAAGCCATGCAGAAAACATGCCGCAGTCCAGAAGAAGATTGCAGATTTATACCCCACCCTTCTCTCTGAATCAGTCTCAGAGCGGCTTACAGTCTTCTACATCTTCTCCCCCCACAACAGACACCCTGTGAGGTAGGTGGGGCTGAGGGTGCTCCCACAGCAGCTGCTCTTTCAAAGACAACCCCTGCCAGAGCTATGGCTAACCCAAGGCCATTCCAGCAAGTGCAAGTGGAGGAGTGGGGAATCAAACCTGGTTCTACTAGATTAGAGTCTGCGCACTTAACCACGACACCAAACTGGCTCTCAAACTGGCAAGGCGATTAAATTTGAACAAATGCAAACAGATCCAAAGGAAATTCTTTGATGAAGAAGCCAGAGAGAACACCATTTCTACCAGGTGTGGTGCCACCTGTGGGGACTGGATGGAATAACAAGCACAGTGCAAGGCCTCTCTCTATAAGAGGCGTTTTTTCAAATCAAACCAGCCCTTTTGTTGCTTCTGTGGCAGGAGGAAACGCTGAGAAGGAAATCAGGAACCTCCCTCTACCAGCCAGACTTCCAGCACGCACAGCCTGGGCCTTGCCTGCTGAAGGCATCCGGGGCGAGGATACCTCCATTCATCAGATTTCAGCAAAAAGGAAAGGCGTTCCCCTTGAATCTAGCTCCAGCAAGAGCCCATCCCAGTGCCTTTACTTGGACACCCAGAAGAGAGATGCAGAAGCCCTTTACGAGAAGCATTTACCTTATGTAACCCTCTCACTTCCTTTCCTTAGGTCCCATCTAGTCCCACAACCAGAGGTCATTTTATAGAAAAAGAGGTGCTGGAGCTCATTAACACTACTCATTTGCATAACTAATTTTTATATGCCACACACCTCTGACATCACCATAAGGTGTACTAAATCATATCAGCTCAGCATCTACCTCAAAAATGCTTCTTGAATTATCACTGTCAGAATAAAACCTTACTCCCATCATACTTTTTAAATTCCTTTCTCCTATGTGGCCACAGTGGCCTGAGGAAGATTTCAATCTGTCTCCTTTATATGTTTTATTTCCCCATTTTTTGTGGGGGGGAAATATTAGAAAGTTTGTCAAATCTTAGAGTTGAGCAACATTCTCACAGGGGGGTGGGTGGGCCATGGAGCCCAGAAGCAAGTATTTGCCGGTGGGGGTGGGGAGAAAGAGCACAATAGAATTTAGAGGTTCTGCCGCCCTGCCCACAACATTCAGGATGGATATGAGGCACGACTCTGCTCTGGGTCCCTCAGTTCACTGAACAGTGGCTGTAGAGCCCAACAGGTGGAACATCCATTCTGCATGCAGAAAGTTCCAGGTTTAATCCCAGACCCTTGCAGGTTTTTGTTAAAGAATTATCTATATCCTGACTTTCTCCTCAGTGAAGACCCAAAACAGCTCACATCACTTTCCATTTTATCTTCACAACAACCCTGCAGGGCAGGTTATGTTGAGACTATGTGACTAGCCAAAGGCCACCCAGCAAACCTTCATGGCAGAGTGGGGATTCAAACCTGAATCTCAGTGACAGATACTGGGAAAGACCTTTCTCTGTATGAAGACCAATCAGTTACAGAAAACATTACCAAGCCAGTTCGTTTAACGTCTCATCTCCGTTTGCATATCAGTTCAGCACCGGATCACGAGACAGCATCATGCCCTTTTGAGCATCTCAAAATCTGTAACTGTCTGATGCCGCAGGCAAGGTGATGACACACACCTGCCTGACAGGTATTGCGAGCACACGAGACTTCTCTGCATGGGATCGGATGCCAAAACCTTGATTTCCTGTTCTCCAGCTATGCAGGAAGGATGCTAAGCTTAGCCTGGTTCAGGACATAAATTCCTGAATGATTAATGTATGGACAAACCTGTCTTTTGGTAGGATGCAGGAGAACACACCAAACCCAGATAATTTCCAGATTGGAAAGAAAATGTGGTAGGAAGAATTCCAACTGTCTACTAATGCCTTCCATTAATGAGGGTGGAATGGGCAGTCAGATGCTGGTTTCATCCTTCAAGGCCCTATCTTTATTTGCTTGTATTTATATCCTGCCCTTCCTAGAGAAAGCTCAGGAAGGCAATGTGTGGTTTTCTCATCTTTTATCTTCATAGCACAACAAGGCTAGGCTGAGAGTGTGTGACTGGGCCAAGATCACTTAATGAGAGCCTAACCACACAATACTTTTCTTCCTGGAACTTCCCTAGCAAAGGCTGACAGATGTGTTCTGGGAGTCTGTGCTTCCCAGATGTGCCTGATTTGGATTGGAAGGAGCTTAAGCCTTCTCCTGACCTGAAATGGTCTCAGGGTTGCTATTTGCTCTGTTAAGATGGTTTGGATGTAATGCATTGACACAGTAATATTGCAACTATCGAAACTGGAATTTTACAATGATGACTACATTTTTAAATGGAGGTATTTTAGACATTTTAGAATTTGTATAACTTAATTTAATAATTGAATGTGGTTTTATAATATTAGGCATGTAATTTTCCTCAATTTTTTCTTTCATCTTTTAATTGTAACAGTCAATGGCCATATACAATAAACTGTCTGCCTGCCTGTCTGTCAAGGGCCCCACATGTACTGATGAGGGTACACGTAGATTTCCACAACAGGGCAAGTACATTTCATCAGAACTATTTTAGGTTAGGGAAACAATGGAGGGAAGGCTTAAGTCTCATTTCTCTTCACACACTTCTGAGGCAAGGACATCCAGAACACATCTGTCAACCTGAACGAGGGGCATACCTGAGGAAAATGTATTGTGTAGTTAGGCCTTTACTGAGAATATGAACTTTGGTTGATTCAGTTCTAGTCTGACATGCTAAACCTGGCATCCTCAACCTTTTTGACCATGAGGGCACATTTGGAATTCTGCCACAAGGCGGTGGGTGCAAGAAAATGGCTGCTGAAGGGGGTGGAACCAACCACAAGATATCAGGGAGTGAGGCTATACATAACTTTCATAGCAACTCTTCGGCTCCGTTTAACAAGATACCTTGTAAACTGCAGTCAATCAGTAGCGTTACTGGGCACAAGCTCTACATGGCCCTGCCCGCTTTCTACAAAAACACGTGGCAGGCACCAGGAAAAATGACGGCGAGCACCACAATGGCAGCGCCTGTGCAGGCATCATCTGAATGGTAAACTGGAACACCCATCAGCCTGATTTTGGAGCCACCTCTGAAGCTGTCTGACCTTTCCCAGCTTTCAGTCTGAAAGGTTCTGAAATACGCCTTTTCTTTTGCCAAGAATTTTGCACTGGTCAATAAGGAGTCCAAGAGCATATTTTGAATAGCCTTTGTTTTTAGTATGTTTTAAATTCTTTAAATAGTTTTACTACTCGTGTTTGGTTTCTCTATGGCTGTTACCTGCCCTTAATCTGTGTGGGGACAAAATATTTATGAATTTAAAAATATTGAACAGAGGGGAAATAAGAATTTTGTATCCTTCCCAGTTCTTATTCTAACTGTACAAGCTTCGGAAAAGCAGCTGAACTAAAATATGGCAGCAGAGGGCAGCATGGAGTATACAAAAAATTGCTAACTCCTGCAAACACAGGATGGCGTGTCATCTTTCCCCAGAATTCCTAGAGGCACCCACAAACCATTGTTAGTTAAAAACTACGGTAAGTCTAGATGGGCAAATATTTAGGTTAAATTAAAAGGCAAACAGCAGGTGTTTATTAGCGCCTCATGCTGCAGCACATGATTCACGTCAGAATTTGTTTTTTTTTCCCTTGGCAAAAGTATTTATAGGCTCATATATTAAAAACACACAAAAGGATTCCCCCAAGCGAGAAAAAAACGACAGAAATGTCTTCGCAGGCCCGCCAAACTATAGTACAACGGTCTAGTACAGACAGCGCTTACAAAAAGAGCCAGCTAAGTGTAGTGGTTAGAGACTAGGATCCAGGACCCTGATTCAAATCTCCTCTCAGCCTTTAAGTTCATAGGGCTAGTCATTTGCTTATTATGAGGATAAAATGGAGATGGGGAGTACATTATCCTGAGCTCTTTGAAGGATACAAATGTACTACGTAAATAAAGAGATGTAAACAAAGTTTAGTATAGGCAAATACAGCCAGCCAGATGATATATGCCTAGGATATATAGCCCTCTGTGCAAAACTAAGCACTCAAATCTGGTTAACCCAGAGCAAAATATTACAGGTTACATAGCAAAGGAAACCCCCTCAGGAAGCTGCCCCAAAGCTGAGGTTGCCAGCTCCACAATGAGAAATTCCAGGAGATTTGGTGGTGGAATCTAGGGAGGAAAGGGAGTGCAGAATGGATGTAATGCTGGAGTCCACCCCTCCTAGAGCACAGGTGGCCAAATTGTGGCTCGGGAGCCACATGTGGCTCTTTCACACATAATGAGTGGCTCGCAGAGGTCAAGGAGGAACTTAATGCAGGCTTACTCTCAAGTAAGCATGCTTAGCACTGAAACTTCAGTCAGCCTGTGAGAGCTGACCCATAGGTAGGGGACTATTTCCACCATGTGTGAAGTGGGGAAATAGGCAGGCTTGCAAGCTCTTCTCCTCCATTACAGAGGTCACTCAGAGAGAGAAAAGAGAGTGCAAGAGCTGAGGGAGTCACTGGAAGGAGAGACAGAATTAAACAGGGCAGTGCAGGGTTCCCCCTTAGTTTCATAGTTAAGAGCAGGCCTCAGATTCAGCAGGAGCTCACAGGAGCACAGCTTCTGAACCTTTCTGAGAGTTCCACCTCCTCCTTCTGAGAGTTCCACCTCCTTGTCCATTGAATAGCATGTGCAGCTGCATAACAATCCCTGGATGAGCTCCACCCCCTATTTTTCTACAAAATGACCCCTGTTTAAGAGCGTAAGAGAAGCCATGTTGGATCAGGCCAATGCCCCATCCAGTCCAACACTCTGTCACACAGTGGACAAAAAATTCATCAGGAGGTCCATCAGTGGGACCAGTTCTTGTAAGAGCTGTATTTACTAACCTTGGTGTCAAGGTAAAGAGAGATGCATAATGATGCAAATGGTGGTCGGCAACTTATATGATACATGTGTTCCCTTCTCTCACTGGTGCCAAAGATAATTCCTGAACCTTTCCCTATGCTGGTCTTTTGGGGACTCTTCTTCCCAGCTTTTGTTTTTTTTAAAGTTTCCTTCTAGCATGGTCGTGTTGTAAAGCGCATAAATAAATATTTTATCTTTCTGTGCAAAGAAAGTATTAAAAATTTTAATAAAGACATGTATAATTTTTGTTCATGTCTTGTGGCTCTCAAGCATCTGACATTCACTCTACGTGGCTCTTACATTAAGCAAGTTTGGCCACCCCTGCCCTAAAGGAACTGATCTCTGTAGTCTGGAGATCAGCTATAATTCCAGGAGACCTTCCAGCTTCACTTGAAGGCTGACAACTACCCGAAGCACACATACCTGGAGTTGCCCACATGCTGCCTAAACTTACAGGCCTTTCCCCCTTGAGCAGCAAGTCCGGGAAGGGGCCCCTCCATGAAACAGGTTCCCAACTCTATCCAAGATCTGAACTGAGAGGTATGTCATTAATGTCAGAACTGCCTTGCAGGCTCAGACAAAGATCTACATGGAACCGGCATTTTGTTCCCAGAGAGCCAAATGCCTCTGGGGAACAAAACGCAGAGGGCCATACCCGTTTTGTGTGCAGCCTCAGATATTCAGAGGTTTGCTGTCTCTCAGCATGGCGACTCCGTTTAGCTATTAGCTCCTGATAGACTCATCTGCCGTGACTGTGTCTAATCCTTTTTCTAAAAAGCTATCTAAAGCCAATGGCTGTTGCAGTATCTCAGAGAGGCAAATGCTGTCAGTTAATGAGGCAGTGCGTGAAGAAGAGCTTTCTTTCTGCCTTCCCTGAACCTCATGAAAATGAGCTTCGCTGGGGTGACACAAGGAGCCACACACCCACATCTCAATGCACAGAACCAATCCTGTTCAGCTTTCAGAGGTCAAGTTCAAAAGCTGACCAGTGACAATGAAATCCAGAGGGCGGTTAGGGAGGCGGATGGGGGAGAAACGAGAGCTGTGTTGCTTTTAATTAAAGCCTTTCCTTTGTTAGGTAAACAACAGATTCACAAGGCAATTTTCCCTTTTCTCTAGAAACCTAAGCCTGAAAAATTGTTCTGTGTACACCAAGTGCTCATTTCCAGCACCTGAAAGACAGCAGTTTGTCTCCTGTGGCTTTGTGTTTCTCCTGCTGCAGGGCAAATATGATGTTTAAGAGCCTACTAGTGAGAATGGCCAGGTCTTTTTTTGAGCAGGAATGCAGCTCTGGCTGGCTAGGTGTCAGGAGGTGTGGCCTCAGGCGTGGAATTCTAGCAGCAGCTCCTTCGCATATTAGGCCACACACCCCTGATGTAGCCAATCCTCCAAGAGCTCACAGATGACATCAGGGGTGTGTGGCCTGATATGCAAATGAGTTCCTGCTGGGCTTTTTCTACCCCCCCCAAAAGCCCTGAGAACGGCTATTCAGACATTAAGCCCTAACAATTGCTATGGGAATTGCTTGCAACATTGTTCTCTCCTTCCTTACAACTCCCACCTTGTATGGTTGCCAGCAGGCCTGGGGGTGGGGGTGGGGTGTCCTGAGCCTTTAATGAAGACTGTGGAAATGGCCAGCTACAACTTGTTCATGACACGAAACTATATAATATCACCAAGCACATAACATCCCTTTAAAGCCTCTCTTAAACGAACAAGCCGTTTTCTTCCAGGCCTGTTGGCACCACTACCACTAAGCTTACCAGCATCCATTCCCTGAATGTAAGTTGCTGATGGGAAGAAATGCCCAGGGTGCAACACGGTGTGTGTGTGTGTGTGTGCAATTGGCATCCCTGGCATGATGTCACTTTTGGCATGACTCTGCCATTTGCCCAAAGCTTAAAATGCCCAGAGTTTGAGGCGAATGCTACAGCACCATCCGCTGCAATGATGATACTTTCAGATCATGAAAGTGATGTCATTACATCAGGGTCACCAATCCCCCCCCCCCCCGAGAAAGTCTCCGCCACCACCATCCATCGCTGGCTGGAACTCTACTGTGATAGGCGGGCTGGTTTGGATGGGAGGCTCAGTTGGGAAAACCACCAAGCTTCAAGAACCAAGCAAGAGACGAGGCGCAGGTATCTCAATAAGCCAGAAGACTCCAGATCTGAGGCTCATTGTTCCTAACCCACATGACACCTACCTACTACCTTCTTAGGCAGGTTTGGCTGAGGTGGGATTCCCAGCAAGCTTCCATAGCAAAGTGCAGATTGGAAGGTAGGATTCCCAGATCCCTGTCTGCCATTTTAACTACTACCCCATGCCAGCTCTTGAAGAGTTAAGGCAGGTGTCAAACTTATGGCCCGCGGGATGCAACTGGCCTGCCCAGAGCTTTAATCAGGCCCGCGGCTCTTTTCTCCCCGTCCTCCTCATGTTCTTGTACAAATGCTGGAAAGTGAAACTACCACTGAAATACACTGCAGTACAGACAGAGTCGCAAGGAAAATGCGGAATGGGTTTTCCATTAAGGTCTCTGCACCAAGATAAGACCACTCTGGGAGTAGTCCATCTGGGCCCAGAGAGCTTAATGAAAATCCATTCTGCATTTTCCTTGCAACTCTGTCTGTACTGCAGTGTATTTCAATGGTAGTTTCACTTTCCAGCATTTGTATGGCCCGCTGAAGCTGTTGCTTGCTAGAGTTGTCTCCTTGCAAATAAAGAGTTAAAGCTTTATGCCAGTTTGTCTCTGCTAAATGGACCAGAGAACTGGTACCTAAGGAGTACTCCAACCTGGGAACCCACAACCAAAGGGGTTATTACACTGGAGAGCCATTGCCAATCTGAATAGATGTGGGGGTGGAATGGGGGAGAAACTTGCAATGCCCAGCCATTTCATGTTTTCCTAGGCTCAGTAGTATATATTTTTTAGTTTCTGCTGTGATCCATGTGCTCGTTCTTGATGTTTTATTTTTAAAATTGCATTGCCAAATCCCACTATTCCCCCACTGTTCCATTTTAAAATACCACAAGAGTTTTAAGTATATTTGTATTTTAAGTCTGTCTGTCTGTCTCTCTCTCTCTCTCTCTTTATGTTTGTCTGTATCCTTTATAAAGTTTATATCTCCACTACCTGGCATTACATTTTATGAAACAATGGCCCAGCCCTACAAAGTCCCATTTATATCAGATTTGGCCCTCGTAACAAATGAATTTGATACTCTTAAGTTAAGGGATAACTGAACCATGTTGATTGATCCTGCAGAACAAAACTTGGACCTACCCACTGGTGCTTATATTTGGTTTCCTTAAAGATTAAGCACTAAGAAGAAGAAAAAGCTGATGAATTTTCTTCATTATTAAATTGCCATTTTCTGGCTAGGACAAAACCCCGGAGGAGGCAGGAAAGAGGAGGAACTATTCCAATCAGAACTAATAATGCAAATGTATGCTTGCATTTGAATAATTTATCCTAAGAGCAGGTCTGGGGCCTGACTGCTTCCGTGGTTGACGAGCGGCTAATTAACCACTTATTCCCCACAACACTTTAGGTGGTGCCTCCGCAGGATCCGTTTACCCTGCCCATGTTATCCCTCTGTAGAAGGATGAGGCAGGCAGCAGCATCTCTCTCAGGAGAACACAGGGACAGACATGCGGAGACAACGAGCACTGAGGTGTAACTAAGTTTAATGGGCTCATCCAGCTCTCTCCTCTTTCCCTAAAACTGGAGAACTGACACTTCAGAGAGCTGTTTTGCATCACTTCTTTCCTCTTCCCTCCCATCCTCCAAGGTTTCTCCCTGAAGCATTCTTTGATGCTAAAAGCTTTCGTTTCATTTGGGAACGCCAATTAGAAACGGCACAAGAAAAAAATATTGGGAGGCAGAATGAAAGAATCTGGCATGGTAAACTCATCTTTCCTCCACCACCACTCCACTTTACAGCTTTTTCAAAGCATCTTCTTTTGGTGCTCAACGGTGTGCGCAAGGTGCTGCTGCAATTTGGCTTTGTTTTGCAAGATAAAGCAACAGCTGAAAGGGGGGGGGGGGAGTAGGGAAAAAACTGCAGTTCTACCCCTGTCGGGAAAGATCTGGAGACAAGGCCAAAAAACGTAGGAAGAATGAAACCACTTACAGCCTTTCCTAGGCTTAAATCTACTCTGATGTGTTTATGGTGAGCTCTTTGTACCTTAAAAAAGGCCACTGGGACCTTAACGACTAAGGCTGCCAACTCTGTGTCGGGAAATACTTGGAAATTTGGAGAGTGGGGCTTGGGAAAGTGAGGTGGGCAGGGATCTCATAGGTATGTAATGCCATTGAATCTACCCTCCAAAGCAGGTATTGTCTCCACAGCAACACACACACACAAGCTACAAGCATAGATGATTTCAAGAGGAGATTGGATAAACATATGGAGCAGAGGTCCATCAGTGGCTATTAGCCACAAAATACAGATGGAACTCTCTATCTGGGGCAAGTGATGAACTTCTATTCTTGAAGCTTGGGGGGGGGGGAGTGGGTGGGCTTCCAGTATCCTGACCCCACTGATGGACCTCCTGATGGCACCTGGTTTTTTGGCCACTGTGTGACAGAGTGTTGGACTGGATGGACCACTCGCCTGATCCAGCATGGCTTCTCTTATATTCTTACATCTGTCATTTGGGGATCAGCTGTAACTGTAGAACCCTACTAAAGACTAAATAACATTTATTTCAAGATTAGCTTTGGTGACTTAGAAGTTACCTGAAGAAGTGAACTCTGACTCACAAAAAGCTCATCTTGAAATAAATGTTGTTAGTCTTTAAGGCCCCACTGGACTGTTTGTTCTACTTTGCAGCAAAAGACTAACATGACTAACCTTTGCAGTCCTTTGGGCCTCGCCTAGAACACTTTGGTTTCCAAAGAAAGTGTTCTGGAGATTCGCTCGCACTCTCCATAAGCTTATTTGGGTTGTACTATGAGGGCAGAGCTATCATTATGAAGAACACACTGGGTTTTCAACCCTCATATTTTCCTGCCATAGAAAATAGAGGGGTGTAGGGTGTGAGGGAAACTTAGTAAGAGAAAGGTGTTTGACTTCCAAGGCTTGCTTTAGTGTCCCCTCAAAACACTCCCCCAAACAAAAGTTTTTAGGGTTTTTTGTCCCCAGGCTTCACAAGAAAAACAGAAGAGTTGGTTTTTACATCCCACTTCACTACCTTAAGGAGTCTTAAAGTGGCTTACTATCACTTTCCCTTCCTGTCCCCACAAGACACTTCCTGAGGTACGTGAGGCTGAGAGAGTTCTGAGAGAACTGTAACTGGCCCAAGGTCCTGCAGATGGCTTCATGTGGAGGAAGGGAGAATCAAACCCAGTTCTCCAGATGAAAATGCACTGTTCTTAATCACTACACTACACTGGCTCTAAAACTGGAAGTCAGTCCAGCTGAGGAAAGCATAACCTTGGGGGGGGGGGGGGACCATTTTTGCAAGGGACATCTTACCATCCACTGGTTCTTGTATTTTCAGTAGGAAGCTGCTTCTTTTATCTTCCACCCAGTATGCCAAGAATGCTCTCTGATATCAGCTGGTCACACCTTGGTCCACTGAAGTCAGCTAAGCATTCTACTGACATTCAATGGGAAACAGACAAGGCCATGGCCTGGCAGGTGAATTCCCCGCCCCATCCCTCATGCACAACGTGTCAAAACTGTTTTTAACATCCAGCCTTATAAGGAGTTCTGGAGACCGCCAAAGCTCGGACTCTGTGATGTGTGTTTATTCAATCCCTTTAGTAGAAGGCAAGGGCAAACCACCTTTTCTTTTCTCTTGCCTTAAAAGCCCCATGAGGTGGAACCGCATGGGTTCTCCTTAGTCAACTAAGACTTGATAACCAATGTTCCTTTTAAGCTGGTGAGCAAAAATTCTACTTTGTAAGCTACTGGCATTAAGGTTGTGAGCTACTGCATAAATTAGTTTGTTCTAGGGCCATTTTTCCTGAGGCGAGACAAAAATGTGTGATCTGGAGGCTAAAAAATTGTGAGCTAGCTCACACTAGCTCAGCTTAGAGGGAACACTGTTGATAACAACACAGACAGACACACATTATGTGGCTTTTGCTTATGGCATCTGCTGAGAAAAACTGACAGGCGCAGAAGGGGTGAAAGAACCTCTGTCCAAAACTGCAAGCCAAACAGTAGCATTAAGTTTGGCCCCCAAATAATCAAAATATGAGGGGATGGAGTCTCTCCAAATGTCAATTCACAAAGTCCTCATGGTCACCCTGACAGCTTTCAATTAGACATATTCTGGGAGTCACACGTTCCCCAGCCACATGTGGTCATGCGAGGATATTTTCCATCAAAAACTACAATCTGCACCACTGTACTGATAGCTACAGGCGTATTTCTGAAGCCCATTCTCTGCATGTGCCACACCCCCATTCCAAATCTGTCCTGTGCATAAAAAATTCTTGGAACATATCCGATTGAAAGGGCTTTTTTTGTTGCAGGAACTCCTTTGCATATTTAGGCCACACACCCCTGATGTAGCCAATCCTCCTGGAGCTTACAGTAGGCCCTGTACTGAGAGTCCTGTACTTTTCAAAAGTACTCATGGACTTTGTACTGTGTAAATGAATCAGCTTTCTGCAAGACAGCTTCCTCAATACTGCCAGTCTTCCCCTGAGCACATCAGGGTCTCCTCTACCCCTTTTAAGGAAAATCTGTGCAGCACTATGTGATTGCAATTCAGGAACACAGCCTGTGCCATTACAACAACTGTGTACTTTCCTTGTAAAGCACATCAGCTTTGGATGTTTATACTCACATTCCAAGACATTTCAACTCCTGCGATGAAGTGGATGAAAATCCTCAGGATTGTCAATTGACTCATGCAGAATATGCTTATATTCCAGAAATAAGCAAATAAGTCAGGGTCGGGGGTTCTAGATGAGCCTGGACTGTTCACTTTACTTCCTACTTCAGCAAACATAATAGCTCTTCACATCAGCGAACATAACCTGAACTTTCGAACGGCATGAATGTTCCGTTGGAACTGCACATTTCTGAGTCTGGCTGCACAATTTGAAAAGCCCCACAGCACATAGCTATAAGAGACCTTTGGGTACATACCAGAGCACATTTCCGCTCAATTCATTTCAGGACAGCTGCGAATCACACACCTGGTCAACCTAATGCAAACTGAAGGGGCACCTTTAGACCATGTTCAAGAACTCTCTGCAATGCACAGAGGCTCTCTGGCAGATAACAGCGTGGGCAAGGCTCTATTTTCCTGTTCCCCTTTTTCTTGTAAGTATTTATATGCCGTTTTCTTTCAGTAAGGGCAGTAGTGGGCTTTTTGCAAATTCTGTCGAGTACCCAGTTGCATAAGCACTTTAATAATGATTCTTTGGCTTGTAGAAACTCTAAACATCGATGGCCTAAACTAAACTCCTCGTTCCAATGCTAGCATGGTGTTAAATTCACTCTCAATCCTGTGCTAACAGATTAAAAAAAATTAGTCCTCCCTAAATGACAGAAAAATATACTAAGGATAAGATCCCTCCCCCAAGAAAAAACCCATCTGGGAACAAATTTATAATTAGCAAAGGGAGAGAAAAGGCAGGGGGGGGGGGGAGTGTGACATATAATATTTGACTTGTGTGGTGATTGTAAATATGAAATGATTAATAACAAATACAAGCCATGAGTCCTTTTTTAGAAAACAATTAAGTCCAACTAAAGGACTCACACTGAGAGGAGATTCTATTCAAACCAGACAGCTAAGAAAGGATAAGTCTTGACGGGCACAGAGCCTTTACTTCCCTTTCCTGTTTGAACGTACCTATTAGGATCCCTAGAACATGTTGAAGATACAGCATCACCTTCTACTGCACCATATCTGTGGGGCAAGACCTCTTTACCAAAGCACTGAGACCCATCCAAACAGCCGCATTGAGTTGGAAGCAGCATTTAACTACATTGGGGCATTGATAGGAGACAGCCTACAGCTATGTCACAATCTGCCACTGCAAACAGAGGCAGAACTTCTTCGACTGCCTTTGTGACCATCATTTCAACTGACTTTCTCTGAAGATCCCAAAACTTTAAAACCCAAGTGCTGCCAATGAACCATGAAATCACTTTCCTTATGTAACAAGAGGCTCTTCAGTTATGATTTATTTAAAAAACGGAACCCTTCTTTGCTTTTCTAGAAGCTGTCCGTTGAATTTAAAGTATACTGTGGGTTCTATAACTTTCCAACCCTGGATCCTTTTCTTCTGGTCTTTCTGGCTTCGGTCCAAGCAGAAGACGAAAGCATGTCCATCTTCACAACCAACTAACCTGGGATAAAGGTAAAGGCAGTCCCCTGTAAAAGCACCAGTCATTTCTGACTCTGGGGTGACATCGCATCATGACGTTTTCACAGCAGACCTTTTACGGGGTGGTTTGCCATTGTCTTCTCCAGTCATATACACATTACCTCTAGCAAGCTGGGTACTCATTTTACTGACCTCGGAAGGATGGAAGGCTGAGTCAACCTTGAGCTCGCTACATGAACCCAGCTTCCCACGGGATTGAATTCAGGTCATGAGCAGAGCTTGGACTGCAGTACAGCAGCTTTACCAATCTGCACCATGGGGATTCACATATCAAATCACAAATTCACTATCAGCCTAGGGCATATCTAGGGCAGGGATCCCCAATGCTGTACCCATGGGTGCCATCCTGCCCACTGACACCATTCCTGGCACCTGCCAATTATTTTTAGAAAGTAGGTATGGCCAGGTGGGACTTCTGCCCAATAGGACTTTTGATTGGCCAATGGAAACCTGGTGGGTAGCACAGATTTCTTAAAAGTTGCTTTGGCATCAGTTGCTACCACAGCACAAGGATGCTCACTGTGTGACGGAGGAGGAGAAGACTGGATTTTTACCCCACTCTTACTCAGAGTCTCAGAGTGGCTTACAATCTGCTTCCCTTCCTTTCCCTACAACAGACACCCTGTGAAGTAGGTGGGGCTCTTTTGAGAACTGCTCTTGAGAGAACAGCTTTGAGAGAACTTGTGACTGACCTGAGGTCACACCAACAGCTGCATGTGGAGGAGTGAGGAATCAAACCTGGTTCTCTAGATCAGAGTCTGCCACTGTTAACCATTACACCATGAGGACTCTCGGTTAAGCTGCGTGCACGCAAGACAGTATTTTTAAATAATATGTTAATTATTTACAAGGCATCCTGTTAAACAGAGCTTCTTCCTGAAATGTTGACAAATTACTATTAGAGTTACGCATGACCTCACTCTCTGACATTTTGTGGTCGGCCCCACCTCCTGCAACAGTCATTTCTGTAATTGCGTCCTCCACCCCATGGCAGATTTCCAAAGGTTCTCGTGGGCTGAAAAGGGTTGGGGGGACACCTGTTCTATGGGGTTAAATCAGAAGAAGAAACTTATGTGTTTAGATTAGAACATGTTTAAGGCTGCTTTCTAGCTACCACAGCCCTTGAAGCAGCTGACAACAGAACTGTAAACATTAATTTATAAAGCAGAACAGAGACTCCATAAACACCAGTAACACTTCATCTATTAAAATGGAAATGACCTTTGTTCTCAGATATTTAGACCTCAATTAGGTCAAGATGGGAGAAGCCAGCTCCACAAACCTTCTCGCAGTGCATGCCAGCTGAGGTTTTGATTTCTTCACTTGGCACAAGCTCGTTTGTTCTCATTAAGTTTTAATCCGAACAGGACGCTAGAGGCAGGTAGAAGCAGAAGAAAGGGGGGGAGGGGGAGAGAATTCCCACCGCACATTGCCACCAGAACCTCACCCACCATTTCTTTGTGTGCTGCAAAGTGTTGGGAACTCTCCTTGATCTGAAGTATGAGCAGCTGATGCCACCATACCATGGCAGCCACATAAAAGTAGTAGTAAATTAAAACCACAGAGCCTACCTTACTCATTTTCCTACTACCTTCTACAAACACTTCAGTTTCCTGAAGCCATGAGGAAGCAACGCCACCATCCCAACATGTCACCATCAATACCCTCTCTAAGGTATGGAGTTTTGTGAGCAAAAATTCTGCTTCATGAGCTACTGGCTATGTTGTGAACTACTGAAAAAATCAGTTTGCCCTAGGGCCATTTTTCCTGAGCTAAGACAAAAATGTGTGATCTGGAGGCTAAAAAACTGTGCTAGCGCACGCTAACTCAACTTAGAGGGAACACCGGTCACCATGGATTGGTTTTCAAGACCAATCTTTTCCTTCCCTCCCAGATCTCCAATTCTCCTAACTTTTTTCTTTCCAAAATAAGGCGGATGGCAGACACAGAGGCTTCCGGTCCTTTCAAAACAAGCATAAATTTGCCCTGGCCTGGATAGCCCAGACAAGCCCAAACTTGTCAGATCTCGAAAGCTAAGCAGGGCAAGTACTTGGATGGGAGACGTCCTTGGAATACCAGCAGTTGGGAGGTGGAGGCAGGCTTTATTCAGCCACCTCCCTGAATATCCTCCAGGGCCCCAGTAGGGGTTAGTCACCAGAGGTCACCATGACTTCCCAGGGCACACAGTTGTGCACACACACACAAATATCCCCGCCGCCGCCAAAAAAAAAAGCCATGCAGAGGTTTCATACTCTTATTGGTTGCTTTCAATGAAAGTGAAGTCCACTAAACTCTGACTTAATAGAAACCCTAGAACAACAGGTGGGTGAGGAAAGAGATAACCTTTCAGTATGCAGGCCTGCTTACAGTTAATAGCATCCCCAAATCAAAGAAATGTCATCCCAATTTTCTACAGCAGCGATGGCCCAGGAAACACGGGAAGAGCTATGCTGGAGCAGATCAGAGATGCCTCAGGTCTAGCATCCAGTTTCCCACCATGGCCAAGCAAGCATCCTTAGAAAGCACATGGGAAGAGACAGGAAGGCAATAGCCCTCCCCATTTTGCCCCAGCCCTGGGTATTTAGCAACATACTGGGGATTCCATTTAGCACCAGCTACTGGCTGCTGACAGATCTTGAATGCTTCTTTTGCATGTGGGTATACAGAAATGCACAAAGCCTCCTATGCTGTGTATTTCACACACTCCAGTTTGCAACACCTCTAATGTCACAAAGCACAAGAGAGACCCAGATCACTACCTAACCCCCCACCCCACCCCATGCCCAGCTTCAATCGCTTCCACCAGCAATTAAAGCCCTGCTTTGCAAGCTTCAAGTCCCTATTTGGCCTTCACATCATAGCACTGTGGGCGGGCCGGCAGACAGACAGCAAATCATGGAAGTTCATTGGCCTTTGCACACTGCCAAGCATCAACTAACACCAGCATTGCCAAAGACACATGCTTGGCAGAGGAGTTGGGAACAAGAGCACGGCACAAACCAAATTACCACCAACACACAGAAAGGGACATGAAAAATAATCAAATTAAAATCCATCCATCACAGCACATGGCATACAGTCTTCTCATGCTATGATCAAGAAATATTCCTTTTTCCAGTTTGAGTGGTGCTGTGGTTAAGAGCAATAGAGTGTAATCTGGAGAACTGGACTTGATTCCCCACTTTTTCTCCCTATGAAGCCTGCTGGGTAACCTTGTAGCAGTCCTCTCACCAGGTGACTATTGTGGGGAGAGGAAAGGAAAAGGCAACTATAAACCGTTTGAGACACATGCAGCCAACTGGGTGACCTTGGGTCTTGTGGCTGAGCTAAGGTCCCCTCACGCCAGAACACTCTCAGGTTCACCTACCTCACAAATGTGCCTCCTGTGGGGAGAGGAAGGGAAGGCAATTGCAAGACACTTTGAGACTCCTTAGGGATGATGACTCATCATCATCATCCAAACACTTATGAAATGAAAAAAAACCACCTTAGCTTTTACTGGTGGTAAGACAGTAACAAAGTAATGTCATTTGACCTTCTCTCTCAGCAATGGGGCAAAGTATTTTTGCCCCCAGAAGGAACACACACACACACAGAAATCAAGATGCACAAATCGTAATCCAGCTGGCTTCAGTTCTGAAGCTGATTACTGAAGAGGTTCTGAGACGAAAAGTATTTGAAAAAGGGGAGGGGGTTTGTTCTCTGTTGTTAATTTTGGAGGTGGGCCAGGACAATTTGGAAACAATTGAAAGCCTTACTCCGGGATGTGTCCAGTTCAAGACTTAACTCACTCATCTGGCCAGCTGTTTTTTCATCAACCTCAGACCTCTCCTCATCTCAATCTGCAAAAAGGGATACCAGCCAATCTTACTGGGCCTAGTGAATGTAGTGTTGGATAAAGAGCCCCAAGTTCCAATCCCTGTTCAGGGATGAAGTTCATTGGGCCAACCTCTATCTTTCAGTATAATTTACCTCACAAAGAATAAAACAGGAGAGGGGGCCATGACAACAGTTACTAAAGGCTTGTCTGCTTCAATCAAATGAAGGTCACAGACATTCAGTTCCTTTGAACACAGTTGGCCTCGAAGCCTTAGAAAGGAGTCCTGAGGAGGTCTCCCGTCCCCTCATGCCATTTTGCTCCACATTCAGTGGTTAGAATGTGAGATTCAATCCTCCCTGCCCCCCTCCCTTCTCTTAGCAAATTTCATGGTTGGAATCCATAATGCTGCTCACCCCATCTCTGCTGGCCTGTTTTAAGCTTTGCAGCAGCAAGCACAGAAACTTCCACATGTTATCCCAAGAGAACATTTTTAGTTTTGTGCTGAAATTAACTCAGAGGTCAAAAACTGCTGGGCAGCTATTTCTGGCCCACCCTGGGTTTCATCCATCAAGCGCTGCCATGCAAAACACCTTTTTTTCCGCCTGGCTCTTGGAGCTGGAAGTACCGGCGGCTGCCAACCTGACCCCGCCAGCAGCCCAAGAGACAGATCCCCAAAATGACTGCGGCAAGCAACCAATCCATCACACTTTAATATAGTCGCTACACGCATCATCAATTCCATTTCCCCAGCATCACTCTGTTAAAGAAGGATGAGGTAGTAGGTGATGTGAAAGGACTCTTTCTGGGACCTTGGAGAGCTGCTGCCAGTCTAATATTGACCTTGATGGGCCAATGGTCTGATCCAGTATGAAACATGAATATCTTGCTCTGCTGTACCAAAGTGGGATGTGTAACAAAGACTCATCACCTCCTCAAAACAATGATGGCAAAATCATTTAACCTACTGGTGAGGGGGGAGAAGGAGGAGGAGGAGAAAAAGAGGAGGAGGGAGAGATTGGATTCATACCCCACCCTTCGCTAGCCAAAGGAGTCTCAGAGTCTCACAATCTCCTTTCCCTTCCCCTCACAACAGACACTCTATAGGTGGGGCTGAGAGAGCTCTCCCAGAACTGCTCTTGAGTAGAACAGCCTTGAGAGAACTTGTGGCTGAGCTAAGGTCACATCAGCAAGTGTATGTGGAGAAGTGAGGAATCAAACCTGGTTCTCCCAGGTAAGAGTCTGTGCACTTAACCACCATACCAAACATGAACTGCAAACCACCTTGCAAAACATGGAGCAAAAATAAAAATAAAGAGCTGCTCTGACCTATGGAGCTCTGGAGTGTTTGCAACTCTGCAAACCTGGCCTAATTTGAATGTATTCTTTTGGCAAGTTCCTCCCAACACACACACACACCCCTACCGAAACAGCTCGCTTGAGTCTGAAATGCAGTCGTGAGGGAAAGTGCTGTCATGGTGATCCCTTATAGGGTTTTCAGAGCAAGAGGTGAACAGGTTTGCCATTGCCTGCATCTGCAAGCAACCTTCAGCTTCCTTGGTGGTCTCTCATCTAACTGCTAACCAGGGCAGACCCTGCTTAACTTCCAAGATCTGATGAGATCAGACTAGCTTGGGCAATCCAGGTCAGGTCTGGTCAGAAATATCCTCCTCCAATTTCTGTCCAAGCCACTGGCCTCAGTCAACTAATAAGCTGCAATTTGGCAGACTCCACGTGGCTTTTCGAAATAATCAGCCGGCAGCGGCATTGTTTGTGTCAAGGGCTCAGAAACTGATTGCAATCTAATTAAAACACAGACCTCCTATTACGGAGGGGAAAAAACCCTCTCAGAATCTTGAAACTGGGCTTTAGAAACTGAGACACTGGACAGATGGCATTCTCTATCAAACATACAATGGTTATAGTCTCTAATCTATATCTACTCAGTTGTCTGGATTTCCAAACACTGCAGGAAACACCCCTTTGATGCTTGCCGCTAAACTCTGTACTATAGCTCTGTTGTCCACACTTATGCAAATTATCTTCAAAATCTATATTTTCAACCCCTCCAACACTGTGTAAAAATGGCTCTCATTCATTTTGACTTCTGATTATACAAACCCTAGGAAAGAATCTCTGGCATCCAACCAAAATTAGCCACAACTCCCATGACAATTTGTTCACCCTTTGGTTCATCCTCTTCTTCATCAACAGAGGCCTGGCTCTCACAGAGGTGGTAAAAACCTATGCTTCGGTTGGCAGGTATCAAACTGCACAACTGAATGTTCCTCCATACATATGATTGCCCTCCACATAGCAGTTTAAAGTCAGGAAACATTCTGTCCTTTCTAGCGTAGCTAGACATGCTACATTTTTATGTAACGTGACACAAAAGCCCAGTGGCTTACATTTTTACAAAATGGAAGAGCATACCATCATACAAGTCTCACCTACAGTTTCAATTGGTACAGCCTAGACATGTGTGTGTGTTTGAATTTAACTATGCCTCCATGCTGAAATCCTGCATGTATCTATGGATATCTGGCTCCACAAGTTTTCCTTAGTATTCAATTCAGGACCTTCCTGCTACCATTTTACAAATAACTCCCCTGTGTGGTAAGAAAAATATTTGAGAGAACCAAGTTGTGATGTCCTGACAACAGATCAGTGGCATTTTTTAAAAAGTTCTAACTGTAAACTTGATTATTATTATCACACACACACCCCATGTCAAAAAAGGCAGTAATTGCAACCTGAAAGTCTGAAAAGAATAGCCAAGGGAAGAGGGGGAGGGTTTTGGAAACTTCCTCAGGAGGCTGAGTTCTCCCGCCATCCACTCCACTTTTTGGTTTAAGTGATACCAAGTGGCCCTCAATGTTCTGTGATCCTGAAGCCTATTTCATTCTCAGCAGACTGTTTAAAGTTTTCATGTTCATTCCCCCACTCTCAGCTAATTTTCAAAGTCACCCTTTTTTGCACACCAGGGGAAGTCTCTTGAGAACTCCTTAATCTACAGATGACTCTGTCTTCCCCCTTTTCATAATCTCCCTGATCAACCCACATGCCAAATGTGTTCTTTGCAGCAATTTCTCCTCACGTTTCCTCCTTGTGTGGCATGTTCAATATCTGTCCATTTCCGGGCTTTAATCGCTGTCCCATGTATTGTGGAACAGGTTATCGGAGGCAACCAAGAAAGCCCCAACACTGGTGCCATTCATAAAGCATAGAAACCTGCCCTTTTTCAGCAGGTCTTTGCTTGACACAGTATATACTTTTAAATCAAATGTGAATAACAACTTTTGGCAGGCAATAAATTTGATCTCTGTGGTTGTGTTATATTGTGCACTGTGTTTTTGTAGGTTGCTTTCAATTATGTTGCTTGGCCTGTAGCCGTATGTTTACATGGCCTTAAACTCAATAGGAAAGATTAGATAGAAATGTCTTAGGCTCATTCAATAACTAGATCAGCACAGGGGACAGCCCACTTATTGTTAGGTACAGCGGTAAGAATATCTTTCCCCACACAGAAGGTATGTGGGAGGGTGATGTTTACAGGGCATATTCCCCTTGGTTCCTTTCAGAAGTTCCTCTACAAAGGACAAATTTAAGAAAAAACCCTCCCTTTTATTCTTCATTACTTGTCTATATTTCAATTCAACAGACTCATTGTGGGACAATACCTTTTTTAGCGTGCCTGAAGGTTTTTCCCTGCTAAACATATTAAATTATTTCTGTTTCAATGCTGATATAGTATTATTTATTTTACATCATTTATACTCCTGACTTTCTCCACAAGAGCCAAAGCAGCTCACTTTGTTCTCCTCACCTCAGTTTATCCTCACAACAATCCTGTGAGGTGTTAGGCTGAGAGTGTGTGTCTGCCCCAAGTTCCCCATGTCAGAGTCTGACCTGAACAGCCCAGGTAAGCATGATTTTGTCAGACCTCAGAAGCTAAGCAGTGCCAACTCTGGCAAATACTTCGGTGGGAGATGTCCTTGGAATACCAGCAGTCGGGAAGCAGAGGAAGGATTTATTCAGCCACTTTTCTGAATATCCTCCAGGCTTCCAGTAGAGGTCAGTCACCAGAAGTCACCATGACTTTCAGGTGCACACACACTCACACATACACATATAAATACCAAAATACAAAAAAAAAAAAATCTCATGGCAGAGTGGAGCTTCAGACCTTGGTCTCCAGATCAACACCCTAACAACTACACCATGTTGGCTCTATTATTTTGTTAGCCACAGGTGGTAGTGGGAGTTTGAGCAAATGGTGTTACACAGAAGTGCTAAATAAACAGAAGAGATGTTCAGGAGAAAGGCAGGCATATAAACAATACAAAATAAATAAAACATTTTTGTCTACAGTTTTGGCTGTGCACTTTTCATTGTTGATTTTGTGGATTCATTAACGATTTTTAAATACAGTACTAATATGGTATTAACCCAATACAATGATTTATACATATAGTTACCTGTGGCATACAATGCTCGTTTAAAGGTAAAGGTGGTCCCCTGTGCAAGCACCAGTCGTTTTTGACTCTGGGGTGACATTGCTTTCACGGCGTTTTCACGGCAACCTTTTTAAGAGGTGATTTGCCATTGCCTTCCCCAGCCATCTACACTTTCCCTCCAGCAAGCTGGGTACTCATTTTACCGACCTCGGAAAGATGGAAGGCTGAGTCAACCTGAGCTGGCTACCTGAAACCAGCCTCCGCCAGGATCGAACTTAGGTCATGAGCAGAGAGTTCAGACTGCAGCTTTACCACTCTGTGCCACGGGGCTCTACAATGCTCATTTACTTACACACAAAACTGAAAAATGTGTACATTTTTCCATAAAAAACCCCCAAATGACATGAAAATAAAGATTTCACTATGCACAAGGGAGAGGCAAAATCCAAATGGGGACTCTCAGGTCCACACCCATGAGAAATCCATAACCATCCCTACAAAAGCACCTTAGCTGCTACAGAAGAAATTTCTCCTTTTCCAAAAACCATTCAGGTGAGGAATTCTTTTCCATGACTAGACTCTTCCATCAGGGCCTCCTTTCACAGCAAGGATGAGACAGACTCCCCCCTTCCCCAATGACTCAGGACCGAATTGGTTAATTATAAGCTGGAAATAGACATTTGTTCAGGCAAACCAACCCTCCAGTTTCCCCCACAGCAGTCTTCTTGGCAGGCAGAGAGACAAGGAAGAATCCAGTCAAGCAACAAAGCAGGGCCTATCCTTTTAAATTCCTTTCACAAATCTAAAACAGCCAAGAAGAAAAGTGAAGCTGAAAGCTGTGCTAGAACTATCTTAAAAGCGATCAGTTCAGCTTAGATATAGGCTTTTAAATTGGTTTATTAAACTATTCAAAAGCAACACGACCAGTATTTGAGGTGAAGATAAGCTTCAACAGGCCAGCAGACCTCTGAAGAAATTATTTAATGCATTGCTGCCTCATCAATGTGTGTACAAAACACTGAATGAAAGCAACAACCAGTGTGGTGACTCAAGAACTCAACTCAGACTGTGGAGATCCTAGTTCAAATCACCACTCAGGCCCTGCAGCTCAGTGGGTGACTTTGGATCAATCCCACTTCCTCAGCCTAACTGACCTTACAGGGTTGGTATGAAGGAGAAAATGAACAGCACCTCAAGCCCTGAAGAAAAGATTGGATGAGAGCAAAGAACCAATATTTATTTTCTAACGTGTCTGTGAACACAAAAGTTACCTCTTCATTAAAACTTTGTTGGTCTTAACGGTGCTACTGGGTTTGAATTTTGTTCTGATACTAACACAACAGTGAGGCAAAAATCTTCCCTCACTACAGACCCACACAGCCCAGTTATCAGCTTCTTCAGATGATGACTGATTCTGCCAACTTTCGGAGCTCCTACCAGGCACCAGGACTACAACAGAAGCCCCCACCTCACCCCTGGGATCTGACTGGAGCTGAAGAAAAGTTCTCTAGCTTTGGCATGGCTGAATATGCCTGACACATACAAACAAGCAATCTGTTTCTATCAGCCTTTTCAAAGTCCAGCAAGCCTGGGAAAGATGCTGGAAACTCAGTCTATTTTGCCAGCTGCAGCAGATTAGAATTGTCAAGGTGAGCTCTGAGCTGCCTGTAGTCAGGGACTGAGCACAGAGTGGCCAAGGACTTACACAGTCTACAGGCCTCAAACCAAGAAGAGGAAGGTAGAAACTCAAAGGGGGTTGTAAATCCAATGTGTCCCAAGTTATTTGGACACAGGATTTTTCCTCTAATATCCCCACAGCAAATCTCCTTCTCAAAGGCAGGCTTTTCTCCCCTTCCTGATAACAGATTTTTGGCAGAAAAACAAGACTTTGCCTTCATCTCAGAAACAAAGACCATGTGGTAGGGATAGAAGTCCAGCTATTGGCAGATTGACAGCTGTCTGACAGCTGATGAGATAGTTACTTTGGCATACAACTCAAAACGGCCTGAGAAATGTTCCAGCAACTGCACAGGCAGAAACTGGGCTCTAGTCTACTTACCTAAAGCTTGTCAGTACATGCTTATGATTTTTATATTTATTTAAAATATTTGAGCCCACTTTTCAGCCCTTAAAGTAATGAACAGTTTAAAAGACATGAACTTTAAAATCTCTCTCAGACACATACAGAGAGAGAGAGAGAGAGAATATTTTCTGAGGTGAAAATTCCAGTTTTGGTGCCACAACTGAGAAGACCCTTTCTCAGTCTGCCATCTGTCTAGAGGATAGGTGCACACGGTTCCAGTTTCTTCAGAGGATATTATATACATATTTTTCCATTTTAGGAATTACGAATGTGTTACACACAGACAGATATTCAACAAAGCCGGGTTTTAAAAGAGTTTCAACCCACACATTAACCATAAACATGTTCTTCAGATAGGTAGAAGTATCCTATTATACCAGGAATCACAGTGAAAACAGTTACATGTCTCAGAATCAACCCTGACTGGAACTTTTGTTGTGAATATACAGGATGTCCTCAGATCCCATCCCCTAATATCAGGCCCCATCCCTTGAGTCTCAGAGCTTAGGATGCTGGCAATGCTTAAACATAACTATTATACCATCAAACGGCAAGAAAGCATTAATTAAGGCTGGCTACATCATAGCTAGAATGAAACAGAATAAGACAGAAAGATCAAGCATTCACTTTTCCGTCCTTCACTCCCTCACCCCATGCCGCTGCCACCGCTACCCTCTTCTGTTCTTCTAACCTGTCTCATAGCAAGTATCCTTGTTAGTCATCTCTTGACAATTGTTAAATAAAGTGCAGGAAGCCACACATGTTTCATTAGAGCTCCAAAGACATCATGCAAACTGGAGCTCTTGTGAGAATTTGGGAACCGAAGGTTTTGCCTTAGCCATTTTGGTAACTTGCCTGAAATGTGCTGCTCATTTTTCAGGAACTCTCTTCCCCAGGCCACTCAGAACCTGACAGGTCAAAAGCAGAACTTTCAAATAGACTGACAGTCAGACAGCAGCCCCCCCTTACTCACAGATGGGTGGCTAACCAGAGACTCCCTCACTGTGGTAGTTTAATTACGGAATGCCATCCTCAAACATATTTTGCCTGGCACCAACTCTGCAGTCCTTCAGGATAAAAACCATCCTATATTCCCCAACACCACACAGCTTTTATGTGACTGTTTTTGGCTTGTTTCCTTTTCTTAAAGGCAACATGATTTATACTGGCAGTTTTAGTCCATTGCGCTTTGTATTTTATTCTCTACTGGTTTATTATGCACGTAAGCTGCGTTAGAGACCACTGCCAGGTCGTTTGCATAAATAAAGCAAACAGTTAAAGTGTCATGCCTCATGACAGCCCATAAAAACAAGGGACTAAAGTATGCAACCAACCTGATTATTTTTTAAGTGATCCTGAAGACATGCTTTTGAAGAAACAGAAACCATACCAACATTATCAGCTGAAAGCAGACACTGCTGTGATTTGGTTATTTTTAAAACATTCAATGGGTGCGAACAGAGACTTTAAACAATGTTCAATATTCTTTTCCCCCATGGACACCCTTAAATCTGTGCCTTTTACCCCGGCCCAAAACACAGCAAACGAAAGGAAACATATTCTTATTGAAGAGGGAAAAGCTGGTCAACTACTGCTAGAAACCACAGCTCTGAAGGATAACAATGCTCCTCACCCAGTACCAGCTGGGAGACTCACAAAGACAATCCATTCAACATCTTCCAAAAGGCTACAGATACCTAGTCCCAACAATGCCCACCTAAAGACCATCCTTCATCCCCTCTGTTGTAAGCAGGCAGAACACAGAGTGAGAGCTTTCATCACAAATCAGGTTGTTTGGCAGCTAAATCTATACTGGTCATTTAATATGAGGAGGGGGGGTACCCACAAGCCCACCATTGCCTGCCTCTCCCCAACTTTCATGGGTCATATACACATGATGCCACAGGGACTTACATGTCTAGATTCCCAGGCAGAACAAGCAGGGGAGAGAAAATGTGTCTGGCTTGTCGCGGTTCCTTTGTTCCACTCTCACGGGCAGAGCGAAAACACTGAAGACTTAGGAGCTTGGCTCCGGAGCACCCACCCCCTTCTCGCTTTTGCCATGGAAACCAGCCGAAGCCCATGTGATTGAGACAGGAAACTGAGGGGGAAGTACCTCCTTCCCACACCCCTTCCCACCCACAGGGGAAGGAGACAGGAGGCGGCTGCCACACTGGGAATTTGTAGAAGGAGAGAAAGATCCATTAAGGCAGGTCCCCACTGTTTCGTGAGCTCCCAACCAGCCACTGTCAAACGTGGGATAGGAAAAATCATCATGCCTTACTTTGGTCTCTGGCAACTCTATGACCTTGTCCTGGGATCAAATCCCTCCACATCGGTCAACACCGCAGAGAAGGTCTGACATACTGCAGCACAAAAAGTACACTCGGTGCCAGGATAGCTAAGTGTCCTCTCAGAAGACACTGCGGATGGGCCAGGTTCCTACTCTGATTGATTGCCACATTTGTGGCCAGGGAAGAATTTTTTCCCTCCTCCTGGCTAGTAAATCCTGCACTGAGGTTTGTTTGGCTCCTCTTTTCCCTCTCTCTTTTTAAGACTCCTGCAGCAGCGTGTGGTTTGGCTCCTTTCCTTAAAGTTGTCCAGATGTGTTTGCTTTGTGGGCATCTTTCCATGGCACACCTGCCCTGGATGTAGTCTGGATTGCAGGGGTTGAAGGATAAAGGAGCAGACAGAGGGCGATTCTGCCACCTCCCCCCCCCCACCCTTTTGTGCAAGGGGCTGAACAAAATGGATCATCCAAACCAGATGCTCTGATTCTATTCCCAAACTGCTCATGGAAAGGCGAAGAGCCTGAGCGATACCGTTCCACAGACCCACCTATGATCCACATAGACTTGCTGGTATTTTGGACTGCGTCAAGGAATTTGTACCCCACAGGAGACAAAGAGAGAGGGAAGCCATGAAGATGTGAATGGCAGACGAAGTCAGACAGAAGAGCATGGGCATCAACATAGCTAAATGTACAAAGCCTATGTTGAACAAGCCAGCATGGTATAGCAGTTAGAAAAGGATCTAGGAGACCCAGGTTCGAATCTTCACTCTGCCACAGAAGCTCACTGAGTGACCTTGCGCTTTCTCACATTTTCTCCACCAAATAGGACAACTGTTGTGAAGATAAAATGAAGGAGGAGAGAACAAGGTTGGAAGCAATACTCCCTCTAAGCTGTGGAGTCTTGCGAGCAAAAATTCTACTTTTGTGAGCTACTGGCATTAAAATTGTGAGCTACTGCATAAATTAGATTGCTTGGGGGCTATTTTTCCTGAGCTAAGACAAAAATGTGTGAAATGGAGGCTAAAAACCTGTTAGCTAGTTCACACTAACTCAGCTTAGAGGGAACACAAGTTGTTTTTGAGCCCCCACTGGAGAAAAAAGCAGGGAGTAAACATCTAAATAAATAAAAACTGGGAGGGGGAGAGCAAAGCGTGGGTCAGCTTAAGGGGCAACCTACAACTACTCACTCGGCTCAGAAACAGGGGCAGTTTATTACTGAACTGGACTTAAGTTTCTGCTTGCCAAGTCTGGATCTGCAACAGAATTTGTTGCATTCCGACAATAAGCCCAGCATTTCTTCCACTGAGCCTGGTCATTTCTCATCCACCGGAAACTGCTGAACTGCAGGCCTTGGCAGATGCTCTCCGAGCAGCCAAGGTGGAGGAGCAGAAAGCAGCTAGGCTGTCTGCTGTATCCCTGCCCCCAGTCTGAGTAATCCTTGGATTGTCCTAGCAAAGTCGCTGGAGTCGCCAAGAGAGGCAGGAAGGCTAAGAAGCAAGACCTCATCCCCAGCTTTACCATGAGTCACTGTGACCTGGCAATTCCCACAAAAGCATTATTTGTGGTTCCCTCTGCAACACAGTCAGCCCCTGCGTTATCTCTCTTTGTGCCTTTGTAGCTGTTGACGGTCAAAGCTGGAATACGCTTGATAAATTTAAGAACCGCAGCTGGAGTAGGCCACTGAACCACAATGAGATATGCAAAACTGAGGCAGAGTCTCACCACAGACATAACCAGTGACAACAAAGCTGCAAAGCCCAAGAGAAGGCAACCCAAGCACACACAAGTTTTAAGAACCAAAAATGAGTGGGTTTTGGGTATCATCCAACAGGAATCAGTATTGACCAAAAAGAGATCGCAGGGTAGACTCCTAGCAACACTAGTCTATGCAAGATCCACCCACACACTACCAGACCCCCATTACTGGTCGCAAGTGAGGAAACCCAACCCTTAATGCCAGCAGGATATATTCCAGGATGGGATAATGTTGCAGAAAGTCAGCTTTTCCCTGCATCACACCAGAACTCATTTTACTCCCAAGGATGCCCACAGAAATGCTGATCCACACAAACTGCTGAATAAATTGAGAAAAACTTGAAGCAATACAAGAGTGCATCCTACAGGCAAAATATTCAAGCAAAATAGGTAGCACGGCGAGGAGACGGGGTCTAGTCCAGGGGTGGCCAAACTGTGGCTCGGGGAGCCAAACATGGCTCTTTCACACATATTTTGTGGCTCTCATGGCCCTCACCACCCCATCGGCCGGCTTGGAGGAGGCATTTCTTTCTTTAAATCACTTCTTCAAGTCAAGTCACCTGGCAACTGGATAATGCATTTAAAGTTGCTTTCTTTCCATCTCTCTCCCCATTATTTTCCTTCCTTCCAACATCTGACGTTCAAGCCTTGTGGCTCTCAAACATCTGACGTTTATTCTATGTGGCTCTCACCTTAAGCAAGTTTGACCACCCCTGGTCTAATCCATCCAAGTTATCCTAGTTAAGAACATAAGAGAAGCCATGTTAGATCAGGCCAATGGCCCATCCAGTCCAACACTCTGTGTCACACAGTGGCAAAAAAATTTTATATATACACACACACACTGTGGCTAATAGCCACTGATGGACCTCTGCTCCATATTTTTATCTAAACCCCTCTTGAAGCTGGCTAGTTTTCTCCTTTTACAGGAAAATCCAGGAACAGAAGACTGAAATGGTATGATCCATCCTGCTCTCCACTGCTTTGATCCTGCCTCCTTCTGCTATTGTGCAGACTAGCTATCAAAGCCCACAGGAGCAACTCTCCAGCTACGGATACAAAAAGAGTTTGGCATATGCAGGTTCCAAGAAATTGCTACCTGCAAGTGACTGCCACCTGGCTTATTTAAATACACCTTGTACTAAACTGTTCTCAGCCAATGAGCACACTGGCTCCTTTACTAGTTTACACAAGAGAGAGGGAAGGGGAACTTTGCATCTCTCTCCCAAAATGCTTCTCCTCTCCTCTTCTGCACATGAACAATTTGGAACCACAGGCCAAAAGGGCTGCAGAGAAAGCACAAATAGAAATGGGGGGCAATTTCAGTATCAGATCTAGAACAAAGGACAGCAGGACCAATCTGTTACAACACAAACGCTCACACACACCCTGTCCAAGAAGGATTATCATCGTTCACTTGCTTGCTTAGAAACACGACCAAAGTTTACCAAAGAACTTGAGCAGCCTGACAATTCCTTGGACGCAATTGCTGAACAGATTGCTAGAGGAGGCGGAGGCCTATCTACTGTTCCTGAATTATACACGATAGCAGCTGCTATCTGTGGGCATCGCCAAACCTGCATACAATTAACAGCTCCCTTCAAGTCCGGGGAGACTCAGGAACAGAGACGCTCAGTGCGATCCTAAACGGAGTTACATCCTTCTATGCTTATTGGGTCCAACATTCTTAGAAGTCTGCAATTCTGCTTAGGACTGTACTAACTGCATTTCAGTTCCCTACCTGACCATGAGGAAACTACTAACTTTGCTGAAGGGGGAAGCTGAGTAAGCCAAATAGCATGTTTTTGTCCTCATTTATCCCTAACTTTATGCAAAGGATGTTCTTTAAAGTTCTCTTCCAATCTCACACGGGCAGAGAACATAAGAACAAGGAGAGAGAGAGAGGATGCAAGCTGCTAGAAACTGCCAACTCAGCTTCTGATAAAATCCCTCTGTAGACAAGGCAATGGTTAATTTAACTTAACCTTAAGCAGCCTAGCCACCTATTTTTGTTTTAAAAAGCAAATTAAAGGGCTAAGCAGAGCAAATGTGTTCATTCCCCAATTGTACAGTCTCATATAGCTGGCAAAAGCAATAACATTTGGCTAAAGTTATATCGGGAAGTTTTATACAGCATTTTACAAGAGCCACAATATGTATTATAAGACATCCCATGCACCGAAAAAGAGAAAACAGCATGCAGAAAGAACCCACAATTTTAAAACAGGACAAATTCTATTTTTACTTTTGCAAATCAATATAATATATGTACTGTTCACATAAATAACTCATTTATGCTTCTTTTCCTAGATCCTGGCATTTGAGGATTTTTTTTTTTAAATCTGGCTTTCTGACAACTTTTTTTGTTTAAATCCAGAAGTATATTTTAGCTGCAGAGCAACAAAAAGTTAACTACACCTCCCAGCAGTAATTTCTCAGGAAGAAGAGAGATCTAGATTGTTATGCAACAGGCAACAGGTATAAAAGAGTAACTGGAGACCCCATACAGGATGCAAATGCTACTTATTGAATACTGAAGTCTTTTGTAAACATGGCTGGAATGTTTCCATAACAATGAGGGCTAGAATCTTGGTGTAGCAAGTTGACACTTCCCAGGATTCCACACCAGGCCCTGGAGCCTGCCCCAAAGGGACTAGGGCAAAAAGACTTCCTTTTCTGACCGATCTTTTCAAGCTGCAAAACAACAGTGAATCTTAAGTTTTAAAAAAGACATGGAGAAGCAAGTAAAGTCTCTTAGAATCGACAAGACACACAGACACTTGGCAAGAAGATAAACACAAAGGAAGAGAACAACTTTATTTCCTTCACTGATACCTTACTTTTCTTCCCAGAGTGATAAGCTGCAGTACTGCAGTCCAAGCTCTGCTTATGACCTGAGTTCGAACCCAGCAGAAGCTGGGTTCAGGCAGCTGGCTCAAAGCTGACTCAGCCTTCTATCCTTCCGAGGTTGGTAATATAGTACCCAGCTTGCTAGGAGTAACTGGGGAAGGCAATGGCAAACCACCCCATAACAAAAAGTCTGCCAAGAAAACGTTGTGATATGATATCACCTCTTGAGTTGGTAGCAACTTGGTGCTCGCAGAGGGGACTACCTTTACCTTTTTCCTCCCAGTGGGGACCCCAAAAGTGGCTTGAAGCATTCTCCCTGTCATCCTTACAACCAAGTATTTTTTTTGTAGCAGGAACTCCTTTGCATATTAGGCCACACACTCCTGATGTAGCCAATCCTCTTGGAGTCTACAGTAGGCCCTGTACTAAGAGCCCTGTAATCTCTTGGAAGATTGGCTACATCAAGGGGTGTGGCCTAATATGCAAAGGAGTTCCTCCTACAAAAAAGCCCTGCTTACAACAACCCTGCGAGGCAGGGTAGGCTGAGAATGCATGGCCGACTCAGGGTGCACAGCAAACCTCCATGGTGGTGTAGCAATTCGAACTTGGATCTCCCAGCTCCTAGTCCAACACATTCTAACCACTAGGCTAGCTCCCAGAAGCCACCATGTTCCAAGAGAACCCTGTTATGTAGAAACCTCCTGCTGACTGGAGACTAGGATCTCAGCTATAGGAGCACCCTCACTAGCCACTGTCGCAGCACTAGTAGCTCCTGTTCATATGATGAGTGCAACAACTTGATTGTTCTACATGCCCAAAACCCACAGCGGTCATCATTCTCTCTGGATAAACATTAACTCAGCAGAGGCACCTCTGTTCTGGTTGGCCCGAGGCAGCCAAGCACAGCCCATTCCAAACTTCCTGGAACTCTCTCAACCCAGCCTTCCAAATTAAGCAAGCCTGGAGATTAAGACAGCTGAGACGCTCAGCAGCCATCACGTGTGAGAAGCACACCGGGGGTGGGGCATGCGTGCTCAATCCAAAACTGATGTCTTTCCAGCACAAACTGCAATGGTGGTACTTAGAGGACTTTAAGCCAGGCTACAGCAGACCACGAGTGAATGTCCTGCCAAGTTTATGACTAAGACAGTGGAAAATCCAAGAGTCTGAGAAAGAAATATTCTGTTGGGCACCATTACAAGGAAGCTTTCCAGCACACCTGTTGTATTTATAGGGAATATACTGACATTTATAGGGAATATACTGACAATCCTTTTATCAGTAGAAGCTACAAAAGGAACTTTTGTCCTTATTTAAGTCCTAGCCTCTGAACTGGGAGACGACGGCCTCAAACTCCAATATATTGCACTGCCCTGAGCAATTACAGAGGGCAACCTCAGCTTTCATTTCTTTTTGGAAAGGTAAACTTCTAGATTACCTTTAAACTAGAATAGATGTCAGATGTCTGAAACCTGCCAGACATGAACATCAGGTGTTTGAGAGCCACAAGATAAGGAAGGAAGGAAGGAAGGAAGGAAGGAAGGAAGGAAGGAAGGAAGGAAGGAAGGAAGGAAGGAAGGAAGGAAGGAAGGAAGGAAGGAAGGTATATGGAGAATGGAAAGGTGGGAAGAAAGCAATTTTAAATCCATTTCCCAAGCTGCCAGCTGGCTTGGCAAGGTGAAGCAATTTAAAGAGACAAATGCCTTCTCAATGGGGTGGTGGGGCTTCGAGAGCCACACTATATGCGTGAAAGAGCCACATGTGGATCCTGAACTGCAATTTGGCCGCCCCTGTTCTAGCCGTTAGAGTGCAAAAAGGTAAAGGCGTAAAAACATATAGACAATAACAAGTTAATTCTCAGAAATTATACCATGAATGGGTTTTGAGTTGCCTTCCACATGGTCAAAAAGGCACATTTTTGAACATCTGCACCTGAATGCTTCCCCCTTGCTATGGCTAAAAGCAGCACAATTGATCACGTCCTCAGCCACACAAACAAATATGGGAACTCTGGACACAGAATTCTTTAATAAGGGTGCACCATATGGAAACGTGATCCCTCTCTTCTCTCACCCATTTCCTACAAGCCCCAAGACACCCACCTGCTCAAAAAAAAAAAAAAGTTAACCACAAGAAAGGTTGGTGTGGACCAGATAGACAATTGTGAGATTTGCCTGGGCATGCTGACGCTTAACCCTGCCATTCGATACTTTCCCAATCCACCTTGCCTCTAGCAACAGTTGTCTGCCTTTTTAGACAAATAAAATGTCCGAATGTAACTGGATGGTTTAAAAATGAAGGGGGGGGAATATCCAAGGGCTTTCATTCCAGAACTGCAGGGTCCCTGTTTCCTCTGCCACTGTTTCCATTCTGCCTCTTTTTTAAATTCCTCTTTCTCCCCCAACAGCTGTCTCTGGCCTTGAGAAAAGTATTTCAGGGGCTACGATGTCCAAACAAGTTCCCTGCTGCCTTGGCCAAAAATAATCTTAGCCCCACGCCTACTCGGATCCTCCAACATTGCCCCCCCATCTCCATCCGTCGTGCAGGGAATACCTCCCACCCAGACAAACGCTTAGGGAGTTATGCAGGGGTTTGCAATGGATGAGATTCTCCCAGCATTCCAAAGGGCCGCAATACAAAATTCCACAACGATCAACACACAGCGGACACGCCCACGGGTACAAGGAGCAAAAGCGTTGCTGTGGGTGCCTCAATCCCTTCTCTACAGTGCTTCTATTCCTCCTCCCTCAATCTGATTGGGGGTGGGGGGTGGGGAGATATGTGCATGCAAGATACAAGCGAAGCCACAATGTGCCTGCTTGCACAATATTTACAGAGAAGAGGCTCAGCAAAAGAAGAAAGGCAGATGGCATCAATGGGATGATCTCAACGCCAGAGTCTTTGTGTCCTTTCTGGAAGCAAGTTAAGCCCACTGCTTCCATGAGGCTGACCTCAGGTAAGGGAAAAACATCAGGTAATGGTGCATATCACAGGAGAGGCCAAGAGGAACATTTGGCTCGGATTCATGGAGGACCTGAAGTCAGACTTTTGACATTATCATCAAATGAGTTTCTACCAGGGGTGGCCAAACTGTGGCTTAGGAGCCACACGTGGCTCAATCACACACATTATGTGGCTCTTGAAGCCCCCACTCTCCTGTTAGCTGGCTTGGAGAAGGCACTTGTCTCTTTAAATCACTTCTCCAAGCTAAGCCATTCAGTGGCTTGGAGAATGCATTTAAAGTTAAAGTTGCTTTCTTTCCACCTCCCTCTCCCCCCATCTGTTTGCTTTCTTTTCACCTTTCTTACCTCCCTTCCTGTCATGCAGCTCTCAAACATCTGATACTTATTCTATGAGTCTATTAAGCAAGTTTGGCCGCCCCTGGGTTATACATACAGCCACAGAAGTATGCTGAAAAGATTGAAAGAAGACATTCAACATACGAATTTAAACTTGTGTCTTTTTACTGGGCCATGCCGTAATGCACACTATGAATTAATATCCTCCTCTGGCAACATCATGGTTGGGTTTCAACGGTGGCAAACGATGCCAGCATGAGAGCCATGTTGAGCCCTAGAAGCTCTCTGCTCCCTCCCACCGCTGTTGGGGCCTCAAAAAAATGGAAGTGGCCCAGACCTCTCCCAGTTTCTGAGAGGCGCTGGTAGGTACCAACTAAATCAGAAATGTGGTGCCAAACTAAGGCAAGGGACAGCTACACCCAGGCCACCATTAGGTCTAGCGGCCCAACCCATTTCTCCGTCACCTGACCTCAAAGTGAACTAATACAGGAACCCGGAGGCCTGCTTTTTTTGCAGCTGTGAACTCAACAGGCAGACTGGGAGGCGTCTCCAGCTCTCTCTCTCTTCCCTCATCAGCAAAAACAGAAAGTGCAAATTGTTTCTTGCCCAAGAATAATGCCAGCAGCAGCAACTAATTTATAGCCTCTGTAGGAAAGATTTCCCTTGCTCCAGAGGAAACCTGTGGTTGATTTGTGGTCACTGTTTATTTACAGGTTGAAGAGCGGCAGGCATATAGTGAGTTTCCATGGTAGGGTGGGGATTCAAATCTACAAAGAATGACAGGACATAACATTGCATGTTCTACAAATGCCAAAGAACACTTTGGTATTCTGAGTACAGAATTCGGCATCACAACAACAGCAGCTTTCCAAATTCGAAAAGAACAGGTACCTAGTCCTAAGGCTGCCAAGAAAAATGTGGTAAAACATGTGGCAAATGCCTCACAGGTCTTTGCTATAGTAGGAGAAGCGCTGAAGAATCAATTGTGATCAATAGGTAGGGCATCAGCACTCTCCTTGTTTCTTCCCCATAAACTGCTGATGTGGAGTACATGAAGCTGCCATCTGAGTCATGCCACTGATCTACTAAAGCCAGTATTGTCTACTCTGACTGGCAGCTGTTCTCCAGGCTCTAAGGCAGGGGTGGCCAAACTTGCTTAATGTACAAACAAACATCAGATGTTTAAGAGCTGCAAGGCATGAACATCAGAAAGGGAGGGAAGAAGGAAGATGGGGAGGAGGGAGACAGAGGTGGAAAGAAAGCAAGTTTAACTTCTAAAACATTCTCCAAGCTGCTGACTGGCTTGGAGAAGTGACTTAAAGAGAGAAATGCCTTCTTCAAGTTGGCCAATGAGATGGTGCCACACAGTATGTGTGAAAAAGCCACATGTGGTGTTTTAATTGGAGATACCTGGTACTGAACTTTAGACCTTCTGCATGCAAAGACTCTGTCACTGAGCTACAACCCTTTTATGAAGACACTGCCTTCCACAGAGCCAGGCAATTGTTCCATCAAGGCCAGTATCATTTACTTTGCTCTCCAGAGTCTCCGATAGAAGCCGCATATCATCGACCCCCTGATGCTGGAGATTAAACCACATTCAGCATGCAAACCAGACACACTACTGAGCCACGGACCCTCCTATAATCTTTAACGTTATCCAGGGCTTTTTTTGAACAGGAACGCAGTTCCCTCCGGCTGGCTTGGAATAAAGGTGTGTGGCCTAATATGCACATGAGTTCCTGCTGGACTTTTTCTACAAAAAAAGCCCTGACATTACACCCTAAATCAGTTGGATCTGCACAACTTATACAGGACAAATTATTTGGGTTATCTGCAATGTTCCCTCTAAGCTGCAGAATCTTGGGAGCAAAAATTCTACTTTGTGAGCTACTGGCCTTAAAGTTGTGAGCTACTGCATAAATTAGTGCGCTCTGGGGTCATCCTTCCTGAGCTATGACAAAAATGTGTAAGCTGGAGGCTAAAAATTTGTGAGCCAGCTCACGTTAACTCAGCTTACAGGGAACACTGGTTATCTGGATGCAACTCTGTCTTGTAATACAGACAGCTCTTTGAGAGAAAGTGGGTTGCCAACACCCCCAATCCTGGTCCAGGGAAAAATCATGTTAAGACCCAAAATTTAAAAGGCTGAGAACACCATCATCACTTTCGAACACATAACACACACACACTCTCATCCTATTATCTCCATGGAAGCCTTAAGCACGCAGTGGGCGAGAGCTAAGGCCAGGTCACAAAAGCCCCTTGCTTTACTAACCTGAAGTGCTCCCATTACTAAGCACCAAATCCCCATAGATCCACTGGGAAGGGTGATCACACCCACAGGGCACAGGGTAGCTTTTGCCCAGGCCACAAAAGAATGGCTGAGTCTTGCTGCTCTGACCACACCCACTGAGACATGAGAAAGGAGAGAGAGAAATAATGTTTAAAGCCCAGAACGGGGGTGGGGGAAGAGTGCTTTTTACAGACTATTAGATAAATGAAATAAGTGCCAAAGTACAATCCAGAAGCAGTTGCGGCAGCAGCAGCCCTGCAACAGGAAGCAGCTTTTAATATCCTCCTCCTCCTTCTGGACGGCAGATGTCCAAATTGCAAGCACAGAAGGAAGTCATGTGCCCTGGGACATGTCATGGAACAATAACCCAAAAAAAGGCAAAAGAATTTGCAGAAGTTCCTAAATATGCAAAGGGAAAACAGAGGTTCAGTTCCCTTAGGGCTCAGATGAATATTCCCACACTTGGCCACTCTGGGGAAAGCGGTTCAGTTGCAGTGGATTTCCAAAGAATTTTCTTTCTTTGCTTTTTGCTGTGTGCAAGGTCGCCCGGTCCCCTTTCCTTGCTAAGAGCAGCAACTGCCTCTCCCCAAGAAGCCTGCATCTCCAGACACCAGAAGGCACTTGAGAAAATCCAGCTACAGCTGCCGCTCGTGAAAGCCACCCTACGCCACCCCCACCACACCAGGAACCTGAATTCCAGGGGAAGAAATAAACACAACTCAGAGGAATGATACAGCATCTGCCTACTTCCCAGATTCCAGAACAGGTTGCACCAACGTGCAGAATCCTTTGTCACAATGCACTTGAAATTCAAATAGGTTCCCTCTGAAAATGCATTCCCAGAGGACAAAAAACTGTAATCCCCAAGTGCATTTCCTAGGAAAGAAGTCCCCCTGAACTCTCTGGGACTTACTTATGAGCAGTGTTCCCTCCAAGTTGAGTGTGAGCTAGCTCACAGTTTTTTTAGCCTCCAGCTCACACATTTTTGTCCTAGCTCAGGAAAAATGATCCCAGAGCAAACTAATTTATGCAGTAACCAAATTGCTTGCTCACAACTTTAATGCTAGTAGCTCACGAAGTAAAAATTTTGTTCACAACACTCCACAGCTTAGAGGGAGTATTGCTTCTGAGTCAACATACCTAGGACTGCAATGACTTCTGTTTATTTTTAGCATTTTGATTTCAGCTGATGAGTAGGCCTAACACAGCATGTTATACCGGAAGCAGACAGCTTAAGGCTGATTGAGAATGGTAACGCCCCAAAAGGATCTGGGCAAACGTGATTCACCCAGTTCCTGTATGCCTTGGAGATGTACTTTCTTGGTCCACTGATTCCCATCATCACTACACAGGGATTTCTTCTCATGGTCACTTCTGGAGTTCATGAGCTCACATGCAAATGCTTTAGGATGAGGGACAAGGTGGCCTTGCACAAACAAGGAAACCGTATGCATGTTAACCAAGAAATGCTAATAGGATAGCACAGGTCAACCAGATGTCCTCCCAGAGACATCAGACTCCTTTGAAGTGCATCCGTCTCAAGCACCTCTCTTCATAACAGCCCAGCTGAGAAAAGGTCTGCCAAGTGAGCTCTTAGTTTGCTGGCTGAGTTCAGACGTCACCATTTAACTTCAGTTGGGGCCCAAACAATCAGGCTGCCTGCCCCTTTTAGTCTCCCCATCTCCTCTTGTTCAAAGAATTAGACCAAAGGCTTCCTGATAGGAAAGTGTTTGCATAAGCTCCAAGTCCAATAGCACTTTAAAAACCAACAAGTTTTCCAGGGTATAAACTTTCGAGAGCCTGAGTTCCAGCCTTCGGATATTTTTTTGGGCTTTAAGGTGCTCGTAGACTCCAATCTTGCTTTTCTACTGAAGGCCAATGTGGAAACTATGATCAAAAGCTTTGTGAACTTAAGGACAAGGGGAGAGGAGAAAGAGAGGGAAATGGTAAGCGCAGTAAATGAGCTGGGATTGGGCCCAGAACATGTTAACCTGAAAAGAAGACCAGGGCAGTGATATTCAATGGTTCAGGAGCCACAGGTGGGACATGCCACCTGTGGCTCTTCTGAACACTACTGCCCAGCGTGACACCTGTCCCATCTTCCAGGAAAGTGCTTGTGCTTGACAGGTGGTTCTTACCTTAACACAGGCATTGCCAGAAGGACAGGAAAGCTGTGAGTCTCACTGGGATGCAGTGCCTTTTGCCAGGGATAGAAGCAAAAACAGCTCTTCCGATTGATAGCAATTGCAAATGCAGCTCTCCATGAGCTTCAGACAAGGGGTGTTTTGGGGGAGGAAGGGGGAGTTTTTAAGTGATTTAATGGTTTTATCATGCATTATGCCATTCTGCAGGGCCTTTAAGGCAGAGATGTTCCACCAAGGCTTTTAGTTGAGGGCAGCAATAGTTTGTTATCTGTGTGCCACCTCCTTCCCTGCCCCCAGAAGCTTTGTGAGTTTTCTTCCCCCACAGTAGGATGCCCTGGAAGTCCAGCATAGAGACAGAAAAAAAACTATAGGGTGCCATCTGTGCTTATGATTTTAACTAAGTTTTATGGTGTTTTATGCTGTATTTTATTGTATGAGCATTTATGTTGTAAATCGCCCAGAGCCTGGCATAAACCAGGATGAGTGATTTATGAAATCTAACAAATAAATAATAAAATTACCTTAGACAGAAATGCTAGACAAGGGTTTTTCCCCCAGATGTTGTCAAGGAAAATGGAGAAGGGGTTCCACATAAGTTAGAGGTTTGTAGCCCCATGGTGCAGAGTGGTAAGCTACAGTGCTGCAGTCCAAGCTCTGCTCACAACCTGAGTTCAATCCCAGTAGAAACTGAGTTCACGTAGCTGGCTCAAGGTTGACTCTGCCTTCCATCCTTCTGAGGTCAGTAAAATGAGTACCCGGCTTGCTGGAGGTAAAGTGTAGATGACTGGGGAAGGCAATGGCAAACCACCCTGTAAAAAGTGACGTCACACCATGAGTCGGTAACAACTCAGTACTTGCACAGGGGACTACCTTTTTTTACCTTTACAGTACTAAAGCCTTTGTGTATGACCTTTCTGTGTGTGGGGGGTCATCTTACATTCAGGGTCATCTTCTTTGTAGGCAAACACAGTAATCAGTTTGTCCTGAGTCCTGACATCTGTATGAAGCTGTGACTTGCACAAAACAAAAATATCTAGACTAGTCTACTGGATGAGAGTCTTCTGCACCCTCAGTTTACCCCCTATTCCTATTCCAATTCCAGAATTTTATCTAAAGCCAAGGGGTGGCCAAACTCAACAAGCTTGAGAACTCAAATGCCTTAACAAGTCACAATGAATACAAACTGTTGTGAACAAAACCAGCTCTACTCCATAGAGTGAAATTCTGGTTCGATGTCACAACTTTGCTGGAACTTGCTCAAACTACCTTTTTTTAAAAAAAACAAAAACAAAAAACAAAACCCACAATTTATCATGGCATCTTAAAACGCAGCCCAGAAGTAGGCCTGCAGCACTGTTTTAACGGAAATAGTTTTAATGGGAGGGTAGCAGAGATCACATCAGAGAACTAGATAACAACAACAACAACAAAATCCAACTCCTTGAGTCTTCCTCACAAAGATAGGCACAGCTGGGAGGGAAAAGTTGGTGCAACTGCAAACGCCATGCAGAAAACATGCCTCGGAAGCCACTGGAAAATACTCAGCTTATAGCACTGAACTACTGTGCTGCTTACAAATCTGTTGTGCATATGACAAAGAGAAAAGGAAAGAAAGAGAGAGAGAGAAACACCCTAACCCAACCCTGCTGGGCTCCCCAGTTTCTATTTAGTTCCTTTATTGTCCATCTTTCTGGATGAGTCTCAAGGTGGGTTACACAATTAACAACAATGCAACAGGAACAGTATAAAGCATACGAAGAACAGAAGCGCATAACACTGGAATTGCAAAATTAGATGACAATGCACTAAAACGGGTGGCCAAATCTGCTTAACGTAACAGCCACCCAGAATAAACATTAGATACAGGCAGGCAGGAAAACAGATGGGGAAAGGAGGAGGGAAGGAGAGGTGGAAAGAAAGCAACTTTAACTTGAAATGCATTCTCCAAGCTGCTGGCTGGCTTGGCAAAGTGATTTAAAGAGAGCAATGCCTTCTCCAAGCTGGCTGATGCAGCAGTGGGAGATTTGAAAGCCACAGAATATGTGTGAAAGAGCCACATGTGGCTCCCGAGCCACAGTTTGGCCACCCCTGCACTAAAACAACACAAATACAGACAAATAATAAGGGCTGATTTGCAAAATCAGAGAACAGTGCAATAAGAAAAGTGCCATGCATATATGGAACAAAGCCTCAAAAATGTCCTAAAACCTCAGACATTAACTGCAACCTTATTTCCTGTTATAAAGACAACCTCCTAGACAATCCAATTTTACATATCCTGCAGAGCCCATCTATTCTCCTTAGGCAAAGCTACTTCATTGCCTGAAAATTTTTCGTTTGCTTCTGAGTCACTTAACAGAGCAGGCCTTACCCCTTGACATAGCAGTACCCTTGTTCAAATATTTAAAAGGCACCATACTCCATGACAGGCCTGATGGATTCCTCCCAAGTTGTCACCTTCCTGGCAGTGGCAGGAAGTGCCATCAAGTTGCAGATGACTTACAGTGACCCTGTAAGGAGTGTCAAAAGAGTCATTCAGAGGTCCTTTGCCTTTGCCTGCCTCTACATAGCAACCCTGGACTTCCTTGGTGGTCTCCCATCCAAATACCAACCAGGGCCGACCCAGCTTAGTGTCCAAGATCTGATGAGACCAGGTTAACCTGGGCCATTCAAAAGCTGCTTACCTCTTTACCAATCCCCCCCCTACCTTCCTATATAGCATCAGGCATCACTCACTCACTGCTGTTTCCAAGCAACAGAGCAGCTCCCCGAACAGAAAAGCCATTCCATCTACCACAGCACCAAGAATGAGCCTGCCTGCCAGCCACCCCCTACCCCCAGGATACACTGCCCTAGGCAGCCACCTGGGATAGTTTAAGGTCAGCCATGCCTTTTAAAGCTGGGCATGCCCCAGGGAAAGCATTAAACTCCAGGAGTTGAACCAATCCAGCCATTTAGAGACAATTAGGCTGTCAGACATTATTTAGTAAGGAACAAGAATCTGGTTCACTGCACACACTGGTTACTTCTTTTAAAAATAGGAAACCTAGAATTATGTCGTTCCTCTGTCTTTCGGGGAGAGAAGTTGGAAGGATTCCTGGGCTTAGCAGGAAGATTACTCCCACTGCAGCAGAATATTAAGCCCTGATTTTAAACACATGTAGGGATCTTGCTCCAGGTTATACCTACAAGGGCAAATAAATTATCCTGAGCCTGAGAGTTTGGGGACAACAGATGAAAAAGAAGATGATATTGGATTTATACCCCGCCCTATACCCTGAAACAGTCTCAGAGCAGCTTACAATCTCTTGTTGCCTTTCAAGTTATCACAGGGAGCCAACACAGTGTTAAGGCTGGAGTGTTGGACTAGGACAGGGGTGGCCTAACTGTGGCTCAGGAGCCACATGTGGCTCTTTCACACATATTGTGTGGCTCTTGAAGCCCCTACTACTCTGTTGGTCGGCTTGGAGAAGGCATTTGTCCCTTTAAATCACTTCTCCAAGCCAAACCAGCTGGGGGCTTGGGAGAATGTATTTAAAGTTGCTTTCTTTCCACCCCTCCCTCCCCCATCTATTACTTTCTTTCCACCTTTCCCTCCTTTCTTGCGGCTCTCAAATGTCTGACATTCATATCTTGCGGCTCTCAAACATCTGACACTTATTCTATGTGGCTCTTACGTCTAGCAAGTTTGGCCACCCTTGGATTAAGACTTGAGAGAACTGAGTTAGAATCCCGACTTGTGCCGTGGAAGCTCACTGGCTGACTGTGAGCTTGTCACACTCTCAGCCTAACCTACCTCACAGGGCTGTTGTTGTGGGGAGAACAGAGGAGAGGAGAATGACACAATAAGTTGGGTCCAGTTGGAGGGGAACGTGTCATATAGATTTTAAAAATAAGTTAACTTGCTCAATATTTCAACAGAGATATCGCAGAGTCATAAGAAACCTGATGATCAATCAAGTTAAAGCCCACACACTAAACAGACAGTCAGTCAATACCTTTATTGATATAAATTAAAATAAAACAAAGCCAATATTCAGAGTACAATCAAAACACGAAACAAAGATCCTCTGGGGCTGACACAACCCATCCAAGTTATAAATCTGTAATAATAATTAATTATTAATAATTATTATATGGCAGTGGGTATACTATAGCCAGGAGATCCAAAGATTGTCTGGTAGCCTGACATTCAAGCTAGATTTTTTAGGATGAGAGAACTGTGAATGACCCAAGGTCACCCACCTGACTTCATGTGGAAGAGTAAGGGAATCAAACCCAATCCTCCAGATTAGAGTTCACCACTCTTAACCACAACATCGAGCTTGCTTTCTAAATCTGTGTTATATACAAAAACCTGTAACTAATAGACAAGTTTAGTAAACTCACCAAGATGGTTCAGACACTCTAACTGAACCAGCGTGGGAGACAGAATGCTTTTCTGGCTCTGAACCAATGTATACATATACACACAATCTGAGCATGCAGGAAAGGACTGATCAAACATCCCATCAGAATTGCTTTTAGTTTTGTTTTGTAACAGTTAACAGAGGACAGGTTACATCAGTATTTAATGTGTGTGTGTGTGTGCGATGGAAAGATAGGCAAGTATTCTTTGTGCCAAGCTGATGGCTCAATCTCTTCTGAAAGTGTTGGAGAATATATGGGTCTAGGAAAACCAAAATTAAAATACTGTAGGCACTTTCTAGGAAGGAGATTCCATAAATGAGGAGCCACCACCAAAAAGACACCCTCACTGCCTACCACAAACCTGACCCTTGAAAGCAGGAATCCTGGGTGAGGATCCATGATGTAGATCTCAAAGACCAGGCAGATCTTTACATCTTTTTGGCACATGTACACATCCACTCACACCTCCCTCCTCCCAGCTGTAAACTGACCATACCTCTCCCATCGTGCAACTATAATTTAATAAAGTATAATACAGTTTAATTCTTGGAGTGTTAGACAAGGATCCTGGGAGACCCAGGTTCGAATCCCTACTTCTGCCATGGAATCTCGCTGGGTGACCTTAGGACCATCAGCCTGGCCTATCTCACAGGATTGTTGTCGTTAGAATGTAGAAAGTATAATGTGCCCTTGCTGCCTATGATGTATTCTATTTTATTGTTTCCTGGTATATTAATTGTATTGGAAGGTGGGCTCTCCTTCTTTGGAGGTTTTTAAACAGAGGCTAGATGGCCATTTGACAGCAATGAGGATCCTGTGAATTTGGGGGGAGGGATTTGTGAGTTTCCTGCATTGTGCAGGGGGTTGGACTAGATGACCCTGGCGGTCCTGTCCAACTCCATGATTCTATGATTATATCTGGTTTTTAATCTGTCCCTTTTTAATTATTGTTTAAGTTATGTTGTGATCTGCCCTGAGCCCGCCTATGGGAAAGGGTGGAATATTAACCTACAAAAATAAGTAAATAAAGTAAAATAGAGGAGTGGAGAACGTCCTAAGCCACTTTAAGTCCCGTCCGGGGAGAAAAGCTTGATATAAATAAATAAATGGGGTTAAACTGAGGAGGATGTGGGAGTACTCACACCTAGCTGAAGAGCACTGTGCCTCTGCCCATTCCTGAACATTTTGGAATCTCAAGGCCCCTTCTCAGCATCAGCCATCATCAATTACACCCCACTTCAGCAGATGCATGAAGCGAAACCTCAGTCAGCAGAATTATATATACAGCAGAGGAAAATTGTAAGCAACCATTCAAAGGCAATTAAAGGGAGGAAGCACATCTCAGGACATTCCAGTGCAAAGATTTTGCATCAAATAAAGCAGCTGATCTTTAAGTTGCCAGAAGACTCCTTTTTGGCTTTGTAGCAACAGATGTGTAGTGAAACACTACATACATTTACTCAGAAGTAAGTCCTACTTTATTCAATAGGGTTTACTTGCAGTTACCCCACTGGAAAAATAAAAGTATGTGCATATTTGTATGTAAATATCAAGGTCAAAGGGCATGAAACATAAGGAGGATAGAGCGTCACTTCTATGCAAAGCTCAAAAAAGTATCCAAACAAGCAAGGCAACCTTTCACAATCACAGCTGAAAACAACAGGGTAAGGGTGCTAACAACACCTGCGGCGGGGAAAAACCCTCTGTCTCAATTCAGCCCTAAACCAACAGAATTCAACTTTCTGATCTCTTTTATCTCCACAGTTTCCCAGTGGGGTCTTTCTTTGGCTTGGTCCTGAGAATGTTACAAATGAAAATCCCCACCACACCACACCACACCCCATGCCCCTTCTCAGAATGCCTTAGCCAATCATGGCTTCTTCCTCTCTAGAAAGCAGAAGTGAACCAAAGGATACCTTGGTCTGCTAATTAAATACAATCCTTCTTGTGGACAGGTTTATCCTGATTAGAGCATACGGACAACACGTAGATACCAGCAATCTGGCACATACATATGAACACAGACAAAACTGTAACAAGGATACAAATGCCAGTAATGTACACACAGTGTACACACACAAAGCGGTGACTGATCCACACAATTAGGATTCACTGTTCTGCATTCATTGCCAAGGCCTCATGTGAGCTCTTATGTGCATTTTTCTGAACCAGCTGCCCTTTGCCCTGCTTTTACCCCTCCACCATGCAATTTTTTAAAAATCAGCAAATGCTCATGTGCTATAGCAACTACCAATTTTATTTTTAAATGCCTCAAAAAACCCTCCAGTTTGGTGTAGTGGTTAAGTGTGCGGACCCTTACCTGGGAGAACCGGGTTTGAGTTCTCACTCTTCCACTTGCAGCTGCTGAAATGGCCTTGGGTCAGCCATAGCTCTCGCAGGAGTTGTCCTTGAAAGGGCAGCTTCTGGGAGAGCTCCCTTAGCCCCACCTACCGCACAGGGTGTCTGTTGTGAGGGAGGAAAGTAAAGGAGATTGTGAGCTGCTCTGAGACTCTGAGATTCAGAGTGAAGGGTGGGATATAAATCCAGTATCATCATCATCTTCCTCCGCTAGCTTGGTGAGGAAAATGGCAGCTACAAAGGACTGAAGGAAAGAGAATAGAACCGATATGGGGAAGGCCTTAAAAATGCAGACTTTCCTGTCCAGACGTGGCTGGACTGTTTTCAGAAACAACTGTACTAAATCAAATTTGAGAACAAGAGTTCCAAGGACAGGGAGAACTTGGAAAGTGGACAAAAAGGGAGAGATGTAGTGCAGATACTTCCCAAGACAGCGTTCCAGTTTGGACACAAAGACAGAGAAAATAACTTCCTTGCAGAAGCAACCATTTGTAGGGAGTGTTTTTAAAAAAATGGAAAGCCATCTCCAAGGCTGCAAATTAAAAGCAGACAAACCACCACATGGATGCACTGAACCTTTTCCCCTTTCCGCTGATGGAAGGAACTTTTGGTCAGACCAGGAGATTAGGGACTGGGGAAACGTATGTTCAAATCCCCCCTCCAGCACCAAATTCACTGGGTGACTTTGGGCTAGCTGCCTGATCTGCTTTACAGGGTTACTGTGTAGATAAAATGGAAAGAACCATTATCAGCCACTCTGAGCTCTCTGGAAGGAAAGCGGCATAAAAATGTGGTTGGTTATATTTCATGTGGCCCAAGTGGTTTTTCTCACCACTTTCTTCCTTTCTCCCAACCACAACAATCATAATTTGAGAGGGGAGTTTGGTGTGTCCAAATGGCAGGGAAGGGTTAAACCTGGAGTGTCAAACATGCAGCCCAGGGGTCAAATCAGGCCCCCAGAGGGCTCTTATCAGGCCCACAAGCAAGCCTGCTTCCTTCTTCCTCTCTCTTGCTTCCATCAGTTATCAGAGACAGCCCTCATAACAAATGAGTTCGATACCCCTGAGTTAAATAGTTCTTGCTCTCCCCTCCTCCTCCCCAGTTCACTGCTTCCAACTGCAGCCTCCCAGGCTGCTTCTCAATTATTTTTTTTTAATGCAACCTATCACGAGACTGGCTTACACGTTTCCCATCTTGTTCATCTCATGGCAAGCCTCGTCTAGGCTGCACCCATTCTTCGGACTGGCCTGAAATCTTGGAAACCACTTTTCTCTTTGAAAACAGGCTTCCTGTTCACCGCCTCCACTCTCTGCTTCTTACACAAGTGTCTCCACTGCAAATGAAAAGACAGGCCACAGGAGAAGTTCCCCGTTGGGCTCCAGTTAGCTGCTTGCTCCCCCCACGGCTTTCTCGCACAGAACCCAGAAAAAAGAACACAGTCCTGCGCATCAAAGTCAGCCCCACCAGCTTACAGTGTCAGAGAGAGCAGAACCCTTTCATCTGGAAATTACACCCTGCTAACCTCAGGAAAACTTTCAGGCTATGAAACCCACACTGCAAATTACACAAATAATGCAACATGGGCAGGCGGCAGGCAAATCACCGCCAACTGGCAAAGAGACAGCCCTTCGTTGCAGGAGCTGGAAATCTAATCAGGCCTTTGCAGAGGATGGCTACTCAGCCATGAAATGGAAAAACCAAGATTACCTGGTATTACCAACGTGGCTGCTGCCCATGACACCAGACGGCTCAGGAGAGAGGATATTAAAGGAAGAAAATCCTCCGCACCAGGGGCTCACAAGCCTGCTGAACTCTCTAACCTCTTCTCTGTCCCATTCAGGCGCACCAGCTATCTTCACTCACTGTCTTGGGGTCTCCAAATACCTTCATTTCCTGCCACAATCCCCTAAACCCCCTCCCTGAGCATTCTGAGCCTCTTGTCTGTTTTCCCATATAGAAAAAAGATCCTTCAGAAGCATCAGTCAGTTTCCAGCTCAGGTCCAGAACCTGTTTTCTATGCCAAAATTCAGCCCAGCCACACATGAAGCAATAAGGGTAGAGTCTCTGAACATGCAATTCACAGGAGGTGAGTGGAAGCATGGAAGCAAACTGCAGTTGCTGTGATAATCTTCTGATTTTATAGGAAGGCAAAGGGAGAGGAAAGAGCTATGCCGCTGTTGCTGAAAATAAGACTTAGTAATTGCTTTTCAGCATCCAAAACACTATGTGTATCTTGTCACCCTTAAAACAGTCCTGTAAAAGGGGGAGGGGCAGTACAGTCATTCCCATGTTGCAGAAAGTGTGGCTGAAGGAGAAATAGCATCCCTTGCTTAAAGCCACCTGGTGAGTTCACAGCAGAGGCGACAGCCAAATGGAGGTTCCCCTGATTCTTAACTACAGCACTGTAACAACAACTCTCCATACACACAATGGATATGCAAAGAGAAGGAGAACGCTGGTAATGGACAAGGTTTTTTTTAAAAGCCTTTTAAAATTTAAGGAGCATGACCCTGCCATAAATCCATCTTGAAGGATACAGTTTAATAAAGAACAGCTATATTTATAGGGAATAGGAATAACTATAAGGGAAGGCCTAATCATTTGTATTGTATTTTATGGAATTTCTATCTGCCCATCCCGCCAAGGCAGACTCAGAGCAAGTTACAGACATGAGTATAATACAATGTCACAAGGAAAGCATAAAATTCAGAATACAAACAATATATAATTAATAAAACAATGAGACGGCAATATCTCCCCAAGTTTACTCAATAATAACCAGGTGTCAGAATTCATTCAAATAGTGTGACTCGCAGGGGTAAATAAGAACAGGTCTGCGCCATATAAACTAATTTCCAGCATCTTACAACAGTTAAGTTTACAGCAAGAAGGGCCGATCATGTCATCTGCTCCAGCAAAAACAACTTAGAAGTCCCTGCTCAACACATTACAGATTTTATTCCAGTAGAATCTTCCACAGCCCAGACTCCACTTCTTCAAAAGCACTAAGTGGATACACACTCTGCATTGTGTGCATAAAGTTTGGAATAAGTGCATGCTCACCCAGCTCAGCCAAGAGGAGCCCCAGCATACAGGACACCAGTAAAATGAAATTCTGTAAAATTCATATCTAATCAGGAAAAATACAGAGGCCATCCTCTAGTAGTCAAACCCAGGGGTAGCCAAACTTGCTTAATATAAGAGCCACACAGAATAAACATCAGATGTTTGAGAGCCACAAGACAGGAAGGAAGGAAGGCAGATAGACTGGGGGAAGAGAGAGGTGGAAAGAAAGCAACTTTAACTTTAAATACATTCTCCAAGCAGCTGGCTGGTTGGCTTGGAGAAGTGATTTAAAGAGACAAATGCTTCTCCAACCTGGCCAGTGGGGTGGGCTTCAAGAGCCACACAATATGTGTGAAAGAGCCATATGTGGCTCCTGAGCTGCAGTTTGGCCACCTCTGCTCAAAACTAATATCCTGAACTAGTAATGTGAAGTTTTGTTAAGGTGGTCACAACTTGAGAGCCAGTGTGTAGTGGTTAAGACTTCAGATCTAGGTCAGGAGAACCAGGTTCGAATGGAATCCCCACACTGCCACAGAAGCTTGCTAGGTGACCCTGGGCTGGTCACCTCTTTGTCTCTCAACCTAACCTACCTCACAGGATTGCTGTATGGATAAAATGGAGGAGAGGAAAACAATATAAGACACTCTGAGTTCCCACTGGGGAGAAACATGGGATATAAATGAGGGAGGGAGGGAAAATGCTATCACAGGGGAGTCAAAGAGAAATGTTCTGGGGGCGGATGTCCCTTGCATCATCTTACTGCCGGGATCAAGCTGAGCTAGAAGGCGGATCTTATACGCATCAGTCCAACTTTGGGAAAAGAAAGCAGACGGCGCAGAACTAGCAACGAACGGCCCGTCCTTCTCCCCTCGAAAAGAGAGCGCTGGACGGGGCCCGCCTGCCACTTCCCCCAGCCGAGAGAGCAGCAAGGGGAGGCTATGTCTTCCCATGCCAACCCATTCAGGAAGGGGGTCCCGAGAAGCCAGAGGCGCGCCGCGACGGGTCCGCGCCGTCTCCAAGAGCGAACGGCGCAGCGCAACGCAGGCCAGTGACCCTGCCCGCCTCATCCCAGCCCGCACTTACATGGCTGCCGCCCACGCTCTCGGATCTCGTCCGCCCCGTCCTGCTCCCGACGCAGCCGCTCGCCAGCCGATCCAGCCGCTCACCCGAGGCGCGGATCGGGAACGAGACGGGGAGGAGCCGGCCGGCGCGGCACCAGGCGGAAGGCGGAGCGCGGGGGGTGGAGCGTCTCCCGAAGGCCAAGAGCCCGAGGCGGGAACTTCGCACGGGGGGCCGGCCGACCCTCCTTCCCGCCCGCCCTCGGACTCCCCAGCCGTCGATCGGCCTTCTGCCCAAGTAACTGGGGTAAGGGGGGCAGGGAGAGAATTCCAGCATTCTTGGAAAGATCCGGAGCGGGAAGAGAGTCATTTTTAGCGCGAGTTACGCGGGGTTGACAACTCCGGCCGCCCTTGCTCGAGACTCCCCCTACTGAAGAGTAAATGGGCAATTGCATCAGTCTGCACATGTCCGTTTGCAACGGCTTGTCTTTTCCCACGTCTAGAAGGTTTGGCTGGGTTTCCAAAAAGACCCGGCTTCTATTGTTGCCTGCATTAGCACATGTATTCGCACATGTCCACAAAAGGCGCGCAGGAGTTAAAGGTGGCCCGTTGTCTTTGTTTTTGCCCTCCCAGCTCCTAGATACTAGAACACTAGATACTACTTAAAACTAGATACTTTGGGGGAAGGGATCGCGGCTCCGTGGTAGAGCATCTGCTTGACAAGCAGGAGGAGGTCCCAGGTTCAGTCCCCGGCATCTTTAACTAAAAAGGGTCCAGGCAAGTAGGCGTGAAAAAATTCAGCTTGAGCCCACTGGGAAGCCGCTGCCAGTCTGAGTAGACAATACTGACTTTGATGGATCGAGGGTCTGATTCAGTATAAGGCAGGTTCATATATATGGTTCAACATGCGCAGCGGGATTGGGCGGGGCGGGGAGAATGCGGTGTGAAGGCTCCATCGTGGCGAGTGCTGGCCACAGACCAGCAGAGAAATAGAAAGTTTGGTTGCAAGCGCTTCCCAAACCGGGATACTCGAGCCGGTAGAAACTCGACGGGTTCATTCAGCTGGGTAACGTGAACGGCCCTCCCTTCGAATTTCACGCGCCGCCTTCGAACTCGCAACCTTTGCAGGGCGCAATCGCCCCGTCGCTCCCACGTGCCCTGCCAGCAGGCCTGGAATGTCCAGCTTGGAAAGGCGGCCTCGTGGAGCTCTAGCGACATGCCAAGACCTTCCCTTCTCCTCCTCCTCCCTCCCTCCCTCCCTTCGGATAAACACAAATGTCTCCTCCTTCCTTCGTGTTCATATTTATAGCGCCAGCCTCCCCGGGTTGAGCTTTTGTTGTTCTGGCGGCGGCACAGTTTCCATGTTGCCAACCCCTCCGCCAATCCGCAGGTCTCCCACGCACAGGCAAGGGGAAAAAGGTGACTCCCATTGGACGGCGGCCCGAGAGGGGCTGGGCTTGGTGAGCCGGGGAGGAGGACTCTCAGGGCTGGGAGCGCGGTGGGTGATTCCTTCTGACTGACGGCAGATGCTCAACTGGGAATGCGCGTCGTTCCGACGCGGGGAACACAAAGAAGGGTATTGTTGGCCTCGGAGCTGGACATTCCGATGCAATTCATTGCCGAGATCTAGGTCAAGTGTATGCCTCTCTCTGTGGGAGGTGGGGGAAACACAGGACCCCTGGAGGGCCACCCTGGTCTAGCACACTCTTGCCCAGATAAGCCAGGGGTATAGAAAAAGAAGAATCATAGACAGCTTCAAGAGGGGATTGGATAAACATATGGAGCAGAGGTCCATCAGTGGCTATTAGCCACAGTTTATTGTTGGAACTCTCTGGGGCAGTAATGCTCTGTATTCTTGGAGTTGGGGCACAGTGGGAGGGCTTCTAGTGTCCTGGCCCCACTAGTGGACCTCCTGATGGCACTTGGAGTTTTTTGGCCACTGTGTGACACAGTGTTGGACTGGATGGGCAATTGGCCTGATCCAACATGGCTTCTCTTATATTCTTAAGAAGAAGAAGTTGGATTTATATCCCGCCCTCCACTCTGAATCTCAGAGCGGCTCACAATCTCTTTTACCTTTCTCTCCCACAACAGACACCCCATGAGGTGGGTGGGGCTGAGAGAGCTCTGCCAAAAGCTGCCCTTTGAAGGACAGCTCTGTGAGAGCTATGGCTGACCCAAGGCCATTCCAGCAGCTGCAAGTGGAGGAGTGGGGAATCAAACCCAGTTCTCCAAGATAGGAGTCCATGCACTTAACCACTACACCAAACTGGATCAGACCAGTAGTCCATCTAGTCCAGCATCCTGTCTCTCACAGGTTCACAACAAGTTCCTCTGGAGGTCCAACAAGAACAGGAGATAGAGGACAAGGCCTTCTCCTGTTGTTGCCTTCTAGTACTGCAATTCAAAGGTTGACTGCCTCTGAATGTGGAGGTTCCCTTTAGTTACCAGAACTAGTACCTGCTGATAGACCTATCCTCCCTGAAGCTGTCTAGTCCCCCTTTAAAGCTGTCTGTGCCTGTGACCACTGCTACGTTCTCTGGTGTCTTGGCTGAAGGAGATTCTCACAGGCCACTCCACTGAATTGCTCAAGAGGATATTTTTATCAAGGGAATACTATTGCGGATTGTGACACTGCTTGTTGTATATCAAGGGTGGCCAAACTTGCTTCACATAAGAGCCACAGAGAATAAATGTCAGGTGTTTGAGAGCCACAAGACATGAAGGTCAGATGTTTGAGAACTGTAAGGAAGGAAGGAAGGCAAATAGATGGGGAGAGAGGAAGGAGGGAGATGTGGAAAGAAAGCAACCTTAAATGCATTCTCCAAGCCACTGGCTGGCTTGGCTTGCAGAAATGGTTTAAAGAGAAATATGCCTTCTCCAAGCTGGCCATTGGGGTGGTGGGGGCTTAAAGTGCCACACAATATGTGTGAAAGTGCCACATGTGGCTCCTGAGCCACAGTTTGGCCACCCCTGTTGTATATCTTGTTTTTACTGTACTGTTTTCTAATTTTCATAAATCAGTCCTTGCCTTGTTTGTGGTATGTCTTATATTGCTGTTCTTTATTGCATTGATTCCCCCCAATTCTGCTATCTGCCTTGAAATCTCAGAGAGAAAGGAGGACCACAGATAAAGCCAATGAATTAATAAAGCCCACTGAGTGATGAAAGAGAACAGAATAGCAATTATGGATTTAGGATTACAGCCTCCCACTTCAGCCATTAATGATCTTGCAGATTTAGACCGCTCAAGAGTTGCCCAGATGCTGAATCGGTAGTTGTGTTACTAGTTCGTAAACCAGAAAGGTTGTTGCAGTTTATAGCTGAACTGGTTGCATTCAAGACAGAAGGCGGTTCACTTCACTGCGCAACCAACGGGCAGGAGTGGCTTGCAAACCACCAAGAGGCCACTTTGGGATGCTCATCAAAGCACATTGCAAAGAAGTGCTGTTTTGCCGTTCAGAAACAGGATAAGTTTTGCAAAATGCGGACTGAACTTTACCTGCCAAAAAAAGAGGTCAGTTGCAAGCCAGCAATGATTAGAATGTATATACAAACAAAATTCAGAGAGGTAAATTGTAAAATACTCCAAGGAAGAAGGTTTGAGTCTGGTGGCAGCTTTAAAACCAACGAAGATTTATTTTGGGTACACCCAGTCTGGTGTAGTGTGGTTAAGAGCGGTGGACTCTAATCTAGAGAACGAGGTTTGATTTCCCACTCCTGCACATGAAGCCAGCTGAGTCATCTTGGATCAGTCACAGTTCTTTCAGAACTCTCTCAGCCCCACCAGCCTCACAGGGTGCTTGTTGTGGAAAGAAGAAGGGAAGGCGATTGTAAGCTGCTGTGAGACTCCTTTGGGTAGTAAAGATCAGAGTGTAAAAACCAACTTTTCTTCTATAAACTTTCATGCACGTGGACACCTGAAGAAGTGTGCATGCACATGAAAGCTTATACCCAGAATAAAACTTTGTTGGTCTTAAAAGTGCCGCCGGACTCAAACTTTGTCCTGCAGCTTCAGACCAACATGGCTCCCCACCTGAATCTACTCCAAGAAAAAGTTACGTTGGGGACTTTAATGGTATTTTTTCCATTTAGTTTGGTGCCATCATACTTTGGCCACATTATGAGAAAAAAAGAGTCACTGGAAAAGACAATAATGCTAGGGAAAGTTGAAGGCAGCAGAAAAAGCGGAAGACTCAACATGAAGAAGATATTGGATTAATATCCTGCCCTATGCTCTGAATCTCAGAGCGGTCACAATCAGTGTTCCCTCTAAGCTGAGTTAGTGTGAACTCGCTCACAGTTTTTTAGCTTCCAACTCACTCATTTTTGTCTTAGCTCAGGAAGGATGGCCCTACAGCAAACTTAATTTATTGCAATAACCAAATCGGTAGCTCACAACTTTAATGCCAGTAGTTCACAAAGTAGATTTTTTTACTCACAAGACTCCACAGCTTAGAGGGAGTATTGGTCACAATCTCCTTTACCTTCCCCTCCACCACAACAGACACTCTGTGAGGTGGGTGGGACTGAGAAAGCTCTCCCAGAAGCTGCCCTTTCAAGTACAACTCCTACAAGAGCTGTGGCTAACCCAAGACCACTCCTGCAAGTGGAGCAGTGGAGAATCAAACCTGGTTCCCCCAGATAAGAGTCCATGCACTTAACCACTACACTAAACTGGCTCTGGGTGGACTTAAATCAAGGAAGCCACCCATGACCTTCAATTTGCAAGGTTATTAATTCATAGGGTTGCAATAAGTTGGAAGCAGGTTGATGCCACTTAACACACAGAGAAATGAACTGATCTGGGGAGAAGATGACTCTGTGTTGTAGAGAGGTTCAAAGAGGAGCCGTTCAAATCACCCATCTGGCGTGAAGCTTCTGGATGACTTGCAATGCAATCCCATGCATTTACTTCAGTCGAAACCAATTCATTTCAGTGGGCTTACACTGGAGTCACTCTGCAAAGGATGCTCTGCTTAAGTCACTTTCTTACGACCTCAGGGTTGCTGTAAGGATACAATGGACCGAGTGAACCCAGTTAGGAATTTTATCCTCCTTGGAAGCCAACTGCAATTTTCCCCCAGATTGTCCTCAATTGGAAAGCTGCCGCCAGTTGGAAAAACATTGTTTGACAGGTGTACATAGGCCAACATGGGCCCAAAGAGGAGAAAGGGTCAAAGCTCAGGCATTCTCCTATGTAGAATGGACCGAGGTCCCCTTTGTCCAGTATTCTGTTTTCAACAAGATACTGCTGGAATTTCATAAGGAAGGAATGATCATGGCCACCCCACCTCTACTGCTTGCAATCCAGTCTCACAGCTGACATTTGGAGGTATACTGCCTCCGAAAATCGAAGCTTCATTTGGCTATTATAACTAATAACCATTGACAGGCCTATCAGTTTTTAAAAGCCATTTGGCAGGTCATCCCAACTGAGGACTGCTCATTAATAGGGCAGGCAGCCCTAATTAGAGAGAAAAGAAAAAGCAGCCTGGTTTTGCCTTGGGTTTTATTTCCATTCTGTTGGGTGGAGGCTCAGGGCTGGTGACCACGCCTCCCAGTAAACAGAGATTCCTTTTCTTTGGCAGAGAGGACTTTCTCTGCCCACACTCTCTAACACGTGCCGCAGCCACTGTTGCGACGTCCTCTTTGTGGCCACAGGCTTTTTTTATCATTCCCATTCCTGCAAGAGGATGAATCACACTGGCTGTCTTGCTCTCTGCTTTAATATTCCCAAAAGGCATCCAGGAGGTGAAAGGTGTAAACATCTCTTGAATAAGGTTTTGTGGAACAGCAAGGCTTCTTCTGATGAAACGTTCTGCCTTCCTTATGACTCTCTCTGTATCTTATAACATTTACACCATCCACAACATTACATCATGAATATGTCTCATTTAGGATCTGAGTATTGCATCAACATGATCTGGATGACAATATGTATTCGACACAGCACGTGGCAACATTGTATTAAGTGTATTGCAGCAGCATTGTATTCGTTATTCCACAGTTCTTTGTATCCTGCAATACCTCCAATTACTTTAGTCCTGAATTAAAACAAATCAGTTGTACCAAATTATCCAGCTTGGTATTAGAGCTGTCTCTAGACAATTGACAGTAATCCAGGGCTTGAAAATTGCTATACGGTTCTGGTCACACTCACAGCTCTTTTATAAGGTTGTGCTATTAGGTGGGATGCTTCATGTTGTAATTTTTTTTTTTCAAAACAGCTGTTCCAAAGTGGTAGATAACTTCAGTAAATAACTACTAAATCCATACACTTTTTCCATTGTCTCACTCACAGATTTTCTACATGGGAAATCTCTCCCTCATCCAACTCTGTACTGTAGCAACAAGAACTCCACATTCATGCCTTTACTGCGGTCAGAGATCAGGTGAGTTGGCCTTCCTGTTTGTGATATCTAACCCTGGCAAACTACAACCAAATCTGGGAGAAAAGAAGAGAAACAAGCCCTTTTCCAGCATGTCGGGGGTTCTGGAGGTCACACATGTTGTGGATCTTTGCCAAAAGCCCCAGTTAGGTCAATCTTCCAGGAACATCTCTTCTTTGAGCTTTGTTATGAACACTTGGCAACCATTGCACAAGACTTGCAGCTGTTCCCGAGGGCAGGGAGCTTTTAGAGTAAGGACCCTGCAGAGAAATGCTCCATCAGTACAGAGGCCCTGGCCAGAAAAGGGGCCGTCATGTCTTCTGCTCCAGAACAACAAAAGCTCCATTTCTCCCAAGAGAATATCCTCTTTCTGAGCATTCCGGGATTCACTTGCTGTTGCTGGCTCATCTTCTCTTTGCGGGAAGCCCCTTTGGCTGGGTTTATTTCCCGCCACACACTGCACTGCTCTCTGTGTGTGTGTGAAGTGCCCTCAAGTTGCTTCCAAGTAGATAGCAGAAAAAAAACTGTTAAGTTAGCACAGGGGTGGCCAAACTGTGGCTCGAGAGACAAGTGGCTCTTTCACACATATTGTATAGCTCTCAAGGCATCCACTGCCCGGTCGGCCAGCTTAGAAAAGGCATTTGTCGCTTTATGTCACTTCTGCAAACCAGCTGGTGGCTTGGATAATACATATAAAGTTGCTGTCTTTCCACCTCTCCCTCCTCCCTCCCCATCTATTTTCCTTCCTTCCTTCCTTCCTTCCTTCCTTCCTTCCTTCCTTCCTTCCTTCCTTCCTTCCTTCCTTCCTTCCTTCCTTCCTTCCTTCCTTCCTTCCTTCCTTCCTTCCTTCCTTGTCTTGCAGCTCTCAAACTCAAACACCTGACATTTATTCTGTGTGACTCTTATATTAAGCAAGTTTGCCCACCCCTGAGTTAGCATATGTAGTGCCCATTTGCTGAACCAGATTATGAATCCAGGGCGCTCAATATGGTCTGCTCTGCCTGGATACAGCTCTCTAGGGTCTCACCTTGACCCAGGCTAGCCCGATCTTGTCAGATCCTGGAAGCTAATCGCAGGCAGTCCTGATTAGCACTTAGATGGGTGACCACCAAGGAAGTCCAGGGTTGCTACACAGAGGCAGGCAATGGCAAACCACCTCTGAACATCCCTTTCCTTGAAAACCCTACATGGTCGTCATAAGTTGGCTGTGACTTGACAGTCCTGTCTATCACCTCTCCAGGGTGAGGGTCTCAGGAAGGGAAGATCGCCTGCTCCTTGGATTGGAGGTGCCAGGGACTGAAGCTGAACCCAGAGGTTCCTTGCTGATCAGTTTTCTCACTGCAGGAAGCTCTTTTGCTGCCAGCAGTTCCTCTTTCTCACCATCATCTCAGCATGAGTGATGGAAACAGCTGGGCCCGGTCACTTTGCCAGCAGTCTCTGTACTAGCCAGTTCATTCATGAATGAAGTCTTTTGTGGGATGTGGTGTGGTTAATACACTCTGCTGTAGCGCATCCGGAGACATCACCGTAGTTGCTTTTGGTGTCTCCGAGCGTGCGGGTCCATGCACATCACTGTTGCGTATGGGTGTTCATGCCTCTGCCCTGAACGATTCAAGAACCTTTCCCTTGTAAAAGAGAAAGTCAAAATGCAACGTCAGTTTGGGGGACGCAAACGCAGGCTTGCTTTGGCTCACATCACCTGGCGCACTTGGGAGCCCAGCTGGAATGAACTCACTGCTGGCGGAATGTGTGATGCGCTGAGCCAGGCAGCTTCCAGGCGACGGAGCTCAACAAAGTTGGTGCCCAGCAGTTTTTGGCACGAAAAGCTTCGACGTGAAAACAAATTATGTTTATGATGGCTGGAGAACAGCTTCTCAGATGGGCAACTTCCTGTAACAGGAGGAAGTGTGGCCAAAAAGAAACTAAAAACTGTGGGGCACTGGGAAAGAACACATCACTGCCATAAGAAGGGCTAGCCCAAAGGTAGAAGAAGATGGAGTAGGGTTGCCAGTTCTGGCTGAGGAAATTCTTGGAGATTTAGGGTTGCCAGGTCTGTGTTTGGGAAATAACTAGAGACTTTGGGAATGGATACAGGAGAGGGTGGGGTTTGGGGAGGGGAGGGGCCTCAGCATGGTACAATGCCATAGAGTCCACCCTTCCAAAGCAGCCATTTTCTCTAGAGGAGCTGATCTCTGCCAGATGGAGATCAGTTGTAGAAGCGAGAGATCTCCAGGCCCCACCTGGAGGCTGGCAACCCTATAAGACTGGCCTGGGGATGATGGCATTTGGGGAAGAAAGGGAGTTCAGTGGGGCTACAATGCCATACATTCTGCCTTCTGAATCTACCGTTTTCTACAAGGAAACTGATCTCCATATGGCAATCAGTTGAAATTCTGGGAGAGCTCCAGGGCCCCTCTGGAGGTTGGCAACCATAATGCAGAGCTGAGCCACAACCAGCTCATGACGATTCCAACCCCAGGATGTTCAAGGCAAGAGAGGAACAGAAGTGATTTGCCATTGCCTTCTTCTGCTCTGCCTAGGAGCCTCAGTCTTCTCTGGTGGTTTCCCATCAAAGTACGGACCATGGCCTAGCCTAATTAACCTGACTAATCCAGGCCAATCAGATTGCAATTCTCTGTAGAAGTCCTTTTGTCATTTCTCCTCGCTTTGAACTTGAAAACAACCATGCCTGCTTTAGCTTAGACGAGCTCTGGTGAAGTTGCACACAGGATATTCTCAATTTGACTGCAAGCTACAAAACACGAGGTCACAGTTGGAAGAAGATTTCAAAATGGGACATTATTCGGCATTTTGGCACTGCTGTATATTTGGTACACTACAATCAACATCTCTTGTGTTTTTTGTGCATCACAACGTCTTTGTTCATGACTTATTGCTGTTTTGTACATTACCATTAAAGTTTTTTAAATACCGCTCGGCTCCTATGCACCATAATTGTGCTTCTGCTTGACTGTGTTTTTTGTTTATTACTCATGCAAATAAAGTATACCACATATTTTTCACCAGCCATTGGTGCATTCTAATGTTCACATCTGTTTGGCTTGTATTTGCCCTATAAAGGTTTTAGAAGCTTGGGTGCTTTGAACTTCCTCTCCTTTTTCCTTTTTTGCAGTGCCGTCTGTGTGAGTACGTGAGCGGTAAACAGTTTGTGATTGTTCCTGTGTGTTCTTCATTATATCATTATCATCCTCGCCTTTCCAAATGAAAAGAAAAATGCCATTTGCTTTTTTAGCGCTGTACTCATGCTAAGAGCTTCTCCAGTGCCAAAGGCACAATATCCTGTTACTGCATAATGGATTCAGCGACATCAGCCAAGCCAAGAGTGAAGGACGAGCTCGAACCTTCCAGTGTGATTTCGTGCTTCAAAAGAGACACTCCTTTGGTGAACCTGAACCCCTATCCAAATGGTGCAAAGAGCAACAACAGTATAATGTATTATACTCAGGGCTTTTTTTTTTTGTAGCAGAAGCTCCTTTGCATATTAGGCCACACACTCCTGATGTAGCCAGTCTTCCAAGAGCTTACAGGCCCAGTTTGGTGTAGTGATGAAGTGCATGGACTCTTACCTGGGAGAACCGGGTTTGATTCCCCACTCCTTCACTTGCAGCTGCTGGAATGGCCTTGGGTCAGCCATAGCTCTGGCAGGAGTTGTCCTTGAAAGGGCAGCTTCTGGGAGAGCCCTCTCAGCCCCACCCACCTCATAGGGTGTCTGTTGTGGGGGAGGAAGGTAAAGGAAATTGTAGGCTACTCTGAGATTCAAAGTATAGGGCAGGATATAAATCCAATATATGAATGGTCACTGTGTGACACAGAGTGTTGGACTGAATGGGCCATTGGCCCGATCCAACATGGCTTCTCTTATGTTCTTAAAATATAGAGCAACATATAGAGCTCTTCCTCTGGCTAGATTTTTTTTTTTAACCATCAAGTCAACAGCTGACTTATGGCAACTCCATGGAGTTTTCAAGGCAAGAAGATGTTCAGACATGGATTGCAGTTGCCTGCCACTACATCATGACCCTGGTATTCCTTGGGAGCTTTCCTTCCAAATATTGACTATGGCTAACTCTGCTTAGCTTCTGAGACTGGACAGGCTCAGGATAGCCTGGGCTGTCAACATCAGGATTCCTAGATGTTAGGCACAAACAAGCTAACAAAAAAGGAAAGAGGTATCACCCCAGAGTCGGAAACGATCAGCACTTGCACAGGGGACTTACCTTTTTATATTATTAGTTTGCTACATTTTGAAAAGCAATTTAAAAAACATTTAAGTTCAAAAAGGGAAAGGGGAAGAAAGAGGAAAAGGTACTGCTGGACAAGACAATGTTCCAGTCTGCAGTGGTCTTATTTATAATATTGTAACGCTACCCTTCCTCCAAAGAGTTCAGGCCAGCATTCTCAACCTGACCTCCCCACCCCCCAATAAGGCAAAGAGACAGAGACTGCCCTAAATAGGAATTTGAACTCTGGTCTCCCTTGTCTAGATCCAACATTCCACACCACACTGGCTCTTAAGATGGAATGAAAGAGTAACTATGACAAGCTTGTCTCACTTTTCTACTGTTAAACCAATAACGAAACACAGATTGGGGCTGTTTCATCATCCCCAGCTACATCTTTTTTCTCTCTTATCCTTTCCCGATTTTACTTGTTTGGGTTTGGTTTAGCATACTTCCTTGAGAAGAGTCCTGTTGAACTCAAAAGCTTGCTGTGTTAACTGGTTCCAAAAAGACATCTTGCTTCTGTTTCTGTCCATTTGTTTCAAATGGACTACCAAATGACACCCCCTCTGGCATTCTTCTGTTGAAAGAGAGCACATAGGACAAACCATTTAGAAGAGAAGAGATTGGAGTTATACCCCACCCTTCGCTAGCCAAAGGAGTCTCAGAGTAGTTTATAATCTCCTTTCCCTTCCCCTCCCCACAAAAGACACCCTGTGAGGTAGGTGGGGCTGAGAGAGCTCTCCCAGAACAGCTCTTGAGCGGAACAGCCTTGAGAGAACTTGTGGCTTGAAGAAAATATTGTTGTCAAAAGCACATCCAGCATTTGCATAGGTTTTGCAACATGCATCCAGTTGAGGATTTCCTTCCCTTTTATTTCCAATGCAAAATTCCTTCATTCTCCAAAGACAAAGACGTTAGTGCTTGATATGTCCAGGCTTTTGACGCTTCCTTCATAGATCCAATTTGTGTAACTTTGGTGCAAAATAGCTGCCTGGGCAGAGCACCATGTGGAAGTCATTTGCATGAGAGTTTCCCTCACCGCTTCCTGTCTGGCCTGACCAGATATTTAGCCAGCCAAACCAACTTGGATTTTCACTGTCAAAATACTCCACTGCATGAGGAACTGTGACACAAAAGTGTTCTTCTGCCTGTGTGCAGTTTGGTGTAGTGGTTAAGTGTGTGGACTTATCTGGGAGAACCAGGTTTGATTCTCCACTTTCCACATGCACCTGATGTGACCTTGAGTCAGTCACAAGTTCTCACAGAGTTCCTCTTAACAGCAGTTTCTGTCAGAGCTCTTTCAGCCCAACCTACCTCACAGGGTGTCTGTTGTGGGGAGGGGAAGGAAAAGAGATTGTAAACCGATCTGAGACTCCTTGGGTAGTGAAGCAAGGGGCCAATCTCCTCCTCCTCCTCCTCTTCTTCTACTACTACTTCTACGACTATTACTACTACAGCGAAGCCCTGTAATTGTGTTGATTATTCATCAGTGGAAGCTTTGATGGTTTATAAACCCATTTTTTTCTGAGCTAAAGAGGAGCAATGCTTTCACCAGCCATTTCACCCGTAACCATAAGTTTTGTTTGCTTTGTTTTTTTTTAAGCAGGAATGAAGTTCTGGCTGGCTTGGTCTCAGGGGGTCTGGTCAAATATGCAAATAAGTTCCTGGTGGGCTTTTCCTACAAAAAAAAGCCCTGCCTGTCACCATTCAGGATACACAGCTCTCCCAAGCCTTTGCTTAATTAGGAATGCCAGCCTCCAGGAGGGCCTGTAGACCTCCCAACATTACAACTGCTCTCCAGATGAGAGAGACGAGTTTCCCCCAAAGGAAGTAGCTTCTTCGGAGGGTAGACTCCATGGCATTATGCCCCACTGAGGTCCTTCCCCAGGTTGCACCCTTCCAACTTCCCAGGAATTTCCTAGCTTGGAATTGACAACACTATTGGCCTAATCCCAGATCCAGTTTATCGCCCAGTCATTATTCCATAAATCACACCTTCCTTTCCTTTTCTATTTCTCCTGCTGGATTCCCCTCCTCTAGGAGTTAGGTTTATGCAGATAATCTCCCTTTGGCCACTGTGTGACACAGAGTGTTGGACTGGATGGGCCATTGGACTGATCCAATATGGCTTCTCTTACGTTCTTATGTTCTCTGGTGCCCACTAAGCTCACAGTTGAATATGAGATAGGAAGACTTGTCCTAAAAATATGAATTACTAAGGGCCATTTTGCCTCTTAGGTTCTTTAAGGTGTACTTCTATGATGTTTTAAGGTGACAACCTGAAAACGGTTGCAGCCAACATGGGCTTGCAAAGGCACGTATCATGCACATGCACTCATCAAGGAGCCAAGATCAGTTGTGGCTTCCTCTGGAGTTTGCACTTAGGGTCATATTAGGTGTGTCTGCTCCATCCCTATGTAAAGCACCAGGACTGGAAAAGAAGTGTGTAGGAAGGGGGCATCAAGGGAACTGAACTCTTTATTCCTTCCTTTCCTGCCTCTTCAGACGCATTTAACCTTTCCCAGCCATGGTACCATTTTTTTTTGGGGGGGGGGTATTTTTATGTGCATGTGTGCGCGCATCCATGTGTGTACCTGAAAGTCATAGCAGCCTCTGGTGACTGACCCCTACTGGGGACCTGGAGGGTATTTGGAGAGGTGGCTGAATAAATCCTGCCCCTGCCTCCCAGCTCTGGTATTCCAAGGAGGTCTCCCATCCAAGTACTTGCCAGAATTGATCGTGCTTGGTTTCTGAGATCTGACAAGATCGTTGTTGCCTGGGCTATCCAGGTCAGGGCCCAGCCATGGTACCATTATGTCTAGTTGGGCTGTTTGTGAATGTTGTTTGTTGTTGTTATTGGCATTTACAAAAATCTTGTCCTTCCTCCAGTGAGTGCAGGGCAGTGTTTGCATTTCTCCCTGCCTCCCTCTTTTCCCCACAACAACCTTGTGAGGTAGGTCAGGCTGCAAGAGGATGACTGGCCCATTGGCAGCTGGTGAGCTTCCATGGCAGCGTCAGGATTTGCACCTGAGTCCTCCAGCTCCTCATCTGAACAGTGCCAGATTAAACTCTGTGGAGGCCCCTAGGCAGTCAAAATCTTTGGGCCCCCCGTGCAATTTGTCTTAGAATCCGAGCGGCCTGCTTGCTTTGCTGCGGCCATCATATGGAAATCTACTAAATCTCCTGATCTAAACCTCTGGCACAAGAAACTCTGGAGCACTTATATAATGGCCAAAGTCTCTGACAATATTAACCAACTAGAACGTCCTCTCTGTTCTTCCAACTTCTGTGCTTTATGGTTTCCTATTCTAGAATATCTCATTTCACAAGAAGTTATTCCAGATATAGTTAATGACCTTTCTTTGTGGGAGTGTTTACATTTTGGCTAACAAAGTGATTAGAGGTCAAAAACGGATTTTCAGTACTATTTTATTTTCATTTCTTATTTCTAAATTTGATTGTATTTATGGTTCAGTTGTCTCATATTATTGATTATTTGTAAATGTTTTTGGGTTATCTGCAATAAGTACAATGTGATATTATACTACATCAGTTCTTCATCTCATATCTGTATTCTATATATTATGCAAAATTACAATAAAATGTATTTGAAAGAATCTGAGTGCCCACCCCACCACCCACAGCTCTTGCTGCAGCCTGCAGGCACCCTCTTAAAAGCCCCTTTTACTAAGCTGCGGGGGAGAGGCAGAGAGAGGCAAACTTGGCAACAACGCCAGCAGCAGCCGCACCAGGCAAGTCGGGCAAAGAGCAGCTCAGTTGGTGGCTGCGCATTCAGGCTGGGAGAGCTGTAAGCAGGGGGGAATGGGGGGGCGAGGGGGGGAAGCTGGCCTGGGGCCCCTAAAGGCATGGGGGCCCATAGGCCAGTGCCAACTTGGCCTAATTGTTAATCTGACTCTGCATCTGAACTCTAACCACTCCACTATACCACAATAAAACTTCGTGGTTATAGGATGTTATGGTCTTAACCACACGGAGAAATTAATGAAAAGAGGGTCTATTCAAGTTAACTCCCTTCTTTAAGCAATAGTTGGGAAACCAGTCACTTCCCCTTTGGAAGCTACCAGTCAGTATTTTTTTTTGCAACTGCTACCCTCTGCTGGTCTTCTGAAGTAACACAGGGAATCAAAAACGAGTTATAGTCTTTTGATATTTTACAGCTGAAGTTTTTAGTTGGCCAGAGATTTATTGGACCACTTCATCAGATGCATGTACTGGGGCCTTATTGGGCAGACACTTGTATATGAGTTTATGAAGGAGGAAATAGTGCAGTAGGTTCTACAAAGCCATGATTTGGCTGAGAGGCAGAAAATTGTCTTGAGTTCTTTTGCCTAGGGTTTCTTTCGTACACTTGCCGTATGCAGAATACAATTCCGACTATGCTAGCCCAATATATTCTTTGCACTTGTCATAGCAATTTTAAGCTGGTCTATTCAGCAGTAAGTCCCATTTTATTTAGCAGAGCTTACTCCCAGGAAACTGTTCCTAGGATTGCACTGATAAAGTACCCTATTTGCTCAAAAGGAAGATGATCCCCCCTTAAAATGTACCCAAAAAGATTTGCATTATTGGACGTAATTGTAACTTGTAAGTGAATGTAAGATAACATTCTATTTTTTAATGGCATATCTGGGGCAGTGCGGGGGGGAAGAAGCTACCATTTAAGTAAATACCACATTTAAATCTCAGACTAGTTATGCGACATCCAAGCATACTTGGAAAATGATTAATAAATAAACTGTGGTTTCTACTATCATGTATACATTATGGTAAGTATCAGGGCTTTATTTTGAACAGAAACACAGTCCCAGCTGCCTTGTCATCAGGAGGTGTGGCCTAATATGCAAATGAGTTCCTGCTGGGCTTTTTCTACCAAAAAGCCCTGGTTATTAGGGTCATCAAATGTCCTCTATTAAGAAGACTTTCCATCTTTTTGTTTGTCCTCTTTGAGGATCTTTTGAAAAAAAACGATGAAAATGTCCTCTTATTGGTTGAGAGGTTAGAAATATTCCTAGTTAGTAGCAATTGTCACCACTTAAAATAGTAGGGGTATTTAAAATGAGATTTGTCATTTAGTGATCACTTTTTTGAAGTAGCCAGTCAGGAAATATGTCCTTTTTTTTGCTTTTCAAAACATGGTAACCCTATATTTACACTATGTTATAGTTATGATGGTTCCACGCTTCTAAAATCCTAATGTATTGGTTACTGAATGTCCTATTTTGTTGATTGTTCTGACTCAGTATGTGTCATTTGCTTTGAATCCCTTTGAGAAACATGGACTATAAATACCATAAATAAATAAAACTTGTCTTTCGTGCTCTAGCCATGAACTACCAGTAGAAAAGCAACCATACCAAACAGCCCAAAACGACAAGTCAGATCACAAACCAATTAATCAATTTGGCAAACCATTGTGAAATATCAGATACAGCAGAATCCACACAAAATTAGCTACCCCCCCCCCAAGTGAATAGAAAGATTACCATTTCAGATATTTACAGTGCTGTCCTAAACAGAGTTATTCCATTCTCAGTCCACGGAAGTCAACAGACTTAGAAGAGAGTAAATCTGCTCAGGATAACCCCTGTAATTTCTATAGCTCCACATAGACCTAAATTCCAGATCAAGCTGCTAAAATACTACAGCCTCAGGCTGAATGGCAGGGAGTTGGCATTCCATTACCTCACATAGCTCCTCTGATTCATCCTTAACTGACCTTATTTGCAGACTAGGTACAAGGCAAAAGGCCTTTTGGTCTGGCCATATCCAACTGTTCTGCATTCATAAAATACTAAAGCTGGAGAAGGGCCACAATCTCTGTTACAAGGCGGAACCATCTAGCAGTCCACCAGCTGGACAGAAGTTTAATCTAGCCAAGGCAGATGACACTGTGGTGTCACGTGCAGATAACAACAAGCATCACAGGAAGGAGGCTCTAGCAAACAGTTGGGTATCATTTGGAGATTACCAGGCGGGGGAGGGGGATTATCCTCTGTCCATCCTGGAAGCAAAGTTTCTTCCTACTCTGAAACCTCATATGTCCTGACAACCCACTGATTTGTCTTTTGCATCAAAATATTAGCTCAGGGGTGTCAAACATGCGACCTGGGGGCTAAATGAGGCCCTTGGAGGGCTCCTATCAGGCCCTCGAGCAATGGCTGTCATCTGTTTCCCTCTCTCTTGCTTCCTTCTGCAGAACATATTGCTTTGCAAGGCTTGCTCAATTGCATAGGAGCTACAGAGCAAAACTTCTATTTTCTCCATTGGCTGAGGCTCCTCCCTTGGGGAGGAAGGGGGGGAGGGAGAGCTTGCTTTGCCAGGCTGTCTCAATCACACAGCAGAGCTATTGAGCCAAGCCTCTCTTTCTATTGGCTGAGATTCCTCCCCCTCCTGGTGCCCTGGAGAAGGAAGGAAAAAGCCGGAGCTTCCTTTGTCCTGTTCCCTGGATCCCGTGGGAGAGATACAAAGAAAGCACCTTTAAGAACAACGAATGCTAATGTTTTAAGCATGTTTTATTTTAATTTTTTTTTTAAATCTTTACTTGTGTTTGTCTGTGTCCTTTATAAAGTTACATCTCTGCTACCTAACCTTAAATAGGCGCACACACGGCCTGGCCCAACATGGTTCAACCCAACAAGGTCTCATTTGTGTCAGATCTGGCCCTCATAACAAATGAATTCGACACACGTTTAGCTAATCTAATTTCTTGCCTTTCTGTTGCCTGTTTCAAGGTTTTGAGGCTTGATATCAATTCCTAGAAAGAGCAGTCTGTTCTCAAACCAGAATAGTTGTCAATGCAATCCTAAACAGACTTTCATCCTTCCAAACTTATTGATTTGAAAGGATAACTGTGTATTGGATTACATGCACAGTGTGAATGCTTCAAGCACTAGGCTATCCAGGATAACCACAACAGGGTGCGGAAAGTAAAACAAGCAGATATTTTGGGGTTTGGGACAGGAAAAAAAAACAAGTACACAAGACCCACTGCTCAGTTACCACAGCAGAGGTGTTTGCAGAGTGTGATTTGTCTAGTTGCACCTTTTAAAAACACATTCATGTGCTGTTTCTCTATAAAGACATGCTCAAGGTGGCTAACAAAATTAAACAACAACAGCAATAAAATCATAAACACCTCAACATTAAAACCAGCCATAAAACAAGCAAACAACCTCGAGCGGGGTCTGATTTTTAATTATATGCTGCTTTTCTTCCCAATGGGGACCCAAAGCAGCACAGGAAACATAATTTTCTCCTCCCCACCATCATATTAAATTAAAGGGCGTAGGTAGTGCTGGAAAGTGCTATCAAGTGACAGCTGATTTATGGTGACCCCTCATGGGGGTTTCATGGCAAGAGATGAACAGGGGGGTTGTTATTGCCTGCCTCTGTGTGGCAAACCTGGACTTTCTTGGTGGTCTCGCATCAGAGTATTAATCAGGACCAACTCTGCTTAGCTTGTAGAGTTTCCAATCCTCAGGTGGGCAAAACCAGAAGCCACAGTCTACTGATTAGTAACAACTGAAATAAACCACTGCGTTACTTATATATTGCAAATAATTGCTCCACAGATATTTCTTATATCCTATTCATGAATTCACCAAAATTCTTACACATGTCCATGAATACAGTACAACTCCAAATACAAATTAATTTCCAATTGCTGTAATGGTACCAAAGTCCACTGTCTGTATCCTTTTGTTGATAGACGTGTGCAGTACCAATAAATATGCTACTTCTTGCTTGGGTAGCAATCCGAAATCCAACAGGTATGGCGTGTGCTACTTCTTGCTTGGGTAACAGTCCAAAATCCAACAGGTGCAGCGACACGGGTTCTAGGTTCAGTTCGTGTTTCATGCACCCTTCTGGCCGTTTTTCTTATGCTCTGGAACTCGTGCTTAAGGCAAAAGCTCACATGACATGTTGTGTCTCTTCAGTTTGCACGAATGGAGAACCATTATGTCTCTTCAATTTGCACGAATGGAGAACAGCACTTGTTGGATTTTGGACTGCTACCCAAGCAAGAAGTAGCACATTTATTGGTACTGCACACGTCTATCAACGAAAGTGAACTTTGGTACCATTACAGCAATTGGAAATTAATTTGTTTTTTGAGTTGGGCTGTATTCATGGACATTTGTAAGAATTTTGGTGAAGAATACATGAATAGGATATAAGAAATATCCGTGGAGCAATTGTTTGCAATATATAAGTAACACAGTGGTTTATTTCAGTTGTTACTAATCCTCAGGTGGGGGTTGGGGATCCCCCGGTTTGCAGGCCCTCTCCCCATTTCAGGGTCATCAGAAAGCAGGGTGTGGGGGGAAATGTCTGCTGGCCACTCCATTATTCCCTATGGAGATTGATTCCTATAGGGTATAATGGAGAATTAATCTGCGGGTATCTGAGGCTCGGGGGGGGGGGCTGTTTTTTGAGGCAGAGGCACCAAATTTTCAGCATAGTATCTGATGCCTCTCCTCAAAAGACCCTTCAAGTTTCAGAAAGATTGGACTGGGGGGTCCAATTCTATGAGCCCCTGAATAAGGTGCCCCTATCCTTCTAATGGAGGGAAGGCATTTAAAAGATGTGCAGTCCTTTTAAATGTGATGGCCAGAACTCCTTTTGAAGTTCAGTTATGCTGGTCACAACCCTGCTTCTGGCTCCACCTCCAAAACCCCCAGATATTTCTTGAATTGAACCTGGCGACCCTATTAGCTTCTGAGATCTGAGGAGATCAGGCTAGCCAGGACATCAGCAGATTTTAGCTTTTTTGCTTCTTCCACTTGACTCGCAAAGCTCTGGTTGCATGTTCTGCAGATCCACACCACCACCCCTCCCAAATATCCATCTATGTGTCTACTGTTATATGTCTCTCTAAACTGGATTATCACCCTGTGATTACAGCAAAAGGAAGAAGGAATGGACATCCTGCCCTTCTCTGGGCAGCACAGAGTTAACTTTGAGGAGAATGAGGAATTTGTTATTTGCTGAGGCACTTCCTCTCAGCTAACAATAATAAAAAGCCTGCAAGGAGGGATACACGTGGGATCGGATCCGTGCGCAGCAGATAGAAGCCCGGTGACCCCGCCAGGCTGAGAGGAAGCCTCCTGCATTATCTGACATTCCCATTTGGTCTCCTTGGCAGACTCTCCCTCTGCAGCGGCTGCAGAAATCAAGATGTGCTTCCTTCCAAACAAGGCCAACGCTCCCCAAGGTCTGTCTCTACCATGGCAACCATTCATCTCCCCCTATCCCCACACACATAAGCAACGTGTGAGGCCAGACGCACCCAGGTTCACTTTAACCTAACAGCCCCCTCCAAAGCCGTCCCTGTTCTGGCAGTTGGGGTAGTCCAACTGATAACATGTTGGACTTGAAATCAAAATCCCAAGACTCAGTTGTGCTGTGAGCTCCCAGAGAGGGTTCCACACTTCAGTTGGGGCCTGGAGATAGGGATCAGTTTCTCTAGAGAAATGGCTGCTCTGGAGGATGGACTCTATGGCATCACATCCCTGCTGACATTCATCCCTTTCCCAGACCTACCCTCCTCAGGTTCCTCCCCCAAATCTCCAGAAATTTCCTGAGCTGGCTTCCCTACTCTCAGAGGCCCCATTCTTATTGTGTCTATGTGGTGGCAGGGGTGGTGGTGGAAGTTCTTACACAACCCTAAACATTTTTCAGAGAAAAAGAACAGGCACCGCTATTTCTTGTTAATCAAGGAGTTCCAGAGATGTAATTAGTAGAGGTTATCCTCTGTCCTTACATGTGGAAAATGAAATTGGTGGCACTCCCCCCCCCCCCCGCAATTATTGGGAGAGGGAAGAATTTAGGGTTTTCCTGTGGATCAACAAATAATAGTTGCCATTCAGGAATTCATAATATGATTAGGAACTCACCAAATTTACTACATGGGATTACTGTTAGATTCCGTCAAAAAATTACCCAATGTTTTCCCACAACCTAAAATGCACATTTTCCGACACAGGAGTCCTGCCTGTACCACATCCCCTGCCCACTCCTATCTCCTCTGGTGCCACAAGAGTCAGATTTTCTCAAAACGCTAGCTAGGTTACAACATTCACTTCCCAAGGACGTCAAACAGCTGGGTGCCAGGCAAAATAGTACCATAGGCAGATACACTCGGGGTGGAGTTAGAAATGTGCACGTAAGCAAGGAAGAAATAGATACTGCGGTCTTTTAAAAGAGAGGGCACGCACTCAGGAAGTGTGGTAGCCCTTGACATTCATACAGTAAGGGCTTCATACAGACCCCAAACTTGCAACAGATCTGAACCCAAACTTTGATATCTGATAACACTGGGAACAGAGTAATGAGCAGCAGAATATCCTTCCTATAGCAACACCAGGACTTGCCCCATTTGTTGTTCTGTTTAGGACTGGGGTCTGAACTGCAGTTGCTCCAGCAGTCCTGCTCTGCTATAGATCAGAGTCTGAAAGAAAAGAGATAGAGCGCATATTTTGTCTGAAAATAATCCCATTTTCCCTTGACATCTCCTGGGAAAGGGCGTTGCAATAAACTTCTCTCCTGGCAAAGTTATTGCCAACCAGAATAGACAAAAGAGAGCTAAACAGGGCCAACAGCCTGATTTAGCTTGCGTTTGGTTGTATACTGTGCTACTGTGGTGCTATAGCGATCAAGCATGTGGGAATTGTGTTGCTACCATAGGCAAACCTAACTGTAAATTATTGGTATAGCGCAACATCGAACAAAGTATGGGCACACCCTCAGTATAAGGCACTGTTGTATGTCCAAGATCCTTGAGTAAGCCATGTGCTTCTCATACAATGCCCCCGTACCCCCTTTCAGTTAGATTTGTACTGCAAACGGCTACACCTTTCTGTACTCATTGACTTCAATGGATTTCGGAGGGTGTAAGTCTACTTAGGACTGCATGGCTAATGAGCCAATCACAGACTGCCCAAGAAAGGGAGACAGGGTAATATCATGCACTCACCAGTCCGAGGGATTCAGTCCAGATGCTCCAAATCCAGTTTAATCCTGAGTTCAATTTGAACTCGATCAGCTGTCTTGGCTGCCCCGTCGCAGCTCTTTCCTGGGCTGGCTGCCTTAGCAAAGAATTCTCCTCCCCTGATTAACTGGGCAGACTCAAATCTTTTTTTTTTAAACTCCCTGGACACTTACGACCTGCCTCTTGCTAGATGCTCCACCTCTCAAAGCATAGTTTCAGCTTCAACAATGTTAGAAATCAAAAGACAACATTTCCTGTCAGGGCTGTCCATAAAGTATGTCACGCTTTCAACGAACACAAAACACCTTTCAATCCACCCTTCTTCCTCTTGTAAAAGCTTAATGCAAACTGTACCAAAAAAAGTCAGATGTATTATAAGCCAGACTGAACACAAACGTCTGTGTCTGTGTATCACATGTAAACATAGAAAATGAGCAATAAAGATTACAGTGCCTGATACCTTCTCCTGAGGTGATGAGTGGAGACCTCAGCCTTGGGTCATCAGGGAACAAAACCAGGCCAAATGGTTGGACCCTGTGTTATATGGCAGGGGTTAGGCAGTGTGTGGCTTTGAAGTCAGATATGGCTCAGTCAGGAACCGTATGCAACTCTTGAAAAAATAAAACTAAGTTTTTAATTAAGGCATCAGTGGGATGCTAGAATAAGCAGAATTGGAAGGGGATAGGAGACAAAGAAAATCAAAATGGAAGAGGTTGTCCAGGGATAGACATATCTAATTATCTATCTGCCTGCTTGCCTAACACATTTTTGTTTTCTTCTATTTCACTGTATCATAGCTGAAATATGGCATTTTGCTGAAGAATGAATTACTAGCAATAAAGTATCCTTGTTGGAATACTGGTTTAGTTATTGAAGAAAAATCAACAGCATAGCAGTGAATTGGAGAGTGTGAAACCACTCAGCACCTTCTTGGACACAGCACGAATATAGAGCTTGTCTCTTTAATCTTTGGACTCTTGTGTCGTTACTTAGCAATCAGTGTTATGATTGTATTATTAGTACTCAATTGTGTGTAGAATTAATGTGCTAGCGTGTATTAGAACACTATAAAGGTAAAGGTAGTCCCCTGTGCAAGCACCAGTTGTTTTCGACTCTGGGGTGACATTTCTTTCACAGCGTTTTCACAGCAGTCGTTTTATGGGGTGGTTTGCCATTGCCTTCCCCAGTCATCTACACTCCCCCCCACACACACAGCAAGCTGGGTAATCATTTTACCGACCTTGGAAGGATGGAAGGCTGAGTCAACCTGGAGCCGGCTACCTGAACCAGCTTCCACTAGGATCAAACTCAGGTCGTGAGTAGAGGGCTCCAACTGCAGTACTGCAGCTTTACCACTCTGCGCCTCGGGACTCTTTAGAGGTAGTCCCCTGTGCAAGCACCAGTCATTTCCGACTCTGAGGTGACGGTGCTTTCACGTTTTCATGGCAGATTTTTTATGGGGTGGTTTGCCATTGCCTTCCCCTGTCATCTACACCCCCCCCCCAGCAAGTTGGGTAGTCATTTTACCAACCTCGGAAGGATGGAAGGCTGAGTCAACCTGAGCCAGCTACCTAAACCCAGCTTCCGCTGAAATCGAACTCAGATCGTGAGCAGAGAGTTCAGACTGCAGCTTTAGCACTCTGTGCCACAGGACTGTTTTTTAGAACACTATATATCTATATAAATTTAATTGTGCATAAGCAGTTGCTGGTATAATTGTTTATTACATGGGTTTCTCCAGGACCCTTCCTGGAGGTTGGCAATGGCAACTCTATGGAACTGGAGAAAATGACTGCCTTGGAAGGTGGCTTCTATGACTGCAGTCCCTCCCTCCCTTCCTCCAACTCGACCCTCCCCATAAATCTTTAAGAATTTCCCAACCCTGAGCTGGGAACCCTAAATCAGAGAGGTCTGTCACATTTAGTTTATCCCAAAGTGCTGCAGGAAAGCAGCAGGCCCTGCTTGAGGATGTGGAAGCCATGACTGAAGGAAGCCTGAGAGAACGAAGGACTCTTGATCAAGCCTTTGAAAGACGCCTGACTTGAGGCTTTTACTGTGGCCACCTTTTAACTGGGCAAATTACAGACTCTTTGCTGTGTTGATGCAGACAAGTAGGTACACAATATGGGTTATTGTTGTGAGCACAGTATAATCATGGATTGCCGTCACATTGTGTAAATGATTTTAATGGTAAAATGCAGAGTGGAAGAACAGGTCAGCAAGAGGCTAATGGTCAGTTTGGCCCCTCATGACCCTCTCATAGCTATTGTGACCTTCATTCAAATAAGGTTACAAGAACATACATTATATTTCTATAAAAGAACCTTCCATTATTAGATTGTTCGGTAAAATAGATAGGTATTGTTTATTGTCTATGACTAAAGGTGGTTTCAATCTGACACAAATAACCATCTGACATATATAGCATATTACATGGTTACAGACATCAGCATTAAAATAATCTAACGAAAAGGGACTAATCAAGTAAAGTACATTTGATGCCCTCTTTGCTGTCTCCAGATAATCATCCAGCTAAGAAAAGCGATAATATGCATCTTTTGGAGTGTTCAGACTATTTCACTGGTATCATTTTGCTGTAGTGCTACAACAACTTTGGGAGGTTAGGTCAGCCTGTTATCCTCCTATCACAGATCAGAATACTGAGCTGTGAGTGGCTTGCTTCAGATTTGTACCAGACATGTCTTTATTTGCAAACCAAGTTTATAAGCACTTTGCTGTACCCAATGTCCCTCAAAAATATTTTTGAGACTGAAGCCTGGATGGATTGGCATTCGAAGACACACTTTCCCCACTTTTGCTTTGGCAGCTTGAACTCCACCCCCCCCCCCCCCCCGCTGTCAGGTTTTGATCTGCCCTGGAGAGAACCCCAGAAATGTGGACAAACTTGGCCATGTATAATGAAATAGAAATCTATTATGGGCAGGGAGTCTTGCTATATGAATTCATGAGTTTGGAGCGGGACCTTTTTTTGTAGCAGGAACTCCTTTGCATATTAGACCACACACCCTGGTGTAGCCAATCCTCCAAGAATTTACAGGACTCTTCTTACAGGGCCTACTGTAAGCTCTTTGAGGATTGGCTACATCGGGTGTGTGTGGCCTAATATGTAAAGGAGTTCCTGCTACCAAAAAAGCCCTGGGAATGAATCATGGGAAGTCTGAGAAAATGTAACTGGTGTACTATTTTGCTGCTGATGGGCGGGATAAGATTTCCCAAGATTGTGCTAAATCTGAAGCAAAACATGAAGGAAGAAGGACCCAGTGTAGGCTTGCCCAGTCTCTCTTGGTTAACGGTGGGGGATGGGGGTGGGCAGGGATGTCAGATCCAGGTTAGGAAACTCCTGGAGATTTGGGGATGGAACCTGGGGAGGGCAGGGACCTCAGTCAGGTACAATGCCTCAGAGTCCACCCTCCAAAGCACCCATTTCCTTCAGGGGAACTGATCTCTTTAGTCTAGAGATGAGCTGTAATTCCAGAAGATCTGGAGGCTGGCATCCCAACATAAGAAGAGAAAAGTGTCAGGACTTTTTTTGAAGAAAAAGCCCAGCAGGAACTCATTTGTATGTCAGGCCACACCCCTGACATCACGATTATTCCACACAGCTTTTTTGTAGAAAAATCCCAGTAGGAACTCATTTGCATATCAGGCCACACCCCCTGATTTCAAGCCAGCTGGAACTGCATTCCTGCTTTTAAAAAGGACTGGTTTATGTCACTCTGAGCTCTTTGGGAACAGGGAGAGAGAGGGGGAGATTGACAGATGGATAGATAGATTCAGGAGGTCTATTACAAAACAATGATTAGCATTCACACACCTGCCTTAGTGCTCTTCGGGGTTCAGAAATTTCCCCAGAAGTTAAATCTCAAGCAGAAAGTGGATGCATCTCCTCCCTATGGAGCCCATGGACACAAATGTCAGAGCTTCCCTTTCCCATGTCCCCATAACCACTTATCCAGAATAGGCATTGTGAGCATACTTGAATTGCAGCCACCCTGTAAGGGAAAATCACCCTTGGGAGGATTAAGCATTCTGTTCGTTATTCTGAAGTCTGAGCAAAAAAAGGAAACTGTGGCAATCACACTTTACGAACACGCCCTGCTTCCGAACAGAAACCAGTATGCATGTAAGTAAGGCAGGCCTCTGCAGATGAAAGGGAGGTGGAGAAGAGGTGGCAAAAGAGAGTGACAGTGTGTGCAAGGAAGCATTTGTGGCGGAAATTCAGGAAGCTATTTGGTGCTAAGAATCAAAGTATCACAAGGGGTGTCTTGGGATAAGGTGCTGTCAGAGCACTGAAACTCAAGGGCACCCAAGGAAATCAGTTGGCAAGATGTTAAGAATTAAGAACGCACTTTTGATTCCCCTCTCCTCCACATGCAGCTGCTGGGTGACCTTGGGTCAGTCACAGTTCTCTCAGAGCTGTTCTCTCAAGAGCAGTTCCCTCAGAGCTCTCTCAGCCCCACCTACCTCATAAGGTGTCCATTGTGGGGAGAGGAAGGAAAAGTGATTGTAAGCCACTCTGCGACTCCATTGGGTAGTGAAGAGCAGGGTATAAAAACTCCTCCTTCTCCTCGACCTATGCCAGCTACTGCTTTCTTTAAAAACTGCCTAGACAAAAATTCATGAAGGACAAGTCTGTTAATAACTATGATAGCCCTAGTGAATCCTCCATGGTCATAGGCAGGGCTTTTTTGATCAGGATTGCACAGGAATGCAGTTCTGGCTGGCTTGGTGTCAGGGGTGTGGTCTAATATGCAAATGAGTTCCTGCTGGGCTTTTCCTAAAAAAAAAGACCTGGTCATAGTGATATACCACTGAATACTGGTTACTGGAGGAGGAGAAACACCTGGAGGGGCCTTCCTTGCCTTGCTGGTGGACTTCCTGAAAGCATGGAGGAGGTTATGACTGAAAACAGCTCTGGATTCTATGTCAGATCCAGGAAAGCCACTGTTATTTTCTTATGCTATTGGAAACATCCAAGATGAGTGAGTGTGTGTCTGGCTGTTACCCCTTTGATAAAGAAAACACGGCCCGAGGAAAGACACTGACAAGAGAAACTACACAATTTTTAAAATGCCACTGTCTTCCTAGGGTCTAGAAACCCTTCTAACTGAAGTAAGAATTATCTCTGCAATGTATGCTAAATTCTTTATTGCTACAAAGAGCATTTGGACACTTTTGTAAGGAACTACATTATCAATACATTTAATTCTCAGCAGGCCTAAATGTGTGGATACTTAAATTTATATACTGGAGCCACAAACAGACAAGATAGATCTTCATACACACCTGAAAAATGCCCCAGTATTTCAGAAAAAGAAAGAAAGAAAGAAAGAAAGAAAGAAAGAAAGAAAGAAAGAAAGAAAGAAAGAAAGAAAGAAAGAAAGAAAGAAAGAAAGAAAGAAAGAAAGAAAGAAAGAAAGAAAGAAAGAAAGAAAGAAAGAAAGAAAGATCCCCCCAATTAATTTAAGCAGCACCTGTAGCTTTAAAAAAACCAAATATCCTCAGTGACCATTGCTACGCAACAAACAGTTTTGCCAGCTTTCAAGCCTTGGTTTGTCAGTAAAAGGCATGGGGAGGGGGCAGGGCTCTTTCCAGGGCTGTTTTGACCTTTGAAGGAAAACTCATCAGGCCTGGGTCAAGCAGCAACCACAGGGCAACGGGCTACCATTTGACTTGCATGACTCACCAGGCCCAGCTGTTCTTCCCCACTGTTCTAAAGCAGCCACCTCACAATTAATATATAAGCAGAGCCTGTGTGGTATAATGGTTACTAGCAAGTTTGAATCACCTCTTTGCCATGGAAGCTTATTGGGTGAACTTAGGCCAGTTACACCTAGGCCTAATTTACCTCATAGGGTTGTTGTGAGGATTAAAAAGGAGAGAATGATGTAAGCTGCTTTAGGTCCCCTTTGTGGAGAAAAGTGGGGTGTGAATGAAATCATAACAGTTTCTGAAGATAGGGGAGCATATAAAAGGTAGGTAGGTTGGTGGATGAGGGGGAGATAAGCAGGGAAAGGTGAGGATATGGGGGTTGCCAGGAGGGAAGAGGAAATAGTGTGAGGAAATGGATGAAGGGGAAATGAAGTGTTCCTCTAAGTACTTGGGGATTCCCTCCTATGCAACTGGGACTGGCCATAATTTTCTTAGTTAGATAGGTAGAGTGCCAGGGGAAAGGAAGGGGGGAAAGCTAAGGAGAGGGGACAGAAGGTCCGTTGGCTGGTGGGTGGGAAGGAGAAAAGAAAGCAGGTGAAGGGGAGATCTTAAGGGGACCTCCAGGGAAGGGAAAGGGTAAATAGCGAGGAAGGGGAAAATTAGATGACCTCTGCAAGTTATTGTAGGCCTCCATCTTGTACTGTCCTAACACTCTTTTTTGGGGAAAAATTAGTGTTGCTATGTGGCATGTTGTATTTGGAAAGGCAAATGATAAAAGGGAATTCTAAGGCTGAACTTAGCCACGGGACAGTGAAAAAAGGAGGCGATTGTTAGCAGAAACTTGCAAGAGAGAAGTTCCATCATAAACAACAGAGTTTCAGTTGCTGACAAAGGGAGGATTCCAGCCCATTATTACGGAAATGCCTCTGTCCTTGACAGAAAGGAGGGGGGAACACTGGAGCTGGGTGTAGCGCAACTGACTTGAAAGCTTTTGAATCTCTGTGATGAACTCCTTGGGTATGTAAGCCACATTCTCAGCTAGATCTATAACATGGGGACAGTCACATCATGTACCTCTCAGAGTTGTTGTGAAAACTGCACCCCAAGAGGTGAAGTGTTTTTGAAACACTCTACAAATGCTAGGTGTGACTTCTTAATTGTTGGTGGAAAGTCCAAGGTCTTTGGATAGACAAGCTTCCTTGTTTTCCGCTCAGGCTTTTCTGCCTGCCACCTATGGAAGAAGACAGCACCAGAAGGATATGGGGGACTTTGGGCATTTCCCATCTGCCTTTCTTTTCAGCTGGCACCACTGCTCAGTGGGTAGAGACTGAGCCAAGGTATTTCTCCCCCACCCTTCAACCTTATTGTGCTTGGTTCTGATTCACTTTTCATTGTTGCTGTCCTTACTTCTTCCTGATCTGAATTTTTTTGCTGGGAATTTCCCCATGTAGCTTCCCTTCCTGTTTCCTCTGAAGAGGGCTCTGGTTTTGTTTCTTTTGGCCCCTGAAATGATGCCAGGACTCAGCTAATCCTTATTATCTTAACATCCATGTACATTCCTTTAACACATATGGTGAGGTATACTACTGCAGGGATTGAGACGGAGAAATGGGCAAGCAGGGGGCTGCTCTCCCCAAGGAATGTGACCCCCCCAAAGAAGGTGGACTGAACCAGGAAGTGGAAAAGTTGACCTGAGTGGTTACCTGAGTGGTTAAAAAAAAATCACTGATCAAATATCTTTAAAAAGCAATATGGATACGTACTGTGAGCCGCTCTGAGTCTGCTTGCGGAGAGGGCGTAATATGTAAGTCAAATGTAATAAATAATAAATAAATAATAAATACTCTAAATGTATAGAAAGTGGTTCCTTGTATTAGGTTATTTGTCTTCTCACAATGCTCAAAAATTGGTTCGTATGAACTTGCTTAATTTCTGACATTCAAAAGGTTATATATGTTCCAAAAACATGATGTTAATTGTTTAAAACATGTCATTATGACCCACTTCTTTAAGGCAACATAATTGAGAAGAATTTTCATATGACGCTCTATTCATCTTATATGTTCAAAAGCTTACTTATCACAAGGTTGTACAATACTGCTGTGCCCCTGTTTTGAATATATATTGTAATAGCTTCCCAAAAAAATTAAAAAGAGAAAGGAAAAAGCTGCTAAGAATGAGATTCTTAGTTACTGGGCAAAGGAGTTCTCCTAGGTTGGCGGGGGGTGTTGAATGACCACCCCAATGGAGGGGGAGAGAAGAAGAAAAAGAGCAGATTTCCATCTCTTGTCACTGTTAGTCATTCCATCCAGATGGAATTGCCAATTCTGGGTTGGGAAACTGGGGGCAGAGCCTGGGGAGGACTTGGTTTGGGGATGGAAGGGGGACATAAAGCCATAAAACCCACCTTCTGAAGCAACCATGTTTCCTCCAGGGGAACCCATCTCTGTAATCTTGAGTTCAGTAGTAATTCCGGGAGGCCTCCAGCCATCGCCTGGAGGATGGCAACCCTACATCCAGGACTTGAGCTGCTGGTTTAGCAGCAGCTATTTCTATGTGCTCCAGCTGAGGCTCAGGTAGCTGAATTCCAGCCACAGCTTCCACCTGTCTCACACAGGGGCAAAGGCTGCCAGTTTGCTTGCTCTTTCAAAAGAAGCTAAGGACAAAGAGAAATGTGGAGCCGTGCTTGAACCCTGGAGATAAGCAGAGCAGAGCCAAGTTGAAACTGTATCCCTTGGTGAGCTGCCTGAAGGATTCTCTGAAAGTGGATAGAAGCAGCAATCCAGTTGCAGCCACACCAGTTTGGGTACTACAATCACACCTGCATTGGTGAAATTGGACTTCAGGAAGTCCTACAAACGAAGAAAAACATTGTATATTGTAAAATGGATGGTGAAATAATTTCAAATTAATGTGGAAAGATTGTGATTTAAAATATTGTTTTCAATATATATTAGTTAAAGCTCTCACAGAGTGTTCTCCTCTATACCTCACTCACACACAGTTTGCTTGGTCCTGGCAGTGGGGAGAGAGCAGTTCCAGGGGCTCAGGCTTCTTCCCAGGGCCCAGAAACACGAAGACTATCCCTGCACTGCAGGCTGGGAAGAAGCTAGCATTCCAGTAGGGGAGTGACATTGCAGCTTCAGGGAGACAGTGGAGCAGATTCCCAATCATGATGCCCACTCCCTCCGCATGCAAATCCCGTCCCCATTCTACCTCCTTACTATAGCCCTCATCTCACATGGCTGTTTTCATCTGTGCAGCTCCCATGATCCACAGCATAGCCATTTTTGTTGGTCAAAGGGAAACCTTGCTGCTGCTGCTTTTCTATTATCAGCAGAAAAAGATTCCAGCTCCAAAGGATCATGATAGTTTCCTACAGGCAGTGCCGGATTAAACCCTGTGGAGGCCCCTAGGCAGTCAATAGCTCAGGGCCGCCCTTGCAAATTATCTCAGAGTCGGAATGCCTGCCCTGCTGCCCATGGCTCCCGCTGCAGCCTGCAGGCACCTTCTCAAAAGCTCCTTTGACAAAGCTGCAGGGGAGAGGCAGAGAGAGGCAAACTTGGTGACAACACCAGCAGCAGCCGCACCAGGCAAGTTGGGCAAAGAGTGGCTCAGGTGCAGGCTAGAAAGACTAAGCAGAAGGAAAACTGGGGCAAGGGGAGCCAGCCTGGGGCCCCATAGGTATGGTGGCCCATAGGCAAGTGCCTATTTGGCCTAATTGTTAATCCAGCTCTGCGAACAGATCATGGGGAGGAATGAAAGAGATTCTTCACCTTTCGCAAGACAACAGTAGCTCTGGATTGTAGGAAAATGGGCACCCTACTGCCTCTTTCTGGCAGTGTCTCTAATGGTGACTGCAATGACCAACAGGCAAACCAAGGAAACTGAAAATTTGAGTCCAGTGGCACCTTTAGGATCAGAAAAGTTTAATTCTGGGTATGTGAGAACTGAATGATTTAGCAGATGTAGTGAGATAAGAAGCCATTATCTCTGTTAAGCCCTGGGGATTCCATTGTCTTGAGTGTTGTAATTCAGTACACTCCCAGTCTGTTTCTGAAATTCCTTTGCAGTAAAACAGCTACTTTGAGCTCCCCCATTCAGTGCCCTGGAAGGTCAAAATGTTCTCCTACAGACTTCTTAGTTTTGTGATTCTTGATGTCAGATTTGTGTCCATTTATCCTTTGGCTTAGGTTTTGACCTATGTGCTCAGTGCAGAGAAGTGATGGGCCTTTTTGGCATTTAATGGCATATACAATATTAGAAGATGAGCAAGTAAATAAGCCTGAAATGGCCTGCAGCAGGGCTAGATCTAGAGGGGAGCAGAGGGGGGCGCTTGTCCCGGGCGCTGCCAGAGGGGTGGGGGGTGCCCAATTGAGTATGGAGCCCATTCTATTCTATGGGTCCATAAGATCGAATGGGCCCATAAGGGGGCATCATTTTTTAATTCCCCTCCCTCAAAAAAACATGTAGATTTGGTCCTGTGCACTAGAACAGCTAGATTTGAGATTTCCAGGGTATAAGCTTTGAGAGTCAATGCTCCCTTGTGAGATACAGGCTTGTATCTGAGGAAGGGAGCTTTGGCTCTTGGAATCTTATCCCCCCCTCCCCCCACATCTTGTTGGTCTGTAAGGTTGTATTGGACTCGTATCTAGCTGTATCATGTTGCTACATTGAATTTCCATTGTAAAAGTTTGGATGAATGAATGGATCACTACAGTGACTAAGAAGGTGATGTGGCACTCTCAGTGGAGATGACTCTGTCCCTCACCTGTCACGAAAAGATAATACTGGTCTGCTTGAACCAGTGCCATATTAAACCCTGAGGAGGCCCCTAGGCAGTCAAAATCTCGGGGGGGCACCCTTGCAAATTAGAGTTGGAGCACCCGCTCCACCACCTGTGGCCCCACTGCAGCCTGCAGGCACTTTCCCAAAAGTTCCTTTGACAAAACTGCGGGGGAGAGGCAGAGAGAGGCAAACTTGGCAACGACACCAGCAGCAGCCGCACCAGGTAAGTTGGGCAAAGAGCGGCTCAGTTGCTGGCTGTGCGTGCAGGCTGGGAGGGCTGCAAGCAGGGGGGAAATGGGAGGAAAAGCTGGCCCAGGGCACCTAAAGGCGTGGGGGCCCATAAGCCAGTGCCTACCTGGCTTAATTGTTAATCTGGGCCTGTGTGCTTCTCAGAACTGTTGTAATAGCTAAGAAAAAAATGTATCTAAAACACTTGGGAAAGTAGTATAAATACTTTATGTTGGTTGGAAATTATCTGTGTGACTGGATCCAGATAAGATTGTAATTCTTCAAACTAGACAGGAAAGCCGTCTAAAGAAATTTCTTCATCATTATTTCCAGTGCACTGTTCAGATCATGCAAAAACAATTGCCTTTTGGGGTTATCAATAATATCTCTGTATATTTTGGTGCCATCATGTGGTAAACGGGGGCATTGCACCTTGAAACTTCAAGGTCTGCAGGCAGACAAGTCGGGTTGCAGGACCCAGGAATCCTGCCCTGGATATCTGTGCTTGCTGGTAGGTATTTCTGTCTGCACTAGTGTGCCTGTGTCAGAATTCCAAAGGTACCCACTATAACAGATGCCCTCCTGCCTATCAGCCTCCAACAGAAATGATCAATTCCCCGCCCCCCCGCCCCAAGTTTTGTCTCCACAACCGTGAGCAATGTTCCCTCTAAGCTGCAGTCTTGTGAGCCAAATTCTACTTTGTGAGCTACTGGCATTAAAGTTGTGAACTACTGCATAAATTATAGTGCTCTGGAGTCATCCTTCCTGAGCTAAGACAAAAGTGTGTGAGCTGGAGGCTAAAAATTTGTGAGCTGGCTCATGCTAACTCAGCTTAGAAGGAATGTTGACTGTGAGGACTGGAAAATTTTAAGATTGTCCATATTTTGCCATTGTCTGACTGGTGTAAATCCAATGTTTTGCACTTAGACTCAGCATATTACAATGCAAACACAGCCTGCGTTTTTTTGGCTACTGGGGAAAAAAACCTGGGAATTTGAGGCTTTGATCCACATTGGTATATTTCCGTTAGCGCCAACTGTTTATTTAACCACATTATTTATAGCCTGCCTTTCTTGCTGGGAGGTGGGGTGGATTACACAGGACAGGATGGGACATCCAGTAAATAATAATAATAATAATAATAATAATAATAAATTTTATTTGTACCCCGCCCTCCCCCGCCGAAGCAGGCTCAGGGCGGCTAACAATACGGTGACCAATGGTGCACCAACAATAAAACAGTTACACTAGAAACATTAAATTAACATTAAACTAACCTTAAAAGCCTGAATTAAAACAATTAACTAAAACATTTTATGACGCTATCCTTGACACTCTTCTAGTTGATGCTGATGGCGGATTTTCAGTTATTCATAAGCTAATTTAAAAAGGGTGGTCTTGCAGGCCCTGCGGAACTGATCAAGGTTCCACAGGGCCCGCACCTCCTCTGGGAGTTGGTTCCAGAGATGTGGGGCTGCGGCCGAAAAGGCCCGAGAGCGAGTATTTTGTAGTTTAATTTGTCTTGGCCCAGGGGTAGTCAGTCTGTTCTTTCCTACTGACCTCAGTGCTCTCTGGGGTTCATACGGGGAGAGACGGTCCCTCAGGTAGGCTGGTCCTCGGCCATATAGGGCTTTAAAGGTGATAACCAGCACTTTGTACTGGACCCGGTATACAATCGGTAACCAGTGCAGTTCGCGTAGCCCCGGCCGCACATGTTCCCATCTTGGGAGACCAAGTAACAGCCTGGCCGCCGCGTTCTGCACTAGCTGTAACTTCCGGGTCCGGCACAGAGGCAGCCCCATGTAGAGGGCGTTACAGTAGTCCAATCGTGAGGTGACCGTCGCATGGATCACCGTTGCTAGGTCCCGACGCTCCAGGAAAGGGGCCAACTGCTTTGCCCGCCTCAGATGGAAGAAAGCTGACTTGGCAGTGGCTGTTATCTGGGCCTCCATTGATAATGAAGGCTCCAGTAAAACACCCAGACTCTTCACCTGCTGCGCCGCCTTTAGCTGCACACCATCGAAGGTCGGGAGGGATATTTCCCTCCCTGGAGCGCCGCGACCCACACAGAGAACCTCTGTCTTTGCCGGATTCAGCTTCAGCCCACTCAGTCTAAGCCACGTTGCAATAGCCTGTAACGCCCGATCCAGGTCTTCCGGGGGGGAGGCGGGCCGTCCGTCCATTAGCAGATAGAGCTGGGTGTCATCCGCATATTGGTGGCAGCCCAGCCCAAACCTCCTGGCAATCTGGGCAAGGGGGCGCATATAGATGTTGAATAACATCGGGGAGAGGACTGCTCCCTGAGGCACCCCACAATCTAGTGTGCGCCTCTGGGATCGTTCACCCCCGATCGCCACCCTTTGTCCCCGACCCATGAGGAAAGAGGAGAGCCATTGTAAAGCAGACCCCTTAACCCCAATGTCGGCGAGGCGGTGGATCAGTAGCCGATGGTCGACCGTATCAAATGCAGCCGACAGATCTAATAACATCAGCACTGCTACACCGCCTCGATCCAGTTGCCGTTGGAGGTCATCTGCCAAGGCGACCAAGACCGTCTCCGTCCCGTGGCCCGGTCGGAAGCCAGACTGGCACGGGTCTAGGACAGAAGCGTCATCTAGAAATCTCTGTAGCTGCAACGCCACTGCCCTCTCGATGATTTTACCTAAAAATGGTAAGTTAGACACCGGTCGATAGTTCGCCAATTCGGCCGGGTCTGCTGTTGATTTTTTCAAGAGGGGGCGGACCAAGGCCTCTTTCAGAGGCGTTGGAAAACGCCCCTCTAAGAGGGATCTATTTATGATGTCCCGTAGAGGACATCTAAGCTCCCTCTGGCAAGATTTAATCAGCCAGGAGGGGCAAGGGTCCAGATCACATGTTGTTGGGCGAGCAGCGGAGAGAATTCCATCAACTTCTTCCAGGCTGAGTGGGTCGAAGTGGTCCAGCAGTAAATCCGAAGACAGGCGCGGAGCCTCAGTCTGACTTACTGTATCTAATGTGATAGGTAGGTCTTGGCGGAGTGATGAGATTTTATCTGCAAAATATTTCGCAAATGCCTCACAGCCTATCTCCAATTCTCTAACGTTTGGTTTGCCTTGTGGCAGTGTTATAAGATCGCCAATTACCCTAAACAATTGTGCTGGGCGCGAATTTGCAGATGCAATCTTGGCTGCAAAGTATTGTTTCTTTGCAGCCTTGACTGCCATCTCATATGACTTCATAAACGTTCTATAGGATGTTCTCGTCACTTCGTCCCGAGTATGCCTCCACCGCCTCTCTAGTCGTCTGAGCCCTTGCTTCAGCTGGCGTAGCTCCAAGGTATACCATGGAGCCAGCTTCATACGAGGGCGCAGAGGGCGCCGGGGTGCGATTTCGTCGATGACCCTGGATAGCTGATCTTGCCAGACTTCCACCAGGTCATCGAGGGAATCGCCAGTGGGCCAAGGGTCCCTCAGGGCCGTTTGGAACCGTTCCGGGTCCATCAGGCCCCGAGGGCGAGCCAAAATAGGCTCTCCGCCCATACAGGGTTGGGGCGGCATCTCCATACGGGCCTTAAGGGCTAGGTGATCCGACCATGGGACCGCTTCATCTGCGATATCGTTCACCAAAATCCCAGACGCAAAGATCAAGTCTAGTGTGTGTCCGGCCTGATGCGTGGGTGTTGTAACAAATTGAGAGAGTCCTAGTGTCGCCATGGAAGACACTAGGTCCATCGCCTGAGTGGAGGCCGTGTCGTCGACATGGACATTGAAGTCACCCAGGACCATAAGTCCCGGGCTCTCCAATGCCCAGCCCGCCACTGCCTCCAATAGTGATGGTAAGGCGCTGGCTGGTGCGTTAGGCGGATGGTACACCAGCCAGATCGCCAACCCCTCCCCAACATCCCACCACAGACCGACACACTCGATGCCATCGATCTTTGGGGCCGGGAGAGCCCTAAAGGAGTAAGCCTCCCGTATGAGCAATGCCACCCCTCCCCCCCGCCCGTTACTCCGTGACTGGTGAAAGACCGAGTAACCTGGGGGGGTCATCTGGGAGAGAGCTACTGTCTCTCCTTCCCGCACCCAGGTCTCGGTCACGCAAGCCAGGTCCACGTCCTGCCTAAGCAGGAACTCCTTAAGGGTTGAGGTCTTGTTATTGATGGACCTGGCGTTGCATAACACCAGTGACGGAGACGAGCATTTCCTCTTAGGCCCACTACCTGCCACCGTTGGGATGGGCAATAGACTGGAAGGTGGCCGAGCACTGGTTTGTCTCTGTCTCCTTCCCTTATATAATTGTCTATTCCCACCGTCATATCTTCCCCTCCCCAGGAGCACTGGAATCCCCTGGGCCAACATCTACACTCACTTGGAGTGGGCTCGCAGTATACTCCTCACAGTTGTTCCCAATACTGCAATAATATCTGGATTGCAGAAAACTGGAGCCAAACTGGAGCCAACCAGAGACCAACAACATAGCTGAGACATAGAATATTAGCATGACATGTTAAATGAAGCAGAACTTACATAGCAGGATCCTTCTTATAGTATGTGTCATTCACGGTAGTGCATTCCATGGTTCCTAATACCTTACTCTATCCCAGGGGCGTCAAACATGCAGCCCAGGGGTCAAATCAGGCCCCCAGAGAGCTATCAGGCCCCCAAGCAACTGGCTCTTGTCTGCTTCCTTCTCCCTCTCTCTCGCTTCCTTCTGCATCTCAGCTTGCTTTGCAAGGCTTGCTCAATTGCACAGGACAGGAGCTACAGAACAAAACCTCAATTTTCTCCATTGGTTGAGGCTCCTCCCCCTCCTGGTCCCTTGGAGAGGAAGGGAAAGAGCCAGAGCTTCCTTTGCCCAGTTCCCTGGATCTCATGGGAGAAATACAAAGAAAGCACCTTTAAGATCAACAAGTGCTAATGTTTTAAGCAATTTTTTTGTATTAAAAATATCTTTAGTCATGCTTGTCTGTGTCCTTTAAAAAGTTTATATCTCTGCTACCTAATCTTAAATAGGTACACACATGGCCCAGCCCGACAAGTTCTCTTATATGTCAGATCCAGCCCTCATAAGAAATTAGTTTGACACCCCTGCTCTAGCTATTAGGAGCACAGCCCTGTTACCTGTGTAAAAAAGCCCTCTTGAAAAATTCAATTTTGCACAGTTTGCAGAAAGCCAAGAGAGTGGCCGCCAAATCCATTCCAATAACAAAATTTTGGATCCGGAAGCTCCAGCAAAGAGAATTAGCACAGTGAAACATTTAGAGTGTCAGACTCAGACCAGGAAGACTCAGGCTCAAATGCCTTCTCTGCAATGGAAGCTCGCAGGGGTGACTTTGTGCCAGTCACACATTCTCAGCTTCACCTATCCCACAGGGTTGTTGTGAGGAATAAACAAGAGATATTGTATCATGTAGGATTTATTTATTCATAGAAAAGAAAGTTCTGTGTACCAAGCAAGCTGAGCAAAGAAGATTGTAGATTTATACCCAGCCTTTCTCTTGGAATCAAAGCCTCAGAGTGGCTTACTATCTCCCCCACATATTCTCCCCCACAACAGAGATGGGTGGGGCTGAGAGCTCTCACAGAAGCTGCCGTTTCAAGGACAGCTCTGCAAGAGGTATGGCTGACCCAAGGCCATTCCAGCAGCTGCAAGTAGAGGAGTGGGGAATCATACCCGGTTCTCCCAGATAAGAGTCCGCACACTTAACCCCACACCAAACTGGTTCCCTTAGTAATGAAGCCATCTTAGCAACAGTGCTGCCACTTCCTTGATCCCAGGTATCTGCCGCAGAAACAACCTGGGATATTGCAAAGCTCAGTCCAGCCCGCTGAAGTCACCAAGGCAACTTGCTTCCCTTCCAGTTAAGGTAAGCGCCGTTGTGTTCATCGCTGAGTTTGGAGACTACATCCAGGATCCCTTGAACACTCTCAGCCACAGTTAGCTCGCCCTGCAGGAATCAACCAGAAGCAGTGTATGAGCTGCACAACTAATGTCCATCTCTTGGGAGGACTGAGATTTGATTGCTGGGTGGGACATTTTCCCTATCTTGACCTCTAGGCCATCATGATAGGAAGCCAAGGACTCTGATAAAGCCCAAAGTCAATCCAGCAAGTAATTGTACTCTGCAGAGGCTGGACTACAAGATCCAAGTTCCAGTGCGACTGGAGTGGCACTTCCTGTGTCCAATAGAATGTGGCCATTAAAGCGGTGATCACCACAAAGAGGACTTGCTCCACAGAGATAACAGGGAAGTAGAACATCCAGCCCTTTCTTCATCCTTCTGCTGCCACCCAAACAGCAGAAAGGAAACCAGAATAGAGGGCCTTTTGTCACCTTATTCTGGTGCTCTACGGGCTGGTCATTGTCTCCATGAAGTACCTTCCAACTTTCCATCAAAGCCAGGGAGAGGTTACTCCTTACAATCAGCTTCCCTGGAAAGCAAGCTCATTTCCAACAGGCACACACTGACATTCATTTATAAGTAACACTGAATTTGAATTAATTAATAGTAATCTGCAGGGCTTTTTTTTTAGCAGAATGCACAGGAACATCGTTCCGGCTGGCTTGGTGGCAGGGGGTGTGGCCTAATATGCAAATGAACCCCTGCTGGGCTTTTTCTACAAAAAAGCCCCGTATGAAACAATGGTGATGTACGTGGGTGTGGCCTAATATGCAAATGAGTTCCTGCTGGGCCTTTTCTACCCCAGAAGCCCTGGTAATTTGTGAAATTAATTTATAAATAATATCCAATAGTTTAGCCTCTTTTCCTCCTCTCCGAAAGGAACCAAGTGGGGTACAATAATAACTAGATTCAAACTGATTGTCGAGAATAAAATGGCAGGATCAAAGAATAAAAGCTAACATCAGATAAGCGTCTAAAAACAGTGGAGAAACACAGGATCATTGTCCACTGCCTCCAGAAGCCAACCTCAATAGCTCAGCATTGCACAGTTTCCGAACTATGAAATAGATAGGTGCACTTTTAACAGTGTCTGCAAGGCTGTTGCACATGACCACAGGGGGGCACCACTTTTTTGTCTCTTGCCTTGCAAACCCCATCATTGGGGGTGGGGGTGGAGGGGGGTGTCACTGTGTGTCAGCTGCAACCCAATGGCAGGTGTACTGCAATGGTATTGTAGTGCTATAGCAATATGAACATATGAAGCTGCCTTATGCTGAATCCAACCCTCAGTCCATCAAAGTCTGCTACACAGACTAGCAGCAGCTCTCCAGGGTCTCAAGCTGAGGTTTTTCACGCCTATTTGCCTGGACCCTTTTTAACTGGAGATGCTGGGGATTGAACCTTCAACCTTCTGCTTACCAAGCAGATGATCTACCACTGAGCCACTGTCCCTCCCCAAGGTTCCACTATGGCTACTATGAATTTAAAAAAATGGTTAAAAACCCTACGAGAAGCTAGAAAGTGGCAAATAGCAGGCACAAGGCCATAGGGAGGGAAAGACATTTTTGAAATCTGCACAGTACCCTGCACACTGGAGGGAAACCCACATTAATGTTGATCTTTTGGGAAAGATAGGAGCAAAATAGGTTTGTGAAACACTGGGAGAAACCTGGGGAAAGCACTGACGGAGCATGACAGGAAGGTGTCTCATAGATGCTCCAAAAGTCACCCCCCCCAAAAACAATGAAACCCACTGCAGTTTGAAAGCCAGGAGGCAGCAAACCCTCTGCCTGGGAAGGGACGAAGGAGCCTTTCTGTAACTTATCCATTAACATTTCTACCCATGAAATAGCACCCACCTCCTGGCCGCCCATGTCGGTCTTCACCCATCCTGGATAAATCGCTGTGCACAGAATGCCGTCTTCCTTGTAACCCAGAGCCTGGCACAGGGTCAGCATGTTAAGAGCAGCCTGCAAGAAAGGAAAGCAGACGACAAGGAGCAAGCAGGGACACAAAGCGAGCAAAGCACTGGATGATGCAAGCCTGGCGGACGGAGTCCAAACACAGTGGAGAACCTCCATTTGCAACTCAGTATGCATTTGCTGGGGGAGGAGAAGAAGAAGATGATGATATTGTATTTATATCCTACCCTTAGAGACTCAGAGCAGCTTACAATCTCCTGTATCTTCTCCCCTCACAAAACACCCTGTGAGGTGGGTGGAGCTGAGAGGGCTCTCAAAGCAGCTGCCCTTTCAAGGACAACTCCTACGAGAGCTATGGCTGACCCAAGGCCATTCCAGCAGCTGCAAGTGGAGGAGGGGGGAATCAAACCTGGTTCTCCCAGATAAGAGTCCGTACATTTAACCACTACACCAAACTGGCTCAGCCAGTTGCTGAAGCAGCAAATCCAAATTCCCCTCCCCGAGGATTATGCCTGGATGAGACAAGCATTGGCAGATTCCCTGGTCTTCCCGACCCCGCCCCCCCAACAGCATAATCCCTGATATCAGTGATGTCATGAGGAAATGATGTCATCAGATCAGGGACATTGTGCTGTGACACTCTGGTTTGAGGGCAATCTTACCATAGAGTTTCACCCCCAGACCAGAGCGCTGTCTTGCAATATCCCTGACGTGATGACGTCGCTTTGGCATGATGTCATCGCATTGGGGATGTCACGTTGTGCCGTCCTCGTTTCCTGGAAGGCTCCCTCCCACCCCCCGCCAGGCCATGGTAAGTACCTGGCAACTGTAGCCATATTCCAAATCTGACCATGGAGGTCAGTACGCAGCCTGGTAGCGGCTCTCCAGGGTCCCAGGTTGGAGATCTTTCATATCACCTACTGCCTGAATCTTTTTGCTGGGGACTTTCTGCATGCCAAGCTGAAAGTCTCCAGAAAGTCCACCGCTGAGTCCCACATGCCCTCTCCTGACACGGGCCCATCTGCTCCACAAGGAAGGCCAGTTTATTTATAGGGTTGTCAGGTCCTCTCTTCATCACAGCAGGGGGATTTGGAGGGAGGGGCGTTCCAGAAGTGGGCGGGATGTCACATGTGACATCCCCAACATGATGACCTCACCCAGAAGAGCTGTCATCACATCGGTGATGTTCTGGCTTTTGGGCAAAACTCTATGGTTTGTTTGGGGTTTTTTTCCCTTCAAAACCATAGAGTTTGCCCAAAAACCTGAGCATCACCACACAGTCCAATGACATCACCCAGACGTGACGTCATCATTGTGTCAGGGGTGGGGCTAGGGTGGCCAGACCGTCCCGGGACTTTCCACTGGCCACCAATTCCGGTTCTGGCCACCAATTCCCGGCTCCCGGGCTGCCTATACCGGGACCATTACAAAGTCCCGGTATAGCCAGCGGGGAGCCGGCGGGCCGCGCGCGCGGGCCGGGAAGGCGGGGAGTGAGGCAGCCTGTCGGTCACTTCCGGGTTCCTGTCCTGCATCTCGACCTGTGACAGGCTGCTTCGGCGTGCTGCTGCGCCGGCCCCCTGGGTCCCACAACGATGGGACCGATGCCACAGGGACGGGCTCGAAACACTCTATAACCCCTCAAAAGAACAGCAGTCTAGCTCGCTTCCCCCGAGCCCTGCCGCCATAAGCCTCAAGGGGGCTCATTTTGCGGCATCTCCCGGCGGGAGGGTGGCATCCGCACGGGACACATATCAAATGAAAGAGGGGGCGCAGGGCTATCAGAAACAGCCGGCAGAGGGAGTCGCGAGACCACAGCGGTGTGCGCACGCGCAGGGACGCTGGCTGCCTCACTCCCCGCCTTCCCCGCCCGCGCGCGGGGTCCGGAGAGGCCGGCGCTGGTCCCTGGAGGCCTCCAGAGGCAAATGAATTGGATACCATGATACATGAGCCCCAAAAACTAATCTCTAAAATTTATAGCTGGCTACTAGGATATGAGATGCAAACGGAAACGGTTAAAGAGAGCTGGGTAAGATGGTTACAGGACTTTGGCTATGCAATAGATTTGGAAGAATGGGAAAAAAATTGGAAGTATAATATTAAAATGACTAAATCGACAGCGTTCAAAGAAAACCTGTACAAAATGATGTATAGATGGCATCTTACCCCCGCAAGGCTAGCTAAAATGAACCCAACCTATAATAATAAGTGTTGGAAATGTAAAAAAGTTGAAGGGTCATTTTACCATATTTGGTGGAAGTGTGAACTTGCCAAGAAGTTTTGGGCACAGATAAATATATGGATCCAAAAGGTCTTAAAGATAACGATTAGACATCTACCTGAATTGTATCTACTAAGTGTATGTAGAGAAAACTTAGGGCGAAAGGAAAAAAAATTGTTGATATATATGATCACAACTGCTAGAATTCTTTATGCGAAATATTGGAAATCCCCTCAGATCCCGAATAAGCAAGAATTTTTATTTAAGTTACTAGAATCTGCTGAAATGGATATTTTGACAATAAGATTGAGAGACGGAAACTGGCAAGAATGTATAAAAACCTGGGAACCTGTATATGTATGGGCAAAAAGTTTGGGATTCGAGATGAGACATTAGTATTCTTATGTTATATACTCTTAAGGCTCCTTTTATATGTGGTGGTGGGTGGTGGGTGGACACGGTGGATGGGGTGTTTGTATTTTTTTTTCTTCTTTTTTGTGTTTGTTGGACTGTTTGATTTCTTTAATAAACTTTAAAATTTTAAAAAAAAAACAAAACAAAACCATAGAGTTTGCCCAAAAACCTGAGCATCACCACACAGTCCAATGACATCACCCAGACGTGACATCATCATTGTGTCAGGGGATCCACACCCCGAAAGTGATGAAGGTGGCGCAGATAGAGCCAACAGAGCAAACAGGACAAAATAAATAGGCTGCATTATGCAGCACAGTTGAGAAAGTGCCTTATCCCATATACTGATGAAGTATATACAGGATTTGAGAACAAAATTGTTTCCGGCGGTGATATTTGGGGGATTTTTGGGGACGTCACAGGAAGTGCTGTGAAGTCACTTCCTGTTTCCGGCAGTGGCATTTGGGGGAAATGATGTCATTTGGGGGAAGTGATGTCACAGGAAGTGATGTCACTTCCCGTTTCCGGCAGGTGATGCGGGGAAATGATGTCACAGGAAGTGGTGTCACTTCCTGTTTCCGGTGGTGGCATGACGTCACCGGAAGTGACGTCGCCGGAAGTGACGTCACTTCCTGTTTCCGGCGGCGTGCGCCCCTACCTTCCACCCCTCCCCCCCCCAAGGTGTCCCTGGCTGGCCTTCAGACATTATGGTCACCCTAGGTGGGGCTTTGCCAATGAAATCACTGTTTGGTGGTGGGATTTCCCCTGCTGGCCAGCTGGTGGGCTAAAGCTCTCAAGAGCGGGGAACCCCTGCTGGGAAGGGAGGATACTTTGGAAGGGGGTGAGGACATGATAAAAGCGGCACCTACCTTGCTGCAACGATACGAAACTGCAGGTTTATCATATAACACGGGGAATAAATCAAAGGAACACAAGATGGAGGCAATGTTGATAATGGCTGCCCGGCTGCAGCTCAGCCCTTTCTCTGAGCTTCCTTGGGCTGCCCTCTTCAACAGAGGCAGGAAAGCCTGGAAGGGAGGGGGTAGAGAAAGATCACAAAAGTGGCTAGGAGAGGGGCCAGGAAACCTGTTCCTGCTGGCACTTCAGTCTGCTGCCACCACAGTTTAACTCAGCGTGGCTCCCAGTGGGACATTCCATCCTGGGGCAAAATTACACACACACTAAACAATGCACTTTCGATCCACTTTCAATGCACTTTCCAATTGGACTTTACTTTGTGAGCTGGCAAAACCCAATTGGAAAGTGCATTGAAAGTGGATCGAAAGTGCATTGTTTAGTGTGTTGTGATCGCAGCAAATGTTTCAGTCCAACCATCACAACAGGTCTTGTAAGCTAAGCAAGGGGGGTTGGCCCCGGTTAGTCCTTGGATGGGAGGCTCCCGAGGAAGCCCAGGGTTGCTACACAGAGACAGGCAACGGCAAACCACCCCTGAACATCTCTTGCCTTGGAACTCCTACAGGCTTACTGCACATTAGCTACAGTTTGATGGCACTTTCCACTACTATATAATTACTGATTGTCCTGAACAAACCATCCATGTTTCTCTCTTGCCCTGAAAATCCTACGGGGTTTCCATAAATCAGCAGCGACTTTGACAGCATTCCCCACCAGCCTGTAGCTGGAGAACAAAATGAGAATCTGGTGGGTCGATAAAATGAGTACCCAGCTTGTCTGGGGGTAAAGTGTAAATGACTGGGGAAGGCAATGGCAAACCACCCCGTAAAAAGTCTGCCATGTTGTGAAAGCAACAGCACCCCAGGGTGGGAAACAACTGGTGCTTGCACAGGGGATTACTTTTACCCAGGGCTTTTTTTGTAGAAGGAACTCCTTTGCATATTAGGCCACACCTGTCTTATGTAGCCAATCCTCCAACAGCTTACAGGGCTCTTCTTACAGGGTCTACTGTAAGCCCCAGGAAGATTGGCTACATCAGGGATGCGCGGCCTAATATGCAAAGGAGTTCCTGCTACAAAAAAAGACCTGCTTTTACCTTTACGTTTAGCACCTTAAAGACCAACAAAAAATTTCTAGGGTATAAGCTTTCATATATCAAAGACCACATTCCCTGAACTTCTTCCAGTTGCTCTCAAGTTTGAGATTAATATGAAAACTGAGAAGAATGAGGAAACAAGGTGAAGAATTATATGGTTTCATCTTCCTGTCCTCCTAATCCAAATCCTCCATAAAGTACAGGTATTTGCCACTGGCATAAAGTGTCTCCCACTGCATAGCCTGATGCTGCAAGGGAAGAATTTCCCATGTCACTTGTGGCCAGGTAAGCAGAAGTAGGAGACATTCTGCCAGTTCTCTTTGCATGGAGGTACTGCAGTCCACGCTCGTTCTGATCTCTTGTGCCCAATGCAGCCTCACCTGACTCACTAACAGTGGCCCAATCGTGTTGGTTCGGTATTCACTTATCATATCTTCCTCATCCACCACGTCCAGTGCCACATTTTTATAAATGCCGGCGTTGTTGATCAGCAGATTCAGTCCCGACCCTTTCAGGTGATTCTCCACACACACTGCAGCATCTTTAATGCTTGCGGAACTCGTAACATCTGCAAAGACAGCAGTGGGAGAAACAGGTAACAGCGGGGAAGAGTTTTGGGCCACGGGGAGCAACTGGGACTGTTCTGAGCTCGCTTGCTCAAGCCAGGGCCTTCAGTGACAACAGAATGTCCTTTGGGAGACATCATTCCCTGAGAGGATTCAGCCCATGAAAAGCTGAGTCCATCCTGGGCTGGCCAGGATTACAGCAGGACAGCCTTTCAAACCAATCTGCAAAATTAGTGGTGGAAAGTACCACCATGTCACAGCCAACTAATGGTGACCCTGTCGGGCTTTCAAGGCAAGAGATGTTCAGAGGTGGTTTGCCGTTGCCTGCCTCTGCATAGGAAACTTCCTGCGTGTTCTCCCATCCAAGGACTAACCAGGGCTCACTCTAATTAGCTTCAGAGATATGACAAGACCCAAGGTAGGGCCTGCAAAGTTAGCAGCCCTTAAAAATGCTATTAAACCAAAATGCTCAGATGTATCCAAGTTAGTCATTGCCCAGATCTTGGAAGCTCTGCAGGGTCAGCCCCGACAACTATTTGGATGGGAGACTTCCAAGAAATACCGGGGTTGTGGCACAAATGCAGGCAATGATAGACCTCTGCTCCATATGCTTATCCAATCCCCTCTACAAGCATAGCCAGCTTCAAGAGGGGATTGGATAAGCATACGGAACAGAGATCCATCAGTGGCCATTAGCCACAGCATATTCTTGGAACTCTCTGTCTAAGGCAGTGATGCTCTGTATTCTTGGTGCTTGGGGGGGCCACAATGGGAGGGCTTCTAGTCCCACTGGTGGACCTCCTGATGGCACTTGGGGTTTTTGACCACTGTGTGACAGAGTGTTGGATGGGATGGGCCACTGGCCTGATCCAACATGGCTTCTGTTATGTTCCTGTGTAATGCCAAACCACTTTTGAAATGCCTCTTGCCTTAAAAAAAAAAGTCTAGCTCGCCACCTAGTGGTGCATAATGCTAAAAGAGCTAGAACTTCTGGCTGCCAGACAATCTTAGAATCTCCTGGTTATACTACACAGACAGACTGCCGTATGATAATTATTATAATTAATTATTAGTCATTTACAAACAATGGTCTCTAACTTAGGGCTGTTGCCATCATTTTAGGAGGCAGATGCCTTCAGGTACACAAAGAAACCTGGTTATCACAAGCAGAGGGCCACACAGTACAAATCTGGTAGACTTCATTCCTATTTTATTCTGCCAACCCCACCCCGACCTTTAGGTCCCAATTGACATGTGACCTTGGCAGTATAGACAGCTCTGCAAAACAGTGGTCACACACACCAGCAGCACCTGAAGGCTGGACCAAGTTCAGACCAGAGGTGGAAAAAGGTCATATCTGAATGGCCTTTGTATGAAGAAACTCCACTGCAATATGGCAAAGGCAGTGTCCTAGCCGAAATGGAAAAGACTGCAGAACAAGGCAAATGCCTTAGAAGTAAAAAAACCCCCTCTAGTCCAGGAGTGGCCAATGGTAACTCTCCAGATGTTTTTTGCCTACAACTCCCATCAGCCCCAGCCATTGGCCATGCTGGCTGGGGCTGATGGGAGTTGTAGGCAAAAAAACATCTGGAGAGCTACCGTTGGCCACCCCTGCAGTCTGTTTCAGTCCAGTCTTTGGGAAGCAAATGGAATGGAGGGGAGCAGGGCTTTTTTCCCTGGGGGAACGTGGTGGAATGGAATCCCAGAACCTCTTCGTGGAAACTAAAATCTAAAAAAAAAAAGGTTTTAAAAGCTCATGAGGGGCACCTGTGTTTTTCTCTTTCATTCCTCTTTTGAGAGTCAGTTTGGTGTAGTGGTTAAGAGCATGGACTCTTATCTGGGAGAACCGGGTTTGATTCCCCACATGTGCCTGCTGGAGTGACCTTGTCTGTCACAAGTTCTCTCAGAGCTGTTCTCTCAAGAGCAGTTTCTGCCAGAACTCTCTCAACCCCTTCTACCTCACAGGGTGTCTGCTGTGGGGAGGAGAAGGGAAAGGAAATTGTAAGCAGCTCTGAGACTCCTTTGAGTAGTGAAAGGCAGGGTATAAACCCAATCTCTTTTCTTTTGAGAGTTCCGGTGCCCATTTTTCCAGAAAAAAAGCCCTGAAGGGGAGAGTTTACAACAAAAGGAGCAGGCCTCAGATTCAGCAGGAGCTCACAGGAGCACAGCTCCTGAACCTATCTGAGGGTTCCCTCTCCCCACCTTGTCCATTGAATAGTAGGTGCAGCTGCATAACAATTCCTGGATGAGCTCCACCACCTGTTTTTCTACAAAATGACCCCTGAAAAGGAGTGAAGGCAGAAAAGTTCTAAGGTCCATGGCACGAAGGAAAAAGAACAAGAAAGGACATACCTAACTTCACCATCACAAGGTATGGGTGCTTGGAAGCCAGATTCCTGAGTTCCTGAAAAGACACAGCCAGCAGGTAAGAAAGAATAACAGAATGATAAACGACAAGGTAAAACTAAACCTTGGTAAACTAAAACTACACCTTGGGAGGGATGGTGGCTCAGTGGCAGAGCATCTGCTTGGGAAGCAGAAGGTCCCAGGTTCAATCCCTGGCATCTCCAAAAAAGGGTCCAGGCAAATGTGTGAAAAACCTCAGCTTGAGACCCTGGAGAGCCGCTGCCAGTCTGAGTAGACAATACTGACTTTGATGGACCCAGGGTCTGATTGAGTATAAGGCAGCTTCATATATCCATATGTTTAGACCAAGTCAGGCTGGTGGTGGAAAATGCAAGGTTTTAGGTCACAGAGAACTTTTCAGTTAAAAGATTTCCCCCACACCCATCCAGTAAGGTCCGTGAAAGTAACTACCTGCTAGCAATTATGTATTTGGTTAAATTTATATACTGCTGGTTGGCCAGTAGAGTCTCAAAGTGGTTTGCGACTTTTAAAACCACAGGCATCCTGTTTCCTTCTCCCAGCCCCTGTTCCTTCTGGTTCTGTTTTATCCCACCCCTCCGACATCAGCTTGCAAAGAGAACCTACACTATTAACCTCTCAACTTTGAAGCACTGAAAATGTAAAGAAGAGCATAGGACTCTTTTCTCAGACCTCCCTTGGAGGGAAGGAAAATAGATGTGGAGGGAGAGGTGGAAAGAAAGCAACTTTAACTTTAAACGCATTCTCCAAACCATCTGCTGGCTTGGCTTGGTTAAGTAATTTAAAGAGAGAAACGCCTTCTCCAAGCCAACTAATGGGGTGGGGGGGTGGGGCTTCAAGGGCCACACAATATGGGTGTAAGAGCCACATGCGGCTCCCGAGCTGCAATTTGGCCACCTCTGTTCCAGATTAACCTGCCTTTCTGTATCAACAACCAGGAAGGAGAAGGGCGGGGGCGGCTCTAAGAGGCTTTGTCCCATGGTTTCATTCGATAATGCCTACATGGAGAAATAATTAATAGTTTTGTCATTAATAGTACTATTCTTTGATGGTGGTTGACTCCAAGCAGGGTAAAATCCTGAAATTAATCCCCCTTCTCTCTTCCTTTCTCAGCTGTATCCACAGCTCAGTTTTATACTCTGGAATTGAGAATCACACAGTTAAGGCTGCAACGAAGTGTGGTTGTATTTTATATTCAGGCTGCTTTGGAGCTGACATTGGCTTCCCAAAACTGACCACAATACAATTAGGATTAATTAAAAAGCAGAAACGGCTTTATAGTATATGTCAGTACAAAGTTACTTGAGCATAAAATCCAGAGATAGAAACAGAACAAAATTTGAGTCCAGTGGCACCTTTAAGACCAACAAAGTTTACTGGGTAAGGTGTGCATGGACACCTCTTCATATACAGAAGTGGGCTTGCACACCACATCTTATACCCAGAATAAAAACTGTGTTGGTCTTAAAGGTGCCCACTGGACTTAGAAACTTTGTTCTACTGCTTCCGCACCTGGATCTACCCACCTGGATCTATCGGGAGACAACACGGGACTTACATTTGCAAGCAAATATGCACAGAGTCGCACTGCGCAGCTACAGTCCATGGATCTAGGGGCACTTCTCTCTAAGTCAACGCGACAGGGGCCAGGGCTCGGGCTGCACAGGACTTTCAGTTGAGAGTGAAGCCCCACAGATCCCAGGGACGCTTCCTTCCGACTAAACACGCAGAGGTCGTCAATCCCTCGGCCACCCACCCCCGAGCTCCCCCGCACCTGTCCGCGCTCCCCGTCTGGTTCCCGGCTGCAGGCGAAGATCCATCGCGGCGCGTCGGGCTTGCTGAGGAGTTGCCGGACCAGCTCCAGGCCGATGCCGCGGTTGGCTCCCGTCACCAGGACGCTGCACGCTCCCAGCACAGCCATTCGCTCCGCCGCCGGCGCTGCAATGAACCGCGACAACCCGGACTGCCCGGGGAAGACCCAAAGGGCGCCCCCCGGTGGCCACGCGCGGCCATAGGGCTCTAGAAAGAAGCGTGTAGTTTTACGCAGTGTAGCTAACAAGCGTCATTTTAATTGGGTTGCCAGGCTTGTGTTGGAGAATCCCTGGAGATTTTGGGGATTTGTCCGGTAGAGGGCGGGGTTTGGGGAGGGGCATCAGCTCCCCTGGTGAAAATACATAGGAGGGTTTCAGCCTTAAGGTGAAACTAACAAGCAAACGGCTGAAATAATGGGACCCTATAAGAGCCCCTTGGCCGCAGAGTGGTAAAGCTGCAGTACTGCAGTCAAACTCTCTGCTCACGACCTGAATTCGATCGCAGCGGAAGCTGGGTTCAGGTAGCCGGCTCCAGGTTGACTCAGCCTTCCATCCTTCCGAGGTCGGTAAAATGAGTACCCAGCTTTGCTGGTGGGAAAGTGTAGATGACTGGGGAAGGCAATGGCAAACCACCCCGTCAAAAGTCTGCTGCGAAAACGTCGTGATGTGACGTCACCCCAGAGTCGGAAACGACTGGTGCTTGCACAGGGGACTATTTTTATGCATACATACCAAAACCTATACACTTCAACTACTCCGTTTTCATTCAGAGAAGGTGCATAGGTGCATTTCCCCCTTGGTTCAGTTTTCTTTTTGCAACTGAGTGGTCTCATAAGTACCGACGGGTCATTTTGTAGAAAAAGAGGTGCTGGAGCTCATTAGCACTTCATAACTTATTTTGTTTTCATAACATTTGCATATACCGCACACTCCTGACATCACCAGAAGGTGTGCTAAATTATATCAGCTCAACATCTATCCTAAAATGCTTCTTAAATTACAATTGTCATAATAAAACCTTACTCCCATCATATTTTTAAAATTTCTTTCTCCTATGTGGCCACAGAGGCATGATAAAGATTTCCTTTTGTCTGCTTTATGTGTGTTGGTTATTTTCCCATTTTTTTGTGGGGGAAAATATTAGAAAGTTTGTCAAATCTTAGAGTTCAGCCAAATTCTCACAGGGGTTTGAACAATGGAGCCCAGAAGCAAGTATTGGGGCGGTCGGTGGGGGCGGGGAGAGAAAGAAAGAGCACAATAAAATTTAGAGGTTCCACTGCTCTGCTCCTGTGAGCTTCTGATCAAAATGAGGCCTGGTACTGATAACATCCATTCAATGGGTAAGTCACTTCCAGATGTACAAATGAAGACTGAAATTCACTTTAAAGAAACTGACATGCTTTCCCGGTATAGGCAGGTGGTTTCAGTGCAACTTTCTCAACGTTTTACAGAAATCTTAATTCAGAGCTGGTATGCAAATTTATTTTTATTTATTTATTACTTTCAATTTATATCCCGCCCTCTCCGCAAGCGGACTCAGGGCGGCTTACAACATCATAAAATACAATCAATCCAATAAAACATATAAAACCATAATTTACTTATATCAGTTTTAAAACCATTCTATGGTGCTGTTTCATTACAGTATAGGCGGTACTGAATTCTCGACTGTGATCGCCAGCATTCTATAAGATGTCCGGTGGCAGCCCTTTTTCAGTCAAACAGCAAAAGCCTGTTTAAACAGTTCGGTCTCATAGGCCCTGCGGAACGCAGACAAATCCCGCAGGGCCCTTCTGGCTTCTGGAAGGGTGTTCCAAAGTTCTGGTGCTGCCACCGAAAAAGCCCTGGATCTTGTCACACACAGCCTGGCTTCTTTTGGGCCAGGGGCAGACAACAGATTTTTTGTCCCTGATCGCAGTGTTTTCTGGGGGATATATGGGGAAAGGCGGTCCCGTAGATAGACAGGTCCCTGACCATAAAGGGCTTTGAAGGTTAATACCAACACCTTGAAGCGAACTCGGAACATGGCAGGCAACCAGTGCAGCTCCCTCAGCACTGGCTGAATGAGCTCCCATCGCGGCAGCCCCATTAACAGCCATGCCGCAGCATTCTGCACTAGTTGTAGTCTCCGGGTTAGCATCGAGGGTAGCCCCATGTAGAGAGCATTACAGTGATCTATTCTTGAGGTGACCGTAGCATGGATTACCGTCGCTAAGTCGTTGCGCTCCAGGTAAGGGGCCAGCTGCTGCGCCTGCCGAAGATGAAAAAAGGCAGATCTAACAGTGGCTGCTACTTGCAAGGGAGGACAAGAAGCACGCCTAAGCTGACGGGGTACCTTAGTGGTACCCCGTCAAGGGCCGGCAGCTGGATCTCTCCCCCCGGACCGCCTCGACCCAGGTAGAGAACCTCGGTCTTCGTCGGATTCAATTTCAGCCGACTCAGTCTGAGCCAAGAAGCCACGGCTTGTAGCGCCAGGTCTAGATTTTCCAGGGTACAGTCAGACTGGCCACCCATCAATAGATAGAGCTGGGTGTCATCCGCATATTGATGGCAACCCAGACCGTACCTCCTGACAATCTGGGCAAGGGGGCGCATATAGATATTAAATAGCATCGGGGATAGGACCGCTCCCTGCGGCACCCCACAACTAAGAGAGTGCCTCTGGGATGCTTCCTCCCCTATCGCCACCCTTTGTCCCCGATCTTGGAGAAAGGAGGTCAGCCACTGTAAGGCAGATCCCTGAATCCCCACATCGGCAAGGCGGCTAGTCAGTAGGAGACTGCAAACTAAAGGAAGTATAGGCATGCTGTTACACAACCAAATTCTTCAAAATGCTATGGAAGAGTTTGGTTGTGTCACAGCATGCGTATGTTGTGGAAGAGTCTGGTTGTGTCACAGCATGCTTAGGTTGTGACATAAGCCACACGCTCAGCTTCAGATCAATAACATGGGAACTGTCATGTACTTCACAGAGTTTTTGTAAAAACTCCACCTCAAGAGGTGAAGTGTTTTTGAAACACTCTACAAATGCTAGGTGTGATTTCTTAGTTGTTTGTGGAAGGTCCTGAAGTAAATGAGGTTCCTTGTTTCCCACTCAGGCTTTTTTCCCTGCCACCTACAGAAGAAGACAGCACCAGAAGGATGTGGATACCTCTGGAATGGACTACGGGCATTTCCCATCTGCCTTTCTTTCAGCTGGCAGCATTTCCCAATGGGTAGAGACTGAGTCAAGGCATTCCCCCTCCCCCACCCTTTAGTCTTATTGAGTTTGGTTCTGATTCACTTTTCATTGTTGCTGGCCTCGCTTCTTCCTGATCAGAATTTCTTGGTGGGAATTTCCCCACGTAGCTTCCCTTCCTGCTTCCTCTGAAGAGGGCTCTGGTTTTGTTTCTTTTGGGCCCTTAAGTGATGCCAAGACCTAATCTTTATTGTCTTAGCATTTGCATACATTCCCTGAGTAGTACATACGGCGATGTATACTACCGACTTCTGTAGGTGGGGACTAAGATGGAGAAATGGGCAGGCAGGGGACCAGTTTGGTGTAGCAGATTCTTATCTGGGAGAACCAGGTTTGATTCCCCACTCCTCCACTTGCAGCTGCTGGAATGGCCTTGGGTCAGCCATAGCTCTCACAGAGCTGTCCTTGAAAGGGCAGCTGATGTGAGAGCCCTCTCAGCCCCACCCACCTCACAGGGTGTCAGTTGTGGGGGAGGAAAATAAAGGAGACTGCAAGCTGCTCTGAGACTCTGAGATTCGGAATGGAAGGAGGGATATAAATCCAATATCTTCTTCATCTTCTTCTCTCCCTGCTGGATTGAGGGCTTGGACTGCTTTCCAAGGAAAGTAACCCACCAATAAAGGTGGAAAAGTTGATTTGAATGGTCACTGAAAAAAACAAATCACTGTTCAAATCTCTTTAAAAAGCAATATGGATATATGCTCCTAATGTGTAGAAAAGTGGTTTCCTGTATTAGGTTATTTGTCTTCTCACAATGTGGTTCCTAAAAAATTTGTTCATATGAACCTACTTGATATCTGCCATTAAAAAGGTTGTATATGCTCCAAAAAGAAAGATGGTTTGGATGTTGGTTGTTTAAAATATGTCATTATGACCCACTTCTTTAATGCAACATCATTGAGAAGTATTTTTGCATGACAATGCATCTGATACGTTCAGTATCTTGCTTATCACAAGATTGTACTATACTGCTATGATATCGTTTTGAATATATATTGTAATAAACCCAATAAGACGCTTTTAAAAAAAAAAAACAGCTGCTAGGAATGAGACACTCTTAGCAGGCAAAGGGGGCAGCTGCTCTAGGATGGGGAGGGGGAGAAAAGAAGAAAAAGAGCAAGTGTTTATCTCTGTCACTTGTAGCCTTTCATCCAGGCAGGGCCAGCCCTAGACTGTCTGGCACCCTAGGCAAGGCTAACTTCTGGTGCCCCCATCCCTGCACTGATAACATCACTGAGCCACATGGGAGCACCCAGAAGGCCAGCGCCCTAGGCTATTGCCTAGTTTGCCCACTGGCAGGGCCGGCCCTGCCTCCAGATGGAAGGACCAATTCTGGGTTGGGAAATCAGGGACAGAGAAGGACTTGGTTTGGGGACGGAAGGGGGATATAAAGCCCACCTACCAAAGCAGCCATTTTTCTCCAAGGGAACTGAACTCTGTCGTCTTGAGCACAGTAGTAAATCTGGGGGGGGGGGTGTCTCCAGCCAGCACCTGGAGGTTTGGCAACCCTACATCCAGGACTCAAGCAGCTGGTTTAGCAGCAGTTTTTTCTATGTGCTTCAGGCAGCTGGATTCCAGCAAGAGCTCCTGCCTGTCTCACACAGGGCAAAGGTGGCCAGTTTCCCCATAGGGAGAGAGCAATGCCAGGGGCTCAGTCCCAGGCTTCTCCCCAAGGCCCCAGAACATGAAAAGCATCCCTGCACCGCAGGCTGGGAGGAAGCCAGCGTTCAAGTGGTTGAGGGGTGTGTGTGTGTGTGGGGGGGTGACATTGCAGCCTCAGGGAGACGTGGAGCAGATTCCCTACTGTTAGCCATGAGGGCTCTCCCTATGGGGTTCAGCCAAGATAACCCACACAGGACAGGCAGGGCCAGTGCCAGAGCTCCTGGCACCCTAGGCCTTGCACCCAGCAGACCCAGGACAGTGAGGGCAGGGCGAGGGCCTGTGTACTCTTTGGACCCCCCCCCCAAAGGCAGGCTCCGAGGAGCGCACAGGCCACCGCTGCACCCTCACCTTTCTGGGTCTGCACAGACCTGGGAAGCCGAGAGCAGCGGGGCATGCTCTCCTCTGAGCCCGTCTTCCCTTGCAAGGGAAGACGGGCTCAGAGGAGAGCCCATGCTGCTCTCAGCTTCTTGGGTCTGCATCTGGTAGGGTTGCCAAGTCATATTCAAGAAATATCTGGGGACTTTGGGGGTGGAGTCAGGAGACATTGATGGAGCCAGGAGCAAGGCTGTGACAAGCATAATTGAACTCCAAATGGAGTTCTGGCCATCACATTTAAAGGGACTGCACACCTCCTAAATGCCTTCCTTCCATTGGAAATAATGGAGGATAGGGGCACCTTCTTTGGGGGCTCATAGAATTGGACCCCCTGGTACAATCCTTTTGAAACTTGGAGGGTATTTTGGGGAGAGGCACTGGATGCTATACTGAAAATTTGCTGCCTCTACCTAAAAAAAAACCAGCCCCCCCCCCGACAGAGCCCTATGGATCAATTCTCCATTATACCCTATGGGAATCAGTCTCCATGGGGAATAAAGGAGTGCCCAGCAGACATTCCTCCCCCCCTGCTTTCTGATGTCCCTGAAGCAGGGGGAGGGCCTCCAAACCGAGAGATCCCCTGCCCCCACCTGGGGATTGGCAACCCTAGCATCTGGCCTACTTCTATGTGCCGGCCCTGAGGACAGGTCAGTGGCAAAAGGAATTTAAGCTTTATTGCAATGAAGCAAAAGAGTTGATAGAAAAAGCAACAAACCCTCTGAAGTGGGAGGGCATGAAACTGTATGTATATACATTACAGAACTTCCTCATTCTTCCATACATAGACATCACAACATTAGCAAACACTGATTGGTCATTTAGCATCATACCACCACTCTTACGTATGAATAGATCAGCATACCTACTTGGACCCAGCCTCTTTAGCATCTGATTATCTATAACAATTATGTGATGTCCTAACATAGCCTTCAGGTACTTCTCCTCGGCCTTCGTTGGAGGTCACCCCTGGCATCTCTGGTTTCCCAAGCAAAACTAGCCACAATATGTGCCAATCCTGTGGGTTCTTGTTGACAATATTAAAAAAGGAACTACTCTACAGGTGAAGGCCTGTCTTTTAGACTTTAAACTTTAGCCTGTAATTTTAGGACCTGAGTATTATTGGTCCTTAATGTTTATTAAATTTAGGGTGTGGCTCACACTATCATGTTGCCTCCTCTCTCCTCATGCAAATCCCCACCCCATTCTATCTCCTTACTATAGCTTTCATCTCTCATGGCTGTTTTCGTCCATGCAGCTCCCATGATCCACAGCATAGCCTTTTTCTGTTGGTCAAAGAGGGACCCTTGCTTCTTTTTTTTTTACCAGCAGAAAAATTCACAGATTCTAATTCCAAAGGATTATGATAGTTTCAGTTTGGTGTAGTGGTTAAGTATGTGGACTCTTATCTGGGAGAACCGGGTTTCATTCCCCACTCCTCCACTTGCACCTGCTGGAATGGTCTTGGGTCAGCCATAGCTCTGGCATAGGTTGTCCTTGAAAGGGCAGCTGCTGTGAGAGCCCTCTCAGCCCCACCCACCTCACAGGATGTCTGTTGTGGGAGAAGATACAGGAGATTATAAACTGCTCTGAGACTCTGATTCAGAGAGAAGGGAAGGGTATAAATCTACAGTCTTCTTCTTTCATAAGACAGCAGTGGCTCTGGATTGCAGGAAAACGGGCACCCTACTACTGCCTTTTTCTGGCACCATCTCTAATAGTGGCTGCAGTGATCAACAGGCAAGAAAACTGTCCCAACAAGAGCTGATATTTTACCATGTTGTTCAATGCAGGTGGGTAGCCATGTTGGTCTGAAGCAGGGATGGCCAAACTTACTTAACATAAGAGCCAGATATATCCTCAGGCAATGCCAAGGCACACTATCAGCCAGAGTGTCCCTGGAGTAAGGCTGAAGAAATTAAGGCTTGTTAACAAGTCATTTTTGCAGAGGAAGACCATGGCAAACCAGTCAACAGCCATTTCTTTCGGATTTTCTTAAAAGCAGTTAACAGCGTTGCTCAGGTCTTGCAAACTGAGACCAATTCTCCACTCTCCTTATGCCACTCTCACGCTCTTCTCAGCAGGGCTTCCGTTGGATTTCACACCATCTGCCCCAGGGCTTCAACTAGCTTCGCCTTTTTTGCACGGCAAACAGAAACCGGTTTTTAGAGAATCTTGTTTGCTGTGCAAAAGAGGCAGAGCGAGTTGCAACCCAGGGTCAGACAGTGTGAAATCCGACAGAAGCCTTGTGGAGGAGAGGGAGAGTGGCATAAGGCTAGTGGGAAATCGGTCTGAGGCTTCTTGGATGGAGTCCACCCTTCTTATGTTGGGCCTCCCCCTTTTCCTAGCATTGGAACAAAGTCTGTGTCCCGTGGCATCTTGAAGACCAACCAAGTTTTATTCGGGGTATAAGCTGTTGTGTGCAAGCACAAGTCTTCGGATGCAGTGAAGCAGAGTCACCGACCATTCGGTTGAGGACAGCAGTGATCTGGAACTGTCATACTCCTCCCTCACCCTTCCTTCCATATTCCTTCCATCGGGGGTGGGGGGAGGTGGAACACTGCAATTATCACTCATCTTGGAAACAGTATTGATTTTTCTGACTAATTGTTTTAATGTATTTTAAAGATGTGTTAATTTTACTATGTATTATATGCCCTTGATGTAAGCCGCTTGAGCCCTGCCTGCAGGGAAGAGTGGCTTAGCAAATCACACAAAATAAATACCTACATACAGGTAGCAGGTGACTGGTTACTGGCTCTGTTTCGGTGTAAATGCAAAAAATTAGTAATTGCAAAAAAAAAAAATAGTTTGTCTGTCATGTTTCTAAGATGGGAAACAAACCACCTGACGGAAACATGGGAATCAGACTAGTAATAAGAACATAAGAGAGGCCATGTTGGATCAGGCCAATGACCCATCCAGTCCAACACTCTGTGTCACACAGTGGCCAAAAAAACCCAGGTGCCATCAGGCGGTCCATCAGGGGAACCAGAACACTAGAAGCCCTCCCACTGTTGCCCCCCCCAAGCACCAAGAATACAGAGCATCACAGCCCCAGATAGAGAGTTCCAACAATACGCTGTGGCTAATGGCCACTGATGGACCTCTGTTCCACATGTTTATCCAATCCCCTCTTGAAGCTGTCTATGCTTGTAGCCAGCCACCACCACCTCCTGTGGCATGTGTTAATCACCCTTTGGGTGAAGTACCTCCTTTTATCCATTCTAACCTGACTGCTCAGCAATTCCATTGAGTGGAAATAACCACCGTGTAAACTGTACTAATATACCTGCTATAAATCTGTATGCAACCAACAATGTCTATAATAATTTCTTTATATTGCTGGTGTAGTGTATCGAGATAACGATACAACGCAATAACGCAACAACATAAAACCAGCCAGCGCGACCCTGCACGGAGCGACTGGGCTGTCCCCGGGCTGCTCAGCGCAGGGCACGAACTCCCAGCCAATCACCAGCTGTGGCGGGAAGTTCAACAGGCCAGGATTGGACTGGCCTGTCTGGAGGGAGGTTCCCGGAGTTGTACATAAGCGGGACCCGGCCCGCGTGTTCCCTCTCTTGTAACGTGCCTCCATTAAAGCATGTTGCCCTACCAACGTCTCCTGTCTCAGTACGTTACAGTGGCGACGAAGGTGGGATTCTAGCCACGTCGGCTACATCGGAGACAGGGCAAGCCACAGGCCACGACCGCCGCCGCCATCAGCATGGCTCACCAAAGCGGTACCGCCGGTCACATCGAGACATTCAACCCCGCGAATCCCGAGGCCTGGGAGTCCTACTCGGAATGGGTTGAATGCTACTTGAGGGCCAACCGGATCACAGAGGACAGCATGAAGAGGGACGTTCTCCTGAGCGTCTGCGGGGCGGCCACCGAGATCGCTAAAGGTCTCTCGGCCCCCGCCCGACTCACGGAGAAGTCCTACGAGGAGGTCGTCAGGCTCCTCACGGGCCATTTCTTGCCCCAACCTTCGCGGGTGGCCCGCCGGTTCCTCTTCCACAGGAGGGACCAAGCCACGGGAGAATCGGCCGCCGACTACCTGGCAGCCCTACGCCAGATCGCAGGCAACTGCAACTTCCCCCACCTGGAGGAGACCCTGGCCGATCGGTTCACCTGGGGCCTTCGCGACGAAAGGCTCCAGCAGCGGCTCTTCGCGAAGGAAGACCTCACCCTCCAGAGCGCCTTCAGCGAAGCCGTGGCGTTCGAGAGAACCTCGAAGACCTTCCCCAGAGCGAGGACCGACGCAGTCCACCACGAGGAGCTGGACCCCGACCGGCAGGACGAGGGAGAAGCGTTCCAGCTGCGCCGCCCAACAGGGGCAACCAACCGCGCGCCGCAACAACCCCGAGCGCCCGAACGATCCCCAGCGACGGAGAGACCGCCGGCCACCAAATGCGCCAGCTGCGGCGACCCCCACGACAGAAGGGACTGCCAGTACCGGACCTGGGACTGCCGGAGCTGCGGAAAGACCGGCCACATTGCAAGGGCTTGCCGAGCCAAGTCCAACCGCCGGAGGCCGACCACGCACCACGAGTCGGCGGAGTTCCACTCCACAGCCTCCAGAACCCTACAGGTACTGAACTTGCCCCTCGCCACCCCCGACAAGATCAAAATGGCGGTCCTCATCGAAGGGAACCCCTGCCAAATGGAGGTGGACTCAGGTTCCTCCATTTCCATTATAGCAGAGGAGACCCTGAGGAAACTGTGCCCCCGCCAGCGGCTTCAACTAAGGCCGGCGGACTTCATACTCCGGGACTTTCAGAAGAACCCGGTGCAAATCGTGGGGTGGGCCCGGGTGCAAGTCGAGCGGGGGTCCTTCTACGGCCCGCTGGACATCCTGGTGGTAAAGCGCCAGCTTACCACCCTGCTAGGACTGGCGTGGTTCAAGCCCTTGGGGATCCGCTTGGAGGGGGTGGGGCAAACCTTAACACCCAGGGGGTTCGGGGAGATATGCCAAGAGTTCCCAGACATGTTTGACGGCTCCCTGGGGAGCTACAAAGGGCCGGCCATCTCCCTACCACTAGACCCGACGGTCAGGCCGATCCGGCTCAAGGCGAGGCGGGTCCCGTTCGCCTTGAAACCAAAGATAGAGGCTGAACTAGACCACCTCACTGCCCAAGGGGTCCTGGAGCCGGTGGACTACGCCACCTGGGAGACTCCCATCGTAACCCCGATCAAGCCAAATGGGGAGGTGCGGATCTGTGCCGACTATAAGTGCACAATAAATAAGGCACTGTAGGATAACCCCTACCCAGTGCCGGTGGTGAGCCACGTCTTGGCTGCCCTAGCGGGGTTGAAGATCTTCGGGAAGCTGGACCTGGCACAGGCCTACCAACAGCTCCCGGTAGATACTAAGACAGCGGAGGCCCAAACTATTGTGACACACAGGGGGGCCTTCCGAGTGCGGAGGCTACAGTTCGGGGTTAGCGTTGCTCCGGGGATTTTCCAACGTATAATGGACGCTCTCCTTAAAGGGATCCCCGGAGTCCAACCGTTCTTCGATGACGTTTTAATCGCCGCCCCAGACTCCGAAGAATTCAGCAACCGCCTAAGAGAGATGCTCCGCCGGTTCCAGGCAGCGGGTCTCAAGGGAGAAATGCTTGCTGGGGGTACCACGGTGGAGTTCCTGGGTTTCGCCATAGACGCAGCGAGAATCCACCCAACGGAGGAAAAGACCCGAGGCATCGTGCAAGCCCCGGCCCCCACCTGCAAAGCGGAGCTACAAAGCTTCTTGGGGGTGCTTAATTTTTACCATTCATTCCTCCTCCACAAGGCAGCCCTAGCAGAACCCCTACACCGGTTGCTGGACAAAAAAGCCCCTTGGGTTTGGGGCAAACAACAAGCCGCTGCGTTTCAGACGGTCAAGGACGTCCTGGTGTCCAATGCGGTGCTCCACCATTTTGACGAGGGCCTCCCCGTCATCCTGGCTTGCGATGCGTCGCCTTATGGGTTGGGAGCAGTCCTGGGGCACCAACTCCTGGACGGGAGGGAGGTACCGGTAGCGTACTACTCCCGCACACTCACACCGGCCGAGCGCAATTACGCGCAGATAGACAAGGAGGCTCTGGCAATCGTGGCGGGGGTCCGCAAGTTCCATGATTATCTGTATGGGCGGAGGTGCACAATAGCTACGGACCATAAGCCGCTCTTAGGTCTGTTGGCCCCAGACCGCCAAACCCCCCAAATACTTTCACAGCGCGTGTTGAGGTGGAACCAATTCCTCAACTCATACACGTACACACTGGTCCACCGGGCCGGCAAGGCTATGGGCCACGCGGACGCGCTCAACCGCTTGCCTCTACCCGTCACAGAACCTGACCCAACACCCGCACACCTGGTCATGTTGGTCAAATCCCTCCCGGAACAGCCCCTCCACGCCGCGGAGGTCGCAAAGGCTACAGGGAGGAACAAAACACTGGCAAGGGTTCTCGACTGGGTGGTGAGGGGGTGGCCAGAAGGGAACATGGGGGAAGAGTTTAAGCCCTACAAAATGAGGAGAGAGGAGCTAGCAGCCCACAAAGGGTGCATCTTATGGGGAAGCAGGGTGGTGGTTCCCCCCCCCCCCCACTGCAGAAGCGAGTTCTGGAGTCACTCCACGAGACCCACCCCGGCATAGTCAGGATGAAGGCTCTAGCCAGGAGCTACATCTGGTGGCCGGGGATGGATGAGGAGATCGAGAACTGGGTGCGGAGGTGCAGCGCATGTCAGGAGTCACGCCCCGAGCCACCAAGCGCCCCGGTCACACGGTGGGAAACCACTAGGAAACCTTGGTCCAGGCTCCACTTAGACTTTGCGGGGCCCTTCCAGGGACAGATCTTTCTGATCATGGTGGACGCCTACACCAAATGGCTGGAGGTCATTCCAGTAGCGTCCACTTCATCAGCAGCCGCAATATGGGCACTGCGCCGGGTCCTTAGCACCCATGGTATTCCGGACACTATTGTCACAGACAATGGGGCGGCTTTCACCTCTGGGGAATTTCAGGCATTCCTGCAGAGGTACCTGATTAGACACATAAGGTCTGCCCCGTTCCACCCGGCCACCAACGGACAGGCGGAGCGGATGGTCCGAACGACCAAGGAAGCCCTGGGCCGGATAGTGCAGGGTGACTGGGACCACAGACTAGCCGCCTTCCTGTTCGACAACCGGGTAACCCCCAACCCGGTCATGGGGGTAAGCCCGGCAGAGCTCCTCATGGGGCGCAAACTCATCACGAGGCTCGACAGGCTACACCCCGACCAAGCCTCGGACATCCGAGGGGCCCCGGAGGTCCGGGAGGCAGCCCGAGGGTTCTTCGCGGGGGACCCCGTGTTCGCACGAAACTACGCCCAGGGACCCATGTGGGTGGCGGGTCGGGTGAGGCAGGTAATTGGGACCCGTCATTACGAGGTATCCACAGAGGGGGGCCAGACTCTTCGGCGGCACATCGACCAGCTGCGCCACCGCACTCTACCGAAAGGGCCGATCAACGTGGAGGAGGAAGTACCAGGGAGAGAGCCGGCTAGGGGTCTGCCAGAGGCCACAGCGCCAGCACCGACCCTGCCCGCCATCGAACTCCCCGGACCAGCAGAGGCCGAGCGACCCACAGAGATCGACCAGCAACCCACAGCAGCCTCGGCCCCCGGAGGGACTCCCACGGCCGAAGCAGCGCCGACACCACAGGCAGCTCCTAGACGATCCACCCGGGAGCGCCGACCTCCCGCCTACCTAAGAGACTATGTACAGCAACTAGGGGGGGAGGGGTGTAGTGTATCTAGATAACGATACAACGCAATAACGCAACAACATAAAACCAGCCAGCGCGACCCTGTGCAGAGCGACCGAGCTGTCCCCGGGCTGCTCAGCGCAGGGCACGAACTCCCAGCCAATCACCAGCTGTGGCGGGAAGTTCAACAGGCCAGGATTGGACTGGCCTGTCTGGAGGGAGGTTCCCGGAGTTGTACATAAGCGGGACCCGGCCCGCGTGTTCCCTCTCTTGTAACATGCCTCCATTAAAGCATGTTGCCCTACCAACGTCTCCTGTCTCAGTACGTTACAGCTGTCATATCAGTGATAATGACTGTACTTATCCCCCAACCAACAGGCCTCAAACCTGCCTATGAAAAAAAAAATTCAGTCACAATGAAGCCAAGACAGCCTCTACAATGTCATAATGCTCCATGTTGCTTAGGAAATGAGACAAGTTCTGTAAAAAGCCAGGATCTCTGGCCTATCCTCAGAGGCTACCTTCCCCTGTGGCCTGCTGGACTGATCTCAGTCCTCTCTCTTTCCCCTCTTGTTAGCAGAGGTTACCTGCCAAAGGTAGAAGATGGCAAAATGTGTAACATTCCCTTACAGGATCCAGGTGCACCCTCTAATTTGGAGAGGCCACCTGCCAAAGGTAAGCAAGGTAGGTAAATTTCTCTTCCAGCACAATACGATCCTCCCAGATATGGGACGATCCTCCCCGATACGGGAGCCCTTACTTTATGAACCTCTGAGAGAGCGGCTGAAGACAGAAGATGCCGTGGGCTTCTCTCTGCAGAGGCAACCTTGCCGAAGATTCCACTCACTGAATGCTCCCTCAGGATCCCGAAGATGATGTCTGTTCATCACAAGAAGTTCCTTGTTGTCACTGCAGTGCCCACCATTTTAACCAACCAGACAGTGCAGGCTTGCTTTGCCAGTTGCTGCTATTTGGAGCTGAGAAGGAATTTTTCCCTGGTAGTCCCAGGCTTTTCGCCTTCTCTGCACTGCCTTCATTTGACAGATGGCCTGTCTTGATGGCATCTGACAAATGAGCTAAACTGTGGGCAATCTAATAAATGTCATAATTTAACCATATCACCTTGGTCTTGGGTCTTTACTGCCTGGAATTGTCTCTTTTGTAACGTCCTTTGTTGGGACAAAGACCCCTTAAAATGAGGGGAAAGTGGGACTTAAGTGAGGCCTAATAAGGGAAGGTCCGACTCAGGCCTGGGTGGTGTGGGGGGCAGTGTGGTATAGTGGTTGGAGTGACGAACTGGCTTCTGGTAGAGCAGGATTCAGTTCCCATTTGTGCCATGGAAGCTTGCTAGGTAGCCATGGGCCAGTCACACGAGGACTGCCCTCCTCCAGGTAAAAATGGCTACTTTGGAAGGTGAACTCTATGACGTTGTACTTGAGGAGGTCCCTCCCTTCCCCAAACTCCATCCTTTCCAGACTCCAAACCCCCTACCCCCCCAAAATAATCTCCAAGTATTTCACAACCTAGAGCTGGTAATGCAGTCACATCCTACCTCACAGGGTTATTGTGAAGCTATAATAGAGGAGAGGAAATGCTGTCAGCCACTCTGGATCCTCTCTGGGGAGAAAGGTGGGGTATCGGTCAATCAATCAAGACATATTTTTAAAAACCTACCATCTTGTTGGCAGATGCTGTACCAGAGATGCCGTTGATGCTAGCAGCTTCAAAATCAGTAGACAAGCTTAAAAGTAAAGTGTCTGACAGAAGAAAAATAACAGAAGTGCATGGAAAAGGATTCAGACTTCAGTATGCCTGAGGAAAATGTTAAAATATTCTATTTTTTTTAAATTAAGTCAAAAACATGTCATACCTTTCAAAATAACCCAGCACATTACACAAGGTTTCACCCCCTTTGAATTTGTCAATGGGGCTGGATGGTGAAACAAATGAGGGAGGGGAGCACCTCTCAGGCTGTCTAATGGGGGAACTAAGCCGTCAGCTTCATGGTTCATTCCTGGAGATTTAGGGGCAGGCAAGGTTTGGAGAGGGGAGGGGCCTCAGCAGGGTCCAGCATCCAGTCTCGCCCAGTGGCCAACCAGTTCCTCTGAGCAGCCAACAGCCGGGCACAGAGGCTACAAAGGGTCACTATAGCACATTGCCAAGTGTGAAATTCACCTGACTCAGTACAAGACAGCTTGCATAACTTCACAGTTAAATTTAGGCAAAAACCCTGCTGTGTTGCAGTCATGAGGGAAGTGACCTAGAGGACTATGGGATTTATTCAACAGAAGATCAACGCCTCACATGACCCTGTCAGGTGATCTACAGATGCACCATGTGGAATTTGGACAGGGGTTGCCCCAAGTCTACAAACAGGAAAATTCTTTCCTAATAAGTGTCTTGGGCAGGGGTCGTTTTGTAGAAAAATAGGTGGTATAACTCATTAGCATATACCCCCCCCCAGCCAAAAGCAACCCAACGCAAGAAAGGAGCCCCAGGTGAGCGAGGCCTGCTTGAGCTGGCTAGAGATCCAGCCAGCCCAAGCAGGCTTTACTCACCTGGGGCTCTCCTTGACCGCCGCCTCCACAGTCAAAAGACCAATAAGCCACCCGCTACCCCAAACCACATACAGAAATAAATAAGTGGAGAAAGGGTGGCGCGGGCTTCTCCAGGGGTTAATGAGGGTTGCTGGGGGTGTGGCAAAGCTCCTGGTGGCTGTCTGGCTACCCGCTCTCCTAATCCAGGGATTGTTATGCAGCTGCACCTACTATTCAATGGACAAGGTAGGTGGGGGGAAGTAATCAGAAAGGTCCAGGAGCTGTGCTCCTGTGAGCTCCTGCTGAATTCAAGGCCCAGTCTTGGGGATTAGTTCAGGCCTGGGTTGCTAGACTTCAGTTTCCAATCAGGCTAGGAAGAAGAAACCAGTAGAACTGGCCACCCATTCTGAAGCCCTCTGCTACGAAGCTGTTTAAGATGGAGGCAAAGGGAGACTGTAAGCAAGAGACCAGAAGGAGACAGACTGGGAAGGGCAGCCATGAAGGAGCTAGACCACTTAGGACTAGTGTTCCCTCTAAGCTGAGTTTTTAGCCTCCAGCTCACACATTTTTGCCTCAGCTCAGAGCAAACTAATTTATGCAGTAGCTCACAACTTTAATGCCAGTAGCTCACAAAGTAGAATTCTTGCTCACAAAGCTCTACAGCTTAGAGGGAGTATTGCTTAGGACGTGTCACTATTGGTGACCAAGATCTAGATAACTGATGCAATAGCATGTCCCATTATGATGGGTGGGTGTGAAAGATGGACAATGAAGAAAGCTGACAGGAAGGTTTATTCCTTTGAAATGTGGTGCTGAAGGAGGCTTTTACAAATACTGTGAGCTGCCGCCAAAGGCAAATGGGTGGGTTCTAGAACAAATCAAGTCTGAACCCTCCCTAGAAACCAAAATAATTAAACTGAGGCTGTTGTAATTTGGTCATATTATGGGAAGACAAGACTCCCTGGAAAAGACAATAACCGGGGGTGGAATCCTAGCAGGAGGCCTTTTGCATATTAGGCCATACCCCCCTGATGTAGCCAATCCTCCAAGAGCTTGCAAGGCTCTTTTTTGTAAGCTCTGGGAGGATTGGCTACATCATGGGGGTGTGGCCTAATATGCAAAGGAGCTCCTGCTAGAATTCCACCCCTGACAATAACACTGGGAAAGTCAAAGGCAGCAGGAAAAGAGGAAGCCCCAATAGGAGATGGCTTGATTCAGTGTAGGAAGCCAGGGCGCTCAGTTTTGCATTACCTGAGCAAGGCAGTTAATAGTAAGGTTGCTAATCCCCAGTTGGCAGCAAGGGTTCCCCCAGTGCCCACCAACACCTTTGCTGATGCCCACTAAAAAAAGTCTAATGCTCTCGTCTGCATCCGCTCTGTTCTGTCCACATCCTTTGTGAAGCGAGGCTTCTGGACTTGCACAAAGGACTATGACATCTTGTGACTTCAAAACTGCATTTGCCTTTTTTGCTGCTGCATCACAATGACTGCTCATACTTAGCTTGTAGTCCAACCATATCACAAGATCTTGCTCACACACTGCTATCCAGAATTGTATCCCTCATCCAGTATGTGTGCTTCTCAGTTTTCTTACCCAGATGTGAAAGAAAGACACAACACAAATATATAAGGTAAACCATTCAACTTCAAAGAGGCAGCCCTAAAACATCTGCATGTTCTCCTATGAGCCTAACTACATAGGACAGTGTTTCCAGGTCTGCTCTGGATTCAAAGAGGCATAGGAAATGCAATGACTTTGTTACCTTTGACTCCTTTGCATATTAGGCCACACCCCCATGATGTAGCCAATCCTCCTGGAGCTTACAGTAGGCCCTGTACTAAGAGCCCTGTAAGCTCTTGGAGGATTAGCTTCATCAGGGGGTGTGGCCTAATATGCAAAGGAGTTTCTGCTACAAAAAAGCCCTGGATACAAGTTTGTATCTGACGCAGCGACATTTGGCTCTTGGAACCTTATTACCACCACCCCGTTTGTCTGTAAGGCGCTACTGGACTTGTATCTAGCTGTATCATATTATCTTGAATTTCCATTGCAAAAAGGTGGGACATTTATTGAATGAATTAATGGAGCTCCATACCTTTATAGTGGTTAAGGTGGTGATCTGGCATTCTCAGTGGGGATGACTCTGTCCCCCACCTGTCACAAAAAGATACTAGCCTGCTTCACAGAACTGTTGTAATGGCTAAGGAAAAAAAGTTGTATCCAAAGTACTTGGGGAAAGTAATATACATACTTTTTGTTCGTTGGAAACTCTGTGCGTGTGGTTGGATCCAGATAAGATTGTAATTCTTCAAAAAAAAACATTTAAAAAGCCCTCTAAAGAAATTTCTTTGTTATTTCCAGCGCACAGTTCAAATCATGCAAAACAGATTGTCTTTTGGGAATATAAATCTCTCATGTATTTTGGTGCCACCATGTGGTAAACGTTGGCATTGCACCTTGAAATTTCAAGATTGTGGGCAGACAAGCAGATTGCGTTGCAGGACCCAGGGATCCTGCCCTGCATTGCTGTGCTTGCTGATGGAGTACTTCACTCTGTACAAGCATGGCTCTGAAGTTATGTCTGTACATCTGAACTCAACTGTGATCCAAAGCTTTTTATCACAGACTTCCCTAAATTAACTGGTAAAGCCTGAGATCAGAAACTTCAGTAAACCACCTAGCAGTGTTAGCAGAGCAAACAGGATGTAGGCCTCTTGAGAGTCAGTTTGCTGTAATGGTTAAGTGAGAGAACCGGGTTTGATTCCCCGCTCCTCCACCTGCACCTGCTGGCATGGCCTTGGATTAACCATAGCTCTGGCAGAGGCTGTCCTTGAAAGGGCAGCTGCTGTGAGAGCCCTCTCCAGCCCCACCCACCTCACAGGGTGTCTGTTGTGGGGGAGGAAGGGAAAGGAGATTGTGAGCTGCTCTGAGACTCTAATTCAGAGAGAAGGGTGGGGTATAAATCTGTGCTCTTCTTCTTCTAAAGTATGACTGGGAGGACTGGTGGGGGGGGGGAATCTGTTGTGGGGGAGAGAAGGGTGCAGGGTTCAGAATCTGTGTCTGGAACAGGGGTCCTTAACACAGTGCCCATGGGTGCCATTCCACCCGATAGCTATCCCGGAAACCCACCAAGTCTTTTTTAGGAAGTGAGTGAGGTCAGGTGGTGTTCCTGTCCAGAGGGGCTGGAGATCTAACCGGTTATGCCAATTCAAATAACATTACTTGGGCAGCAGCTGCTACTACAGTGTTGGTTTTATTCTCTTCCTCATTTGCTTTCACAATTAATTTTTTAAAAAGACTCCCGTTATCCCCCAAACCTTGGGCTTGGCTCTGTGTGTGTGGTTGGTGCCTCCTCCCACAGTGGCCATTTTCAGTGCAGTCCAGAGGCGAGTTACTCCAGTCTAAGACCACTGAAGTGAATGGGCTTAGACTGGAGTAACTCGTTTTAGGATTGCACTGTTTGTGGCCCACCTCCCACAGCAGCCATTTTCTGGTGGCACTCAAAGGTGCCCACAGAGTCAAAAAGGTTGGGGACCCCACTACAGCAGATGCCCTCCTACTGTCAGCCTTCAACAAAAGTCATCACTGTGTTTTTTTTTCAAGTTTTGTCTCCATAACCACAAGGACTGGAAACTTGATGAATATACATATTTTCCCACTGCCTGACCACTGCCAAGCCACTGTTTTGGACTTGGATTCAGTGCATCACAATGCAAACACAGCCTGCGGATTTTTGGCTACTGGAAAAAAAACCTGGAAATCTGAGGCACTGATCCACATTGGTGTATTTTTTGTTAGCACCGGCTGTTTATTTATCTACATTATTTATAACCTGCTTTTCTTGCTGGGATGTAGGGTGGATTACACAGAACAGGATGGGACATTTAATAAAAACTGCAATAGGATTTGGATTGCAGAAATCTGGGACCAGCCAGAGACCAGCAACATAGTTGAGACACAGAATAAGCATTAGCAAACGGGTGGCCAAACTTGCCTAATGTAAGAGCCACGTAGACTAAACGTCAGATGTCTGAGAGCCACAAGACATGAACATCAAGGGAAGGAAGGCAAATAGAGGTGGAAAGAACGCAACTTTGCTGGAGCTTGCAGCTGACTTGGCTTGGAGAAGTGATTTAAAGATGCCTTCTCCAAGCTGACCGATGGGGTGGTGGGGGCTTTGAGAACCACACAGTATGTGTGCAAGCGCCACATGTGGCTCCCAAGCTGCAGTTTGGCCACCCCTGTATAGCGAGATGAAGCAAAATTTACATAGCAGGATCCTACTTAAAGTATGAACTCTTCACAGTAGTGCAGTCCACAGTCCCAAGCCATTTCGCTAAGAGTACAGCCCTATTACCTGTGCAAAAAAGTGCTCTTGAAAAATTCAGTCTGCAGAAAGCCAGAAGAGTGACTGTACATTAATTCCAGTAGTAACAAAATTTTAGATCAGGAAGCTCCAGCAAAGAGAATTAGCACAGTTAAATATTTAGAGTGTCAGACTCGGACCAGGGAGACCCAGGTTCAAATCCCCTCTCTGCTATGGAAGCTGGCTGAGGTGACCTTGGGTCAGTCAAACACTCTTAACTTCACCTATCCCACAGGGTTGTTGTGAGAAATAAACAAGAGATATTGTAAAGTGTAGGATTTATTAATTCATAGAGCAGAAAGTTCTGGCCACCAAGCAAGCTGAGCAAGGCCATCTTAGCAACGGCGCTGCCCCTTCCTTGATTCCAGGTATCTGCCACAGAAACCACCTGCGATATCACAAAGCTCGGTTTCCACCTGCTGATGTCACCAAGGCAACGTGCTTCCCTTCCAGTTAAGGAAAGTGCCGCTGTGTTCATCACTGAGTTTGGAAAGTACATTCAGGATCCCTTGAACGCTCTCAGTCACGGTCAAGTCGGCCTGCAGGAATCAACCAGAAGCAGCGTATGAGCCACACAGCTAATGCCCGTCTCTTTATTCGCATGCTGGGTGGGACATTTCCCCTATCTTGACCTCTGTGCCATCCTGATAGGAAGCCGAGGACTCTGATAAAGCCCAAAGCCAATCCAGCAAGTAACTGCACTCAGCAGAGGCTGGACTACAAGATCCAAGTCCCAGTGAAACTGGAGTGACACTTCCTGATGACCCCTGGCAACAGAGAGCCAGTTTGGTGTAGTGGTTATGTGCGCGGACTCTTATCTGAGAGAACCAGGTTCGATTCCCCATTGCTCCATATGCACCTGCTGAAATGGCCTTGGGTTAGCCATAGCTCTTGTAGGAGTTGTCCTTGAAAGGGCAGCTTCTGGGAGAGCTCTCTCAGCCCAACCCACCTCACAGGGTGTCTGTTGTGGGGGAAGGAGATAAAGGAGACTATAAGCCACTCTGAGACTCTGATTTGGAGAGAAGAGCGGGGTATAAATCTGCAGTCTTCTTCTTCTGTAGCCACACTGATCAAGAAAGACAGAATCTGATCTACTATGTCTGTCTCTGGACAATCTCTTTAATCATCTTCCCTAAGGACCAAGGAGGCCAGAACAGGCATTTAGATATTGTCTTGAAACTTCACCAGGTACATTGTTAATGTTTGGAAGTCAAGGAATGGGCTGCCAGTGACCCTATCAAGTTTAAATCACTATAAAACAAAACAACTACAACCAAAGCCTGATTTGTTAAGAAAAGAACGACAACTTCAGCTTTATGTTGCAAGATATGGGCACCTTGCATGATCAGAGGCAGACTGAATCCCAGAGCCAGGAGGCAACATCAGGGGAAGGCCTCAGCCTCTATACCTTGTTACTGGCCCTCCAGAGGACCTGGTTGGCCAATATGCAAGACAGAATGCTGGACCAGACGGACCACTGGCGCGATCCAGCAGGGCTCTTCTTATGTTCTTATGAAGACAACCCATGACTGAGAGTTCCATCTCTCTTTGATTTTTTTTTGTTTTGGTATTTTTGTATTTTTATGCGCATGCGTGTGTGCGTGCATGCACCTGGAAGTCGTGGTGACCTCAGGTGATTGACCCTACTGGGGGCATGGAAGATATTCAAAGAGATGACTGAATAAAGCCTTCCCCTGCCTTCAGATCTGGTATTCCAAGGAGGTCTCCCATCCAGGTACTTGTCAGAGTTGGCCCTGTTTAGCTTCTCAGATCTGACGAGATCAGGCTTGCCGGGGCTATCCAAGCCAGGCCCATCTCTCTTTGAATTCACGTCCTGCTTATATCTAACATGTGCTTTGTAACTGTGAAACTCCTTAATGACAGAGGATGGCAATTCTATTGCACAAATCCTTCCCAGGAGGGAAACACTTTGTGTGAACAAACACTTCTTGTTTCTAGAATGAGAGCTGTTGTCCACCTCTGGCCTAAAGAACCACCACCCAGAGTTGCAATTCTCACTCCATGAAGGCAGCAACAATCCCACAGTCAACTAGAACTTTCTAGGACTTCTGCCACACAGACAATTCCCCACTGTGGACTTCTTGCAGCTGGAAAAGATGCCCAGGCATTTGCTACAGTCATGGATGAAGCATCCACACCAGGGGATTCTCCAGTCTTTCCTTATGTCCTTGCACCTGCTGTCCCCTCCTCCCCCTAATGCCACCAAAAGACTTTCTGCCTTTCAAAAAACCAGCCCATCATCAGAGCTTGCAAGCTAAGCAGGGCTGGCCATGGTTAGTCCTTGGAGGGGAGACCACCAAGGAAGCCCAGGGCTGCTATGCAGAGGAAGGCAATGGCCAACTGCACCTGTTTCTCTCTTGCCTTGGAAACCCCATGGTCCTGGGGGGTGTCTGGGAGTCAGATACAACCCAATGGCAGGTATACTGCAATGGTGTTATAGTGCTTTAGCCAGAACTCATTTGCATATTAGGCCACACCCCCTGACACCAATTCAGCCGGAACTGTGTTCCTGCTCAAAAAAAGCCCTGGGCTATAGCGATATACCTACTACAGATTTTGAAAAAGCCAGTTAAAACCTCACAAGTAGCAGGAGAGTGGGGAAATGGCAGGTGTAAGGCCACACGGAGGGAAAACGGAGCCAGATATGGGCAAGAAGGTTTGGATATCTGCACGTTTCTGTCCACACTGGAGAGAAACCCACATTCATGGTGATGTTTTGAGAAAGACAGGCGCAAAACGGGTTTGAAAACCACTGGGGGAAACCTGGGAAAATCACTGAAGAAGCATGACAAAAGATGCCTCATAGGTGCTAAAAACAACCCCCCTCCCCAAAAAAGCCAGCATGGAGCAAACCTCTGCATGGGAAGCAATTTAGGAGCCCTTCTATAACTTATCCATTAATATCCATCCCTCTCCTCCAGTTTGGTGTAGTGGTTAAGTGTGTGGACTCTTATCTGGGAGAACCGGGTTTGATTCCCCACTCCTCCACTTGCACCTGCTGGAATGGCCTTGGGTCAGCCATAGCTCTGGCAGAGGTTGTCTTTGAAAGGGCAGCTGCCGTGAGAGCCCTCTCAGCCCCACCCACCTCACAGGGTGCCTGTTGTGGGGGGAGAAGATATAGGAGATTGTAAGCCACTCGGAGTCTCTGATTCAGAGAGAAGGGCCAGGTATAAATCTGCCTTCTTCTTCTTCTTCTCCCCCAAAGAGCACTCACCTTTTGGCCGCCCATGTCGGTCTTCACCCATCCTGGATGAACCACTGTGCACAGAATCCCGTCCTCCTTGTAACTCACAGCCTGGCACCGGGTCAGCATGTTAAGAGCGGCCTGCAAGAAAGGAAAGGAGACGACAAGGAGCAAGCGGGGACACAAAGCGAGCAAAGCACTGGACTGCACGAGCCTGGCAGATGGAGTCCAAAGCGTTTTTTTTCACGACACGGAGAACTTTGATTTGCAACCCAGTATGTGCTCACCGGGGGAGAAGCAGCAAATCCAAACACCGCCCCCCCACCCTGAGGATTATACCTGGATGAGACACACATTTGCAGGCACAAGGTGTTCTTTTATCATATAAAATGCCACATACCTTGCAGGCTGAGAGTATTTCCAGTTTCCACATTCAACGCACGAAGCTGCCAGATACCGAATCTGGCCACTGGTCCGGCAAGGTCAGTACTCAGACCAGCGGCAGCTCTCCAAGGACCCCGGTGAAGGTCTTTCACATCACCTACTGCTTGACCCTTTTCGCTGAAGGCTTTCTGGTGCCAAGCAGATACTCTGCTACTGAGCCACAGGCCCTCTGCATGAGAAGGGCCATCTACTCCACTAGATGTGTGGACAGCCAAGGAGGCCAGTTTATTTATAGAGTTGCCAGGTCTTCTCTTTGTAGCAGCAAGGAGACTGGGGGAAGGGCATTCCAGAAGAGGGCTGGATGTTGCATAAGAGGGCTGGATGTTACATGCGACATCCCCAACACAATGACGTTATCCAGAAGTGACATCATTGCATCACTGATGTCCTGGTTTGGGGGCAAAACTCTATGGCGGGGGGGGGGGGAGGGTTGGCTTCAAAACCAATGAGTTTGTCCAAAAACCAAGGTCACTGCATGACTTCCCCAACGTGATTACATCACCCAGAAGTGGGAGGGGGGGCTTTGCACGATAAAGTCACTGTTTGGGGGTGGGGCTTCCCCTGCCAGCTACCTGGCTAGTAGTGGGCCAAAGCTCTCGAGAGCAGGTGACCCCCCCCCCGCCAAGACCTAGCAATCCTATTCACTAGTAGCACAGAAGTCATGATACTTAGGGAGGAGGTGGGGAAATGACAAAAATGGCACCTACCTTGTTGCAGCGGTACGGAATTGAAGGCTTAACGTATGACAGGGGGACTAACTCGATGGAACCCAAGTAGGAGGTAATGTTGATAATGGCTGCCCGTCTGCAGCTCAGCCCTTTCTCGGAGCTTCCTTGGGCTGCCCTCTTTAACAGAGGCAGGAAAGCCTGGAAAGGGGGCGGGGAGAGAAAGATCATATGAGTGGCTAGGGGAGGGGCCAGGGCACCCGCTCCCGGTGGCATTTCAGTTTGCTGAAATGTGTAACTCAGTGTAACTCAGCATGGCTTCCAGTGGGACATTCCATAGTGGGGCAAAGTTACCCAACTCGGAATGTTTCAGTCCAACCTTCACAACAGATCTTGTAAGCTAAGCAAGGTTGGTTGGCCCTGGTTAGTCCTTGGATGGGAGGCCCCCAGGAAGTCCTGGGTTGCTAATGGCCAACCACCTCTGAGTGTCTCTTGCCTTGAAAACCCTACGGGCTTGCTGTACACTGGCTCCAACTTGATGGCATCTTCCACCCCCATACAATTTCCAGTTGTCCTGAACACACCACCCATGTTCCTCTCTTGCCTTGAAAATCCTAGGGGGTTACCATCAGCAGCGAGGTTTTTTTAAAATTGTCTTTTTTTAAATTAAACTTATCCTAGGACCAGATTCAGACAGGCGAAGTTCAAGAAGTAGAGTGACACTCCATTACTGCATTTTGTCTTTATTGCATATTTGTTTGTTTGTTTTCCCCCTTTCTCCTTCTTTTCTGGGAAGTTAGTTCACCCTGTGCATGCCATGCATTCTGTAATGTGTCAGTATGTGTTCTCTATGTAGGGAGTTTATTTTGCAGTGAGTTGATGGAATTAGAGTCTGGTAGCATCTTAAAGAACAAGAAAAACTCCCAGGGTATCAGCTTTCACGGGTCCAAGACCTCATTTCCTGAACTTCTTCCAGCTGCTACCAAGTTTGGAATTAATATGAACACTGAGGCAATGTGTAACAATTAAAACCAGTCAATACAACAGAAACATTTCAGGAAAACAAAGCACACAACAAAACAAGGCAAGCAAACAGCCAACCCAAGATAATAAAGTGAAAACAAGTAGTGATTAAAAAAATAAAACACCTATGCCAACAAAAATAAGCCAAGCCAATTAAAAGGACCACAGCATACAATAAAAAAAACCCAAACAGAGCCATCTAAGACAGGGGTGTCGAACCCATTTGCTATGAGGGCCAGATCTGACATAAATGAGACCTTGTTGGGCCGGGCCATGTCAGGTTGGACCGGGCCATGTTGGGCCGGGCCGAGCGATGCTGGGCCGGACCATGTGTATACACCTATTTAAGATTAGGTAGCAGGGATATAAACTTTATAAAGGACACAGACAACCCCAAATTTATATATTAAAAAACTTAAAACATGCTTAAAACATTAGCACTTATGGTTTTAAAAATACTTTCTTTGTATTTCTCCCATGGGAACTGGGCAAAGGAAGCTCTGGTTCTTTTCTTCCTTCCCCAGGGGACTGGGTGGGGAAGGAGTCTCAACCAATAGAAGGAAGAGAGGCTTGGCTCAGTAGCTCTGCTATACGATTGAGAGAGCCTGGCAAAGCAAACTATTCCTCCCCTTTCTTCCCAAGGGAGGAGCCTCAGTCAGTGGAGAAAATAGAGGTTTTGCTCTGTAGCTCCTGAGCAATTGAGCAAATTTTGCAAAGCAAGCTGTTATGCAGAAGGAAGCAAGATACAGGGAGAAGGAAGCAGATGACAGCCAGCTGCTCGGGGGCCTGATAGGAGCCCTCCAGGGGCCCGAACTGCATATTCAACACCCCTGATCTAAGATTATATTAATAAAACAGGTCTGAGGGTAGGAGCAGACCATGAAACAACTAAAAAGAAGATCCTTAGTTAAAAACCTTCCTAAAGAGAAATGTTATGGCCTGAAAGTAAGGCAGGTACCAGGCAAGTCTCAAATGGGAGGGCATTCCAAAGGTAAGGTGCCCCCACCCAAAAATCCCTGTCTCTGGTCACCACTTGCCTTATCTTTGCAAGTGGGCAAGTACAGAGAGCAGAACTTGGGGTGGTCTTAATTGGCAAGGTGGACAATATGATAGCTGTGATAGGATTCTTTTCCCATGTGACTTGTGACCAGGTAAATAGAAGTCACAGATGTTCTGCCAGTTTGTCATGAGCCCTGAGGAGGAGGAGCTGGAAGGGTTAACAGACCTGGAAGAGTTGCCAGCCAGTTCCTCAGCTGAACAAACAGCAGCTGGCCCATCAATTGGAGAGCCAGTTTGGTGTAGTGGTTAAGTGTGCGGACTCTTATCTGGGAGAACCGGGTTTGATTCCCCACTCCTCCACTTGCACCTGCTGGAATGGCCTTGGGTTAGCCATACCTCTGGCAGAGGTTGTCCTTGAAAGGGCAGCTGCTGTGAGAGCCCTCTCCAGCCCCACCCACCTCACAGGGTGTCTGTTGTGGGGGAGGAAGGTAAAGGAGATTGTGAGCCGCTCTGAGACTCTTCGGAGTGGAGGGTGGGATATAAATCCAATATCTTCTTCTTCTTCTTCAATCACTCTCCAGGCACCAGTGTCAGCTGTTGATGATCAATCTCCTCCAAGCTCTCCTCCTCCCATCTCAAGAGTTTGAAGCAGGCTCTGGAAAGAACTTTCAGAGCGAAGACATGAGGCACACCGATGCTTCAGATCTCTCAGCCCTGAGTTCTAGCAGAGTCACTGCCACCCAGGGAGCAGGCTGATTGAGACTCCCATATAGCTCCCACCCAGGACCTGGTAACCTTGTGGAAGCAACAAGTCTATTCTCTGGCTTGCATCCACGCTCCTTCCTGATTCCTGATCTGCTTGATTTCCTTGGCACCCTGACCTTTTGGCTTTTGGACACTGACTTCTGATTCCGGTTTGTGATTCTGCATTGGTGACTTGGCTCCTGCTTGACTTCCTGGACTTTGACCTTGGACTGGCTTTGGACTCCTGCCTGCCTGCACCCTGAGAACGTGACACAGTTCAGCTGGTCAAAGTTTCTCCTTGCATGGACTCTGCAGTCCGTGCCTGTTCTGATCTCCTGCCCCCAACACTGCCTTACCTGACTCACTAACAGTGGCCCAACCACATTGGTCCGGAATCCACTTATCATGTCTTCCTCATCCACCACGTCCAATGCCACATCTTTAAAAATGCCGGCGTTGTTGATCAGCAGATTCAGTCCCGACCCTTTCAGGTGATTCTCCACACACACTGCAGCTTCTTTAATGCTTGTGGAACTCGTAGTATCTGCAAAGACAGAAGTGGAAACAACGGGTAACAGTGGGGAAGAGTTTTGGAGCATGGGGAGCAACGGGAACAGTTCTAACCTCGCTTGCTCAAGCCAGGGCCTTCAGTGACAAGAGAATGTCTTTGGGGAGACATCATTGCCTGAGAGGATTCAGCCCTTGACAAGCTGAGTCCATCCTGGGCTGGCCAGCCTTTCAAATCAACCTGCAAAACTGGTGGTGGAAAGTGCTGTCACACAACAGGGGACCAGGGAGGGCCTATTACTGGCTGCCATTATCCTGGTACGGATCTATTTGGGAGGGCCCAGAGCATCCACCCAACCCGTCTTCCCTATTAGCAAAATCTTTTAACCGTGACCAAAGAAATGTGAGGATCCAGGCAGTTTAACGAGAAGTTTAATATAAGTGCCCTATATAAGTGGGTAGTAAAACATTTAGTGCAACAGTGAATATAGAAACAGTAAAGGTCGGTGTAAAGAAATAAAAGCCCTGATGCGTCTAACCTTGGAACCTTGTTGTGGAAACAAAATTCTAAAAAAACAAAAGTTTAAATGTTCATGAAGCGCACCCGTGTGTTTCTCCTCCATTCCTCTTTTGAGAGTTCCGGCATTTCTTTTTTTCAGAAAACAAGGAGTGAAGGCAGAAGAGTCCTCAGGTCCAAGGATAAAGAACAAGAAAGGACATACCTAATTTCACCATCACCAGGTTTGGGTGTTTGGAAACCAGATTCCTGAGTTCCTGAAAAGACAGAGGCAGCAGGTAAGGAAAAAATAACAGAATGATAAATGACAAGGTAAAATTGCACCTTGTTTAGACCAAGTCGGGCTGGTGGTGGAATATGCAAGCTTTTAGATCACAGAGAACCCTTCCGCTAAAAGATTTCCCCCCACCCCCATCCAGTAAGGTCTGTGAAACTAACACCTGCCTGCTAGTAATTATATATTTGCTTAAATTTATATACTGCTGGTTGGCCATTAGAGTCTCAAAGTGGTTTGCAACTTTTAAAACCACAGGCTTTATGTCTTCTTCTCTCAGCCCCTGTTCCTTCTGGCTCTGCTTTATCTCAGCCCTCCATCTTCAGTTTGTAAAGAGAACCTACACTATTAACCTCTCAACCTTGAAGTACCGAAAATGTAAAAAGAGCATAAGGTTATTTTCTCAGACCTCCCTTGGAAACAGAAAATGTTATGGAGCTTTTCTATATGACTATTCATTTCTTCCAAATCAGGACTTCTAGATCCAAGTTTTAATTACTTTATTAAGCTTCCACTAAGTCCTTTCCCCTCATCAGCCTATTGCCAGGGATAAGAACATAAGAGAAGCTGTTGGATCAGGCCAGTGGCTCATCCAGTCCAACACTCTGTGTCACACAGTGGCCAAAACCCAGCTGCCATCAGGAGGTCCACCAAACCCGGTTAGAAGCTTCTTAAATATATATCTAGAGTGTACATTCAATTGAAAACATATTTGTATCTTTTGGGATACTGACATAAAAATCAAGATATGGGGAAAGGCAAGCAGCTGAAACGGTCTGTAGGAGAACTCTTATTTCCCAGAGAAAAAAGGAGAAATCTGGCTCCAGAAGGTAACACATTTAAAAAATTCCTTTGGCTGTTCCCCAACACGTTTTCTTAATTTAATCCTGATGACTGCCAAGCAGAGTTAAAAAAAATGACTGAGAATGGTTGGGTTTTTAAAGCTATTTTTCTGCTGTCCAAAGGTGGTTTCAGCAGGTTAAAGTGGAATGATTAATATGATGAAACATATTTCTAATCTCATGTTTGCTCTAAAGGTATCTGTTGTATTTGCCTCCAATTTCAGCCAAAGCCCTCAGCCATTTGGGAGGGCCTTTTGAGTCACAGAACTAGTGGGAACAATCCTCAATATCCGCTTTGAGCACACCAGATCAATTTCATCTCCCTCAGTTACCGGCTTGTTATTATTCCTAACCAGTGTTCCCTCTAAGCTGAGTTAGCGTGAGCTAGCTCACAGATTTTTACCTTCCAGCTCACATATTTTTGTCTTAGCTCAGGAAAAACGGCCCCAGAGCACACTAATTTATGCAGTAGCTCACAAAGTAGAAGTTTTGCTCACAAGACTGCAGCTTAGAGGGAACATTGTTTCTAACCCACTTAATTTCTAAAAATCAAGTCTTTACTGGGAAAGAGAGGCATACTGAGAGTCAATGCAGTGTCTGGGTTGGAGACTAAAACCTGGGAAACTTGGGTTCAAATCCTCACAGATAATTGAGTGACCTTGGGCCAGTCACACTTTCTCAGCCTAGCCTACTTTCCAGGGAAGGGAGAATCACCACAGTCTCCTTGGGAGGGAAGATGCTCCACAGATTTTTTTTTTTAAAGCAGCTTCTTATGAACTGGCACCTGAGGAGAATTTTCATGGACATTCACATGACAGATTACTAGAGGACAATTAGCTTTTTGAATAATTGTGTCTTCACAAATATGTCTTTAATTATTTTGTATTTGACATCTACAGTCCACCACAGAACCAATCTTCTCATGTACATCTGCTTTGTTGCCAGGGTACCTTCGCTTTGTTATAACCCACGGTCAAGACAAACCAAGAATTGTATAACAGCAGAAAGACTCACAAGTGTATTAAGCTTTGGTGGGCCAGAACCGTGGCATGAGTGTCTTGGGGGAGGGAATGCCCCCCTGGTATCCTCAGTTGACTGATTTGTTTTATGTACTTGACACAGATGCATTTCCAACTGTCTTAGGTACTGAGGCTAAACAGGCAAGACTATTTAGCATAAACTGGTTTGAGGATCTGCTTTTCGCCTTCTCTGGGAAATAATCAGTGATTTGGTCTTGAACCAGAGGGAATCATATCTGCTGTTCAGATACTGTTGTTCAGGCCTCAGATTCAGTGTGAGCTCACAGAAGCACAGCTCCTGAACCTTTCTGAGAGTTCCACCTCCTCCTTCTGAGAGTTCCACCTCCTTGTCCATTGAATAGTAGGTGCAGCTGCATAACAATCCCTGGATGAGCTCCACAACCTATTTTTCTACAAAACGACCCCTGCTGTTGTTTAATGTTTCCATTTCCAAAGAATATTCCATTTCCAAAGAATCATCTGGAGGTCATCCAGAGCAATCTTTGAGCAAACCCTAAAGCACGTTTCGCAGTTCATTATGGTTTTGCGGTCGGGTTTGGGATTATATTTGATTAACCTGCCTTTCTGTGTTTACAACCAAGAAGAAGGAGGATGGGGGCAGCACCAAGAGAATTTGTCCCATAGTTTCATTCGACAATACTTGCAAGCAGAGAACTCATAATTAATAGTTCTGTAATTAATACTACTATTCTTTTGTTGTGGTTGACCCCAAACAGGGTTGGATTCTGAAATTCATACCCCTTCTCTCTTCCCAGCTGCATCCAGAGCTGAGTTTTACGCTCGTCTTGAGTTCAGAATCACGCTTCCAAGTTAAAGCTGCAGTACAGTGTGGTTGCATTTGATGTTCAGGCTCCTTTGGATCCAACCTTGGCTTCCCAAAACTGACCACAGGAATATTATTAGGATTACTTAAAAAGCAGAAATGGCTTTACAATTTCAAAGTTGCTGCGGCATAAACTCTAGAGGGAGCAACAAAATAAACTTTGAGTCCAGCAGCACCTTTAAAGCCAACCAAGTTTAATTCTGGGTATAAACTTTTGTGTGCATGCACACTTCTTCAGGTACAGAAGTGTTTAGGCAGACGAAAGCTTATACCCAGAATTAAACTTTTGGCGGTCTTAAAGATGCTACTGCCTGGACTCAAACTTTGTCCTATTGCTTCCTTTCAGCCCCGCTACCCACCTGGATCTATCCAGTGACAGCAGTGGAGCCAGGGCTGGATTAACAATTAGGCCAACTAGGCACTAGCCTATGCCCCCTCCCACTCCGAGAGCCAGTTTGGTGTGTGCGGACTCTTATCTAGGAGAGCCGGGTTTGATTCCCCACTCCTCCCCCTGTGGCTGACTGAATGGCCTTGGGTCAGCCATAGCTCTTGTAGGAGTTGTCCTTGAAAGGGCAGCTGCTGTAAGAGATCTCTCAGACCCATCTACTTCACAGGGTGTCTGTTGTGGGGGGGGGGGGAGATAAAGGAGATTGTGACTTCTCTGGGATTCAGAGTATAGGGTGGGATATAAATCCGTTATCATCATCATGATTACACCTTTAGGGGCTCCTGACCAGCTACCCCCCCCCCCCGCCCCGTTTCCTTGCTGCTTGCAGCCCTCCCAGCCTGCACCTGCAGCCAGCAACTGAGCCACTCTTTACCCGACTTGCACGGGAAGGCTGTTGCTGGCGTCGCTAGGGGGCCTCCGCAGGGTTTAATCCGGCATTGATTCTGGGTATAAACTTTTGTGTGCATGCACACTTCTTCAGATGCAGAAGTGTTTAGGCAGACGAAAGCTTATACTCAGAACTGAACTTTTGGCGGTCTTAAAGGTGCTGCTGCCTGGGCTCAAACTTTGTTCAATTGCTTCCTTTCAGTCCCGCTAGCTACCAACTGGATCTGTCCAGAGGCAGCAGCGGGCCTTATATTTGAAAGGAAACATGCCCAGAATCGCAGTGCGCAGCTGTAGTGCACAAATCCCAGGAGCACTGATTTCAACGCAAACGCGATAGCGGCCAGGGCACGGGTTGCACAGTCAGAACTTTCAGTGCTGAAAGCGCGAAGAAGCCCCACAAATCCCAGGGCGCTTCCTTCCGTGTAAACACGCAGAGGTCGTCAATCCCTCGGCCACCCACCCCCGAGCTCCCCCGCACCTGTCCGCGCTCCCCGTCTGGTTCCCGGCTGCAGGCGAAGATCCATCGCGGCGCGTCGGGCTTGCTGAGGAGTTGCCGGACCAGCTCCAGGCCAATGCCGCGGTTGGCTCCTGTCACCAGGACGCTGCACGCTCCCAGCACAGCCATTCGCTCCGCTGCCGGCGCTGCAATGATCTGCGACAACCCGGACTGCCCGGGGAAGACCCAAAGGGCGCCCCCCGGTGGTCACACGCGGCAATCCGACAGCGCTCCGAAGCCCAGGAGCAAGTGAGAAGTACTCTGATATTTTTCTAAAAGCTGTGACACTCCTTCAATGCATTTTGCCTTTATTGTGTATATTTTTGTTTGTTTCTTTGTTTCCCCCCGTTTCCCCTTCACCCTCCTTTTCTGGAAAGCTTGTTCACCCTTTGCATTCCATGCATTCTTTAAGCTGAGGCTCTTTTGAATGTCTGTAAATATTCTCTATGTAGGGAGTTTATCTTGCAGTTTTTTATTTTGATCATATTGTACCTATTTGTCTGAATCTGAACGTGGATAATGGCATTGTCTGGGGGGAGGGGGAGTTTAAAGGGTTAAGATTTTGTGAATATTTGACTGCAATTGTATATAGGTTTTTTTTAAAAAGTTTATTTTTAAAAAGAGAATGAAAAAAGAAGTGCGTGATTCTTAAGCAGTGTCGTTTTAAGAACATAAGAACATAAGAGAAGCCATGTTGGATCAGGCCAACAGCCCATCCAGTCCAACACTCTGTGTCACACAGTGGCAAAAAACTTTTATATATACACACACACTGTGGCTAATAGCAACTGATGGACCTGTTCTCCATATTTTTATCTAAACCCCTCTTGAAGGTGGCTATACTTGTGGCCGCCACCACCTCCTGTGGCAGTGAATTCCACATATTAATCACCCTTTGGGTGAAGAAGTACTTCCTTTTATCCGTTTTAACCTGTCTGCTCAGCAATTTCATCGAATGCCCACGAGTTCTTGTATTGTGAGAAAGGGAGAAAAGTACTTCTTTCTCTACTTTCTCCATCCCATGCATTATCTTGTAAACCTCTATCATGTCACCCCGCAGTCGACGTTTCTCCAAGCTAAAGAGTCCCAAGCGTTTCAACCTTTCTTCATAGGGAAAGTGCTCCAGCCCTTTAATCATTCTAGTTGCCCTTCTCTGGACTTTCTCCAATGCTATAATATCCTTTTTGAGGTGCGGCGACCAGAACTGCACACAGTACTCCAAATGAGACCGCACCATCGATTTATACAGGGGCATTATGATACTGGCTGATTTGTTTTCAATTCCCTTCCTAATAATTCCCAGCATGGCGTTGGCCTTTTTTATTGCAAATGCACACTGTCTTGACATTTTCAGTGAGTTATCTACCACGACCCCAAGATCTCTCTCTTGGTCAATCTCTGCCAGTTCACACCCCATCAACTTGTATTTGTAGCTGGGATTCTTGTCCCCGATGTGCATTACTTTGCACTTGGCCACATTGAACCGCATCTGCCACGTTGACGCCCACTCACCCAGCCTCAACAGATCCCTTTGGAGTTCCTCACAATCCTCTCTGGTTTTCACCACCCTGAACAATTTAGTGTCATTCGCAAACTTGGCCACTTCACTGCTCACTCCCAACTCTAAATCATTTATGAACAAGTTAAAGAGCATGGGACCCAGTACCGAGCCCTGCGGCACCCCACTGCTTACCGTCCTCCACTGCGAAGACTGCCCATTTATACTCACTCTCTGCTTCCTATTACTCAGCCAGTTTTTGATCCACAAGAGGACCTGTCCTTTTACTCCATGACTCTCAAGCTTTCTAAGGAGCCTTTGATGAGGAACTTTATCAAAAGCTTTCTGGAAGTCAAGGTAAACAACATCTATCGGGTCTCCTTTGTCCACATGTTTGTTCACCCCCTCAAAAAAATGTAACAGGTTAGTGAGGCAAGATCTTCCCTTGCAGAACCCATGCTGAGTCTTCCTCAATAACCCGTGTTCATCAATGTGCCTACTCATTCTGTCCTTGATAATGGTTTCTACCAACTTTCCCAGTATTGAAGTCAGACTGACTGGCCTGTAATTTCCCGGATCTCCTCTGGAATCCTTTTTAAAGATGTTGGTGACATTTGCTACCTTCCAGTCCTCAGGAACGGAGGCAGATTTCAATGAAAGATTACAGATTTTTGTTAGAAGATCCACAAGTTCAACTTTGAGTTCTTTCAGAACTCTCGGATGTATGCCATCCGGACCTGGTGACTTATTAGTTTTTAATTTGTCTGTCAGTTGTAGGACCTCCTCTTTTGTCACCTCAATCTGACTCAGGTCTTTCAACACCCCTTCCAAAATTAGTGGTTCTGGGGCGGGCAAAAAGTTCTCGTCTTCCACAGTGAAGACGGAGGCAAAAAATTCATTTAGCTTCTCAGCCATTTCCCTATCCTCCTTCAGTAATCCTTTTACCCCATGGTCATCCAAGGGCCCCACTGCCTCCCTGGCTGGTTTCCTACTTCTAATATATTTGAAGAAATTTTTATTGTTGGTCTTTATGTTTTAACAAGTGTCGTTTTAAGCAGAGTTTGTTTTTTCCTTTATTGACTTCATTTTTACCCTGGCTAGCTTTCTCCCCAAAGGGAGAGGGGGAAGCAACTAACATCATTATCTTCTCTTCCATTTTATCCTTCAATTAGGGGTGCCAACCTCCAGGTGGGACTTGGGGATCCTCAGGAATTACAGCTCATCTCCAGTCTACAGAGAATGGAGGGTCCTTGCAGCCCTACAACAACTTGACTAACTGCCTGTGCTCTGTGACCTTTTGCTCCCTGGGCCCTATATTCTAAATCAGGGGTGTCAAATATGTGGCCCTGGGGGCTGAATCAGCCCCCAGAGGGCTCCTATCAGAAACCCAAGCATCTTGTCTGCTTCCTTCCTTCTGCATCTCAGCTTGCTTTGCAAGGCTTGCTCAATCGAACAGGAGCTAAGGAACAAAACCTGTTTTCTCCATTGGCTGAGGCTCCTCCCCCTCCTGGTCCCCTGGGGAAAGGAAGGAAAGAGCCAGAGCTTCCTTTGCCCAGTTCCCTGGATCCCATGGGAGAAATACAAATAAAGCACCTTTAAAACCAACAAGTGCTAATGTTTTATTTTAAGGTGTTGGGTTTTCTTAAAACCCAACATTAGTCATGTTTGTCTGCACCCTTTAAAAAATGTATATCTGTTACCTAATCTTAAATAGGTACACACATGACCCGGCCCGACAAGGTCTCATTTATGTCAGATCCAGCCCTCATAACAAATGAGTTCGACACCCCTGTTCTAAATCTTTTAATAGAAATAAAATAATATGCTAAAGTGAAAATGACATGGGTTACAATAACACACACAGGCTCAAAAAGGTTGAGGATTCCTGTTCTGATAATGACTCTCTAAAACCTTTTCTTTTCTTAAGAAAATTGTTTGGTTTTAGAGCCCTGCTTTGGCAGGGAGGACAGGATATAAATTAAAAATTATTATTATTATTATTAAAGATCTCTGTTTTAAGGGATACCATTCTTATTTCAACATGTTCTTTCAAAACGGACCACAGAGTAGCTCTTTGTTTTGGAATTTTAATCAAGCTTTACAATAGAACTGAATACAGTGGTGAAAGGTAGGGAACTAGGAATAATCTCACAACAAGCTAAACCTTTATCAAAGACGATGGGTAGCTGTGTTTGTCGCAGTAGAAAAGAGCAAGAGTCCAGTAGCCCCTTAAAGACTAACAAAATTTGTGGCAGGGTAGGAACTTTTGTGGCATGAATCACTGCTCACTTATTCAGATACAGCTAGAAACAAGGAGTGCTTTATCAAACCTATTGTTGACTCCTGTACGCGCCCAAAAACCTAATACAGCACCTGTGGCCATAGCAACACCATTATAATCACCAACCAACAGTTTGTGCAAATATTGAAATATGGAATGTGTTGGGGTTCTGAAGCAGAGCATTCAGAATTGGAAGGGAGATTAAAGGCCCTGGCTTAAAAAACTGGTTCTCTAGCTCCTTAACCCACTTCTGATATGATGTTTATAGCTCAATGTAAAATGAATTAGAAGAAACCACTTACGTACAGCTTCTGTTAAAGTTTAAACTCTCGCCTCCTGATTGCACACAGCAAACCCCATTTAGTTCAGAGCTCCACAGTCTGCCTTTGGAAGGAAGGCATAGGAAGTGACTACTAGTCAGGTTACCAACTCCTGGTTTGGAAATACCTGGAGAGCAATGTTCCCTCTAAGCTGCAGAGTCTTGTGAGCAAAAATTCTACTTTGTGAGCTATTGGCATTAAAGCTGTGAGCTACTGCATAAATTAGTGTGCTCTGGGATCATCCTTCCTGAGCTAAGACAAAAATGTGTGAGCTGGAGGCTAAAAATCTGTGAGCTACCTCACACTAACTCAGCTTAGAGGGAACTCTGCTGGAGAGTTAGGGGTGTGGAACCTAAGGAGAATGGGGTTTCAGGAGATGAGGGACTTCAGTGGGGAATAATGCTATGGAGTTCACCTTCCAAACTGGCCATTTTCTCCAGGTGCACTGATCTCTGTCCCCTGGAGACCAGATGTAACAGCAGGAGATCTCCAGCTACCAACTGGAGGTTGGCAACCCTAGCTACTAGCCATGGGACTAAAGGGAGCCTCCACATCCAGAGGCAGTAAATCTGTGAATACCAGAGCCAGGAGGCAGCATCTGGGAAAGGCCTTGGCCTCTGTGTCCTGTTGTTGGGCCGCCAGGACAACTAGGGCAGTGTTACATTCTCAGGGTGCAGGCAGGCAGGAGTCCAAAGCCAGTCCAAGGTCAAAGTCCAGGAAGTCAAGCAGGAGCCAAGTCACCAATGCAGAATCACAAACCGGAATCAGAAGTCAATGTCCAAAAGCCAAAAGGTCAGGGTGCCAAGGAAATCAAGCAGGTCAGGATGAGGAAGGAGCATGGGTGCAAGCCAGAGAATAGACTTGTTGCTTCCACAAGGTTACCAGGTCCTGGGTGGGAGGTATATGGGAGTCTCAATCAGCCTGCTCCCTGGGTGGCAGTGACTCTGCTAGAACTCAGGGCTGAGAGATCTGAAGCATCGGCGTGCCTCATGTCTTCGCTCTGAAAGTTCTTTCCAGAGCCTGCTTTGAACTCTTGAGATGGGAGGAGGAGAGCTTGGAGGAGATTGATCATCAACAGCTGACACTGGTGCCTGGAGAGTGATTGATGGGCCAGCTGCTGTTTGTTCAGCTGAGGAACTGGCTGGCAACTCTTCCAGGTCTGTTAACCCTTTCAGCTCCTCCTCCTCAGGGCTCATGACAGGCGGCCAACTTCCAGGTGATGACTGGAGACTTCCTGGGATTACAACTGATCTCCAGACAACAGAGATCAGTTCCCCTGAAGGAAATGGCCTCAATGGAAGGAGGGCTCTATGGCATTATACCACACTGAAGTCTTTCCCTCTCCCAAACCCCACCCTCCACAGGCTCCAACCTCAAAATCTCCAGGTATCTCCAAACCTGGCAACCCTAAAGGTATCTGGTCGGACATGGAATGCTGGACTAGATGGACCTTTAATCTGATCCAGCAGCCAGGACTCTTCTGAAGTAATTTGAGATACATTGGGCCTGTTCAGACACACAGTTTAATCAGTTGTCACTGCTGTTTCCTACCAGATTAAAAGTGGCTAAACAGACAGCAACATCTGTCTCCTGGGAGTCAATTGTTGTCACCCCCTCCCAATCCTTCTCCAAACCAGATTATTTTGTTACCTGCTCCTTTGCAGTGTTTTTCGTTTTACCTCGTAGTCTTCTCCGTCTGGATAGTTCTGCTGTGAGATTAACCAATTTCCGGATGTCTGAAGGCTGTCCCAGAGCAAAAGGAGCCTCAGACATCTGGTTTATGGCTGCCATTTTTTTTTACTACTTAGCAATATGCGCATAACCACATAATGTTGTCTGACATATGCACATTATGCAAATATGTGCATAATAGTGGGGAAACAAAAAAAAAGAGAACTGCATAGTGCCGTCTTGTGGACGGCAGAAGACGGTTTCACCACGGAGTAATTCAAATTGTAGTATGGCAGTCTGAACGATAATATCCAGAACAAAGATATTCGGAACAGAACCGGGTCAATTTAACATGGACTCAACATGCTGTGTGAACAGGGCCAAGTAGCAATTCCTGTTTCTTTATTCAGCACAAAGCTGCAAAGGCAACTCGGCTGCTGTGCATTCCTATGCCTGTCAATGGAGCATGTCTGTAGGGTTGCCAGGTCTGTGCTGGAAAATACCTGGAAACTTTGGGGTTGAATCCAGGAGAGGGTGAGGTTTGGGGAGGGGTGGGGCCTCAGCATAGCACAATGCCATAGAGATTTCCAGCAATCAGCCTTCAATGCAGCCATTTTCTCCAGGGGAGCTGACCCCTGTCTGCTGGAGATCAGCTGTAAAAGCCAGCAATCTCCAGGGTCCACCTGGAGGCTGGCAACCCTAACCTGGTTTTATTTCCCAGCAAACACTTGCATTAGACTCGAGACATATCTGTCTCAAATTCAGAGGTTAAGCGCAATCCTAAACAGAGTTACACCATTCTAAATTCACGGAAGTCAATTGGCTCAGAACAGTGTAACTCTCCTTTGGACCACATGAATACAGTCTTGTGACTCCAGAAAATGATGCCATTAGCAACTCATACTAACAAAAAATGTTTGCAAAGCCTCTTCAAAAGGCAAGGATAAAAGAGGAGTATAAGCAGGCCTGTAGTGCCCCATGGGGCCAGCCTCCTTGTGGATTTTACAGGCCCCCTCTCATAGACAAAGGGTTTGCCTAAATTCAGGAAGTGGGTTAGTAATTCAAACTGGGCCAAGCTTGCCAAGAGCTTTGGGAACACACAGACCAGCCACAACCTGCTGTTGCAAGGTAAATTTAATCCTTACTTAACACCCTCTCCTCCTCCCCTCCTGGGCCCTGTCTGCAATATCTCCTGCAGAGTAGAAGAGATGGTTCTTACGGTGCCATTCCTAAAAAAGTTGTGCCTTTCCAAGCCCATGGAAATCAATCTATATAGAAGGGTGTATCTCAGGTTGAAATTGTATCGTTAGTAGGGTTGCCAAGTCCAATTCAAGAAATATCTGGGGACTTTGGGGGCGGAGCCAGGATACTTTGGGGGCGGAGCCAGGAACAAGGGTGTGACAAGCATAATTGAACTCTAAGGGAGTTCTGGCCATCACATTTAAAGGGACAGCACACCTTTTTAAATGTCTTCCTTCCATAGGAAATAATGAAGGATGGGGGCACCTTTCTGGGGGGCTCGTAGAATTGGGCCCCTGGTCCAATCGTTTTGAAACTTGGGGGGTACTTTTGGGAGAAGCATTAGATACTATACTGAAAATTTGGTGCCTCTACCTCAAAAAACAGCCCCCCCAGAGCCCCCGAAACCTCCAGATCAATTCCCCATTATACCCTATGAGAATCTATCTCCACATAGGGAATAATGAAGTGCTCAGGAGACGTTTCCCTCCCCCACCACTCCGTTTCTGGCGACTGTGAAGCAAGGGATTGGCCTCTCTACTCACGAGTTGCTGCCAACTTCTCCAAAGTAACACAGAGCAAGCAGCCCAAGAGGAAGCCTTTCAATCGGAGACTGAAGCCTCCGGAGGGAGAAAGGCACATGGTCCTCTGGGGGCGGGGCTTCCCCCCACCAGCCAGCTGACTGGGGGTGGGAAGGAGCCTGGGAAAGCGGAAGAACCCCCTCTGGGACCTGGGGATTGGCAAGCCTAATTGTTAGGCTGCATCTATGTAAAATCTCACCCCCCCAACACACACATTCCTCTTTCCCTGTCCCGAAAGTCTCAAAGCCTCTCCTCTTTTCCTGCTTCCTTCTCTTCTTCCCACTAACCAGCCAACCCACTTTGATTTGCCCCTCTTTCTTCAGCTCCCTGGCAGCTGCTCTCAAGGCAAAGCCTGTTCCATTTGTGCCTTCCAAAGGAGAAAGAAAATTAGGGCTATGCCAAGCAACCTGTCAGCAAACCAAAAAAGGAAAAAAGATGCTAAGGGACACCACTGGCTGCGGCCAGACAGGGTGCTTATTGTGTTGTGGCCACATTTCTGTTTTGATTGGGATTTTTTTTCTTGGGGTGGTTTTTTTCTTGGGGTGATAACACCAGGTGTTACCCCAGCCAGCCACAAAGCCATATTGCAGCAAAGCATTTTCATTCTCACCCAGGAAGGGGATGTAAGGCAAGAGGTGCTGGAGATGCGGGGTGGGGACTGTCTCTGCAGTCTGTGCTGGATTCGTAACTAGGTGGCTATTTCGCCTGCACTTAAAAGCTCCCCCCAAACCAGTGATGCTTGAGCCGGATGTGGTGGAAAAGGGTCTTTTCTCTGCTCTGGCAAATTGCAAAGCAAGGAGGCATGTTTTGCCTTCTCACGGCATCTTGTTCCCTTCGCCTCTGTCAAAGACCAAGCAAACTTTCCTGGTCTGCTGCTGTTGCTGCCACTGTTTCTTTTCTTGCAAATTCTACTTGAGCAGTAATTAACGACCCATGGGTGAGTAGCCACATATGCACACATCACCAACTTGTAAGAAAAAAGTGGCAGTGAAAACAGAAGTTCGTGATTTCCCAAATGGCTTGATTGCAAAAGAGAGCTAGCAGACATCCCGATACGTGCGTGAATCCGGTAGGTTCTGTAAACACCAGACTTTCTCCAGTGTTGGGAATAGGGGCAGCCCTGCCACTAGGCAAACTAGGTGATTGTTTAGGGTGCTGGCCTTCTGGGGACACTGAATTGGTACCCCCACATAACTCAGTGATGTCACGCCACTGCACAGATCATGGGCAGCATGTGTGATGACGAGGTTTGCTGCTGGTGGCCTGCTTTGCATTCCCCCTAAACTGTGCTGCTGTGCCTGCACAAACAGAGACAGGGCTGACAGTACCTGCACCAACAGGGACCCGGGGTGCTGTCGGGGACCCAGGGCTAAGCTCGCCTTCCCACTGCTGCTGCCTGGCCCGGCCACCCGGGGCTCAACAGCAGCTCTGGAGCAGCGGCGGTGGCTGGCAGGGCTGGCAGGAAGTGTGCTGGTGCCTATTGTGTGTGGGCTGTACCAAAGGAACACCAACTGTACTGCAATGTGTATTGCTTCTATGTTCAGTTATTCATATTCTTAATTTTCTAGAGGGCTTCCTACATATAATTTACCACATGAAGATCTGATGGCATAAATAACCCTGTCTTTTTCTCTCTTTTTTTGTCAAAGGGGTTAATGAAACTTTTGATTTTTTAGTTAGGTAACCCGAGCTTTTTCCCCTGGGGGAAGACAGTTGGAATGGAGTTCCAGAACCTCTTTGTGGAAACAAAATTCTCAAAAACTGTTTACAAGTTCTTGAGGGGCACCCATGTATTTCTCCTTCATTTCCCTCTTGAGAATTCTGGCACCTAGGCTTCCTAACCCCTCCGCCCTGGCAGGGGACCCCCGAAATTGCATCCTCCTCCCCTGCTCTCAAAAAATCTGGGGGCGGGGGGGGGAAGAGAGAAAACATACCTCTAGGCATCATGTTGTAGAGCTTCTGATCCATTTTAAAATGTGTCCCTTTAAGGCTGCACAGGAAACAGGAAACAGGAAGGGCTTCATGGGAAAGTAACAGTTTCCATGGAGAACGGTCCCTCCCTTTCTTTTCCTGTGCAGCCTTCCTTTCGTTTTCACAGCAAGCACATTCTGCTGGAAGAAGACCAAGTACGGTAAGTGTTTGTGTGTGTGTGTGAGAAAGGGAGGGGGCAGGGAGGGGGGATTCCCTGGTATGGAGGCCCTCCCCCCCTTTAGAAAGCGGGGGGGGGGAGGGAAATGTCTACTAGGCACTCTATTATTCCCTATGGAGAACGATTCCCATAGGGAATAATAGGGAATTGATCCGTAGGTATTGGGGGCTCTGGGGGGGGGGGCTATTTTTTGAGGTAGAGGCACCAGATTTTTAGTATAGCATCTAGTGTCTCTCCCCAAAATACCCCCAAGTTTCAAAACGATTGGACCAGGGGGTCCAATTCTATGAGCCCCAAAAGATGGTGCCCCTATCCTTCATTATTTCCTATGGAAGGAAGGCATTTAAAAAGGCGTGCTGTCCCTTTATATGTGATGGCCAGAACTCCCTTGGAGTTCAGTTATGCTTGTCACATCCTTGTTCCTGGCTCCACCCCCAATGTCTCCTGGCTCCACCCCCAAAATCTCCTGGCTCCGCCCCCAAAGTCCCCAGATTTTTCTTTAATTAGACTTGGCAACCCTACTGTCACCCCTTGTTCCTGGGGGAAAAAAACCCTGTTAAGGTAACCACAGTCACAGTGTCCACATTTAAAGTGGCTTTTAGGCAAACCTGCTTCTGAAATGCTTCATTGAAACACCGGGAGAGCAAAAGCAGAGAAGAAGGGGGAAATTGCCCTGAGAGTAGCAATCTGGAGACAGACAAGGAATGACATTGAAATGGATGGAAGGTGCTGACCTCACTCTCCTAATTGTCTTCTTGTCCCCTGCAGGGTCTTCTTCACTTCTTCTTTGTACACTACACGTTGCCTTTCCCAACACTATGAAACAGCCTGTCTTTTAAGTAAGGCACTTTTGTAATCTTCAGTTTCTGTACAGCTCCTTTTAACCCTCAAAAATTGACTATAATGCAGGGCTATTTTTGCAGAAAAAGCACAGCAGAAACTCATTTGCATAGTAGGCCACACCCCCTGATGCCAAGCCAGCTGGAACTGTGTTCCTGCTCAAAAAAGCCCTGCTATAAAGTACATTAATTTTTATATGAACCAGGTGAATGCTGTCGAAACTTAAAAAGCAAACTCTGTCTGTAGTTTTTGTATATATATTCATCCGAATCCTGTTACACTTTTTATTAATTATGACATCCTTGAAACTGATGTGTTGTTCATTGAAATGTATTTCGGATTTGTTATTATTATCCTGGTATTATAAGCCACCTATAGAATTCTTGCAATTGGGTACAACTGCCTTTCCAAGGTTTAAATCATCAATATATCTCTGCCATATGCATATACATTTTTGAAAAGGATTTCTCTCTGAATATACAAATTTCTCTTCAAAACTGCCCATATATAAATTAGCAATCTTCAGTGTCACAGAACACCCTATGGCAATACCCTGAACTTTTTTTGGGGGGGGGGGAATTATTGAAAGAAAAATAATGTTTAGTTATTTCTCCACACACACACACACGCACAAGGGGGGGGGGGAACCCTAAGGTGCTCCTTGTGGGATATTGCACAGTAGGGAACCCATAGCACCTTACTTTCCCCTGTCTCCTTCTCCCCACATTATTTCTCTGCTCCTGGCTACCACTGGCCCCATCCTCCAGATTTAAGTATCCGTAGATGGGGCCATATTGAGAATGCTGATGCCATGTTGTGCTGCCACTGTCATTTATAACCGGTATTGTCTTTGCAGGAAAACCCAGTTGTGAACATTGGGCTCATGACATATGGACATATGGATGCAGATTTAGACAGGGACAGCAGAGATGGGTGCATTTCACAAACACAGCACAGGCTGCTGCTGAATCAAGCAGGCGAAATTCCTAATTTTTCTAACGGGAAAAAAAAACCTTGTGCAGCTGTGAAGAGTTTGGACCAGGTTGGAAACCCACAAAATGACCTGCACCATTGTGAAGTTTTTGGATTGAATTTGGAGTGTGTGCAAGGCATCTGGAGTGACTAACAACAGACAATTTGGACTCTTTTGTCCTAAATCTTCCAGGAAAGAGAATTTTAGGACTAGAGATTTGTTTCATATTTTTCAGGAAAGGTGGAAACAAAGTGTGTTTTGATTGTGACTACAACTGGGTTACTATATTAATACTGAATATTAGAGTGGATTTATTAAGAATTAAGGAGCACAGAGTCACTTTAAATTAAATTCATCTTTATTATAATATAACAAGAACTTTAAATTTAAATAATTATACAGTATACCCTTAAGGGCCTTATGTGTGTCACTCCACAATTTTTATTTTTTGCATTTTATACTGTGAAGATTTAGGAGGCTGAAGGCAATAAAGCCAATGCTATAATACCTGTTGTTGATACAGCAGTCACATGTATGCAAATACTATATTTTGCTGTCTGATCTTTGACTTTGCTAGTCAAGCAACAGCGGACGACACAACACCAAAATGCTAAGTGCACGCAGCATCCTGGTGACGGGGTCCAACCGAGGCATTGGCTTGGAGCTGGTCCGGCAGCTGGCGGGGAAAAGCAAGGGGCCAGAATGGGTCTTTGCCACCTGCCGGGACCCAGAGGGACCACGTGCCCAGGTGAGTGGCATTGAGTGTACCTTGGGACAGTTGTGTAACAAGGGGATTTATTTGAACGCTGACGATATTCTATGCCGGGTGTTGGAGCATCAGGATCTTTGGTGAGGCTTACATACTTTCCCGGTCTTGGCATTTTTGTTTCTGCAAGATCTTTTCAATACAAAGGCCCTTAATGAACAACCTGTCCCTAAACCCTCCACCCTCTGAAACAAACCAGTCATGCTCTTGCATTGCAAGTCTCTTCCTTTGGCCTCTTTCAGGAGTTGAAGAAATTGGCTGCCAAATATCAGAGTGTCAAAATCCTCCCAATGGGTAAGTGATGGGCGGCAGATTCAGGGCCATTCCACAAGATCGTGATATTGCTGTTTAAATGTACAGGGCTCCTCGCTTCAAGCTCTCTATCAATGTGTGTTTTGCCCTGATTGTTCTATTGTTACAGTTCTTGAATTCCAGGTATGCTGCACTCTTTTGTTGTATTATAAATTTTTGCTGTTAGATTCTAATGTTGTTTTCATAGTTTGCAATCTGCTTGCTCATTGACTGAATAGGTTATCCAGGTGTATGTCTACTAGACTGCCCTTATCCCAATGCTTATTTAACCTGCTCCAAGAACTCCAAGAGGTTGACTTTCCTTTGGAGAAGCCACACTGATTCTTCCTCAGCAGTTTTTGTTGAACAATGCACTCAAGAATCCTCTCTTTAATAACACTTTCTACCAATTTACCCAGAGCAGTTTGGTTTACTGTCCTTAAAATTCCTGGATCTTCTTTGGACCCCTTTCTAAAACCTGCAGTTTATCTTGGGACAGCTACAAGAGTGCATGCGCTAAAAACAGTTGCACTGCCGGGGGGGGGGGGGGGACAGGGTGTCCGCAGAAATGCCTTGAAACAGGTGGTGTGATGACTCAGTTTTAGTTACCTGTAAACCTTTGCTGCTGCAGATATTAGTGATCCGTCCAGCATCAAGACAGCTGCTGCCAAAGTAACTGAAATGCTGCAAGGAGCTGGGCTGAATCTCCTGATCAACAATGCTGGGACTGTAAAGGGAAGCACTCTGGAATCGGAGACGGCAGAGGACATGGCCGAGGTGTACAATACCAACGTGATAGGGCCCATGCTGGTGAGCCAGGTAAGGACATTCTGAGGCCTATTATCTTCCTCATTTCGAAGAGCCATTAACATTTGCAGACAAACAGTGCAGCCCTAACCACAGTTACACCTTTCAAAGTCTATTGAAGCCACTGGTTTCAGAACAGTGTAGCTCTGCTTAGGATTGCACTGTGTATGGCTTGATGACAGTGGGGTGCATTCTGGCAGCAGGGCTTTTTTTTTAGTAGGAACGCAGTTCTGGCTGCCTTGGTGCCAGGGGTGTGTGGCCTAATATGCAAATGAGTCCCTGCTGGGCCTTTTCTGCAAAAAGCCCTGCGCAAAACAAGGGTGACATCAGTGAGTGTGGCCTAATATGTGTCAGACATTGTACCTGCTTTAACTCACTGTTAGCCTATTGACCTGACTAACGCCATCTTGTTTGCTGTTACTAACCAAGAGCCTGCGACTGTGCATTTCAAACAGGGAGGGAAGGTTGTAAATCCTATGGGAGGAATTTCTCACTTGGCATCTATGGGCTCTCCAAGCCTTTGAAGATGCCAAGCTTCAAGGTAACCAGCGGGGAGCCTTCCTGGGAATGAGATAAGGGAATGTGGGAACAGACAACTGTCTCTCAGGGTGTGAGAATGCATTCTTTGTTATGTTATCCTCTGCTACAAAAATCCAAGTGTAACCTTGGAACGCATCAAACTCAATCTGCTTGTATCCCAGACCACTAGTTCTTGAATAAACGAATTAATTTTGCAACAGAATGATTCGGGCTTATTTCAACGTTCAATGTCTGACAATATGCAAATGAGTTCCTGCTGGGCTTTTTCTGAGTAGACACTACTGACTTTGATGGACCAAGGGTCTGATTCAGTATAAGGCAGCTTCATATGTTCTACCAAAAAAGCCCCATCTGGCAATATCCTATCGGTGGTTCGAAGCTTCCTGTTTGCCCAGGCAAAGGGTCTGTTGCAATGGTGGATCTTGTTCCTGTGTGACTTTTTATAAGCTGTGTATTTGGTATCATCTTTACACTTACTGAAATAACAAAGAGAGATTTTATATTATTGATCTTTATTGAATGTTTTGTACGTAATGTCGGTTGTTTTTCTGCTGCAATGTGAGCAGCAGCATATCAGAACAGAAATTCGATCGGTGCACCAGCCCTGCTTCTGCTGGGGAGGCGATGAAGGGGGGGGGGTGGAATTGTATCCATTAAACCAGGATAAGAAATAACTGCCATCTTGATACTAAGGCCATGAGAGAACATGGCGGTCCAGAAGATGAGTGACTTCTGGGACTTCCACTCCAGTGAAGACCGGCCCTTGCCTTCCTATGGACTGCTGCATTCTTGTCCTTGATTCTTCCCTCTCCAGGCTTTCCTGCCCTTGCTGAAGAAGGCATCTCAGGAAAGCCCCCAGAAAGGGCTGAGTTGCAGCAAAGCTGCCATTGTCAACGTGTCCAGTGAAGGAGGCTCCATTGCGAACGTCGACGGGTGGAAAAATGGGCAAATAACTAATTACCGCTGCAGCAAGGTAGGGACGTGCATAGTATGCAAAGGTGGAAAGCCTTAGCTGAATTCATGTCTTTAAAATTCAGAACTGAACTCTCAATGCATCTCCTTGTTCCTGACATGTCTCCCTCCCAGGCTGCTCTGAACATGCTCAGCCGGTGCCAGGGCCTGGGATTTGCAGAAGACGGGATCCTGTGCATTGCGTTACACCCTGGATGGGTGCAGACAGACTTGGGGAACGTAACGGTAGGTGCTTCAGTGTGCAGACTCATTCCTACATGGAGGCCGTCCAAACTGATTTGCTGATTTGGGGCTCACAGACAAGGCTGATCCAGAGTGGATAATATTATCTGTCATGGAATTCTGGCAAATTGAACACAGCAGCATGCCTGTAGGGTCAGGCCTGGAGGCAAGTGCTGAAGGCAGTGGGAGCCATTTCCATATTAATCACAGTGGGCTCCACCCATCTCACAGGGAGGTAGGGGTGCCAGCTCCTGGATGGGGGGGGGGTGAAACCTGAGGAGGGTGGAGTTTGGAGAGGGGAGGGCTTCAATGCCATAGAGTCTAACCTTCCAAAGTTGCCATTTTCTCCAGGAGAACTGATTTCTGTCACCTGGAGATCTGTTGTATTCCAGGCAGGGGTGGAATTCTAGCAGGAGCTCCTTTCCATATTAGGCCACATACCCCTGATGTAGCCAATCCTCCTGGAGCTTACAGGGCTCTTAGTACAAGGCCTACTGTAAGTTCCAGGAGGATTGGCTACATCAGGGGTGTGTGGCCTAATATGCAAAGGAGCTCCTGCTAGAATTCCACCCCTGATTCCAGGAGATCCCCTGGAAGTTTATAACTTAGAACACTCTGTGATAGTTTTAACTAATACATATATTTAAAACAAAATTTTAAACCACAGTACTTTCCACATATTAATTTGGAATTATTTTACAGTCCATTTTACAATATACAACGGTTTTCTTCATTTGTAGGACTTCCTGAAGTCCAATGCACCAATGCAGGTGTGATCGCAGTTCCCATACTGGTGTGGCTGCAACTGGGCTGCTGCTTCCGTCCACTTTCAGATAATCTTTCTTCAGGCAGCTCACCAAGGAATACAATTTCAATTTGGCACTGCTCTGCTTGTCTCCAGGGATCAAGCACAGCTCCACACTTCTCTTGAAAGGACAAGTAGCTAAGGACAAATAGAAGTCTTCAAATATGCTTTGATGTGGCCAGTTCATCAGTAGACAGGTGTCATACTAAGGTTGCCAGGTCCAAGTAGGCGTTCCCTCAGTTTTGGGGCACCCTGTAAAAAGCACGAAGTTCTATAAAGAGGGGGCAGCATATGATTATACTCTTCTGTTACCATTGGGTATCTGAACGTGGGTTGCAAAGAGCCCCGTGGCGCAGAGTGGTAACACTGCAGTACTGCAGTCAACACTCTGCTCACGACCTGAGTTCAGTTCTGGTGAAAGCTGGGTTCAGGTAGCCGGCTTGAGGTTGACTCAGCCTTCCATCCTTCCGAGGTCGGTAAAATGAGTACCCAGCTTGCTGGGGGGAAAGTGTAGATGACTGGGGAAGGCAATGGCAAACCACCCTGTAAAAAGTCTGCTGTGAAAACGTTGTGAAAGCAACGTCACCCCAGAGTCGGAAACTACTGGTGCTTGCACAGGGGACTACCTTTACCTTTTTATCCAAACGTGGTACATGTTTACAGAATTGATCCAAGTGGGCAGCCATGTTGGCCTGAAGTAGTTGAACAAAGCAGGAGTCAAGTTGCACTTTTAAGACCAACCAAGTTTTCTTCAGAACGTAAGCTTTCGTGTGCTCTCTAAGCACACTTCATCAGACATAACAAAGCAGTGCATCCCAGGGTGGGTTTAGCAGCTTCCCCAGGCAGACAGCATGCTACTGAAAGCAACCTCTGCTGAGGCCAGCTTATCTAGCCTGTAATGCCTGGTACAGGAATGAATTAACTTCCATGTGGCTGCCTTACAAATTACTTCCAGTGAATGAAAGGAACTATAGGCTGCCAGGGTGGCTATTCCCCTCAAAGGGTGAGCTGTAAAACTTTGGGGAGGATCTAAATTTTCAACTTTATAGGCCTCCCTGATACAGCCTCTCAACCACCAATGTAAGGTTGAACCTGTGAACTGCTTCCCTAAAGATTTACAGAATTGGTCTGTCATTCAGTGCCAAGTCCTCGTGTGACCCACTGTTCCTCTTTCCAAAGGGACTAGCCCCGCTGACGGTGGACGCAAGCGTGGGAGCCATCCTGAGTACCCTCGGCCGTCTCACTGAGAAAGACAACAGCACTTTCGTGAGCTGGGAAGGGAAAGTCGTGCCTTGGTGAAGAGGGCCAACCTCACCCCTTGCAGGAGAAAGGCCTCACATGCAAGGAGGATTCGGGATGTGAAAGCGTGACGGACTGTACCTTCATCTGCAATAAAGTTGCTATAATTTCCTCAAAAGTCAAATCTTTCTTTTCCTTCCATGATAAGGCTGGGTGCAAAGTACCACATTTTTTTTTAGTGTTTGCAGGTTTATCCTGTCTACATAATAACCAGGGCCAATGGTGCTTAGCGTGTGAGAGATTAGAAAGCAGATGAAAGGCTGTTTACCCTGCCAAAGAAACTGGTTCTTCGGCTCCTTACCTACTTCTGAATTGAAGTTTATCTCCCAATGTAAAATGAATTAGAGGTGTACAGCTTTGGTCAAAGTTTAACTCTTGCCTTCTAACTGTACCAAACAAACTTTATTTAGCTTAGAGCTCCAGCAGGCTGGCTCTGGAAGGAAGGCATAAAAACGTAAAGGTAGTCCCCTGTGCAAGCACCGGTCGTTTTCGACTCTGGGGTGACGTTGCTTTCACAACATTTTCACGGCAGACTTTTTATGGGGTGGTTTGCCATTGCCTTCCCCAGTCATCTACACTTTCCCCCCAGCAAGCTGGGTACTCATTTTACCGACCCCGGAAGGATGGAAGGCTGAGTCAACCTGGAGCTGGCTATCTGAACCAGCTTTCACTGGGATTGAACTCAGGTCATGAGCAGAGGGCTCCAACTGCAGTACTGCAGCTTTACCACTCTGCGCCACTGGGCTCTTAAGGAAGGCATAAGAAGTGGCTATTAGCCATAGTGACCAGGGCTTGTTTTGTAGCAGGAACTCCTTTGCATATTAGGCCACACACCCCTGATGTAGCCAATCCTCCACAAGCTTACAGTAGGCCCTGTAAGAAGAGCCCTATAAGCTCTTCGAGGATTGGCTACATCAGGGGTGTGTGGCCTAATATGCAAAGGAGTTCCTGCTACAACAAAATCCTGTAACATCCATCGTGGAATATGCCAAAGTGGTCCATCAATAGAATCTGTGGTGCATTAGGCAGTTGTTCTGTTGGGCCCATGTTAACAGTCAGCATCTAAATCAGAGTGTATTCTTGACATTTTATCAGCAAAAAACTCTGCACAAGTATCACAACTAATTGGCTCAGTTTTTTGTCCATTTGTGGGGTGGCTGATGCTGAACAGTAGCAAGCAGGAAGGTCTAGGTGGGTCATACGAATCTAAGAGAAGCCATATTGGATCAGGTAAATGGCCCACCTAGTCCAACACTCTGTGTCACACAGTGGCCAAAACCCAGGTGCCATCAGGAGGTCCACCAGAGGGGCTAGAACTCCAGAAGCCCTCCCACTGTTGACCCCCAAGCACCAAGAATACAGAGTATTACTGCCACTGACATAATGTTCCCTCTATGCCTTGTGGCTAATAGCCACAGATGAACCTGTGCTTCATATGTTTATCTAATCCCCTTTTGAAGCTGTCTGTGTTTGTAGCACCCATCATTTCCTGTGGCACAGGGAATTCCACATGTTAATTACTCTTTGGGTGAAGAAGTACTTCCTTTTATCTGTTCAAAGACCACTGCTCATTCATTTCATTGAGTGCCCAGGAGTTCTTGTGTTGTGAGAAAGGGAGAAAATACTTCTTATCTGCCTTCTCCATCCCATGCATAATTTTGTAGACCTCTATCATGTCACACCCTCAATTGTTCCAGAAATTTTGTCACTGGAGCTGGGACACTGTTCAGCACTGGAGCTCAAGTCATACTGTCTGGGGTTACTGCTAAGCCTGTCCCCAATTGGTTTTCCCTATAAGGCCAAAACAACCCTTTAAATGTGATGGCTGGAACTCCCTTCAGACTTCAATCATGCTTGTCAGAACCTTGCTCCTGGTTCCACCCCCAAAGTCTCCTGGCTCCACCCCCAAAGTACCCAGATATTTCTTGAGTTGGACCTGCCAGCCCTATGCAATTTCCCCACGACATATCGATGCAAATGTAGAGAGTGAAAGTGGAGAACAGTACATATTACAAACACAGTACAAGCTTTTGTTGCATCAAGATTGCCTTTTCTTCCTTCCTTTCTTTTTTTGTAATGAATTGGCAGCTACGCAGAGGGGGCTGATTCCCAGGAACAAAGCCAATGGCATGATTATGTAGCAACGCAGCAGCCAAGTCACTTATGTAAACTTGGGAGGGGACTAGTATGCTGGCTGATCTTTGGCTTTACTAGTCGGACAACAACAGCAGACGGCACAACGCCAAAATGCTAAATGCACACAGCGTTCTGGTGACGGGATCCAACCGAGGCATTGGCTTGTAGCTGGTCCGGCAACTGGCCGGGAAAAACGACGGGCCATAATGGGTCTTTGCCACCTGCCGGGACCCGGAGGGACCACGTGCCCAGGTGAGAGTTGTGGTAGGATTCAATGTTCCCTCTAAGCTGCAGAGTCTTGTGAGCAAAAATTCTACCAGGTGAGCTACTGGCATTAATGTTGTGAGCTCCTACATAAATTAGTTTGCTCTGAGGCCATTTTTCCTGAGCTAAGACAAAAATGTGTGAGCTCGAAGCTAAAGATCTGTGAGCTAGCTCAGCTTAGAGGTTACACTGGTAGGATTTGGTATATCTTGGTACAAGGTGTGCAAGAAGGGGATTCCTCTGGATGCTGAAGATACTCCGCCCAGTGGGTTGTCACTTCTGTTTCTTTGGTAGGCTTGCATACTTTCCTGAGTCTCAGGGCATTTTTGCTTCTGCAAAATCCTTTCAACACAAAAGTGATAACCCATCCCTAAACCTTCTGCCCTCTCAAATAAACTATGTCTTGCTGTTGCATCACAAATCTCTCTGGCCGTTTTCCCACTCACGTTTTACTGGCGCCACGACCATCCTGACGCCGGCGAATCTGCCTGGATTTCGCAACAGAAGCGCCGGCGCTCCCAGAAGCGCCGGCGCTTTCCGTCGCTAAGCCAGCGCAAACGTTTTCCTGCATCTTTGCGATTTCCGTTTGCGCTGGCTTAGCGACGGAAGTAGCCGGCGCTTCTGGGAGCGCCGGAGCTTCTGATGCGAAATCCAGGCAGATTCGCCGGCGTCAGGAGGGTCGTGGCGCCAGTAAAACGTGAGTGCGAAAACGGCCTCTGCCTTTGGTCTCTTTCAGGAGTTGAAGAACTTGGCTGCCAAATATCGGTGTGTCACAGTCCTCCGAATGGGTAAATGATGGCTTGCTCAAACACCCTCTTCCTACAGATTTGAGGCCATTTTGCAAGATCACTGAATTGTACTTTAAAATGCATGAGTTCCCCATTTCTAGAACTGCTTTTTGGCGGTTTCCGTTTGAGCGGCTTTTGCGCCGGGAGTTTCCGGCTCTTCCGCGGCGTTTAGTGCAAAATCCGCGCAGATCCTGCGCGGTGAAGAGGGGGGTCACGCCGGGTGAAGAGGGGGGTCACGCCGGCTGAAGGTGAGTGCGAAAACGCCCCATGAGTTTCCTGCCCCAGCTGTACTTTCTTTAAGTTCTTCAATCCCAGCTACACTGTATTCTTTTGTTTTCCCAGAAATCTTTGCAGTTTTATTGTCATACTTTGTTAAACTGCTGGCTGATTGACGGAATAATTTGTCCAAATGTATATCTATTGGGTTGTCGCCCACATTCTTGTAAACCTGTTCAGTGTGGTGTAGTGGTTAAAGTAAGACTCTAAACTGGAGAACTGGATTTGATTCCCTGCTTCTTCCCACGATCTTGGGCTAGTCACAGTTCTCTCAGAACTCTCTCAGCTCCACCTACCTCACAAAGTGCCTGTTGTGGGGAAAGGAGATTGTAAGCCACTTTGAAACTTAGGGTAGAGAAAAGTGAGATATAAAAAACAACTCTTATTTCTGTTCTGCTCAAAGAATTCCAAGAGACTAATGTGGCAGGAGTTCCGTTGCAGAAGCTGCACTGATTCTTCCTCAGCAGAATTTGTTCATTGATGTGCTTAAGAATTACCGTAACTCTTTAATAACAGTTTCTACTAATTTACCCAGAGTAGCTTTTAGGTCTACTGATCTGTAGTTTTCTGGATCCCCTCTGGACCCCTTTCTAAAAATTGGGCTAACCTTTGCTTTTTCCCAGTCATCTGGCACCTAGGCTGATTTTAGCAACAAGTTAATGGAACTCAGACATTGGAACTCAAGTTCCAAACTTAGAGCCTCCTTTCTCAAAGACCCTCCCCCCCATTCCCTACTCACAAACCTTGGCTTGAGCAAATAACTGTATTTATTACAATGGGGAAAATACAGTTTGCACCACAGGGTATGATACTCTCCATCCCCAATACTCCTTTCCTTTCCCAAACCAAAGATCCAGAGTCTGAAGACGTGTTGGCCAATTAGGGTTGCCAGCCTCCAGGTGGGGCCTGGAGATCTCCCGCTTTTATAACTGATCTCCAGCTGGCAAAGATCAACTCCCCTGGAGAAAACGGCTGAAATGGCTGCTTGGAAGGGTGGGCTCTATGGCATTGTACCATGCTGGGGCCCCTCCCCAAACCCTGCCCTCTCCCAGACCCACCCCCAAAATCTCCAGGTATTTTCCAACAGAGACCTGGCAACCCTATAGCCAATTAAGTCAGGGCCTTTCTCCACTGCTCTTTGAGACTAATTGAGACTCTGCTAATGTCCTGGTTTTTTAAAAGTACCCTCAGGAAATTCTGGTTTAGCAGACGGTAGCTCCTGCTGTCCTGTAGTCAAATGTCACCCCTGTCAGCTATTCCCACGCTTTCCCCTGCTCTTGAAAGAGGAAGAAAACAAGGGTGGGGGGAGAGATGCTACAGACACAGCAATGCTATTTCCATCTTCCACCTTTTCAGCCCTGGCCCCTGCCTGGTGGAATGACCTCCCCCTGGAGATTTGGGCCCTGCGGGACCTACTCCAATTCCGCAGGGCCTGTAAAACTGAGCTCTTTCACCAGGCTTTCAGCTGAGGCAGCAGATGTTATTGGTCTCCCCCCTTCCATTCCATCTCAGTGCTGTAGGACCAGCTGGACCTGGGCAATAGGCCCTGCCTGTGAGGCTGAATTTGTCATTTTAACTTCCAATGTTTAGTCTGTAATTTTAGATTTTATATATTTTAATTTGGTTTTAACTGTTGATTGTCTTTTTCTATGATGTAACCCACCCTGAGCCTGTTCTATAGGAAGGGCAGGCTATAAATAAAATAAAATAAATCTGCTGTGTCTGTAACATTCTAGGAATGTCCACTATCTTTATGGTTCACACCACAGAGGAAATTCCTAGAGCAGCATGTACAACGGACTCTGTGTGTAATTACCCAGAAGGGATGTCACTCCACTTGCAAAGTTTCCCCTCCCCATGCTCCATCTCCACCTCCTTCTATGGTGTCCCCTTTGGCCTGTCTCATAGGCTAGGCAATTAGCTGCCCAGCCAATAAACTCCTATGCCTCATTTGCAATTTAGGAGGGCCTGATGCACCAGCATCCATAACCTCAATGGACATTAATTTATTATCTACATGTATGTTGCATATTCCTTATTTCTATACATAGGATATTTTAAATCTGCTGTTTCTGTAACATTCTAGGAATGTCCACTATCTTTATGGTTCTCACCACAGAGGAAATTCCTAGAGCAGCATCTACAACGGACTCTGAGAGATTTCACTGTGTGAAAAAACCCTTAGTTCTCCACCCTGCAGAGAACAAGAAGAGTGCGTGATCTAAAAGCAGTTTCATAAGAGGCTGCTGACCTGCTTCCTAGGTGGTGGTGGTGACTCACCATTGGTTATCTGTGAACCTTCACTGCTGTAGATGCCAGTGATCCATCCAGCATCCCGGCCGCTTCAGCTAGAGTCACGGAGCACCTTTAGGAGCCGGGCTGAATCAACAATGTGTCAGGACTTGTAACTTTTGCTTTGCTTGCTTTAGCCATACTGGCTCCATGTTGTAATTTAGAGTGGTTGACAGCGGTCATTAACCCTGGCCCCATTGCTATGCCAACTATTTAGGGCAGTGGGGTAGGCGACAGATAGTCTCTGCTTAACATCCACAGGTGCCCTTTGAAGACAGGCCGTTTGGCCTTCGCACCAAGGGAGCATCCTCCCTTCTGATAACGAACTCTGGGAATACCGACAACTGCTTGAGACCGTGTGAATAATTGCTTTATTGTGCTTTGCTGCGGGCATAAAATGTAACCAACTGCCAAGAGTCGCCATTACTGTTATTTCGTTACTCTGGTACTGTAGTTCTTCAATAAAAGTCTTAACTTGTAACAAGTATTGGGCTCGACTGAAGTTCATCCAAATCCTGACACAATGCTGGGATTCTGAGGCTGAGCACTCTGGAATCAGAGACACCAGAAGTCATTGTAATCCTTTTTCCTTGCAGCTCAAAGCTCAGACCTTCAGGTTTTATCCATCTATACCTCATTTCATTGTCACGTAGTTTTTCTGTCAATTTTTTATATGCTTTTCTGTCATTTATCACTTGTCTTGGCAGTTCTTTCATAATTCTTACTATGCTGCCTCCCACTATCAATGTCTTTTCAAAATGTTTATTCAAGATTTTTCCCACCATTTCTTTTGTCATATATCTTATAACCACATCTCTTGGTAGATTATTTTTCTTGGCATATAGTCATACATGCTTCTAGTTCCTTCAGGATATTCCTCCAAAAATTCTGCAATTATTCTTATTATATATCCTTTCAAGTCAGTCTCTTTATCCTCAGGTACTCCTCTCAGACGTATCTGGGTTTCCATCAATTTGCAGTCATGAATTGCCACCTTTTCTTGCATTTTTAACAAGGTGGAATCATGTACTTTCACTCTGTATTCCACCTCTTGCACTTTCTTTGATGTTACCACAATCTCATTTCTGAGATCTTCTATATCTTTCCTTAGCTCTTCAATGTCTTTTCTAATTTCTTTTTTAGACGCAGTTATCATGTCTCTCACCCCTTTCATCATCCTGGCTTCCATTGCTTCTAATTGCTCTTGCATTTTCTCCATTGAGGCAGTCCTTGCACGGGTTAACTTACGCTCTGATTTAAAAAAACACCAAAATTTTTGACATCTCCAAAATAAATGTAACCTATCAGGTTTGATAGAGTAAGGCTTGCCCTTTTCAATAAGCCTAATTCTGCCATCCTCAGAGCCTCCTGGGCTCAAATATTAATTTTTAAAGTTTTTATTTCTTCCAAAATGGCGGTCGCGACTTTCTGCTTCCCTTTTAAAAAAATTTTCCTTCAAAAGGCTTCTAAAATAATTATCAGCGATAATGTCCAATAGTATTTACCTTATAATTGTCACCTCTGTCAGCTTCACCAATTGTTAATGTCCCGAACACTTTAAAAACTTTGTTTAAATTTTAGCCTCCTAGCAATGGCCGCTGATGTTTTTATATGATATTATAGTCCTAGAGTAGGCTAACTGCTTCAATGATTTCCCTTTTCCATCCGACACTTCCTGCTTTTCTTGCCACCAAATCCCGTTTTCACTGGTAAAAAGATCTTGTGATGTTTGACGTATTTCCTGTGTTGACTGTGAGAGCTGCAAATCTGTGACGATGGTTTTCACCAAAACCACAAGTAGACAAAACAATAAATTCCTTTCCACTTTTTAGCACTGTTCTTTAAATTTACAAAGTTCAAATTTCGTCCCTTCTCCCCTTCTTCTTCCAAGCTTTCTGAATCTCTATTTCCCATCTTCTTATTTTATTTTGTTTAACTTTAAATAGTACCAGAATGAAGATAGTCATCAGTACCTTTTTCTGCAGTTATCCAGATCCAACACCAGTCTTGTATAGCTTTAGATGTTTAGCAGTCTCAAAGAAGGTCAGGATCCTGTAGAGCTTATGTCAAATAAATGACTCTGGAAACTTCTGCAGATGATGACTATGCAACTCTTCTCTGGAGACCCCTCAAAGCCTCAAAGGAGCCCCCCCCCGGGACTCCCTTTTAGCCAAGGTAAATCTCCTCAGAGTTTCCTGTGCATATCTTGGACTGATCTCTGACTGAGAAAAGTAGGCAGTAGGCATTAAATTGCCCTCCACTACCCCAAACAGAAGCCCCAGCCTGCTCCCCTTCTGAGGAGCAATTCAGCTCAGCATTTTCCAACCCCGGAAGTCAGTTCCATATGTTCCTTTGCTGGAAGAAAAGATTCTTTATTGTATATTTTAACTATTTGGTCCCAGTTGCACAGGTCATACGCTACTTCCAAATGTGTTGAGATGAACGCCCAGTGGAATGGAGTTCTATAAAGAGGGGATAGCATTTGAGAATGCTAGGGTTGCCAAGTCCCTCTACTGCTCCCCGGAGCAACGCTCTAGGATTTGGGGTAAAACTCTATGGTACCATAGAGTTTTACTGCGAATCCTAGAGCATCCATGGCGCAATGTGCCTGATGCAATGACGCCACCATCATGTAGGGCATGTCATGCGATGATGGGGCTGTTTGGGGGTGGGGGTCCCCCTAGTAGCCTGCTCTGTGCTGGCAGGTTGGGCCTCCCCAAACTAGGGGATCTCCTGCCCCCAGCGGGAACTTGGCAGCCCTAGAGAATGCATTTCCATTTCATTGGGTATCTGAACATGGGACATGAATGCTGCAGTTTACAGAGTTGGTCAGTCATTCAGTGCCAACTGACCCAGTGATTCTCTTTCCTAAGGGACAAGCCCCACTGATGGTGGATGTAAGCGTGGGAGCCATCCTCAACACCCTCAGCTGAGAAAGACAACAGCACTTTCGTGAACTGGGAGGGGGAAATTGTGTCTTGGTGAGACTCCAGCCCCTGCATACTTGGAGAAGAAATGCTGAATGTACAAGGAAGGAAGTGAAGGTGTGATTGGGTTGCCAGGTTTCCCATGGCCTGGGGTTGCCAATCCCCAGGTAGGGGCAGGGGATCCCCCAGTTTGGAGGCCTTTCCCCCTGCTTCAGGGTCATCAGAAAGCAGGGTGGGGACAAAATGTCTGCTGGGCAGTGCAATATTCCCTATGGACACCAATTCCCATAGAGTATAATGGAGAATTGATCAGCAGTTATCTGGGGTTCTGGGGAGGGGCTGTTTTTTGAGGTTGAAGCACCACATTTTCAGCATAGCACCCAATGCTTCTCCTCAAAACACCCTCCAAGTTTCAAAAGGATTGGAGCAGTGAGTCCAATTCTATGAGCTCCAAAAGCAGGTGTCCCTATCCTCCATTATTTCCAATGAAGGGACGGCGTTTAAAAGGAGCACAGCCATGTTCCTGGCTCCACCTCCAAAGTCCCCAGATATTTCCTGAGCTGGACCTGCAACCTTACCAGCATTAGACAACGAACAAAGAAACTTTGAATTAGGGCTGCTTGGCAGAAAGCCTATTTGCTACTAATATTTTTACAGTTGTAAAGTTTTAATGCTAAAAACCTGTGAATAGGATGACTGGTTTTATACTCTGTGGTTTGTAAGTGGTTAGGTCAAGATTTTAAGAAGTCCTACAGAGAAGATTTAGACATGATTTTAAAAAACTTTCTGTCTCTCTCAACAAGCTGGCTATTTAGGGAGACACAGATAACAGTAGTTTCACAATAAAGATGTTTAAGAGAAGTTGCTGGCTTGTTTAACAGAGAACCATGTTTCAAGCTGCTTTTTAAAATAATCTTTAAATAATGCTTTAATAAAAGGCTTAGAGATATATTTTATTGATGTAAAGTGTATTAGCTGATTTCTTATAAGCTGTTAAGTGCCTTAATGTACAAAATGTTTGTTTCATAGTGATTCAAAGGACGGTTATCCATATAGCTAGTCAGATTAATGTTAATGTTGTCCTGATATAATTGATTGGCACTTTTTAACATAAAGGCCTGAGTAAAAGGGGGGGGGGCATAGAATGTAACAGAACAATAAGCCTGTATACCAAGTTGACCATTATTGGGTAGGCCAGAGACATAAAGGCCAATGTGAACCAAAGCAGATACATTTCAATGTTCTAAGTCTGAGTTTTTAAAAGATGTATGTTATTATAGATGGAACATCTGTGGTCAGGTAGCAATGAGCCTTTGTCCCAAAATATAACAAGTAAAGAACATTTTACAGACGTAGGCAGACATGAAAATAGCCTGTCGTAAAGTAAGTGATCTCTTTGGCTCATTAGCAACAATGCAAGGTCTATAATAATGTTTTGTTTATTGAATGATATCTAAGTCTGGGAATATAATTTTGGAACACTGGTTTGAAACATTTTATAACTAGTTGGTGAAAATGGCATTGTTTAAAAGTGCTGACGGGTATGGTTATTGTGCGCATGTGTCACAGGGAACAACAAGATGGCAAGTACACATGCTCCATATCTTAGACAAAGACAATTGAACTGGACATGCCTAGTTAGCATCATAGGGAAGGTCTTTACATGTCATAATTATGATAAGCCGGCCTCATTTTGGGCAGGAAACTGTGATATAAGGCACAATAAATGTATACACCAATCAACCGTCTCTTTTTTCTTATATAATTGTTACCAATAGTTAAGAAAGTTTGTCGCATCAGAGCCATATAGTCGCCTATACACAAAAACATAGAATTGCATCACTTCCAATCAACAAACTTCTCCAGATTCTATATTATATACAGTCCAAAGAACACAAAGTTCCAAAAGTGATGTTTTCAACAGTTCTTATAATGCAATAAAGTCTAAAGATGCCCGAAGTTTCAAAGGCGTTATAGTGGAATTGATGAACAGATCTTCTGGTCTCCCAGCAGGAGTGATCCAGCACGTCCCAGAACGTAGCGTCTGGATTTCTTCTACATTTACTGCTACACAGCCTTCTTCAGCTGGAGCTGGAAGAATGTTGGAAATGCCACAACTACAAAATTCTCATATCAAGTCTTAAAGGTGTCAAATCAACCATAGTAGGAACTTTCCTTCTAAATAGAGTTAGACCCTTCTAAATCCATGGAAGCCAGTTGGCTCAGAATAGAGTAACTCCACTTAGGATTTCAACTATAGTGTGTAGTGACTCCAGATAATGACATCATTAGCAACTCACACTAACAAAAAATGTTAGCAAAGATTCTGCAAAAGGCAAAGATAAAAGAGGAGCATCAGAAATAAGGTGAAGAGGGCAATGGAACAGATTCCCTTCCAGAAGGGCTTCTCTAAATTTAGAAAGTGGGTTAGTAACTTAAGCTGGGCAAAACTTGCCAACAGCTTTTGGAACACAGACCAACCTTCTGTGATGAACACAGTTTAATCCTTACTTTAGTATTCTCCTGCCCCCAGGGTGGAATATCTACTGCAGAAGATTAACACTTCAGTTATTTACGTTATAGTGCAATCCTAAACAGAGTTACACCCAGGCCTCAGATTCAGTGGGAGCTCACAGGAGCATAGCTCCTGCACCTTTCTGAGAGTTCCACCTCTTCTGTCTGAAAGTTCCACCTCCTTGTCCATTGAATAGTATGAGCTCCACCACCTCTTTTTCTACAAAATGACCACTGGTTACATCCTTACAAGACCATGGATCTCAGTGGATTTACAAAGATGTAACTCATTTTAAAGAGCCCCATGGCATAGAGTGGTAAGCTGCAGTACTGCAGTCCAAGCTCAGCTCATGACCTGAGTGCGATCCCGACGGAAGCTGAGTTCAAGTAGCTACAAATACACCAAAAAATATTGTGCAAATCACACTATTAAATACCTTGTACAAATTATATTATATTGTACAGAAACATACAAAAATACAAAAATTACCATAAATTCACAACGTTTTAGCAACACAAAGTCTCAAATATATTATTTCAGGGAGGACCCCACAAAGTCTCTTATTTTTACAAAGAGAGTGCTACGACTCAAAAACAAAGCTCCAAAAGAGTCCCTCGGTTGCTTGTCGGCTTCCAAAGGAAAAATGCTTGCCTTCACACAACCACCGGTTTTTTATTGCGTTCCACTGCTCCTGCAGCTTCCTCATAAGCCAACTGAAATTACCAGCCAAGTTCCTCTCATATGCCCATTTCAATTTCTCATTTGCTGCCATTGTCCTTTGCATTGGGTTATAGTAGCTGGCTTGAAGTTGACTCAGCCTTCCATCCTTCTGAGTAAATGAGTACCTAGCATGCTGGGGGGGAAGTGTAGATGAGTGGGGAAGGCAATGGCAAACCATTCCATAGCATAAAGTCTGCCAAGAAAAAGACCTGATGTGATCTCACCCCATGGGTCGGTAATGCCCCACTGCTTGCTTTTTAACTCATTTTAAGATTGTAAGGTTCCAAAGCCATGAAGGGTTTCAGATATGTTATATCCAAAACTTTAAGAGCCAATTTGGTGTAGTGGTTAAGTGTGCGGACTCTTATCTGGGAGAACCGGGTTTGATTCTCCCCTCCTCCACTTGCACCTGCTAGCACGGCCTTGGGTCAGCCATAGCTCGGGCAGAGGTTGTCCTCACAGGGTGTCTGTTGTGGGGGAGGAAGATAAAGGAGATTGTGAGCCGCTCTGAGGTTCTTTGGCATGGAGGGCGGGATATAAATCCAATATCTTCTTCTTAAATTGAGCCCAGTAACTGACGAGCAGCCAGTGGAGTGACGGTAGAATGGGGAGTAATATGCATGCTTCATCTAGCTCCTGATAACAGCTGAGCTGTGGCATTCTACACCAACTGGAGTTTCCAAATTGATTTGAAAAGAGATCAGTGTACGTTGCATTACAGCAGACCAGTCAATGGGGTTGCCAGTCTCCAGCAGGGGATCCCCTGGTTTGGAGGCCCTCCACTGCCTCAGGGCTATCAGAAAGCGGGGCGTGTGTGTGTGTGTGGAGAGATTGAATATTTGCTGGGCATTCATTATACCCTATGGAGACTGGTCTCCATAGGGTATAATGGAGAACTGACCCATGGGTATCTCCAGGTTTCAAAAATTTTGGACCAGGAGGTCCAATTCTATGAGCCCCTAAAGAAGGTGCCCCTATCCTCCATTATTTCCGGTGGAAGGAAGGCATTTAACAAGAGTGCAAAGTCCCCTGATATTTCCTCAGTCGGACCTGGCAAGCCTACTAGTTGATGCCACTGTGGTATGGATCCAGGTGCCCAGATCAGCCTTCTCAAGGTAAGGGGCTATTTTTCAAGCTAGGATGAGTTGGAAGAAAGCCTTTTTTGCAACTGCATTAACTTGTTTCTCCAGAAATAACGTTAGGTCCAGTACAACCCTGAGGCTGTTAACTGAGTAAGCAATGGTCAGCTGAACTCCATTGGAGGTGGGGAGCATAATGTCCTTCAAGACTTTTGCCTTCGCAAATACCATTACTTCTGTCTTCCCAAAGTTTAGTTTCCATTTCTTCACTCTTAGCCATTTAATCACGGCAGCCAGGAAGCAGTTTACAACCTCTACCACATCATCAGGAGCAGGGCTTTTTTTGTAGAAAAAGCCCAGCAGGAACTCATTTGCATATTAGGCCACATTCCCTGACATCACCGTTGTTTTACATAGGACTTTTTGGGAGAAAAAGCCCAACAGGAACTAATTTACATATTAGGCCACACCCCCTGACACCGAGCCAGCTGGAACTGCGTTCCTGTGTGCTCCTGCTCAAAAAAAAGCCCTGATTAGGAGATTTTGATAAGTGAATACATAGCTGTGTATTGTCTGCATGTTGACGACAGCCAAAACTATACATGATTTGGCCAAAGGGCTTTACATAAAGATTGAAGAGAATAGGGGTATAGGATTGCGACCAGTACTCCCTCTAAGCTGTGGAGTCTTGTGAGCAAAGATTCTATTTTGTGAGCTACAGGGATTAAAGTTGTGAGTGAGCAATTTGGCTTACGGTTGCCAAGTCTGTGTTTGAAAATACCCGGAGATTTTGGGGGTGAATCTGGGAGAGGGTGGGGTTTGGGGAGGGGAGGGGTCTCAGCATGGTACAATGCCATAGAGCAGGGGTGGCCAACGGTTGCGCTCCAGATGTTTTTTGCCAACAACTCCCATCAGCCCCAGCCAGCATGGCCAATGGCTGGGGCTGATGGGAGTTGTAGGCAAAAAAAATCTGGAGAGCTACCGTTGGCCACCCCTGCCATAGAATCCACACTGCAAAGCAGCCATTTTCTCCAGGGGAGTTGATCTCTGCCATCTGGACAGCAGTTGTAATTCTGAGTGACCTCCAGCCCTCATCAGGAGACTGGCAACCATGGTTCCCCAGGAGGAAAAGGTTGGTTTGGAGGGTGGAGTCTATAGCTCTGTACCTGTCTGAGGTCCCACTCCCCCTCAAACTCTACCCTCTCCAGGTTTCACCCTTCAAACATCCAGGAATTTCCCAACCTGGAGTTGGCAACCCTATCTCCTTCCCAGCAGCAGTAGCAAGCATCCAGGCCTAGTGTTGCCATCCTCCAGATGGCGCCTGAAGATCGCCTGAGATAGCAACTGAACTCCAGACAACAGATCTATCTCCACCTGGAGAAAATAACTACTTTGGAGGTTGGACTCTAAGGCATTATATTCCGCTGAGCCCTCTCCCTTTATTGACAGAATCAACCTTGTTTGCCGAGCAACAGCCTCTGGCTAACAGCTTACCCAGTGGCCCAATCCTCATCTATCCTGAGGCAAGGCTGAGGGAAGGAGGGAGAGAATGACAGGAAAGTGACAGCAGCCATGGCTTCTGAGGAAACACTCCCAGCGGGGCCAGGCCTTGCTATCTGGTAGCATTACAACCTTCATTACCTGTCTTTTCACTGTCTCCTCGCTGCTGATGCCTACTTCCTCTTCTGAATGCCACAGAAGTTGGGTAGGCAGATGGGAGAGAGGAGTGGGCCCAGCCAATGGCATGCAAGTTCTCTTGAGTGGTGGTTAATGGGCCAATAATTAATGGAGTACACACCACAGCCAATGGGAGAGCCAGATTAGGCTAATTCCTTTAGAGTTCTAAATCTTATATAGATAGATACTAAGGATTTGTTGATGTAGTCTTTACCTGGTTTAAGAAGGTAGGATGGGCAGGGATCCAGGACATAAGCAGTGGCCTTCACAGATCCCAGGAGCTTGTCAACATCCACCATGAAAACTGTCAAAGTTGTCCATCAGTAGAACATGTGATGTATTAGGTAGTTCTTCTGTTGAACTAATGCTATAGCCAGCATTTAAATCAGAGCATATTTTATCAGCGAAAGGATCACAACCAGTGGTGGAATTCTTGCAGGAGCTCCTTTGCATATTAGGCCACACTCCCTGATGTAGCCAATCCTCCAAGAGCTTACAAGGCTCTTTTTTGTACGCTCTTGGAGGATTGGCTGCATCATTGGTGTGTGGCCTAATATGCAAAGGAGCTCTTACTAGAAATCCACCCCTGATCACAACTAATTCTTTGGTCCTGATACCATGAAGGTTTATGTTTTTTTATAACTTTTCTGGGGGTGTTGATGTTGAAAGGTAGCAACCAAGCAGGCATATGTGAGTCATGCAAGTTGTCTGGCATTGCTGCCAGCCTTGCGGCCAGTTAGTTCTCCCTGGAAGGCCAAGTAAACTCTGGAAAATGCTCTGTCTTTCCTCTGGCCCTTTACTGCCAGAAACCAAGGCTTGAAGGCTGGCATACATTAGTTTCGAAAAGCAACAAGAGCGGCTTCTAACATTTGGGTTTTTTTTTTAAAAAAGCCCCCTATTTTAGATTTTTTTCGGCAAACCCAGGGCTTTCCTCCACTTGGTAGAAAGATCTCTCTTGTCTGTTCATGCCCCCATTCTCCATATTTAATATCCAAAAATAGGTCCATGTTAAGAATTAGATATACTGATTCTGGTATGCGTAGTCATAATAGTTTGCAACTGTTCTTGCCTCCTTAAGAAAACCCAGTTGGAAACAGTTGGATCATGCAATTTCCCCATGATATATGGATGCAGATGTAAAGACTGAAAGTGGAGAACGGTGCACATTACAAATGCAACAAAGGCCACTACTGCATAAAGCAGCTGAAACCCCCAATTCACCCACTTCCTTTTTGTTTTTTGTAGTGAGTCTGGCAGCTGTGCAGAGATATCAGACACTAATGGCAATTCTCAGGAATGAAGCCAATGGCATGATTATGCGTTGACACAACTGCCAAGTGACTTATGCAAACCTGGGTGGTGACTGTAGTTCACTGCCTGATCTTTGGCTTTGCTAGTCAGGCAACGGCAGAAGACACAACACCGAAATGTTAAATGCACGCAGCATCCTGGTGACGGGGTCCTACCGAGGCATTGACTTGGAGCTGGTCCGGCAGCTGGTGGGGAAAAGCAAGGGGCCAGAAAGGGTCTTTGCCACCTACCGAGACCCAGAGGGACCATGTGTATAGGTGAGAGCCATTCGAGTGGCATTGAGTGTACCTTGGGACAGGTGTGCAACAAGGGGATTCCTCTGGATGCTAAAGATATTCTGCCCAGGGGGTTTGGAACTTCAGGTCCTTTGGTTAGGCTTGGACACTTCCACAGAATCAGGACATTTTTGCTTCTGCAAGATCCTTGCAATACAAAGGTATTGCTCCTTAACGAAAAACCCATCCCTAAACCTTCCACTCTCTCAAATACACCAGTCTTGCTGTTGTGTCTCAAGTCTTTGGCCTCTTTCAGGACTTGAAGAACTTGGCTGCCAAATATCAGGGTGTCAAAAACCTTCCAATGGATAAGTGATGAGCTGCTCAAATGCCCTCTTCCTCCAGATTCAGGGCTGTCCCCCAAAATCATAGCATTGTAGTTTAAATGCATACTTGTTCCCCATTTCTAGCTCTCCATCAATGTGTTCTGCCTCAGTTGTATTTCTGCTGCAGTTCTTCAATGCCAGATGCAGTGTATTCATTTTTCTAGAAATCTTTGCTGTTAGATTTGCCCCATACTTTGTAATCTGCTTACTAATTGACTGTATTGTTTGTTCAAGGATATGTCTACTGGATTGTCCGTCCTTATCCACGTGCTCTTTAAACTGCTCCAAATACTCCAAGAGTTGGGGAGAGAGTATTTCTCTTTGCAGAAGCCACACTGATTCTTCCTCAGCAAACTTTATTCATTGATGTGTTTAAGAATTCTCTCTTCAATAACAAGTCCTACTAATTTACTCAGAGCAGCTTACTGGCATGTGATTTTCAGGATCCCCTCTCAAGCTCTAAGAATTGGGCTGACCTTTAGTATTTTCCAGTCATCCATCACTAGGCCACTTTTAGTAACAAGTTATTAGATGAATAATTTTCAGAGTCCAGTTTCAGGGCTTGTTTTGTAGCAGGAACTCCTTTGCATATTAGGACACACCCCTCTTATGTAGCCAATCCTCCAAAAACTTACAAGGCTTTTAGTACAGGGCCTACTGTAAGCTCCAGGAGGATTGGCTACATCAGGTGTGTGTGGCTTAATATGCAAAGGAGTTCCTGTTACAGAAAAAGCCCTCAAGGGACTTTAGCTGTGTGCCATCTAGCCCTGCAGATTCATAAGATTTCAGTTTGCTCCAGAGTGTGGGGCCTGGAGATCTCCTGCTTTTACAACTGACCTCCAGTCAGCAGAGATCAGCTCCCCTGGAGAAAATGGCTTCTTTAAAGGGTGGACTTTATGGCATTGTATCATGTTGAGGCCCCTCCCCTCCCTAAACCCCACCCTGTCCTGGATCCACCCTCAAAGTCTCCAGGTATTTTCCAATGCAGACTTGGCAACCCTAATTAGGCAGCTCAAATGCCCCACCTTCTTTTTTCCCTTTTAATGGCTTCAGCAGCCGCGTAGAGATATAAAGCACTGCAGGCAATTCCCTGGAACAGAGCCATTGCCCTGCTATGTTTTGACACAGCAGTCACGTGAGTTATGCAAACCTGGGAGGGGACTGAAGTTCGCCCGCTGATCTTTGACTTTGCTAGTCAGGCAACAGCAGACGGGAAAACCACAAAATGCTAAACGTTCGCAGCGTCCTGGTGACGGGGTCCAACCGAGGGCTTGGCTTGGAGCTGGTCCGACAGCTGGCAGGGAAAAACAACGGGCCAGAATGGGTCTTTGCCATCTGCCGGGACCCAGAGGGACCACGTGCCCAGGTGAGAGCAACGATTGCATTGCGTGTAGCTTAGGACAGGAGGGCAACAAGATTCCTCTGGATGCCAAAAATATTCTGCTTAAGGGGAAATTGAGGTTCTTTGTTGAGGCTTGCATACTTTCCCAGTCTCGGGACATTTTTACTTCTGCAAGATCTTTTCAATACAAAGGTGTTGCGTCTTAATGAACAACCCAGCGCTCAGCCTTTCATACCGATGGAGAAAACGACCAAACAGACGAGGCTGCAAATTTGCTACAAGAGCACAGCAGAGATTGAGCTGGGAACTTTTAAATTTAGGTGCACCCTGCACGAATGATGCTGAGAAAATAGCCCTGTCCCCTGATGAAATTGCAGCTGTTTTAGCACCTGGAATATGAACTGTAAATAAAAAGAGCTTCCCAAGGGGCAGGGAGGAGGAAACCCCCAACTGTGGGGATGAGTCGTTTGGCCAGCGCACCCCCTAGTGGATTGTCGTTTCCACGCAAGATCTGAAAATGAAACTGAAGCATCCTCTTCAGAGCTGCCTGTGTTTTTAGCTTGTAGAACTGTTATGCTAATGGATTGTGTTTTTTTAGTGGATGCGTTTGGATTATTGAATTGTTTGATGCTATATTCATTTACCGGTTTTTGTTATTGCATGTTGTTATCATCCCATAGTATTGTGGATCTGGTAATTAGTCCAGGAAGACATTGAGGGCAATGCCTCTGTGGACAGTCATATGATGGGGCTAGGATGGATTCCTCGCCCCGAGAATTGGGGCTCGCCTATGGCCTCTAGTCGATTGAGAGTGAGCTATGTCAGTGCCCAAACACTGACATAAGGGTCAGCAGCTATTGGTTTGTGTGTGTGTGTGTGGGGGGGGGGGGGGAGCCTGGCTCTTGGCTTCAGTGATGCTCTCTTTTTTTGTGCTTGTGGGGGAGGCTGTGAGAGGGCTTCTGGAGTTCTGGCCCCGCAGGTGGACCTCCTGATGGCACCTGGGTTTGGGCCACTGTGTGACACAGAGCGTTGGACTGGATGGGTCATTATCCAACATGGCTTATGAGTTGGACAATGCTATTTGGGGCTATTGTGGTGTCCTCACGGAGCTGTAAAGGTTTTGAGGAGTCCACCCACTGGAATCTATAGAGGCTGGAACAATCTGCTGGCAATGTGATATTTGGAAGAGACACGGAAGCTGCCCTAGACACCATTGCAATTTGGAAGCAGCTGTTTTAAGATTCAAGAATACCTTTTGATGCACAGAGCCTAGTTGATCATACCATAGAGGCCTTATATAACTGCAGAGTGCCAAACTTCATCATTTAGAGAACCCTCTTTCTGATTCCTTTGCACACTGGTTGGCTGGAATTGAGGTGGGTGGGTGGTAAAATAAACTTTAGCCATTGATATTATTATAACATGTATCCTATGTAGCTTTGTGTATGTGAGTCTATATTGTTGCAGTGTATTAATGCCATATATAAGAAATCCCAAGAAGCTTTGCTAGAATGCCATCACCCATGGGTCAAATTGTGGGGCCATGAAGATCCCACCCCCAGACAGCATCCATACTGTCCTGGAGGTTGACCTGTATTAGCCTGGGTGACTCCATCTTAGCTAATGCTAAGGTTGCCCTGAATCCTGAGAGAGAACAGTATTAACTGTTCTCAGGGGAACATTCTCGGTTTCGTGCTTGTTAGCGGAGGGGGGGTGGGGGGAAGGTTGTAGCAATCCTCCAAGAGCTTACAGGGCTCTTCTTACAGGACCTACTGTAAGCTCTTGGAGGATTGGCTGCATCAGAGGGTGTGACCTAATATGCAAAGGAGTTCCTGCTACAAAAAAAAAGCCCTGCTTAGTAGTGCCAGTTTAGTGTAGTGGTTAAGTGTACAGACTCTTATCTGGGAGAACCGGGTTTGATTCTCCACTCCTCCACTTACAGCTGCTGGAATGGCCTTGGGTTAGCCACAGCTATCGCAGGAGTTGTCCTTGAAAGGGCAGCAGCTGTGAGAGCCCTCTCAGCCCCACCCACCTCTCAGCGTGTCTGTTGTGGGAGGGAGAAGATATAGGAGATTGTAAGCCGCTCTGAGTCTCTGATTTAGAGGGAAGGGCAGGGTATAAATCTGCAGTCTTCTTATCTTCACCCTACTGGAAGCCAGGGGCAAGAGGACCTGACACATCCATGTGTATGCGATAGCGCAAGTCATCATTCTTTGACTCACAGCCAGCATTTAGGATATAAGATGCATAGTTTTTGTTATGCTCTTGGACTCAAGGTTTCCTGAGATTTGCTGTGGATATGTGTGCATCTCAAGGCCAGTTGGCTGGAACTTAGCCCCGAATAAACTTTGATGGGTTATTAAAGCTATCCTCATAAGTAAATCCCGATATCTCGTGTTAGTTCTCTGGGAACTATGGAGCCCCTGGCCAAGGTTTAAAACAAAAGTTGTTACCATGTAATGAATAATCCATTCCTAAACCCTCTGCCCTCTCCAATAAACTAGTTCTTGCTGTTGCATCTCAAGTCTCTGCCTTTGGTGTCTTTCAGGAATTGAAGAACTTGGCTGCTAAATATCGGTGTGTCAAAATCCTCCCAATGGGTAAGTGATGGGCTACTCAAATGCCCTCTTCCTCCAGTTTCAGGGCCATTCCATATGATTGCCATGCTGTAGTTTAAATGCACATGCATTCCTCATTTCCAACACTCCATCAATGTGTGTTCTGCCCCAGTTTTACTTCTCTCTCAGTCTTTCAATCCCAATTGCACTGCATTCTTCCCCCCGCCCCCCCCCCCAAATATTTGATTTTAGATTGTAATGTTGTTCTTGGACTTTGTCATCCATTTGCTGATTTTAATAGTTAGTCCTGGCATATTTTTACTGGATTGCCCTTATCCACATGCCTTTTAGCCCCATGGTGCAGAGTGGTAAAGCTGCAGTCCTGCAGTCTGAGCTCTCTGCTCACGACCTGAGTTCGATCCTGGTGGAAGCTGGGTTCAAGTAGCTGGCTCAAGGTTGACTCAGCCTTCCGAGGTCAGTAAAATGAGTACCCAGCTTGCTGGGGGGAAAGCGTAGATGACTGGGGAAGGCAATGGCAAACCACCCTGTAAAAAGTCTGCCGTGAAAACATCGCGATGTGATGTCATCCCAGAGTCGGAAACAACTGGTGCTTGGACAGGGGACTACCTTTACCTTTTTTTTTTTACATGCCTTTTAACCTCCTGAGATAACTCCAAGAGGTTGGTGCAGCATGACTTCCCTTTGCTGATGCCACACTTATTTTTCCTCAGCAGACTTGCTCTATAGTGTGCATAATAATTCTTCCTTTAATAACAGTTTCTACTGATTTATCCAGAACAGATATTAGCCTGATGGGCCTGTAATTTCCTGGTTCTCCTTTCTAAAAATTGGGCTGAACTTTGTTATTTTTCAGTCATCTGGCACAAAGGCTGATTTTAACAATATTAGTAAAGAACCCATGGGGGTGTGCCATCTATCTCTCAGCTTCATACATTTTCAGTTTACTTAGTAGCGCTAGATTTCGCCTCTCATCACCTCAGTTTGATGCAGTTCTTCAAATATTCCTGCTAAGAACTTAGTCGAATGGCGGTGATGAGAGATCACTCTGTATGACAATGAGACAAACTGAAGAGTAACAAGACAGAAAACTGAGAAGTACACAAGGTGAAACAAAACATGTATGGTGGAGTGTTGTCCTAAGCAGAACTATACCCTTCTAAGTCCACCGAAGTCAATGGGTTTGAAAAGTGTTAATATCTTTAGGGTTACATTATTAAAAACAATCTCAAGGTGTATAAAGATGATGAGAACAAAAAGGGCAATCTGTGGGTTCAGTTTATTATGCTACTTTTAAAAAGACCCTATCTATAGAAAACCAATATTTCACATATGTTCCAACAGGGTTCCTTCATTAAACAGTACATAGCAGGGAAAGTATTTGGTGTTGCATGTACAGAAACCATAGCACGTACAATAATTATCCTGACACTGCTCCCAAAATAAAGACACAGGAAGACCACATTTTGAGTTTAATTAGTTGATTAATATTAATGGGCTGAACTTAGGCTCATCAGCCTAAGGCTCTTAGGCTCCCACTCCTGCCAGCTATTCCCCTCCCCTTTCCCTACATTTGAAAGAGGAAGAAAACAGGCAGGGGGAGGAAGATGCTACGGACAGAGCAAGATCGTGTCTGCAATACTCTAGGAATTTTCCCAGTCTCTATGGTCTCCACCATAAAAGAAATTCCTAGAGCAGCATGTGCAGATTTTTGTGTGTAATGTCATTTCAGTGTAATCACCCAGAAGTGATGATGCTTCATCAGTGAAGTTCCTCCTTCCCATGCTCTATCCTCCCCCAAGCAAAAAGCCCCTTCTATGGTGTGCTCCTTGGCCTGCTTTATACCCTAGGTAAATTAGCTTCCTAAGTAATAAACTCCTGTGCCTCATTTGTGATTTAGAAGAGGCTGGGGCACCAGCATCCTTAGCCCTGATAGCCATTAATGGATTTGCATTGGCAATTAAGGGCTGATTATACACGCATACATTATATATTTATACCTGAAATATTTTCCATGCATGCATGGAAAAATCAATGCACTGTGTGAAAGGACCCTTCGTTCTCTGCCTTATAGGAGCAACAAAGAGCACAGGGGTGTCGAACTCATTTTGTTATGAGGGCCGGATCTGACATAAATGAGACCTTGTTGGGCCAGTTCATGTCAGTCCGGGCCGTGTGTGCACTTATGTAAGATTAGGTAGCAGAAATATAAACTTTATAAAGGACACAGAAACACAATTCGATATTTTTTTAAACACAAATTAAAACATGCTTAAAATGTTAGCACTCATTGGTTTCAAATGGGCTTTCTTTGTATTTCTCCCATGGGATCCAGGGAACTGGGCAAAGGAAGTGCTGGGCTGCATGTTTGACACCTCTGATCTAAAGGCAGTTGCAGTGGAGGTCTGCTGAACTGCTTCCTACCTGGCGATGGCTCACCTTTAGTTACCTGGCACACTTTATTGCTGTAGATACTACTGATCCTTCCAGCATCAAGGTTGCTGCCGCCAAAGTAACTGAAATGCTGCAAGGAAACGGGCTGAATCTCCTCATCAACAATGCTGCAATCCTAAGGCAAAGCACTCTGGAAACAGAGACGGCAGAGAATATGTCTGAAGTGTACAAAACCAACGTAATAGGGACCATGCTGGTGACCCAGGTAAGGACGGCCTGGGGCCTCTTCCCCTCATCATTCTGTATAGCAGTTCAGCTGTAAACACAGTTTCAGCCTTCTAAGTCCACTGAAATCAGTGGGCTGAGATGGGTAATTCTGCTTAGGATTGTATTGCACGTGGCTGAAGGACTGTGGCGTGGATCCTGCCCTTATCCTGCCATTCCATTGAGTGCTTGTTTATTAATTAAAATATTTATACCTGACCTTTTCTTTTTGCTCAAGTTTGAAGTCTTCATTCAATCCAAGGAACCTTCCTCCAAATCGAGATGGTTTCAGAGTGTTAGCCAATGTTGATCTACAATAGAACAGCTAGATTCAAGTCCAGGAGTGCCTTAGAAACTAACAAGATTTTGGGGGTTATGAGCTTTCAAGAGCACTCCCTTCATCAAAGATCTGAAGAAACCTTTGACCCTCGAAAGCTTATAGCCCCAAATCCTAGTTGGTCTCTAAGGCACTACTGGACTTGCATCTAGCTGTCCTCCACATGAAGTGGACAGCCCCGTAGCCAGGATTTGAAGAATTGGGGAGCCCTGATTTTTTTCAGGAGGCACATAGTGGCCCCAACCTCCATGGCCTTCTCTCCTACCACCTCTGAGGAGGAAAGTTGCCAGCTCGCTGCCATACAGCCTTCCCCCTCCCCACAGCTGCCCCAAGGTGATCCCTTTCCACCCCTCTTCCAGCAGCTCTGGTGGGGAGCCACTCAGAGGTTTAGATACGTGCGCACGGTCTCCTACCCTTACTTGTAGCATGATCCAGCTAGGCAAGCCCAGCGGGACAAAGGGGGGGGAGTGGAAGGTGCCACCAAGTTGCAACTGACTTCTGGGGCTACAAGACCTCCAATTCGGATTTCTTCCTGTTGGAGGGCAAGCTGAGGCTGCCCAACTGCAGCTCCCCCCCTCGCTTGCGTGGCCAGCGAGACCAGGCCAGAAAACCCCTGCAGGCGAACATCACCTCTCACTGATCCATAGCCCCGGACTGCAGCCGGGACCTCCACTTGTGTGCGCCAGCCCTGTCTGCAATGGAGCCATCCACCCTCTACCCCCGCCGCCCCACTTGAGGGCCAGAACGGCCTCTTCTTGCAGGCGCCCTCTAGCCCAACGTCAGACCAATGTGGAGCTTAACTTTCAGTCCTGGGTGCTGAAAGTGCCCCGTTGCTTCTGCTTGCTGGGGTGGGGGTGGGGGTCAGAGATTTCTTCCAGCCCCTAAGCAAGCAGAAGCAATAGGGAGCTTAACTTTCAGACCTGGGCTTCCAAAGTTCCCTGTTGTTTCTGCTTGCTGAGGGGTCAGAGATTTCTTCCAGCCCCTTAGCAAGCAGAAGCTTAAGGAGCTTAAGTTTCAGTCCTGGGCTCCGAAAGTGTCTCATTGTTTCTGCTTGCTGAGGGGTCAAACAATTCTTCCGGCCCCTAAGCAAGCAGAAGCAACTGTGTATTATCACGTCCCCTAAGCAAGCAGAAGCAACGGGGTATGATGACGGCAGAATGGAGAAGGATGCAGCTGAGGCACTGGAGGCTGGTTAGGGTCCCCAAGTCAGGGGGCTGTGCCTCATAGGCCCCCTCGTAGCTACGGGTCTGGAAGTGGATCTTCTCTTGGAAGAAGAGCCATAAATGGCAGGGAGGCTCCTTTGGCTGGAGGAAGACTACTTGAAGGTGCTTGGAGGCATCTAGTTGGTTCTTGGTGATTGAATGGCTGCTTGTTTCCCCAGGCGAAGGTTCTGTTGTGATATTAGCAGAAATTCAACCAGTGCACCATCTCTGATTGGGCAAGGGAGGAGATGAAAGGGGAAATTGTATTCAGTGAACCAGGATCTTAACTACTATTTTGATAATAAGGCCATGAGTGTAAATGGCCGCCTAGAAGGTGGGACTTCCACACTGTTGAAGAGATAATGGGATCACTGTTGTGCTGCTGTGCTTGATTCTTCCCTCTCCTTCTCCAGGCATTCCTGCCCTTGCTGAGGAAGGCATCTCAGGAAAGCCCCCAGAAAGGGATGAGCTGCATTAAAGCTGCCATTGTCAACATCTCCAGTGAAGCTGGCTCCATCACCAGCTATGCTATTTGGGAACATGGACAGCCCATTAATTATTATTGCAGCAAGGTAGGGCTGTGCATACTGCATGATGGCGGAAGTGCTTGCTCAGTTCATGTCATCAGGGTTTTTTTTTGTATCAGGAGCTCCTTTGCTTATTAGGCCACACACCCCTGATGTAATCAATCCTCCAAGAGCTTACAGTAGGTTCTGTACTAAGAGTCCTGTAAGCTCTTTAGAGGATTGGCTGCATCAGGGAAGTATGGCCTAATATGCAAAGGAGTTCCTGCTACAAAAAAAGCCCTGCATGTCATTAAAATTAAGAAATGAACTGAATGCATCATTCGCCTTCTTACCTCTGATGTCACACAAGGAGGCCCTCCTGGCTGTTCCATCTATCAAAGCTTATTTGGTGGGTACAGAAGACAGGACCTTTTCACTGGCAGCCCCACAATTGTGGAATGACCTACCAAGGGAAGTGCACTCTTCTTCTTTAGGAGGCAGTTGAAAGCATTCTTATTTGCAAATGTATTTGGTTAAATTTACAAGCAGTCCTGAAAACAAAATGTCTCCCTTCCTAGGCTGCTCTGAACATGCTCACTCGGTGCCAGTCACTGGGATATGAAGAAGATGGAATCCTGTGCATTGCATTGCATCCTGGGTGGGTGCAGACTGACATGGGGAACGAAGTGGTAGGTGCTTCATAGTGTAAATTCATTCCTACACAGAGGCCATCCAAACTGATTTGATGGTTTTGGTTCTCATGGCCGAGGATGACCCAGACATAATATTGTTATCGTCATATAATTTTGCCAAATTGAACCCAGTAGGATGCCTGCATGGGCAGGACTTGAGGCATGTGCTGAAGGCAGTGTGAGCCATGTCCATACTAATACCAGTGGGCTCTGTCCATCTCCCATGAAGGAAACAAGAACAAATAAGTGTAACAGGGAAGCTTTGGCCATCTGGGGCTGGTAAATAATACCTGGAGTCAAAGTTTAAATCTTCAAGTAGGCTTTGGTTTGGCTGGATCAGTAGTAGACAGGCAACATTAGGGTTGCCAAGTCTCCCACAGCCTCTTGTACCATAGAGTTTTCCCTCTCAAATTGCTAGAGCATCTGGGAAAACCATAGAGTTTTCCTGGAAGCTCCTAGAGCGGCTGGCGTATGATGTCGCTGGCACAATGATGTCACTGTGAGTGACATTGAGGGGAGGATCCCCCTCGCTGGCCCAATGTGGGCCAGCAGGTTGGGAACCTCCTGGGCAGGAGAACCCCTGCCCGGCCTAGAAACTTGGCAGACCTAGGGATCATATTGGGCAGGGGTGGCCAATGGTAGCTCTCCAGATGTTTTTTGCCTACAGCTCCCATCAGCCCCAGCCACCATGTCTGATGGCTGGGGCTGCTGGGAGTTGTAGGCAAAAAAAAACATCTGGAGAGCTACTGTTGGCCACCCTTGATATTGGGTGTTTCTGTGCCAGGGCTTTCCTAGCAGAGTCCATTTGTATCAGAATCCTCACCTTTGGTTCCATTTTTAAATGTTCTTTTACCTCAACAGTGAGAATCATCAGTGATGCATTCCCAGTTTTCACAGACTGCTCCTATGTTCCAGCCAGTACAGGATAATTCCTCCCAAGAGTTAGCTATGTCATCTACCATGTTCCTTTAGAATTTCAGCTGGGAGACATTCCCATGCCCCATCCTATTACCATTTATGAATGAATTTGCTCTTTAAGTGTAAAAACACATGGAGAATGCATACACATCAGAGAGAATGCATACATGTTATGTAAGCCCATCCACCATAATCTGATGAAGATGCCTCCCAAGAGTTACTAATAAACAAGTAAGTCTGTGAGGTCCTGATCTGAATTATGCCTGTGCAGGGCTTTTTTTGTAGCAGTTCATTTGCATATTAGACCACACCCCCTGATGTAGTCAGTCCTCCAAAAGCTTACAGGAGGTCCTGTAAGAAGAGCTCTTCTGACATCAGACTTTCATGATCAGGTGTGCACAGATCTCTTAAGGTTGCTAACTCCATCTTGGGAAATTCCTGGAGATTTGTGGGTGGTGACTGGGAGCGAGTGGATTTTGGAGAGGGAATGTAGCGCCATAGAGGCAGGTACCATTTCGTGTAGAGGCACTGATCTGTGCCATATGGAGATGTTGTAAGTTATAATGCCAAGAGAGTTGTAACTCCAAGAGAACTGCAGGCCCGACCTTGAGGCCGCTAATCCTAAACTACATACTCAGAATGTACTACACGTCATTTCCCACCCCAATCACCCACTGAGTTCTTTTAGGATTTTCTATTTCTAGACCACCTGATCATCCAGGACAAGTGTTCTGAGCACTACAGTAACCACAATGAATTGGGGGAAAGGAATTGAAAGAATAAAGAGTGAAGCAAGTTCAGCTTGGGGAGCATGGCCATCTCTTGCTACCACCTGCACAGGGAGGGGTGGTGCGAGCTCCTGGGATTTCACTCCCAGATTTGCCATGACAAAAAGGTTCCATCCATGGCTTTGTGTATAATAGCCATTCATTGGTCTAAGTGTCATGAATTGGTCTAACCTTTCTGAACAACCTATCTAAGCTAGTGGGCACCAGCATATCTTGTAGCAGTAAATTCCGCAAGTTACTTTGCTGGAAGAACTACCTGGCCCCAATTACACAGATCATATGCAACTTCCAAATGTGGTGAAGTGAAACTGCAGTGGAGTAGAGTTCTGTAAGCAGGGGGCAAACATATGATATTGCTTTCCCACTTGCACTGAGTATCTGAACATGGGACATGGATTCTGCGATTTATAGACTTGGTCTGTCATTCGGTGCCAAGTGCTCATGTGATCTGCTGATTCTTCTTTCAAAGGTACAAGCCCCCATGAGAGTGGATACAAGTGTGGGAGCCATCCTCAGCACCCTCAGCCGTCTCACTGAGAAAGACAGCGGCACTTTCATTAACTGGGAGGGGGCTGTCCTGCCTTGGTGAGACACCCCCTCCAATATCTCATCCGTGAGGAAGGTGCAGGACACAAATGTATGAAATCCTTTGCCTTTGTTTGCAATAAATTTACCATAACTTGCTGAAAAGTCAAATCTCTTTTTTCTTTTCATGCTGAGGCCAGGTGCAAACTAGCCCCTTTTATGTAGTGTGCATGTAGTGTGCAGAGAGCTAGTTTGGTGTTGTGGTTAAGTGCATGGACTCTTATCTGGGAGAACCAGGTTTGATTCCCCACTCCTTCACTTGCAGCTGCTGGAATGGTCTTGGGACAGCCATAGCTCTCGAAGGAGTTATCCTTGAAATGACAGCTGCTGTGAGAGCTCTCTCATCCCCACCTACCTCACGGCCTGTCTGTTGTGGGGGAGAGGAAGATAAAGGAGATTGTCAGCTGCTCTGAGATTCAGGGTATAGGGCGGGCTATAAATCCAATATCTTCTTCTCTCATCTATGTACTAGTCAGGGCTGACCCTGCTTAGCTTCTGAGATAAGAGAAAGCAGATTAAAGGCTGCTTCTGTGCTGAAGAAACTGGTTCTCTGGCTTCTTACCCACTTCTGAAGTGATTTTTAATCGCTCAATGTAAAACAGATTAGAGAGAAAACACCTCTAGTTAAAGTTTAACTCTCACCTCCTAATTGTACAGAACAAATCCTGTTCAGCTTAGAGTCCCAGCAAGCTGACTCTGAAAGGAAGGCATAAGAAGCGGCTACTAGCTATAAGGGACCCTCTACCTTCAGAGGCAGTAACCCAGACCGATTTCACACTAGGGCTCATTCTGGGTGGAGAGCCCTTTTGCCCCTGGCGCTTCTCTCCATTTTCACACAAGCAGCTGTGGAGCTGTGAGTTGGCGCACCACTTTCCCACGGCAAGCAGAAACTGCTTGTAAGAGGATCTTGCTCGCCACAGAAAAGCAGTACACCAACTTGCAGCTCTGCAGCAGCTTGTGAGGAAATGGAGAGAAATGGGGGGGGGGGGCAAAATGGCTGTCCACCCAGAACAAGCCTAGCATGAAATTGGTCCCAGTCTGAATACCAGTGTCAGAAGGCAGAATCATGGGATTGTCTTGCCCTCTATGCCCTGCTGGTGATCCTCCATAGTAACTGGTTAGCCAAAGTGAGAAACAGGATGCTAGACTAGGTGGTTCACTGGTCTGATCCAACAAGCTTCATTGTAAGCTGTTTAAGATATGAGAATGAAGCCGATTAGCAGTTCCCATTTTCTACATCAGCACAGAGCTGTATAAACAAGTCTGACCGCTATGCAGTCCTCTCCTTGGGGAGATTTTAGAATAAAGGATCTTATAGTCCTTCATCAGGTGTCCATGGCAGAGCCATGCATGCAGGAGGTTCAGGTTCAGAAGTCTGGCATGATTCCTTTCCTTTCATGCGCAAGCATTTCCACTACAGTAGGCACATCCATTCCTCATTCAGAGGCTAAATACAATCCTAAGCACAGCTACACCTCCTAAATCCATGGAAGCCAGGGGGTTGTCAAAATTTTAAAAAACAACCTAGTAGTACAAGTTGGGCTAAACTTGCTAACAGTTTTTGGACATACAGACCAGCTGCAACCTTCTTTTACGAACCAAGTTTAATCCTTACTTAACACTTTCTCCTGCCCCACCCCCGCGCCCCAGTGTGGAGTATCTCCTGCAGAATAGAAGATTAACTCTTCAGCTGCTACGGTGACAGTGCAATCCTAAACAGAATTAAAAGGCAAAGGTAGTCCTCTGTGCAAGCACTGAGTTGTTACTGACCCATGGGAAGATGTCACATCATGATGGTTTCTTGGCAGACTTTTAAAGGGTGGTTTGCCATTGCCTTCTCCAGTCATTTACCCTTTACCCCAGCAAGCTGGGTACTCATTTTAGCAAGCAGAAGGATGGAAGATTGAGTCAGCTACCTGAACCCAGCTTCTGCAGGGATTGAACTCAGGTCATGAGTGGAGCTTGGACTGCAGTACTACACCTTACCACTCTGGGAAGAAACGTGAGGTATAAATGAAGGAAATAAAAAATATGTTCTCTTCGTTTGTATTTATTTTCCTGCCAAGTGTCTGTCTGTCTGTCGATTCCAAGACATTTACTTGCTTCTCCATGTCTTTTTTAAAACTTAGCATTCAGTTGTTTTGCGACTTGAAAAGATAGGACAGAAAAGGGAAGTCTTTCTGCACTAGTCCCTGTTGGGCAGGCTCCAGGGCCTGGGGTGGAATCACAGGAAGTGTCAAATTGCTTGGTGAGGGGAGGGCAGAAGATTCTAGCCCTCCTTGTTATCTAGGCCAGGGTGAAATTGTGCTGCCATCTTGCATAGAACTTTGCATGTGTGGTAAATATGAAACAAAGTGATATCAGGACCAACCCACATCACAATGTTTTCTTGGCAGATTTTTTCTTATGGGGCAGTTTGCCATTGTCTTCCCCAGTCATCTACACTTTACGGCCAGCAAGCTGATGATGGTGATGAGCAACGGATGCAAAACTGAGGTGTGCAAGGCCTTCAAAAATGCAAGGGACCTTCAAAAATGGCAATGTGTGATTATGCTTATAGCACCTTAACTGTCGTGGTTTTAATTAAATTATTTAAATGTATTTTATTGTATAATGTATTTATTGTAATCATGGCACTTTCCATGTCTGTAAGCCGCCCTGAGCCTGCCTCGGCGGGGAGGGCGGGATATAAATAAAAATTATTATTATTATTATTATTATTATTATGCTTGGACTTCTTGAGTTCTTGCCAGGAAGCTTGCACTAAATTCTGTTTTGGAAAGGTCAGGATAAGGTGGGGATATAATGACAAACTGCCCTAGGCCTGCTACTCTGGGTGTTGAAAACAGCTGCTCCAGCAGTCAGACAAGCAAGATGTACTCCCTTTAATTTTATGAGAGTGAAAGCTTTATCTTCCAAGGCCTCAGTTTTCCACCCTCAGGTTCCTTGAGGTGTGCCTTGAGACTCAACTTAAATATAAATCCAGTTTATTAGATCAAGGAGTGTTGCACAGCATAAATCACTCAAATTCAGGCAATAAGTTCTTCCTATCTAAAAATCTGCCTATAAGATTTAAGAAACTTACTATCTTCAAGCATCCCAGATAGCATATTTTAGTCCAAGTCCAAATACCTTTATTGACATAGAGCATCTTTTAGTCATCCATGTCACCCATCCTACAGAATATGAGGGCCTCTCCACGCTCAACAGGTATAGCATGTGGGCATGCCAGGGTGAATGAAAAGATGAGTAATCTATATGTCATGAGAAGCCCTCTTCCCTAAAAAATGATGCCCCACACAGCAACTTAACTGTCAGTCAGAACCAAATGGTTAATTTGTGCTTCAGCTGTGAGGGGGAAAAAAAACTAGGGAGGATAAAACTGGCTCCCAAGGTCGAATCTCTAGGAAATGAAAACTGCTCTGCAGGTGTTGATAATTATCAATTCTACAAAGTCCCTTAATATTAGAGCCCAAGCTTTTAAAATTTTGTCTAGGTGATATCTGACACCTGTCCAGTTATCGTACTCCACTCCTAATGTTTTCAGTTCTCTGTGTTGGAGGGGATGTGGTGAAAAAGGGGCTTACGTATGTAGTGGACATGTCCACTGATTTCTTCATTTTGGTCACAAGTCATTATGGAAATTTTTTATATTATGGGAGTAAGGATTCCATTATCCCCTAAAATTTGTCTCTTAAACATTTGGGATGATTTTAAACTTCCTGAATTAAGGCTAAGTATGCTATTGCATTACATTGGAAACAGAATTCAATTGCTTCCTTGGTGGCCTGGTTAAGCAAATGCTAGAGTATTTTGTTTTGAACAAAATTACACATAGTTTAGAAGGGAGGCATACTTCACATCGAAGGTCAACTATTTTAGCTAAGTGGTCCCCTTTTCTGGATTATTTTTCCTGTGGGAATTCTGGTTCAACTGCAAATAATATACTGGTGTATCATTAATTTGTTTTAATCTGATTATGCACTGTTTGTACTTGTGGTTCATATGTTTATTGGTGACTAGCTGACTTTGTTGGATCATAATTTTGATTATTATTTTGACTATGATCCTGAATGTTAATCTGTTTATTGAAATTACGTAAGTTTTTTTTAAGGGGGGAAAAAAAGAAAACAATAATTATCAAAAGGACCACTTATGAGTAAGCCAGTATCTGAACAATGCAGATACTTACTCTGAAAACGAAAGCAAAAGAAAGGGAGGGACCGTTCTCTGAGGAAGCTGTTACTGATCCTTTCCCATGAAGCCCTTCCTGTTTCCTGCTCGGCCTTGAGGGCACACATTTTAAAAACAGACCTCTTTGCAGGTTTCTAAATCTGCAGCTCTAAAACTACATGGTGACTGGGGGCGGGGCTTCCCCCGCCAGCCACTGGCTGGGGGCGGGGAGAAGCCTGTCAAAACGGGGGATCCCCCGCTGGGACCTGGGGATTGGGAAGCCTACTTCTGCTTGCTTAGGGCACCATACACAGTTGCTTCTGCTTGCTTAGGGGCCGGAAGAATTCTCTGATTTCAGCAAGCAGAAACAACAGGGAGATCAGGACTGAAAGTTAAGCTCCGAGTTGCTTCTGTTTGCTTAGGGGCTGGAAGAAATCTCTGACCCCTCAGCAAGCAGAAAAAACAGAGCACTTTTGGAGCCCAGACTGAAAGTTAATCTCCGAGTTGCTTCTGCTTGTTTAGGGGCTGGAAGAAATCTCTGACCCCTCAGCAAGCAGGAACAATGGAACACTTTCACTGCCCAGGACTGAAAGTTAAGCTCCCTGTTGCTTCTGCTTGCTTAGGGGCTAGAAGAAATCTCTGACCCCTCAGCAAGCAGAAACAACGGGACACTTTCAGTGCCCAGGACTGAAAATTAAGCTCCCTGTTGCTTCTGCTTGCTTAGGGCCTGGAAGAAATCTCTGACCCCACAGCAAGCAGAAACAACAGGGCACTTTCAGCCCCCAGGACTGAAAGTTAATCTCCGAGTTGCTTTTGCTTGTTTAGGGGCTGGAAGAAATCTCTGACCCCTCAGCAAGCAGAAACAACGGAGCAGTTTCAGCGCCCAGGACTGAAAGTTAAGCTCCGAGTTTCTTCTGCTTCCTTAGGGGCTGGAAGAAATCTCTGACCCCCCAGCAAGCAGAAACAAGGGGACACTTTCAGCGCCCAGGACTGAAAGTTAAGCTCCACGTTGGGCTGATGTTGGGCTAGAGGGCGCCTGCAAGAAGAGGCCGTTCTGGCCCTCAAGTGGGGTGGCGGGGGTAGGGGGTGGATGGCTCCATTGCGGACAGGGCAGGGTAGGGTAGGCTGGCGCACACAAGTGAAGGTCCCGGCTGCAGTCCGGGGCTGGGGATCAGTGGAGAGGTGATGTTCGCCTGCAGGGGTTTTCTGGCCTGGTCTCGCTGGCCACCCGAGCATTAAGGCCTGCCACATGTTCATTGAACCCTTGCCCCTCGTATCTGTGATCTGCAAGGGGAATTGTGGTTTTTGTAGAGAAGGAATCATCAATGCAAGGGCAATTTGGCTGCGACATCTATCACTCCATTGATTGCCAGGGTTGATTCAGCAGATCTGGCTGGCTAGGCAGGTATCCTCAGCCTCCCTCACCTCTCCATCTAAATTGCACCTGAAGCTATGCACTTGGTAGAAGAGGACTAGGAGTGTGCCGTTCTTCAGTCAAGGTTATACCTTCTGTCCTTCCTTTTTTCTTAGTCTCTCTCGTTTTCTGTAGGGCTTTTTTTTCTGGAAAAAGAGGTGCCAGAACTCTCAAGAGGGAAATGAAGGAGAAACATATGGGTGCCTCTCATGAACTTTTAAACATTTTTTTGAGAATTTTGTTTCTACAAACAGGTTCTGGAACTCTGTTCTGCCTTGTTCTCCCTGAAAAAAGCCCTGGTTTTCTGTATTATTTTTAAACATTACTATTCAGATTTTCTACTACTTATCTTCTTTACAGATCACAATATTTCAAAAGAAGATGAGAACAGGAAGAAAAGAGATGGGCATGAGTTCCATAATCTGTAAATGCAAACCACAGAAGATTAATGAACTACATAGTGAACAAAGTACAAAACCCCAAGTAGTAGAGCATGTGAAATAATTCAAGTTGATCACCAGGGGTCAATGTAAGCCCAGATAGATCACATGAACATATTGCCTTCTATTAAATTATTAGCCCATTGGTTCATCAGTGTCAGAACAGTCTACTTAGACTGGCAGTGGCTTTTCAGGATCTCCTGTGGTACTCTTTCAGCTCACTTAATCCCCGAGCCTTTTTAAACTGGAGATTCCAGAGCCTGAACCAAGTACCTTCTGCGTTCACAGCAGATGCTCTACCACTGAGCCAAAGCCTCTCCTTCATGACAACCAAAAACACATTATCGTTTATAGATAGGGCATGATGGGTTACCTGTCTAACCACCCTGTGGAGTTCCTCCCAACGCTCCCGCTAAACTGTGGAGTCTTGTGAGCAAAAATTCTAACTTGTAAGCTACTGGCACTAAAGTTGTGAGTGAGCGATCTGGCTACTGCATAAATTAGTTTGCTTTGGGACCATGTTTCCTGAGCTAAGACAAAAATGAGTGAGCCAGAGGCTATAAAACTGAGCTAGCTTAGAGAGAACGCTGGTTCCTTCATATCCCATATGATGGACTGCCTTTAACAACAGGTTTCCTAATGTAGCTGTTTTCAAGAGCTGGGAGGTAAATAGATCAAGGTGGGCAGACATGTTGGTCTGAAGCAATAGAACAAAAGTTAGAGTTCAGTGGCACCTTTAAGACCAACAAAGTTTTATTCAAGTTGTGAGTTTTCGTGTGCAAGCTTGCATACAAAAGCTCGCAACTTGAGTAAAACTTTGTTGGTCTTATAGGTGCCACTGAACTCGGATTTAAGTGAAATGGAAAGCCTGAGTGACAGGATGCTCCCTTTTTCCTTCCCTGCTCATATTGACCAATGCCAGCTGAGGAGAACTATATGATTAGCTGAGGGCATGGTCTTTTTTGGAGTCATTTGGCCAGTTGGTCTTTGGGAAGTCAGAGTTAGTCAGTTGGCTTCTGACAGAGTCGGTTGGAAGTGAGTCTGACAGAGTCAGTTGTAGGTTCACTTTTAGAGTGAAGGAAAATAACTCCTTGCCTTAATTGTTTCTATCAATTCTGAGGAAGAAGTATCACAGCTGAATGTCTCATTCTAAGCTGAAATCTGTTTTACACAGACACCTGAACTGGGATTGAGATTTTGGCAAGGGTGATTGGGTAGTATGCTGAAACTCCTATTCAGGCCAAAAGAAAAGGGTTATATAATAATTCCTGCCCAGTTACACAGTGGATTTTGCTCTGAGGAGGCCCTGGTCTGTCACGAAGGGAATCAAATGTAGACACCTTGGGATATTGAAATAAACTGTGGTTTCCAAAAGGGGAGAGTTTAGGTAGACAAATAAAGAGATGGTCTCCAGGAGACCTGAAGAGTCACAGGAAACTATGGGTGCATTCAGACGTACCATTAGTGGCGACACAGCTCTTTCTCGCTGACGGATTAAATATGTTCATCCAGACATCCACATCTGGCAATTGAGCATCATCTGGGGTCATCCCAGCTTGCTCCAGATCAATGCCACATTAATTTGATAGTGCAGAAAGTCCAGACCTTTTTCAAAGAAGTGGCACATGATCGGTTTTTTCCTGTTTGGACAGCTCATACGCAATACTGCCCCTTGGAATGTTTACCACCCCTCCCACCTTTTTTTTTTTTTAAAGCCACAGCAGACATGCGCATTGCCAGATCATCCGGGAATCTGAGGTGACGCTTCTGCTTCTCCGATCAACACAGGATCAGAGGGGGGAGGGAACGTTATCCCACTATTCAGAAAAGGAAAAAAAATATTTTTTTTCAGTGTAGAGGATTTCCAGATATCATTGTCACTGCTAATTTCCAGGAAAGTAGTTCCTGGCAGTCCCTTGATTTGAATCAGCAACGTTAATTCCGGAAACTTCCCCCCCTTCCCCCCCGCCGCCACCTCCAAACAGTTGGGTGCATGTTCAATGGATCCCACCCACCCACCCCACCCCCGGTAATCACCATCTGATCATGCATGTGCCAAGAAAAGAGTGTGATAGTATTGGATGTCTGATCGCTCAACAATAGGATGAGTTGCATTCTTGGATGCTCGTCTGATCGGCCCTGCATCAAATCAATATTCAGCGGTTCACATTTGAGCACTACATGCCCGCTTTTAATGTGACATATGACCGCACCCTATATGAAGAAAATTTTAACTTAAATGCTCAGCCAAATGCCTCTCACTGTTAAGATCCAAGAATATATGAAAATAAGGTTTAACAACATTATTTTGATTGTTAAAAGAAGTATAATCTATATTAGCAATAATTTTTACCTCAGAATTTCCAACCCCTGACTACACCAATTCAATCCCTGCCTGTTAAATAAAATTGTTACTTCTGTTTGAATGTCATATGGCCTCAAATGCCATTTGAATGAGAAAAACAAGAGGGCTCCTGCTTATCCCATTAAATTCCAGAGCTGGGCTAAAAGACAAACTAGAGCTTCATGATGGGGTGGGACAGACAGACATTTTAAACAATAACTAATTCCACACTACTTGGGGCTAATCAGTCACAGCTGGGAACTAATTTTTGGAGAGAAGCCTGCTTGATAATTGGGAAGTACTAGGGGTCTGTCATATCCCACTTGTTCCAGTTTGGGCAGGCTGCAGAGAAAAGTAGATCTAGAACCTTTTCCTCTTAGGATAAAGTTAGAGTCCAGTGACACCTTTAAGACCAACAAAGTTTTATTCAAGGTATGAGCTTTTGTGCACATATGCATTCTCTTAGGACATTTGCACATCTATAGTAGTAAAACTGCATCCTCAACGTACAGCCACTTAGTTTTCTTTCTGTAGAAAAATAAAACAAAAACAACCTGGACTAGGAAAAACCACCCCAGAAAATGAACACATTCTGCCATTGGGGTAGGTTTGTTTTTTTAAACTCTTGTTCCTGTAAAGTAATGGCGTATGAAAAACACCACATAAAATGCTGCTCCAGGAAAGTTTTTTAGGTGCCCTGGAGAGGTACAGTCTTTCATGACAACACAACGTCAGTTTGGTGTAGTGTTTAAGTAAGTGGATTCTTGTTTGGGAGAACCAGGTTTGATTCCCCACTCCTCCACTTGCAGCTGCTGGAATGGCCTTGGGTCAGCTATAGCTCTTGTAGAGGTTGTCCCTGAAAGGGCAGCTGCTGTGAGAGCTCTCTCAGCCCCACTCACCTCACAGGATGTCTGTTGTGGGGGAAGAAGATAAAGGAGATTGTAAGCGGCTCTGAGACTCTGATTCAGAGACAAGGGCAGGGTATAAATCTGCAGTCTTCTTCTTCACAATAACCCTCCACTTCCACAAAGAGATATGTTCTTGGGTTAGCAGTCTGCACCCAGGTTAAAAAAAATGTTAGAGATTATTAAATTCATGCACATATATGTAAAGTGAATAACAACTGAATGTGGCAACAAGAAACCAAAAGCCATCTTACTGTCAAAGAGTCACCTCTTTTATGGCATTTTGTTGTTTTCTCCTAGGGAGCAAATTTGGAGAGTTTACTAGATTTGGAGAGTTTCAGATCTTTAATATTGTTAGGGTGTGAAAGAAGGCTTCTAGGCCTTCCTTAAAAGTGGAACCACATAAAACAGAGCTGTTCTTCCAAAGATCAAAGGAGTCATTCCACATGTATGGAGCAACCAATTTCCCCTTTCTTGGCGATAAGTTTTAATGCGGTATTTGTCAGATCTCTACTGATAAATCTTAATCACCTTGCTATGGAATAGCTTTCAAAGGGGAGAGAACTGTTTTCCTTTGATGCCTGTTCTGTTTAAATACAATGTGAAACCATGGTTTATTTCAACATCAATTTGTTTATGTGAAATCAAGATTTGGCTAGCAAACAATCACTCAAATCCAGGTTTATCTTGACAAATGCTGACTTTACTCCAGTCAGGCATTATGGTTGCCAGGCAGTATTGGACTGGGTTTAAAAATATTGGTTGCCAGGAGGCAAAGGGCCCACCCATGACTATAAGGCTATAATTTAATTTTTTATAAGAAATAAATTTTAAAAAAACATAAGTGGAAAAAGGTACAATTAAAATGTTTGCAAAATAAATGTATATTTTTTAGTAATTATAGTGTACATATATTGTAAATATTACTGGCAGTATATAGTAGATAATAAATGTAAATATAGATTGTTATAATTGAATTTTTAAAAAACATTTTTTAAGTAAATGGTGGATATTTTTCAGTATTTGCTTGTACTGAACATTTTACACATTAACAGGCAGTTCAAAAGCATATTTCATGCAGTCCACTATATTAAGAGCAATTGTTTGAATTCACTAGATTGTGTGAATCTGTCAATAATTGCTTCTACATCTAATTCATCTAACAATTCCTTTACAATGGATAGCTATTAGCAACATAATGTGATTCCAAGTTCTCCTCAGACAGTTAATTTCTTAGCCTTGTCTTTAATGTCCTCTCACACAAATTGTGGGTTATAAATAGGGTTGCCAATCCCCAGGTGGGGGCAGGGGATCCCCCGGTTTGGAGGCCCTCCCCCCCTTCAGGGTCGTCAGAAAGCGGGGGGAGGGGAGGGAAATGTCTGCTGGGAACTCTGTTGTTCTGTATGGAGTCTAATTCCCATAGGAAATAATGGAAAATTGATCCGCAGGTATCTGGGGCTCTGGGGGAGTTATTTTTGAGGTAGAGGCACTATGTTTTCAGTATAGCATCCAGTGCCTCTCCCCAAAATACCCAAGTTTCAAAAAGATTGGACCAGGGGATACAATTCTATGAGCCCCCAAAAAAGGTGCTCTTATCCTTCATTATTTCCTATGGAAAGAAGGCATTTTTAAAAATGTGCGATCCCTTTAAATGTGATGGCCAGAACTCCCTTGGAGTTCAATTATGCTTGTCACAGCCTTGATCTTGGCTCCACCCCTAATGTCTCCTGGCCCCACCCCCAAAGTCTCCTGGCTCCACCCCCAAGTCCCCAGATATTTCTTAAATTGGACTTGGCAACCCTAGTTATAAACAATAATTTTGGTGAGATGGTGAAAGGTGGTAGAAAGCAAATAAACAGCCCTAGTGTGACTGTGTTAGCATTCATCTTAGCATTCCTTACTTCTAGTAACATTATATTAATTCACCCCAGTTCCAGGTGAGGGGGAAAACTCTCTTGCTGAAGCTCCCTCCAGCTCAGGTCCATTTATCTTCTCCTCCCAGGTCCCATTCTTCTGTTGTTCAGTTTCCCTCCAAAACTGCTTTCACCCAATCAGAGGGAGAGACGGGATCCTGGAAGATGTAAACCCTCTAGCCAATTGAGGAAGGCTTCCTCAGGCCCTCTAGGCCTCACTAGGCAGGCCTCTCCTTACCTTCTAGGCCCCAGATCATGACACCTCATGGAAAACTGTAGACAGATCCCAAAGGAGGAAATACTGTATTTTGTATAATTAATCTGTACAACTAATTCAGGGGCACAAGAGATCAATGTGGCCAAGAAGAAAAATGCACCATTTATTACAGTTGAGAATAGCAAAAGTCATATTGACTAGGTGATTTTTTAACACATTGTCATAAGGATAAAATTTTACTCAAATGGGATGTCTCCTAATTAATTGGAGGAATTAGCATAATTAGAGACACAGCATAGGCTGCTGCTGTATCAGGCAGCTGAAACCCCCCCCCCCCATCCTTCCTCTGCTTTTTTTTTTAAATAGCTTCAGCAGCTGTGCAGAGATATAGGACTCCAGAGGCAATTTCCTGGAATGAAGCCATTGGCATGACATGTGTTGACACAACAACCATGTGACTTATACAAATCTGGGTGGGGATTGTAATTCACCAGCTGATCTTTGGCTCTGCTACTCAAGCAACAGCAGAAGACACAATACCAAAATGCTAAGTGCACGCAGCGTCCTGGTGACGGGGTCCAACCGAGGCATTGGCTTGGAGCTGGTCCGGCAGCTGGTGGGAAAAAGCAAAGGGCCAGAATGGGTCTTTGCCACCTGCCGGGACCCAGAGGGACCACGTGCCCAGGTGAGAGCCATGGTGGCATTAAGTGTACCATGGGACAGATGCATAACAAGAGATTCCTCTGGATGCTGAAGATATTCTGCCTAGGGGATTGGAACTTCAGGTTCATTGATCAGGCTTGGACACTTTCCCAGTCTCAGGACATTTTTGCTTCTCCAAGACCCTTTCAATACAAAGTTATTACTCCTTAATGAAAAACCCATCCCTAAACTTTCCACTCTCTCAAATACACCAGTCTTGCTATTGCATCTCAAGTCTCTGCCTTTGGTCTCTTTCAGGAATTGAAGAACCTGGCTGCCAAATATCAAAGTGTCAAAATCCTCCAAATGGGTAAGTGATGAGCCCCTCAAATGCCCTCTTCCTTCAGATTCAGGGCCATTCCACATGATTGCCGTGCTATAGTTTAAATGCACATTCATTCCTCATTTCCAGTACTCCATCAATGTGCGTTCTGCCCCAGTTTTACTTCTTTCAGAGTCCTTCATTCCCAGCTACATGGCATTCTTTCTTTTTTCCTGGAAATATTTGGTGTTAGATTCTCATATTGTTCTCAGACTTTGTACTCCGTTTGCTGATTTAATAGTTTGTCCTGGAACATGTTTGCCTTCATCCTCATACTTTTTAACCTGATCAATTAACTCCAAGGGGTTGGTGTGGCAGGACTTCCCTTTGCAGATGCCATGGTTATTTTTCCTCAACAGACTACTAATTTAGCCAGATACTAGTCCAACAGGCCTGTAATTTCCTGGTTCCAATTTCTAAAAAGTTGGGTTGCCAAGTCCCCAGTGGCTGCTGGTGGGGAACTTTTTCTTTTTGTGCGCCTGGCACGATGATGTCACCCAGAAGTGACATATCACACCAGGCACGTAGCATGGGAATGCTCTAGGCCTTTGGGGAAACACTATGGTTTAATGCGGGGCCACTCTATGGGGAGGACGCTATAGCACCTAGAAGTTTCCCACAAATTGCTAGAGTGGCCCCTGTAAACAATCATAGAGCCCCCCCCCCCCCGAATTCCTAGAGCGTCCCCACATTACATGTCCAGCATGATACATAACTTCCAGGTGATATCATCATGCTGCACGCTGCCACGCATGACAGGGCTCTTTGAGGGTGGGGATCCCCCGGCAGCCTGCTTAGAGCCGACGGGTTGGGGGCCTCAAAACCAGGGGAACCCCCGCCCCAGCAGAAGCTTGGAAAGCCTACTAAAAAGTGTGGGGGGGGGGGGGTTGCTATTTTTTTAGTCATCTCTGGCATATAGGCTAATTTTAGCAACAAGTTAGTAGACCAACAATTTCAGATTTTAGTTCTTTAAGAACCCTTGAGTGTGTGCCATCTGTCCCTGCAGATTCATAAGTTTTCAGTTTACTTAGTAGTGCTAGAATTTCATCACTCATTACCTCAATTTGATGGAGTTCTTTAAATACTCTCGTTAAGGGCTGAGTCAAATGGAGGTGATGTGAGATCGCTCTATGTGACTATGACGCAAACCAAAAAGCAATAATTCTGAAAACTGATAAGAATGCAAGAATGAAGCAAGGCCTATATGGTGAAGGGTCATTCTAAGAAGAGTTACACACCCTTCTAAATCTCTGGAGTCCAGAGTCACACCCTTCTAAGTCCACTGAAATCGATGAGTTAGAAGAGTGCAACTCTCAAAGTGCATAAGGTTGATAAGAACAAATGGAGTCAATTTATGCTGCTACTTGCTTAGATCTCATCTATAAAATACCAACATTTTACATATCTTCCAACAGAGCTCTTTCTTTAATTGGACACAGTACATAGCAGGGAAAGTGTTTGGCATTGCAGGTACAGAGGCCGCAGCATGTACAATAATTGTCTCAGCATTGTTCCCCAAATAAAGACACAGGAAGACCACATGGGGATTAAAGAGCTGGTTAATATTAATTAGCTGAGTTTAGGCTTATCAGTCTAAGGCTCTTAGGCTCCCACCCCCCCCAGCAATCCCCCCCTCCTTTCCCTGCACTTAAGAGGGAGAAAATGTTCAGAAGGGAAGATGCTATAGACAGAGCAATGTCATTTCCATCTGCTATGTCTGCAATGCTCTAGGTATTTCCCCAGTCTCTGTGGTCTCCATCATAAAGGAAATGTGCAGGGGCCTGTGTGTGATATTTCAGGGTAATCATCCAGAAGAGATGATACTTCATTAGTAAAGTTCCCCTTGCTCTATTCCTCCTCCCAAGCAAGAAGCCCCTTCTATGGTGTGATCTTTGACCTGCCCAAGCAATAAACTCCTGTGCCTCATTTGCAGTTTAGAGGCAGGACACCAGCATCCTGGGCCCTGATGGCCATTAACCATTTTGCTTTGCAATTATGGACTGATTATACACACATATGTTACATATTTTTAATCTGTCTACATAAGGTACCCAGGTCCAACTCAGGAAATACCTGGGGACTTTGGGGGTGAGCCTGGAGACTTTCCCATTCCCCCAAAAACAAAAACACACAGTAGTACAGTTCCCCTGAATACAATCTTAATTTCCTTATCATCTTTTTTGCCTTCATAAGGTCCCCCAGCAGCTGTACTTCCACTAAATGTAAGAGAACACACACAGAGAGCAGCCAAAATAAACAGTATGCCACACTTTTGTGATTTCACTGGGGCAATGGTATAAATTGCATTACTTACAGGAGTTGCAGAATGTAACAATCTGCTATATTTGAACCAGTTTCTTCAGACACAGGGAAATGAAAGTAAAGAAGAGAGAGGTCTAGAAGGTGGAGTTTTCCTCCATTGCATAATCAGGTTCTAGTTAACTCTTTACTAGTCATTGTATTATACCACACAACTTCTGAAATGAATGCAAAATAAACAGAGGGACTATGTTTTCTTCCTCTCTCACACACTAGCCAAGAAGAGCCACATGGTTCTTCCTGCTCATCCACCCATGCAGCTTTCACGTCCTGCTGAGATTTAAAGGCACACACACATTACAAAACGCAGTTTGCAAGCTTCTTCTAAACCTGCTGAGATCTAAAAGCACATCATGGCTGTTGGGGCAGGGCTTTCCCCACCGGCCAGCTGGCTGGCAGTGAGGAGGAGCTTGCAAAACCAGGGGATCCCCCTCTCAGACCTGGGGGCTGGCAAGCCTCTTACATTAAATATTTTACATGTGTGGAAAAGTCAAAGCACTGTGTGAAATAAAGAGTATATGCTCTAGTCTAAAGGCAGCATCTGTGGAGGTTTGCTGAACTGCTTCCTACCTGGTGATGGCTCACCTTTATTGACCTATAAAATGTTGTTGCTTTAGATACTAATGATCCATCCAGCATCAAGAACACTGCCACCAAAGTAACTGAAAAGCTGCAAGGAAATGGGCTCAATCTCCTCATCAACAACGCTGCCATTGTAAGGGTAGGCACCCTCGAATCTGAGACAGCAGAAGACATGTCTGAAGTGTACAAAACCAACGTGATAGGGTCCATGCTGGTGACCCAGGTAAGGACATCCTGGGGTCTCTTCTCCTCATCATTCTGTATAGCAGTTCAGCTGTAAACACAGTTTCAGCTGTCTAAGTCCATTGAAATCAATGGGCTGAGACAGGCATAACGCTGTTTAGGATTGCATTGCCCATGGCTTAAGGAGAGTGGTGTGTGTCCTGCTCTTCCACTGACCAAAATGTCCTCATTTATTGTTGTGTACTGCATTTTGGTCCCTGAATTTACAACACAGCGTTGCCTCGCGCACTCAGGGGAACCTGGCGTTAAAGTTGTGAGCTCCTGGCATTAAAGTTGTGAGCTACTGCATAAATTAGTGTGCTCTGGGGGGGCCATCCGTGAGCTAAGACAAAAATGTGGGAGCTGGAGGCTAAAATTCTGTGAGCCAGCTCATGCTAACTCAGTTTAGAGGGAACACTGCACCTGACTAGGAAGGGACTTTACTGGATCGCCTATTAAGAACTGTGGAGCGAACTTTAATCGGTCAGGATTGGACTGGACTTGGGAGGGGGTTGTTCCGGGTGCAGTGGGGACCCGGCCCCGCCATGTTCTCTTGTTATGTGATCACTAATAAAGAATGGTTGCTGTTGTACGTCTCAGAACCCAGTACTTTACATTTATTAATTAAAATATTTATATCCCACCTTTCCTTTTGGCTCAAGTTTGAAGTCTTCCATCAACTTAAGGAACCTTCCTCCAAACTGAGATAGTTTCATGTCAGCTTGCAGTAGAACAGCTAGATTCAAGTCCAGGAGCACTTTAGAAATGAACAAGATTTTGGGGGCATGAAGTTAACGCTCCCTTCATCAGTTATCTGTAGAGACCTTTGGTTCTTGAAAGCCCCAAAATCTAGTTCAGGGGTGTCGAACTCATTTTGTTATGAGGGCCAAATCTGACATAAATGAGACCTTGTTGGGCCGTGCCGTGTGTGTACTTATTTAAGAATAGGTAGCAGAGATACAAACTTTATAAAGGACACAGATAAACACAATTAAAGATTTTTGAAAAACTTAAAACATACTTAAAACATTAGCACTCAGTCTTAAAGGTGCTTTCTTTGTATTTCTCCCATGGAATCCAGGGAACTGGGCTAAGGAAACTCTGGCTCCTTCCATCGTTCTCCAGGAGGGGGAGAAGCCTCAGCCAATAGAAGTAAGATAGACTTGTCTCACTAACTCTGCTGTGCAATTCAGAGATCCTGGCAAAACAAGCTTTGCCTCCCCTCGTCTTCCCCAATGGAGGAGCCTCAGTCAATGGAGAAAGTAGAGATTTTGTTCTATAGCTCCTGTGCTATTGAGCAAGCTTTGCAAAGCAAGCTGTTATGCAGAAGGAAGGAAGAGAGAGGGAGAAGGAAGCAGATGACAGCCAGTTGCTCGGGGGACTGATAGGAGCCCTTCGGGGGCCTGATTCAGCTCCTGGGCCACGTTTGACACCCCTGATCTAGTTGGTTTCTAAGGCACTACTGGAATCTAGCTGTCCTCCAAATGAAGTGGATCTTCTTTTGTAGGAAGAGCAACTTAGAGTGGCAGGGAATCTCCTCTGGCTGGAGGAAGACTACTTGGAAGATACTTAGATGCACCCAGGCGGTTCTTGGTTGTTGAATGCTGCCTGTTGAAAGTTCTATTGTGATAACAGAAATTCAACTGGTGCATCATCTCTGGTTGAGTAGGGGAGGAGACGAAGGGGGGAATTGTACTCAGTGAACCAGGATCATAAATATCTACCGTTTTGATAATAAGGCCATGAGCCATCTAGAAGGTGGGACTTCTACACTGCTGAAGAGACAGCCGGGCCTCTGTTGCATTGCTGACCTTGATTCTTCTCTCTCCTTCTCCAGGCTTTCCTGCCTTTGCTGAGGAAGGCGTCGCAGAAAAGCCCCCAGAAAGGGATGAGCTGTAGCAAAGCTGCCATTGTCAACATGTCCAGTGAAGCTGGTTCCATCACCAACCTCCTTGCGTGGGAATATGGACACGTCATTAATTACCGTTGCAGCAAGGTAAGGAAATGCATGCTCTGCAAAAGTGGAAGAACTTGTTCAGTTCATGTCATTAAAAGGCGGAAGTGCTCACTCAGTTCATGTCACTAAAAGTAAGAACTGAATGCATCATTTGTCTCTTTACCTCTGTCATGTCATATGGGGAGGCCCTCCTGATTGCCCCATCAATCAAAGCTCATTGGGTAGGTATGAAGGGAGGGCCTTTTCACTGGCAGCCCCACAATTATGAAAAAACCTTCCATGTGTGTGTGAATTTAAGTTCTTTAGGAGGCTATTGAAGACATTTTTACTTAGGATTCTATTTGGTTAAGTTTTCAAGCAGTCCTGAATTGTGATTTTAAATGTTGATTTTGATTTTTAATGCATTTTATCTATGTAGCAAGCCACCTTTAGCTTTATAAGGAAGACAACTAATACATGTTTAGATAAATAAGCGAACTTTATCCTTCCTAGGCTGCTCTAAATATGCTTAGCCGGTGCCAGTCCCTGCGATATGCAGAAGATAGAATCCTATGCATTGCACTGCACCCTGGATGGGTGCAGACGGACATGGGAAACACAGAGGTAAGTGCTTCATAGTGCAAATTCATTCCGAAGCCATCCAAAATGATTTGAAGATTTTTGTTCTCATAGCTGAGGATGACCCAGACATAATGTTTTCTTGTAATTCTGCTAAATTGAACACAAAGCATGCCTATATAGTCAGGAGGACCGGAGGCAAGTGCTAAAGGCAGTGTGATCCATTTCCATAATCACACATAACTCTTGGCACACTGGGTCTGATCTAGCACTGACTTTGATCAATTCTGGACCATTCTGGTGAAACATACAGATGCAACATGATGCAACACGTATGCCCTTGACCAGGACATAAGGCTGCAGTATAAGAGGCCTCAATTACATTTTTATTAAACAACTTTCTTTTTGGTCCAGCAGATTTATCGATTTACTGTATTTTGTATTTTGAGTCTGTATGTGTATATGAACATGTATGAACATATGAAGCTGCCTTATACTGAATCAGAACCTCGGTCCATCAAAGTCAGTATTGCCTATTCAGACTGGCAGCGGCTCTCCAGGATCTCAAGCTGAGGTTTTTCATGCCTATTTTGCCTGGTCCCTTTTCAATTGGAGATGCCAGGGATTGAACTTGGGACCCTCTGCTTACCAAGCAGAAGCTCTGCCACTGAGTCACCTTCCCATATTTGTTTGATCTCTGAAGAAGCCCATTTCAAGTTGAAATGCATCAAGTCAAGTGGTTTACCATTGTTGTTTGAAGATTTTACAAAGGAAGGAGGGTAGTGATGGAACCCTAAATGTTTTTAACTTTCTATAATAAATACTTGTATTTTTGTTCAATATTTAATTTTATATTTTGCTCTTAATTTTAGCCCTTAAGTTGTATATTAACCTTTCATGTTCTTGAGTCCTTTTCTCTCAACCATGAGAATTATCAATGATGCATTCCCAGTTTTCACAGACCTAAGTTGCAGCCGGTATAGCGTAATTCCTCCCAAGTGTTAGCTATGTCTTCTACCATGTTCCTTTAGAATTTCAGCTGGGAGACATTCTCATGCCCCATCCTGTTCCCATTTATGAATGGGTTTGCTTTTTAAGCATAAAAACACATGGAGAAAAAGCCAAAGATCAAAGAGAATGGATCCATGTTATATCAGTCCACCCACAATAGTCTAATAAAGATGCCTTCCAAGAGTTACAGGGGGGTTTTTTGTAGCAGGAACTCCTTTGCATATTAGGCCACACATCCCTGATGTAGCCAATCCTTCTGGAGTTTACAGTAGGCCCTGTAATAAGAGCCCTGTAAGTTCTTGGAGGATTGGCTACATCAGGAGGATGTGGCCTAATATGCAAAGGAGTTCCTGCTACAAAAAAGCCCTGAGGGCCTAACTACATGGTACATTTTCCTAGTGTCCTCCTTGTATTTGTGTGGTCCTGATCTGAATTATGCCTGTGTGTGCCTCAGTTGCCAGTCTCCAGGTGGCCCTAGAGGTTTCCCAGAATTCCAACTGCTCTCCTGACTGCAGAGATCAGTTCCCTGGATCAAATGACTGCTTTGGGGGGTGAACTTTATGGCATTCTACCCTGCTGAGGTCCCTCCAAACCTTGTGCTCACCAAGCTCTGCCCTCAAAACTGCAGGAGTATCCCAACCCAGAGCTGGCAACCCTACATACTTCAGTTCCCAATATGAAAATTGCAGTGCATATCAGACTGTGTACTAGTCCCAAGGAGGCTACAAGTAAATTATACTAACAGGTAGCCAGGCCATTTGTGGAAAACATGGGCCAGAGAAGAATCCCCTCTTCCTTTTCCAGGCCAGCCCACACCAATTTATCTTTCCCATTTAATGAGGACCAACACTGGTGGTCGGAGATGGCCAAGGGGAGAGAAAATCCTTGAAGAGTCATCTTTCCATCTTTCTTTCCTTCTCCACCTCCCCAGTGCATCCTCAAAATTTTATTCTGAGAACATCTGACTTCAATGAGCAGGTGTGCATAGATCTCTTAAGGTTGCCAACTCTAGGTTGGGAAATTCCTGAAGATTTGTGAGTGGTGAGTTGATTTTGGAGAGAGGCGGGAGCTCGGCAGGGATGTAGTGCCATAGAGGCAGCTGCCATTTCCTCCAGAGGCACTGATCTTTGCCAAATGGAGATGCTGTAAGTTATAACTCTAGGAGAGTTTTCACTCCAGGATTGCTAGAGCCCCTGGTGGGGGCAGGGTTCCCCTACTGCTAGGCCTTCTCTTTCTGCTGCCAATCTGCTGGCTGACAGGTGGGGAGAATTTGCCCTGAAAAAGAGGGAGATCCATCCAATGTGCAGCAATGTGTTTACATCATTGCCCATGTGACCTGGAAGTTATGTCATCACATCTGGGATGTCTGGGTGACACTCTGGTATTCAGGCAAAAACTCTATGGTAGAAGCCAGATTTACCATAGAATTTTTGCTCAAATACCAAAACATTGCCTAGACATCCTTGGCATGATGTCACTTCTGGGTCACATGGACAATGAAATAGACATATTGGTGTACGTTGGCTGGGCCTCCGCACAGCTCCTGATAATTCTCTCCACATTCCCTGCTGGTTAGACCTGGCAAACCTACTCACCTTGTGGCTGGTAATCCTAAACTACATACTCAGAATGTACCACACACTGTCTTTTCCCCATCCCCCACTGAGTTCCTTCTGGGTTTTCTCAGGGCTTTTTTGGTAGAAAAGGCCCAGTATGAACTCATTTGCATATTAGACCACACCCTGACATCACCATTAATTTGCATATTAGGCCACACCCCTGACACCAAGCCAGGCATAACTGCATTTCTGTGAGTTCCTGCTCAAAAAAAGCCATGGGTTTTCTATTCCCAGAACACCTGATCACCCATGACAAGTATTCTGAGCCCTATAGTGACGATAAATTGGGGGAAAGGAAGAGAAAGAAAGAATAGTGAAGCAAGTTCAGCTTGGGGAGCATGGCCATCTCCTGCCACCATCTACACAGGGAGCGGTGGTGTGAGCTCTCAGGATTTTACCCCCACCCCATTCATCCATGACAAAAGTTTCCGTCCATGACTTATGTAGATAATAGCCATTCAGAGGTCTAAGTGAAATGAATTTGTCTAACCTTTTTGAAAGACTATCTAAGCTAGTGGGCATCAGCATACCTTGCAGCAATAACTTTCACAAGTTACTTTGCTACAAGAACTATCTGGCCCCAGTTGCACAGATCAGAGGCTGTTTCCAAATGTGTTGAAGTGAACTGCAGTGGAACTGAGTTCTATCAACAGGAGGCAGCATTTGATATTGCTTTCCTTTTTGCATTGGGTATCTGAGCATTGTACACAGATTATGCAATTTACGCTCTTGGTCAGTCATTCAGTGCCAAGTCCTCATGTGATCCGCTGATTCTCTTTCCAAAGGGACTGGCCCCACTGACAGTGGAGGAAAGCGTGCAAGGCATCCTGAAAGCCCTCAGCCATCTCACTGAGAAAGACACTGGCACTTTTGTGAACTGGGAAGGGGCACCTGTGCCTTGGTGAGACCCTCCATCCCCCACCTTGCAGGGGAAACATCTTGCATGCAAGGAAAATATGGGAAGCAAATGTGTGATTTCCTTTGCTTTTGTCTGCAATAAATTTACCATAACTTGCCGAAAAGTCAGATCTCTCTCTTCTTTCACACTGAGGCCAGGTTCAAACTAGCCCCTTTTATTTAGTGTGCATGTGCTTCTTCCAGGGGTTGTTTTGTAGAAAAATAGATGGCAGAGCTCATTAGCATAACTCAGCATATGCCACCCCCCACCAGCCAAAAGCAGCTCGACGCAAGAAAGGAGAGCCCCAGGCGAGTGAGGTCTGCTTGGGCCGGCTAGAGATCCAGTCAGCCCAAGCAGGCCTCGCTCACCTGGGACTCTCCTTGGCCACTCCCCCTCCCTGTCAAAAGGCCAGCAAGCCACCCGCCACCCAAAATCACATCAGAAGTTGAGAAAGGGTGCCGTGGGCTTCTCCAGGGGTTAATGAGGGTTGCTGGGGGTGTGGCAAAGCTCCTGGGGGCTGGCTGGCTGCCTGCTCTCCTAATCCAGGGATTGTTATGCAACTGCACCTACTATTCAATGGACAAGGTAGGTGGGGAGGAGGAGGGGGAACCCTCGGAAAGGATCAGGAGCTGCGCTCCTGTGAGCTTCTGCTGAATTCAAGGCCCGGCTGTTACATAAAAGACAATTCTTTTTGCATTGGCAGCTTCAAGGCAAAAACTTCAGGCTCTGAATAGGTCTGAATATGGTTGTCAATTCCCAGGTGGGACCAAGAGATATCTTGTAATTACAACAGAATTCCAGATGACAGAGATCACTTCCCCTGGAGAAAATAGCTGCTTTGGAAGGTGGACTCTGAGGTCCCTCTTCCCCAAACCTCTCACATCCCAGGCTCCACCCCTAATGTCTCCAGGAATTTCTCAATCTGGAGATGACAACCCTAGCTGATTCATTTAGTGTTTCTTTAAAGATTTACATTAAGTGGTTTTATTCAAAATGTTCATAGTCTACCACAGAACAAAATTTTCAGTATATCTTTCCCAGCTCAGCAACACCATTAGATTAAGAATCAGCTCTGAATATACTCACTCAGCTCCAGAGACTTTTTCATGCTCAGAATTCAAAGAGACTCCATGAAAATCAGAGGGGTAAGACGCGAGATGCAGGTTGTTGCCAGCTCCCAGGTTGGTGAAAGCAGAGAAACAACCATGAAGAAATAACTAATAGCAATATAACAATAAATCAAAATTTCTATTATCTCTATTCACAAATCATTATATGAATGAATATGCACTCAAGTAAATATTCTGTAAGATTTCAAGATGTAACAATCTTCCCAACTTTCAAAGTGCTAAGGTCTTCTCTGCCGCTTCTTCAATTTTCGTAGAAAGTGCTTGTGCCAACTCCCAGGTGGGGCCTGCAGGTTTCCTGGAATTACAACTCCTCTCCGGACTACTGAGATCAGTTCCCCTACTCTCTAGGAATTTCCCAACCTAGAGACTGAAAACTTTGAGGAAGGGAGGGACCTCAGCAGAGCATAATGCCATAGAGTGCACCTTCCAAAGCTGCCATTTTCTTCAGGGAAACTAATCTCTGGAGTCTGGAGATGAGTTATAATTCCTGGAGATCTCCAGGTCCCACATAGAAGCTAGCCAGCCTTGGTGACTCCCTATTTTTTTTCAAAGGGACAAATGCCAGTGGCTTTGGACACAGGCATGCAAGCCATCTAGGATTGCCAAGTCCAATTCATGAAATATCTGGGGACTTTGGGGGTGCAGCCAGGAGACTTTGGGGGTGGAGCCAGGAGCAAGGATGTGACAAGCATAATTGAACTCCAAAGGGAGTTCTGGCCATCACACTTAAAGGGACCACACACCTTTTAAAATGCCTTCCTTCCATTGGAAATAATGAAGGACAGGAGCACCTTCTTTTGGGGCTCATAGAACTGGACCCCATAGTCCAATCTTTTTGAAACTTGGGTATTTTGAGGAGAGGCACTGGATGCTATACTGAAAATTTGGTGCCTCTACCTCAAAAAACAGCCTCCCCAGAGCCCCAGATACCCACGAATTAATTCTCCATTATTTCCTATGGGAATAAGTCTCCATACGGAATAATAGAATTCCCCGCATATATTTCCTCCCCTCCCCCTGCTTTCGGATGACCCTGAAGCGGAGGGAGGGGCTCCAAACTGGGGGATCCCCTGCCCCTACCTGGGGATTGGCAACCCTAAAGCCATCCTGAACACCGTTGTCCATCTCACTGAGAAAGACAATGGGACTTTTGTGAACTGGGAGGGGGCCATCCTGCCTTGGTGAGACCACAACCTGCCACATCTTGCAGAAGTGCCTCATATGTAGAGAGGATGATGAGGGAGGTGAATGTCCAACTAACTGCTTTTGTCTGTAATAAAGTTACCATGACTTGCTGAAATGTCCGATCTCTCTCTGCCTTCCATGTTGTGGCCAGGTGCAAACTAGTCCTTTTTATTTAGTGCATGTGTGTTTATCTCCCCCCCCCCACATTGTTCTTTTTCAGACACGACTCCCAAAGTGGCTCAGAGCAATTAACATTTGACACCCAATACTACCCCTGAGCACTGCACATTAACAAAAATGAAACAGAGGAGAACGATCAGTACTCATGACTGGTTCCATGCAGTTGCTTTACTGAGAATTAACAGGGCTTGTTTATATATTGGGGTTTGTGTGTGTGTTTTGGGGGTAGTCCGATGATATCAAGCAACTGTCTTTGTTCAAGACCTATTTGTACCCCCACCCTTAGCACTGCAGAGACAATCATCTACCCAGAGTTTATTAATTTGGCTGGGTTCTGTCCAAAGGGTACACTGGAAAAGGGAATCATTAACCTATAGCTTCCAGGCAGCTTTTCTTCCTCTCTTTGCCTCCACGGTCTGTTACGTTCCTGTCCTCTCCTCAACTGGCAAGAAGTGGATCATCATCATCACCACATACACACACACACACACACAGACATGGCAGTGTGCGTATGCAACTCACAAGAAACTTCTTTTTCTGAAGTATTGTGGGCAGCAGCTCGATAGATGGGAGCTGAGCCAGCAGCAGCAGCATGTGAGCTGTCAGAGAGCCAAGCTCCTTATGCAAGGGGGAACTGGGGGCTGCCATCAGGTGAAAAAGACAGGCCCGGCTCAACTCTCCAGGCAGCCGCAGATAAGGCACCGAAATGCTGCAAGCAGAGAGTGCCTTGGTGATGGGGTCCAACTGAGGAATCGGCCTGAAGACTGCCAGGCAGCTGGTGGGGAAAAGCAGTCAGATCTTTGCCACCTGCCAGGACCCAGAAGGACCACGTGCCCAGGTAGCTTAAAAGCTGGAGGGGGTGCCAGGGCAAGATTTGCTTCTTTGTGATATCTAGGATGAGGATGATCTACAATTCCCATTTTCCCCCCTGCTATGCTTCCTAGTCTCTGGGCAATTTTAGGGTTGTTTTGGAGGTCTCCTGGAATTACAACTGATCTCCAGAATACAGTGATCAGTTCCTACTAGAGAAAATGGCAGCTTCAGAGGTCAAACTCTATATCAGGTAGCTCTTTGTGTGGGTCTTGAAGCCTCCACCACCCCATCAGCCAGCTTGAAGAAGGCATTTCTCTCTTTAAATCATTTCGCCAAGCCAAGCAGCTAAAGTTAAAGTTGGTTTCTTTCCGCCTCTATATCCCTCCCTACTCCCAATCTATCTTCCTTCCTTCCTTCCTTCCTTCCTTCCTTCCTTCCTTCCTTCCTTCCTTCCTTCCTTCCTTCCTTCCTTCCTTCCTTCCTTCCTTCCTTCCTTCCTTCCTTCCTTCCTTCCTTCCTTCCTTCCTTCCTTCCAACATAAGAGAAGCCATGTTAGATCAGGCCAATGGCCCATCCAGTCCAACATTCTGTGTCACACAGTGGCCAAATATATATATATATATATATATATATATATATACACACACACACACACACACATTGTGGCTAATAGCCACTGATGGACCTGTGCTCCATATTTTTATCTAAACCCCTCTTGAAGGTGGCTATGCTTGTGGCCGCCACCACCTCCTGTGGCAGTGAATTCCACATGTTAATCACCCTTTGGGTGAAGAAGTACTTCCTTTTATCCATTTTAACCTGTCTGCTCAGCAATTTCATCGAATGCCCACGAGTTCTTGTATTGTGAGAAAGGGAGAAAAGTACTTCTTTCTCTACTTTCTCCATACCATGCATTATCTTGTAAACCTCTATCATGTCACCCCGCAGTCGACGTTTCTTCAAGCTAAAGAGCCCTAAGCGGTTCAACCTTTCTTCATAGGGAAAGTGTTCCAGCCCTTTAATCATTCTAGTTGCCCTTTTCTGGACTTTCTCCAATGCTATAATATCCTTTTAGAGGTGCGGCGACCAGAACTGCACACAGTACTCCAAATGAGACCACACCATCGATTTATACAGGAGCATTATGATACTGGCTGCTTTGTTTTCAATTCCCTTCCTAATAATTCCCAGCATGGCGTTGGCCTTTTTTATTGCAAATGCACACTGTCTTGACATTTTCAGTGAGTTATCTACCACGACCCCAAGATCTCTGTCTTGGTCAGTCTCTGTCAGTTCACACCCCATCAACTTGTATTTGTAGTTGGGATTCATGGCCCCAATGTGCATTACTTTGCACTTGGCCACACTGAACCGCATCTGCCACGTTGACGCCCACTCACCCAGCCTCAACAGATCCCTTTGGAGTTCCTCACAATCCTCTCTGGTTCTCACCACCCTGAACAATTTAGTGTCATCCGCAAATTTGGCCACTTCACTGCTCACTCCCAACTCCCAACTCTAAATCATTTATGAACAAGTTAAAGAGCATGGGACCCAGCACCTGCAGCACCCCACTGCTTACCGTCCTCCACTGCGAAGACTGCCCATTTATACTCACTCTCTGCTTCCTATTACTCAGCCAGTTTTTGATCCACAAGAGGACCTGTCCTTTTACTCCATGACTCTCAAGCTTTCTAAGGAGCCTTTGATGAGGAACTTTATCAAAAGCTTTCTGGAAGTCAAGGTAAATAACATCTATCGGGTCTCCTTTGTCCACATGTTTGTTCACCCCCTCAAAGAAATGTAACAGGTTAGTGAGGCAAGATCTTCCCCTACAGAACCCATGCTGAGTCTTCCTCACTAACCCGTGTTCATCAATGTGCCTACTCATTCTGTCCTTGATAATGGTTTCTACCAACTTTCCCCGTATTGAAGTCAGACTGACTGGCCTGTAATTTCCTGGATCTCCTCTGGAACCCTTTTTAAAGATGGGGGTGACATTTGCTACCTTCCAGTCCTCAGGAACGGAGGCAGATTTCAATGAAAGAGTACAGATTTTTGTTAGAAGATCCACAAGTTCAACTTTGAGTTCTTTCAGAACTCTCGGATGTATGCCATCCGGACCCGGTAACTTATTAGTTTTTAATTCGTCTATTAGTTGTAGGACCTCCTCTTTTGTCACCTCAATCTGACTCAGGTCTTTCAACACCCCTTCCAACATTAGTGGTTCTGAGGTGGGCAAACCTCATCTTCCACGGTGAAGACAGAGGCAGAAAATGCATTCAGCTTCTCAGCCATTTCCCTATCCTCCTTCAGTAATCCTTTTACCCCATGGTCATCCAAGGGCCCCACTGCTTCCCTGGCTGGTTTCCTACTTCTAATACATTTGAAGAAATTTTTATTGTTGGTCTTTATGTTTTTTGCAATATGCTCCTCACAGTTCCTTTTTGCCTGCCTGATCACAGTCTTGCATTTGATTTGCCACAGCCTGTGTTCCCTTTTATTAATCTCACTTGGACTGGTTTTCTACTGCTTAAAGGAGTCCTACTTACCTTTTACAGCTTCCATTACTTTGTTTGTTAACCATGCTGGCCTCTTCTTATACCTGTTTGTGCCTTTCCTAACTTGTGGTAAGTATTTTATCTGAGCTTCTAGGATTATAGTTTTAAATAGTCTCCAAGCTTCCCCAAGGGTTTTGACCGTATTTACCTTTCCTTTTAGTTTCCTCCTCACATGCCTCCTCATCTCAGAGAATTTACCCCTTTTAAAGTTAAACGTGGTTGTGGCGGTCTTTTTGGGCAACTCCCTATTTATACAAACGGTGAAATCAATAACATTATGGTCACTGCTCCCAAGCGGCGCAATCACTTTTACATCTCTCACCAAGTCTTGGGCATTACTTAGGACCAAATCCAGGATCGCCCCACCCCTGGTAGGTTCTGAGACCATCTGCTCCATAGCTCCTTCCTTCCTTCCTTCCTTCCTTCCTTCCTTCCTTCCTTCCTTCCTTCCTTCCTTCCTTCCTTCCTTCCTTCCTTCCTTCCTTCCTTCCTTCCTTCCTTCCTTCCTTCCTTCCTCAAACATCTCATGTTCATGTCTTGCGGCTCTCATACATCTGATGTTCATTTCTTGCAGCTCTCAAACATCTGATGTTTATTCTGTGTGGCTGTTATGTTAAGCAAGTTTGGCCAGCCCTGCATTGGATCTTGGAACCTAAATAGGGTCAGCCCAAAGACGTTTGAAAAGGTGCCTGCAGGCTGGGGGGGGGGGGGGGGGGCACGGGCAGCAGGGCAGGCATTCCAACTCTGAGATAATTTGCAAAGGCCCCCCTGAGATTTTGACGGCCTAGGGGGCCTCCGCAGGGTTTAATCCGGCATTGATTCTGGGTATAAACTTTTGTGTGCATGCACACTTCTTCAGATGCAGAAGTGTTTAGGCAGATGAAAACTTATACCCAAAACTGAACTTTTGGCGGTCTTAAAGTGCTGCTGCCTGGGCTCAAACTTTGTTCAATTGCTTCCTTTCAGTCCCGCTAGCTAACAACCTGGATCTGTCCATAGGCAGCAGCGGGCCTTATATTTGCGAGGAAACATGCCCAGAATCGCAGTGCGCAGCTGTAGTGCACAGATCCCAGGGGCACTGATTTCAATGCAAACGCGATAGCGGCCAGGGCACGGGTTGCACAGTCAGAACTTTCAGTGCTGAAAGAGCGAAGCCCCACAAATCCCAGGGCGCTTCCTTCAGAGTAAACACGCAGAAGTTGTCAATCCCTTGGCCACCCAACCACCCAAGTTTGGCAAATGCAACAGACACCTTTAGAGCAAACACTGAGATTAGAAATATAAATTTCATCATATTAATCATTCCACTTTAATCATTCCACTTTAACCTACTGCTGAAAACACCTTTGGACAGCAGAAAAATAGCTTTAAAAAGCCAACCATTTTCAGTCATTTTTTTTTAAACTCTGCTTGGCAATCATCAGGATTAAATTAAGAAAACGTGTTGGGGAACAGCCAAAGGAATTTCTTAAATGTGTTGCCTTCTGGAGCTAGATTTCTCTTTTTTCCCTGGGAAATAAAAGAATCCTACAGACCGTTTCAGCTGCTTGCCTTTCCCTGTATCTTGATTTTTATGTCAGTATCCCAAAAGATACAAATATGTTTTCAATTGAATGTACACTCTAGATAGATACTTAAGAAGCTTTTAACCGGGTTTGGTGGACCTCCTGATGGCAGCTGGGTTTTGGCCACTGTGTGACACAGAGTGTTGGACTGGATGAGCCATTGGCCTGATCCAACAGCTTCTCTTATGTTCTTATCCCTGGCAATAAGCTGATGAGGGGAAAGGACTTAATGGAAGCTTAATAAAGTAATTAAAACTTGGCTCTAGAAGTCCTGATTTGGAAGAAATGAATACATATAGAAAAGCTCCATAACATTTTCTGTTTCCAAGGGAGGTCTGAGAAAATAACCTTATGCTCTTTTTACGTTTTCAGTACTTCAAGGTTGAGAGGTTAATAGTGTAGGTTCTCTTTACAAATTGAGATGGAGGGCTGAGATAAAGCAGAGCCAGAAGGAACAGGGGCTGAGAGAAGAAGACATTAACCCTGTGGTTTTAAAAGTTGCAAACCGCTTTGAGACTCTAATGGCCAACCAGCAGTATATAAATTTAAGCAAATATATACTGTAATTACTAGCAGGCAGGTGTTAGTTTCACAGACCTTACTGGATGAGGGTGGGGAAAAATCTTTTAGCGGAAGGGTTCTCTGTGATCTAAAAGCTTGCATATTCTACCACCAGCCCGACTTGGTCTAAACAAGGTGCAATTTTACCTTGTCATTTATCATTCTGTTATTTTTTCCTTACCTGCTGCCTCTGTCTTTTCAGGAACTCAGGAATCTGGTTTCCAAACACCCAAACCTGGTGATGGTGAAATTAGGTATGTCCTTTCTTGTTCTTTATCCTTCGTGCCATGGACCTGAGGACTCTTCTGCCTTCACTCCTTGTTTTCTGAAAAAAAAAAAAGAAATGCCGGAACTCTCAAAAAAGAAATGGAGGAGAAACACACGGGTGCCTTTCATGAACATTTACACTTTTTTTTTTTAGAATTTTGTTTCCACAACAAGGTTCCAGGGCTCCGTTCCACCACGCTCCCCCAGGAAAAAAGCCCTGCTCCCCAAAGACTGGAGTGAAACAGAATAGGGATTTATTGACTTAAAGCATTTGGCCTTGTTTTTTCAGTCTTTTCCATTTTGGCTAGGACAGGGCCTTTGCCATTTTGCAGTGGAGTTTCTTCTACAAAGAACACCCAGCTATGATCTTTTCCCACTTCCAGTCTTAACTTGGTTCCTCCTTCAGATGCTGCTGGTGTGTGACTCTGTTTTGCAGAGTTGGCTATACCACCAAGGTCACGCGTCAGTTGGGACCTAGAGGTCAGGGTGGCATTGACAGGACAAAATAGAATTGAAGTCTTATGAAATTTGTACTGTCTGGTCCTCTGGTTGTGATAACCAGCTTTCTTTGTGTACCTGAATGCAACTGCCTCCTAAAATGATGGCAATAGCCTTATGTTCGAGACCATTGATTGGAAATGACTAATAATTAATTATAATAATTATTGTACGGTAATGAGATCCTAAGACTGTCTGGCAACCAGAAGTTCTAGCTTTTTAGCATTATGCAATGCAAGGTGGCAAACTAGACTTGTTTTTTGAAGGCAGGAGACATCTCAGAGAGTATTTTGCTATTGCTTATCTCTGTGTCACAACCCTGGTATTCCTTGGAGGTCACCCATTCAAATACCAGCCAGGGCTGACCCTGCTTAGCTTCCGAGATCTGATGAGACTGGGCTAGCCTGGGCTGTCCTGGTTGGGGCAATGACTAATGTGGATACATCTGAGTATTTGGGTTTAATAGTGATTTTAAAGGCTGCTAACTTTGCAGCTTCTGACCTGACTGGCCCTGGCTAGCCCAGTCTTGTCAGATCGCCAAAGCTAAGGACCCGCCAGCATGGTCCTGTTCAAGGACCTACATTATCACAGAATTATTTAAACTGGCAGAACCAGCGTCAGAATGCCACCATTGCTGCCAGATTAACTTAAATTAACTTAAATAATGAATTCTTAAATATTAACTGGTTTTTATAATGTTTAAATGTTTTTATTGTTAAACTTAAAGTTTTTATTTATTATTGTACATGTATAAAAGGTTGTTAGCCGCCCTGAGCCGCCTAGGCGGGGAGGGCGGGATACAAATAAAATTTATTATTATTATTATTATTATTATTATTATTATTATTATTATTATTATTATTATTATTATTATTATTATTATTATTAAGCAAGGTTGGCCCTGGTTAGTACTTGGATGGGAGATTTCCAAAGAAGTCCAGCAATGGGAAACCACCTAAGAACATAAGAGATGTCAGATCAGACCAGTGGCCCACACAGTCCAATACTCATACTATGGCAAAACTCAGGTGCCTCTTGAACATTATATCTGAAGTCTCTGCCTTGAAACTCTTCAGGGTCGCCAAAAGTCAGCTGTGACTTGATGGCATTTTATAGACACCAGGGGAGGGCCTGGCATGAGCTTTTTGCGAACACACACCCATTTTTTTTTCTTAAGTGAAATATCTTTGAAAAGACCTTGGTTTCCCCATGGTGAGCAGGTTGTCCTTGAAAAGCTACTCTGTTGGCTTCAGAATACTTTTTATAGAGCCACATCTATGCAATGGAGACATCCCCAGGCAAAACTCAGTCCCAAGTGGGACATGAGCCTCTTCCAACCTTTTCTTCCTGTATAATCTGAAACAGACCAGACTTTCTATTGTGTCCCACATTTTGGTCTCTTTCAGGAGCTGAGAAGCCTGGCTGCCAAGCACCAAGGAGTGGAGATCATCCCTCTGGGTATGAATCAAGTGCACCAAATTCCCACTTTTTACACACAAATCTGAGATTTGGGGTGTTCCGAGAGATCATCGTGTTGTATTTTACATGCATTTTATTATGGGCTTTTCTGCAGTCTCATTTTACTTGCTGTTGAGTTCCGGTTTCTTTGTGAGTGGTTTTCTTTTCTGCACCATGTTCTGCTCTCTTTAATGGTCAATTTGATATCAAGCAGCTCTATTTGCAGCTTATCTTCCTGCATATTTAAACTTTTCCATATTCTAATCTTACTTGCTGTGTTGAGCTCCTGTTTCTTCAGGAGGGTTTTCTAGGGTTGCCAAGTCCAATTTAAGAAATATCTGGGGACATTGGGGCGGAGCCAAGAGCAAGGATGTGACAAGCATAATTGAACTCCAAGGGAGTTCTGGCCATCACATTTAAAGGGACAGCACACCTTTTCAATGCCTTCCTTCCATAGGAAATAGTGAAGGATAGGGGCACCTTCTTTTGGGGCTCATAGAATTGGACCCCCTGGTCCAATCTTTTTGAAACTTGGTACGTATTTTGGGGAGAGGCACTAGATGCTATACTGAAAATTTGGTGCCTCTATCTCAAAAAACAGCCCCCCCAGAGCCCCCGATACCCGCAGTTCAATTCCCCATCATTCCCTATGGGAATTGTTCATGGAGGTGCATGATGGCTCTGGGGGCGGGGCTTCCCCCACCAGCCAGCTGGCTGGGGGAGGGGGGAAGCCTGTAAAACCGGGGGATCCCCCTCTGGGACCTGGGGATTGGGAAGCCTAGGGTTTTCTGATTCCACACGTTTTGTTCCATCTAGTGGTTGATTTGATATCAAACAGCTTTATTTTCAGCTTAATTCCCTTATATTATATTATTATTCCCTTACATTATATTAAATCAACCACTAGAGGGAGAAAAACACATGCAAAACAGGAAAGACAAACCCTTAACAGAGACTTAACACTGACTAAAATGACTGAGGAAAATCTCTACAGGTACCTTACTGAGGGCATGGCATGTATATTCACCAACATTTTTGGGGGGTTCACTCCTTTTGTACTATTTCAAGCTACTTAAAAGACCTAACAAACCCTCATTATAGAAGAGCATTAATGTTCACAAACCCTCATTATAGAAGAACATTCATGCTCACTTGTTTAAATTCTTTTTCCTTGGCTATACTGGAATGCTGATACATGATACATACATGAATACACAGTGTATTCGGATTTGTAGGAACAGTGTATTTGGCAAGTACCACCCTAAAATGGCTTCCACAGGAGGTGGTAGGCTTCCCAAATCCCCCGCCTGGGCGGGGGACCCCCGATTTGGAGCCTCCTCCCCCCCGCTTGCCAAAAATCTGGAAAGCAGGGGGGAGGGGGAATGGCGGCCCTTCCCACCCAGCCCCGATCCCAGCAGCTTCTCCTCGCCCCTTCCCTTCCCACCGATTCCCGATGCTTCTCCTTGTCCCTTCCCTTCCCACCTCGGATCGCAGAAGCTTCTCCTTGCCCTTCCCTTCCCACCCAGCCCCGATCGCAGCAGCAGTTCTTCCATTTTCCCAGGCTGCTTCCCGCCCCCAGTCAGCTGGCTGGCGGGGGGGGAGCCCTGCCCCGCCCGCAAAGGACCATGTGCCTTTGCACCTCCGGAGGCTTGACTGAAAGGCTTCAGTTTTGGATGGTGTGTCTGTGTTGCTGTGAAGAAGCTGGCAGCAACTCGTGAGAAGAGAGGCCAATCCCCTGCATCAGATTTGCCAGAAATGGGGGGGGAGGGGGGAGGAGAGGGAAACGTCTTCATTATTCCCTATGTGGAGATCGATTCTCATAGGGTATAATGGCGAATTGATCTGGAGGTTTCGGGGGCTCTGGAGGAGCTGTTTTTTGATGTAGAGGCACCAAATTTTCAATATAGTATCTAGTGCCTCTCCCCAAAGTGCCCCCCAAGTTTCAAAACGATTGGACCAGGGGGTCCAATTCTATGAGCCCCAAAAGAAGGTGCCCCTATCAATTATTTCCTATGGAAGGAAGACATTTTAAAAGGTGTGCTGTCCCTTTAAATGTGATGGCCAGAACTCTCTTGGAGTTCAATTATGCTTGTCACACCCTTGTTCCTGGCTCCGTCCCCAATGTCTCCTGGCTCCACCCGCAAAGTCCCCAGATATTTCTTGAATTGGACTTGGCAACTGTAGGAGGTGGAGTCAAACCCAAAATGGCTGCCTCAGGAGGCAGTTCCAGCTGGCAAGGTTTTCAGCAGAGGGAAGGCACTAGGCAGCCATGTGCTCCAGAACTGTGCACTCCATCCTCTCTGCTGCCTCCAGCCTCCAATGGGCTTCTGAAGAGAGCAAGAGACACAGAGCTGCCCATGAGCGCCCCCACTCCAGAGAAACTAGGCCTGCTGCTGCCCACTCCACTGCACGTGGCTGTCTTTCTCTGGCCATGTTTTTTTTTGGGGGGGGGGCAAAACAATGTCTCTCATTGGGCTGTGTGAGAACACACCTCCATGAAATGCAGCTGATGGCACTATACTATTCTCTGTCAATATGCAAAAAGTAACCTACTGAATGAGTGACATCACTTCCGGTGATGTCAGGGGTGTGGCATAATACGCAAATGAGTTCCTGCTGGGCTTTTTTCCTAAAAAAAGGTCTTGCCCACATTTAATCTCATTTCTACCTTCTCCCCCTCCCTCTGTTGCTTCAGTGGGGAATTTAAATAAAAAGGAATAACAACAGCAACACACAATACTTGTTGTGTACACACATGCTACCTATTTGTTATTTGTACATGTAAGGGTTTTCTTCTTTTTATCATGCATGTATTAATCAGCTTGTTATGTGAAAGGACCCTTAGTTTTCTGTCCTGTGAGAGCAACAACAGAGCATGCTGTAAAGGCACCTGAGCAAGGGTCTGCAGAACTGCTTCCAAGCAGGCAGTGACACACCTTTCGTTACCTGTAAAATTTTGCCGCTGTAGATATTAGTGATCCATCCAGCATCGAGGCAGCTGCTGCCAAAGTTACTGAACTCCTGCAAGGAGCTGGGCTGAATCTCCTGATCAACAGTGCTGGGATCATAAAGCCAAACACTCTGGAAACAGAGATGGCAGAGGGCATGGCTGAAGTGTACAAAACCAACGTGATAGGGCCCATGCTGGTGAGCCATGTAAGGAGGACTTAGAGCAGGGGTGTCAAATGTGCAGCCCATGGGCTGGATCAGGCCCCCAGAAAGCTCCTATCAGGTCCGTGAGCAACTCACTGTTGTCTGCTTCCTTCTCCCTCTGTTGCTTCCTTCTGTATCACAGAAAAACAGAAGCCTGGCACAGAGCAATGTCGGAGCAAAGTTAGTGCGAAAATGTTCTTCATTGGCTGACCAGCAAATGAAGTTATTTAAGTAGAAAAGCTCACAATGCCCAGCCATTTCATATTTTCCTCTGGGTCTTAGGCTCAAAGCATTGACCATGAGATTTCTATAATGAATATCAATAAATCAAAAGCAGGTTTTCAGCTTACACACACACACACCTGAACAACATCTGAACAGCATACTCAAGATTGCTACAGTACAGACTTTGTCTCCAGATTTTGATGCAGTAATTTAGAGCAAGAGGTGTCAGTTATCACAGACTGTTAAATAAACAAAATATTGCAAGGGCACTAATCTTTTAAGCATCTTTTAAGTTTATTTTAAAATATATTTAATTGCATTACTCTGTGTTTCATGAAGTTTGTATCTCTGCTACCTGGCATCACATTTCATGACACACATGAGCTAGCCTGACAAGCTCTGATTTATGTCAGATCCAGCCCTTGTAACAAATGAGCTCAACATCCCTGTCTTACAGCCTCTTCTCCTAATCACTTTACAGAAGCCCTGTTTCCACATGATGATGAACACATATACGTCCTTGCACATACATGTGTTCACCTGCCTGTAGGAAACAGCCAACACATGTTTACTTCACAAATGAAACTGTGGACTAGTACCTGGATAAAGATGGGGTGTAAATCACGAGTCGAGCTACACGTGCATTGAATGTAACATGAGAATTAGTCAACACAAGTATGAAGGAAAAAACAAGTGCACGCTGCACACAGAGAGTACATACATTCTCTGTAACTTGTTATCAGATCTACAACTTTTGAGATTTGGAGACTTATAAGGCAATCATAAGCAGAATCACACTGTTCTACTGAAACCGGTGGGTTCAGATGGGTATAACCAGGGTTTTTTTGTAGCAGGAACTCCTTTGCATATTCGGCCACACACCCTTGATCTAGCCAGTCCTCCTGGAGCTTACAGGGCTCTTAGTACAGGGCCTACTGTAAGCTCCAGGAAGGTGTGGCATAATATTCAAAGGAGTTCCTACTTCAAAAAAAGCCCTGGGTATAACTCTGCTTAGGATTGCATTGCTAGAATCTTAGAAAGGCAGTGCTTCTTAGTGGTAGGATCCTGTGCAGGATAATTGCCCATTTCCCAGACAAAGATCCTGTGATGGACTTAAACAGAGGCACAACATAGCAGAGATTCAGCGGTTGAAGTATCCCTGGCTGGGCCAGGGAGGAGATGAATGGAGATGCCAGCTCTTTTCCTGAAGCCCCTGTGTCTGTCCTTGATTCTTCCCTCTCCTTCTCCAGGTGTTCCTGCCCTTACTGAGGAAGGTGTCCCAGGAAAGCCCCCAGAAAGGGATGGGCTGCAGCAAAGCCGCCATTGTCAATTTGTCCAGCGAAGGAGGCTCCATCACTAATGTCTACAGATTTGATCATGGGCATTTCATAAATTACCGCTGCAGCAAGGTAGGGCTATACATAACATGTGTGCTCAGTTTATGTCATTAAAATTTAAGAACTGAACTCAATGCATCTCCTTGTTTCTGGCATGTCTCCCTCCTAGGCTGCTCTGAACATGCTCAGCCGGTGCCAGGGCCTGGGATTTGCAGAAGATAGGATCCTGTGCATTGTGTTACACCCTGGATGGGTGCAGACAGACATGGGAAGTATGGTAGGTGGAGACCAGATATAGGATCAACTCCATCTTTAAAGCACAGCATTTTTGGAAAAGAAGGATAAAGAAGAGGACGAGGGTGAAGTTTCTGGGGAAGAAAATCCAAATGAACCATGGCAACACGTGGCAATACAAGGCAACACCCCAAAAAGGATAAAAAAGATAATGTTAACTCAAATCCATAATGTTCTAAATAGTCTCAATTAATGTAAATGGACTTAATTCTCCTGCAAAAAGGAGGAAGACATTTAGATATTTGGCAAAATTGGAAATGGATATAATTTGTTTACAAGAAACTCATATTTTAATGAAAGATCTTGAAAAACAAAAAACTAGGTAATCATACCTGGTCATGGTTGAAGACAAGATTTTATCAAAAAATTCCAAGATGGGTCTTGCCAGTAGAAGCATTTACTCACCCAAATCTTTTAAAAACAAACCAGAATTATAAGTATGATGATCTGTTGGGAAAAGACAATCAACTAAAAACCAAAGAAGAATTGGAAAATATGGATATTAAAATGAATTGGTGGTTGAGAATGCAAGTTGAATTGAGATGTGCCAAAGACAAGAGGTTTTAATACGGAACAATATGTATTTGATAAAATTTTGTTGGGTCCACAAGAAAAGCTAATTTCTAAATTATATGCATCTCTACTTCAAATGAAGACATAAGATGAAGTTGTAAAGAACTGTATGATTCAATGGGCACAAAACTTTGGATATAATATTGCAACTTAATGTGCAGCAAGTGGAGCCTGCCCATCTCTATGTATGGAGAGGATTGCTAGCTTCTAGGGACTTGACAAGAAGGTTCCATCCATATTTATTGTGAATAACAGCCATACATAGGTCTAAGTGTCATGAATTTGTCTAATCTTTTTGAAAAAGCCATCTAAGCTAGTGGTCATCACTAGCTGAATGGTTCAATTAACATACACTTTAACTATATAGACCCAACTGCATAGACCATATACTACTTCCCAGGGCTTTTTTGGGAGCAGGAACTCCTTCGCATATTAGGCTACACCCCCCTTTCCCCCCACGATGTAGCCAAACCTCCAAGAACTTACAGGGCTCTTCTTACAGGGCCTACTGTAAGCTCTCAGAGGACTGGCTACATCTGGGGGCTGTAGCCTGATATGCAAAGGAGTTCCTGCTACCAAAAAAGCCTTGCTACTTCCAAGTATGTTGAGATGTTGGATATTGAGTTCTATAAAGATGAGGCAATATTACAAAATGCTTGTCTTTTGGCCCTGGTTGTCTGAACATGGTACATGGCCATGGATGTTACAATTTACAGAGCTGGTCAGTCTGACTCATCAATCCTTCCATGCCAAGTCCTCCTTCTTAGGTTTGCCAGCTTTATGTTGGAAAATTCCTGGAGATTGGGGGTGGAGCCTGGGAAAGGCAGGGTTTGGGGAGGGGAGGCACCTCAGCAGGGTATAAGGCCGTAGCGCCCACCCTCCAAAGCCACCATTTTCTTCAGGGAAACTGATCTCTGTAGTCTGGAGATGAGTTGTAATTCCTGGAGATCTCCAGGCCCCACATAGAAGCTGGCCAGCCTAGGTGACTCCCTGTTCTTTTTTCAGAGACAACTAGCCCCAATGACAGTGAATGCAAGCGTGCGAGCCATCCCGGACACCTTGGGCCATCACACTGAGAAAGACAGTGGCACTTTTGTGAACTGGGAGGGGGTCGTCATGGCTTGGTGAGACCCCAACCCGCCCTGCCTAGAAATGCCTCGTGTGGACAGGATGAGGGACGTGAATGCCTGATTGATTGTGTCTTCTTCTGCTATAAAGTTACCATAAACTGCTGAAATGTCTGCTCTCGCTCTTCCTTCCACGCTGTGGCCAGGTGCAAAGTAGCCCCTTTTATTTAGTGTAGGTGTGTTTATTTATCTTACGCTCCCCCAAGTTGTTCTTTTTTCAGACGCAACTCCCAAAGTGGCTCAGAGCAATTCACATTTCATGCATAATACTGCTGGTGAACATCAAACATTAATAAAAATGGAACAGAGGAGGAAGATCAGTACTTGTAAAGTACTGGGGTCGGCGCAGTAAGAGACCAGAGTCGGAGAGTGATTTCAGCAAGCTTTACTTCAGGAACACCAACACAGACTGAGCTCTATTCAAACCTCCCACTCCTTTATACAATTCTTGCCCCCTTCTGATTGGACCTTAACTATGTACATGGATTGGCTATTTACAGAGGCCTAAGGGCCTATCAGGGTACAGTATGAGCCTAGATGTTGATTGGCTACTTATGTTTCAATCCTTCCCCTGATTGGGCACGCTTAGGCCTTCTCTGGAACCCTGGTGTGGAGTACAAGCTTGGCTTGTTCAGCTTCCCTCCAAAAGTAACAGTTCCCTCCAAAAGTAACAGTTCTCCATTTGAACCTAGGACACAACACCCCTCCCCCCATAGTTCCAGCTATCAGGTGACATAGTCCTGGAGATATGCCGGAGGGCGGTGGTCTCGTGTCGAGCGTCGGAGCTCCGAGGGGACTGGGCGTTCCGACTCGGTTGGTGGTTCCGCGGCTGCAGAGCTGGAGACATTTGGGATGGCGGCCCCGGGAGACCTGGGTTCAGCTGCGCGGTCGGGGGTCTCCTCCTACTGGGCCAAAGCGGGCTCTACGGAACTCTGTTCTGTGTCAGGCTCACGGGGACTTACGTTGTCCGGATCTGGAGCCTCTGACCTTGGCTCCCCGGCAGGCAGGCGACCACGGAGTTGGTCGATGTGTCGCCTCAGGAGATGTCCACCCTCCAAGGTCACTGCATAGGAGACCGGTCCGGTGACGTGGTCCACCTTTCCAGGGAGCCAGGCGGGGCCAGTGGTGGCATAGTTTCGTGCCCACACTGTCTCACCTGGGTAGAACCCTCTGGGGGCTTTAAGGTGTTCCGGCGCCGGTCGCCTGTCTGGGGCTCGGTCAGGGTGCAGCTTGTCCAGCAGGGTGGTGATGCGGCGGCCCATGAGGAGTTCGGCTGGACTGCGACCTGTGGAGGCGGTGGGTGTGGTCTGGTAGGCCATTAGGAAACACGCCAAGTCTTTGGGCCAGTCTGAGGGGCCCAGACGGTTCAAGGCCTCCTTTGCCGTGCGCACCATCCGCTCTGCCTGGCCGTTGGTGGCTGGATGCAACGGGGCAGAGCGAATGTGCCTGATGAGGTTCCTGGCTAAGAAGTCCTGGAACACTGCGGATGTGAATGCTGTGCCGTTGTCGGTGACGATGGTCTCCGGCAACCCGTGGGTTGCAAAGATGGCCCTCAGAGCCGTGATGGTCGCCTGCGATGATGGCGAGGGCACCTGGACCACCTCCAACCACTTGGAGTATGAATCCACTAGTATGAGTAGAGTCCGCCCATGGAAGGGGCCAGCAAAGTCCATATGCAGTCTTGACCAGGGGGTTTTGGTGGATTCCCATGGTTGCACTGGGCCACGTGGGGGGTCAGGCCTTGACACCTGGCATGTCGGGCACCTTTTAACCCAAGCCTCAATTTCTGCATCAAGGCCGGGCCACCCGACATAGCTCCGTGCGAGAGCCTTCATGCGGACTATGCCCGGGTGTGCCTCGTGCAGGGCTCTAAGCACTTGGTCTTGCAAGGGTTTGGGGATGACGACTCTGTTGCCCCATAGTAGGCAGCCTTTGTGGGTGGATAGTTCGTCTTTCCGGGCTGCAAACGGAGTAAATTCCGGCCCAGTCGAGCCCTTGGGCCACCCCCTCCCCACCCAGTCCAAGACACGGGAGAGGACTGGATCACGAGCGGAGCGGGCAGCAACGTCACAGGCGAGCAATGGCCTGTCCGGAAGCATGTCCATCAGTAGGAGCTGATGAGCCGGGGCTGGATCAGGATCCACGTCAGGCAAGGGCAAGCGGCTCAGGGCGTCAGCATGGCCCATTGCCTTGCCCGGGCGATGCACTAGGGTGTAGGTGTAGCCGGCTAGAAAAATGGACCAACGGAGGACCCGTGGGGACAACACCTGAGGGGTCTGCCGGTCCGATGCAAAGAGGCCCAAGAGGGGTTTGTGGTCCGTATAGAGGGTAAAGGGCCGGCCGTAGATGTAATCATGAAATTTTTTTACGCCGGCCACGACTACCAACCCTTCTTTGTCGATTTGGGCGTAGTTCCGCTCCGCCGATGAGAGAGTCCGCGAGTAGTACACGATAGGGACTTCGGTCCCATCAGGGAGTTGGTGGCCCAGAACTGCCCCCACGCCATAAGGGGATGCGTCGCATGCAAGGACCAAGGGCAGGGTCTCGTCGAAATGGGCAAGGACGGAGTTGGACATCAGGAGGCCCTTGATATCCTGGAAGGCTTTAGCGTGCTGGCGGCCCCATGCCCAGGGTTGGTTCTTGTCTAGAAGCCGGTGCAGGGGTTCGGCCATCGCTGCCTTGTGGGGGAGAAAAGCATGATAAAAGTTTAGGAGGCCGAGGAAGGCCTGGAGTTCTTGCTTGTTGGTGGGTGCTGGAGCATCTCTGATGGCACGCAGCTTGGCGTCGGAGGGATGGACCCCCTGGGCATCGATGGAGAACCCCAGGAATTCCACCCGATCCATGCCCAGGAGGCAGTTCTCCTGTTTGACCTTGAGGCCGGCTGTTTCAAAACGTTGTAGGACTCCTCTAAGGCGGGCAGCGAATTCTTCAGGCGAGGCTGCCGCGATCAGCACATCATCGAAGAATGGAGTGACTCCGGGAAGTCCTTTTAAAAGAGAGTCCATGAGTTCCTGGAACATCCCCGGAGCCACACTCACGCCAAATTGCAACCGCTTTACTCTAAAGGCCCCCCGGTGGGTCACAATTGTTTGGCCGTTGGCCGTGGCCTCATCCACCGGCAGCTGTTGGTAAGCTTGGGCCAAGTCCAACTTGCCAAAAAATTTTGCGCCGGCTAGGGTGGCTAAAACGTGGCTGACGATGGGCACAGGGTATGCATGGGCCTGAAGAGCCTTGTTGAGAGTGCACTTATAGTCTGCACAAATCCGCACTTCCCCACTGGGCTTGACTGGATTCACGATGGGAGTTTCCCAGGTTGCATGGGTGACAGGCTCTAGTATTCCCTGTGCAATCAGTTTATCCAGTTCCTCCTCAAATTAAAGCTTGAGCGCGAATGGAACTCGCCGCGCTTTAAGCCTAATAGGCCGCACTGTGGGGTCAAGGTGTAGTGTAACCGGGGGACCCGTGTAGCAGCCCAAGGTGCCATCGAAAACGGCGGGGAACTCTTCACAAACCTTGTTAAAGTCCACTCCGACAGTCTTATTGACCCCCCTGATCTCTATTCCCAGGGGCTTGAACCAGTCGAGACCCAAAAGGTTTGTAAGGCGGTTCTTGACCACTAGCACTTGTAGCTGGCCCTTGAACCCCTTGTATTGGACTGGGACCGGGCCCACTCCCAAGATAGGCACCTTATTCTTCTGGAAGTCCACTAAGGTAAACCCCGGGTCCCTGAGACGAGGCCTCAGCCTGGTGGGGATTTTAAAAAATGTCTCTGCCGCTATAATAGATGATGCTGACCCAGAGTCCACCTCCATTTGGCAGGGCACCCCCCCCGATCCCTACATTGACCCGGATTTTGGAGGGCCTGACTGGCGAGGCTAGGTACTGTACCGGGTATGGGTGGGCGTGGAGAGCGTTGGTCTCGAAGTCTGGCTGGCCTTCGGAGTGCGCAGATCGTTGCGGGACGCGTGCTCGGGATGTGGATCTGCAGGCACAGGCGATGTGGCCTTCCTTGTTGCAGAGTCGACAGGTGGCATTCCAGAATCGGCAGGTCTTTCGCTCGTGCTGGCCCCCGCAGCTTGCACATGCAAGTGGTGTCTTGTGTCTCATGCCCTGTGGAGCATGGGTGGTCTTCCTTCCTGCTGAACGATAGCCGGTTTGTAGAGCTTTGTCCTCGTCTGAGTCCTCTGTAGATGGTTCAGGGTTGATCTGGTGTGCCGCAGCCTGTCTTGTCAGCCGTGGCTCTGCTGATCTGCCCTTCTCCCAGCTGGTGGCCACATCGATTGCCTTTGTTAGGTCGCACTCGGAGAGGGACAGGAGTTTCTGTACTAGTTTTTCGTCCCTCAAGCCCCATACAAACTGGTCGAGAAGGGCTTCGTTGAGGTCTGCGAAACTGCATCGGCTTGCCACCCGGCGCAGGCTTGTCAAGAACACCATCGTGGTTTCGCCTGCCTTCTGTGTCCTTTGTCGGAAGTCCCAGTGCCGGGTGAGCTTGGTTGGCTGGGGCTGGAAATACTTCTCCAGAGCGCTGATGATGTCGTCCACCGGCGTCTCTGAGAGCTTCCTGGGTTGGAGAAGAGCCCTGGCTAAGTCCACGGTCTCCGTGCCACACGTACTGATAAGCAGAGCTCTCTGCATGGTAGTCTCTGTAATCTTCCGGAAGGTCAGGTATGACTGGAAGCCTTCGACCCACGAGTCCCACAGCTCGGGGCGATCGATGCTAAAGGGCTGCAGGAGGTTAGCTGAAGCCTCCATTCTTGGCAGCGTGTCTGGGCGGCTTGAGAGATGGGGTGTGCGCAGAGCGGAGGTGCGGACCCAGATGGCTTGGATTTAGCCACCTTTCCGCGTTCCTGGTTCTGTTGCTGGTTCTTACTGGCATCCCACCTTCGTCGCCAGTGTAAAGTACTGGGGTTGGCGCAGTAAGAGACCAGAGTCGGAGAGTGATTTCAGCAAGTTTTACTTCAGGAACGCCAACACAGACTGAGCTCTATTCAAACCTCCCGCTCCTTTATACAATTCTTGCCCCCTTCTGATTGGACCTTAACTATGTACATGGATTGGCTATTTACAGAGGCCTAAGGGCCTATCAGGGTACAGTATGAGCCTAGATGTTGATTGGCTACTTATGTTTCAATCCTTCCCCTGATTGGGCACGCTTAGGCCTTCTCTGGAACCCTGGTGTGGAGTACAAGCTTGGCTTGTTCAGCTTCCCTCCAAAAGTAACAGTTCTCCATTTGAACCTAGGACACAACAGTACTCATGACTGGTTCCAGGCAGTTATTCTAATTGAGGATTACCGGGCTTTGTTGAGATACTGTTTTGGGGAGAGGGGAGTAGTCAGATACTATCAAGCAACTACCTTTGTTCAAGACCTATTTGTGCCCCTCTGCCCCCTCTTTAACATTGCAGAGACAATCATCCACTTAGGTTGTGATCTCACACACACTAAATGATGCACTTTCAATCCACTTTCCAACTGGATTTTGCCGATTTACACAGTAAAATCCAGTTGGAACGTGCATAGTTAAACATTACTGTATCTTCAACACAGATTACAGATTAAAAAAAAAAGAATGGGAAGGAAAAGGAGACGGGCATCGTTATCGTAATCTGCAAATTTAGTCCACAGAAGATTAATGAACTAAGTGGAGGAAGTACAAAACCAAGTTGCAGAGCATGTGAAATAATTCAAGTTGATCACCAGGGGTCAATGTAAGCCCAAATAGTTCACATGAACATACTGCCTTGTGCTAAACCAGACCATTGGTTCATCACTGTCAGGACAGTCTTCTTGGACTGGCAGTGGCTTTTCAGGATCTCCCATGGTTCTCTTTTAGATCACTTACTCCCTGAGCCCTTTAAAACTGGAGATTCCAGAGCCTGAACCTAGGATCTTCTGTAAGCTCTACCACTGAGCCACAGCCTCTCCATGACAACTGAAAACCCTTTATATTTTACAGACAGGACATGAAGGGTTACCTGTCTAACAACCCTGTGGGCAGGGTTTTTTTTGTAGCAGGAACTCCTTTGCGTATTAGGCCACATACCCCTGATGTAGCCAATCCTCCAAGAGCTTACAGGGCTCTTACTACAGGGCCTACTGTAAGCTCCAGGAGAATTGGCTACATCAGGCGTGTGCGGCCTAATAGGCAAAGGAGTTCCTGCTACAAAACAAGCCCTGCCCGTGGGGTTCCTTCATATGCCACTTGTACTAGTTTTGTAGGGTTGCCAAGTCCAACCCCAGAAATATTTGGGGACTTTGGGGGTGGAGCCAGGAGACTTTGGGGGTGGAGCCAGGTAGGCTTCCCAACCCTCCCGCCCTGGCGGGGGACCCCAGGATTTCCACCCTCTTCCCCTGCTCCCCAAAAAAAATGGAAGCGGGGGGAGAGGGGAGAAACGGCACCGGGGAGCAGGCGAGGCCGCCGCACCGCTGCCGCCCCCTCCCCGCCCACTGCAGTTGCTCCTCTGAGATGGGCCCAGGCTGAGCCCATCTCGGAGGAGCAGCCAAGAGGAAGCAGCAGCGCAGGGGAGGGCGAGGCAGGCCAGGAGCATGGCGAGCCACGAATCCGGGCCCTTCTAGGACCCGGACTTGCGGCTCACCACGTCCCCGGCCCGCCTCCACACCCCCCTCCACCCCCCCTCCACTTCCACCCCAGAGGCGGAGCGGGCAAGGCCGCTGTGCCGCTGCTGCCTCTTCTCTGCTCGCCGTGGCTGCTCCTCCGAGATGGGCTCAGGCTGAGCCCATCTCGGAGGAGCAGCCACAGCGAGCGGAGAAGAGGCGGCAGCTGCGGGGCAGCTCACCATGCTTCCCGGCGCCATTTCCCCCCCTCCCCCTAGCTCCACCCCAGTGTCTCCTGGCTCTAGGGTTGCCAAGTCCAATTCAAGAAATATCTGGGGACTTTGGGGGTGGAGCCAGGAGACTTTGGGGTGGAGCCAGGAGCAAGGGTGTGACAAGCATAATTGAACTCCAAGGGAGTTCTGGCCATCACATTTAAAGGGACAGCACACCTTTTCAATTCCTTCCTTCCATAAGAAATAATGGATAGAGGCACCTTTTTGGGGGGCTCAAAGAATTGGACCCCCTGCTCCAATCTTTTTGAAACTTGGGGGGTATTTTGGGGAGAGGCACTAGATGCTATACTGAAAATATGGCGCATTTACCTGAAAAAACAGCCCCCCCAGAGCCCCAGATACCCGTGGATCAATTCTCCATGATTTTCTATGGGAATAAATCTCCATAGGGAACAATAGAGTTCCCAGCAAACATTTCCCTCCCCTCCCCCCGCTTTCTGACAACCCTGAAGCGGGGGGAGGGCCTCCAAACCAGGGGATCCCCTGCCCCCACCTGGGGATTGGCAACCCTAATTGCTGGCAGCCATGTCAAAGTTAGACAGCAGGAGCTGAAGGCCTCAAACTTAGGCTTCTGAGCGGCTTTACGCCTTTTTTGCTATGAAGTGGAAGGGGCCAAATTTTTCCCACAGATAGTTGCAGGAAATGGTGGAGAAGCAGTGGAGATGTGTCTCCGTCTGTGGCAAGTTTATTTTGGTGACGGGGGAGCGTTTGGCAGTCTATAGCGGGCAGGTGACACTGAGTAGAGCTAATAGGAAAGCCAAAGGTTGCAGAAGATACTGGAGAAGCAGCAGAGATCTGTCTCTGTCTGAGGCAAGTTCATTTTGGCAGTTGGAGGAGCATCTCACAGTCTACAGTGTGCAGGTGACACTGAGTAGAGCCAAAAGGAAAGCCAATCTGGTGACGGAGACTTCATTATCCAATTGCTGACGCAGTGCAGTCTCACCCAGTTCCAATGAATGAGGGAGCTGGGATTTAACAACATGAAGCTAGTTTTATGTCTATAAATGTCTCTTTAAGAACTATGGTAGATAGAAGCTGGGTATACATGGAACTTTTTGCTTTTTCTCCCTGAACTCCCAGGTAGGGCCTGGAGATCTCCAGGAATTACAACTCATCTCTAGACTACAGAGATCAGTTTCCCTGAAGAAAATGGTAGCTTTGGATGGTGGACACTATGGCCTTATACCCTACTGAGATCAGTTCCCTTACCCTCTAGGAAATTCCCAACCTGAAGGTTGAAAACTTTGTTTGGGAAGCGGAGGGACCTCAGCAGGGTTTAATACAATAGAGTCCACCCTCCAAAGCCACCATTTTCTTCAAAGAAACTGATCTCTATAGTCTGGAGATGAGTTGTGATTCCTGAAGATCTCTAGGCCCCACATAGAAGCTGGCCACCCTAGTGACTCCTTATTCTTTTTTCAAAGGGACAATCCCCAGTGGCTTTGGTCACAAGCGTGCAAGCCACCCTGAACACCTTAAGCCATCTCATTGAGAAAGACAAATGGGACTTTTGTGAATTGGGAGGGCGCTGTATTGCCTTGGTGAGAGCCCAACCTGCTCCAACTTAACATAAGAACATAAGAGAAGCCATGTTAGATCAGGCCAATGGCCCATCCAGTCCAACACTCTGTGTCACACAGTGGCAATTTTTTTTTTAATATAGATAGATAGGTAGATAGATAGATAGATAGATAGATAGATAGATAGATAGATAGATAGATAGATAGATAGATAGATAGATAGATAGATAGATACACACACACACACTGTGGCTAATAGCCACTGATGGACCTCTGCTCCATATTTTTATCTAAACCCCTCTTGAAGGTGGCTATGCTTGTGGCCGCCACCACCTCCTGTGGCAGTGAATTCCACATGTTAATCACCCTTTGGGTGAAGAAGTACTTCCTTTTATCCATTCTAACCCAACTGTTCAGCAATTTCATTGAATGCCCGCAAGTTCTTGTATTATGAGAAAGGGAGAAAAGTACTTCTTTCTCTGCCTTCTCTATCTCATGCATGATCTTGTAAGCTTCTATCATGTCACCCCCTCAGTCACTAGCTAAAGAGCCCCAAGCGTTTCAACCTTTCTTCATAGGGAAAGTGTTCCAGCCTTTTAATCATTCTAGTTGCCCTTTTCTGGACATTCTCCAATGCTATAATATCCTTTTTGAGGTGCGGCGACCAGAACTGCACACAGTACTCCAAATGAGACTGCACCATCGATTTATACAGGGGCATTATGATACTGGCTGATTTGTTTTCAATTCCCTTCCTAATAATTCCCAGCATGGCGTTGACCTTTTTTATTGCAAACGCACACTGTCTTGACATTTTCAGTGAGTTATCTACCATGACCCCAAGATCTCTCTCTTGGTCAGTCTCTGTCAGTTCACACCCCATCAACTTGTATTTGTAGCTGGGATTCTTGGCCCCAATGTGCATTCCTTTGCACTTGGCCACATTGAACCGCATCTGCCACATTGACGCCCACTCACCCAGCCTCAATAGATCCCTTTGGAGTTCCTCACAATCCTCTCTGGTTCTCACCACCCTGAACAATTTAGTGTCATCCGCAAACTTGGCCACTTCACTGCTCACTCCCAACTCTAAATCATTTATAAACAAGTTAAAGAGCATGGGACCCAGTACCGAGCCCTGCGGCACCCCACTGCTTACCGTCCTCCACTGCGAAGACTGCCCATTTATACTCACTCTCTGCTTCCTATTACTCAGCCAGTTTTTGATCCACAAGAGGACCTGTCCTTTTACTCCATGACTCTCAAGCTTTCTAAGGAGCCTTTGATGAGGAACTTTATCAAAAGCTTTCTGGAAGTCAAGGTAAACATCATCTATCGGGTCTCTTTTGTCCACATGTTTGTTCACCCCCTCAAAGAAATGTAACAGGTTAGTGAGGCAAGATCTTCCCTTACAGAACCCATGCTGAGTCTTCCTCAATAACCTGTGTTCATCAATGTGCCTACTCATTCTGTCCTTGATAATGCTTTCTACCAACTTTCCCGGTATTGACTAGCCTGTAATTTCCCGGATCTCCTCTGGAACCCTTTTTAAAGATGGGGGTGACATTTGCTACCTTCCAGTCCTCCGGAACGGAGGCAGATTTCAATGAAAGATTACAGATTTTTGTTAGAAGATCCACAAGTTCAACTTTAAGCTCTTTCAGAACTCTCGGATGTATGCCATCCAGACCTGGTGACTTATTAGTTTTTAATTTGTCTATCAGTTGTAGGACCTCCTCTTTTGTCACCTCAATCTGACTCAGGTCTTTCAACACCCCTTCCAAAATTAGTGGTTCTGGGGCGGGCAAAAAGTTCTCATCTTCCACAGTGAAGACGGAGGCAAAAAATTCATTCAGCTTCTCAGCCATTTCTCTATCATCCTTCAGTAATCCTTTTACCCCATGGTCATCTAAGGGCCTCACTGCCTCCCTGGCTGGTTTCCTACTTCTAATATATTTGAAGAAATTTTTATTGTTGGTCTTTATGTTTTTTGCAATATGCTCCTCATAGTCCCTTTTTGCCTGCCTGATCACAGTCTTGCATTTGATTTGCCACAGCCTGTGTTCCCTTTTACTAATCTCACTTGGATTGTTTTTCCACCGCTTAAAGGAGTCCTTCTTACCTTTTACAGCTTCCATTACTTTGTTTGTTAACCATGCAGGCCTTTTCTTTTGCCTGTTTGTGCCTTTTCTAACTTGTGGTATGTATTTTATCTGAGCTTCTAGGATTATAGTTTTAAATAGTCTCCAAGCTTCCCCAAGGGTTTTGACCGTATTTACCTTTCCTTTCAGTTTCCTCCTCACATGCCTCCTCATCTCAGTGTATTTACCCCTTTTAAAGTTAAACGTGGTTGTGGCGGTCTTTTTGGGCAACTCCCTATTTATACAAACGGTGAAATCAATAACATTATGGTCACTGCTCCCAAGTGGTGCAATCACTTTTACATCTCTCACCAAGTGTTGGGCATTACTTAGGACCAAATCCAGGATCGCCCCACCCCTGGTAGGTTCTGAGACCATCTGCTCCATAGCACAGTCATTGAGAGCATCAAGAAATTCAATCTCTTTCTCTCGACCAGAACACATATTGACCCAATCAATCTGCGGGTAGTTAAAATCACCTATTACGACACAGTTTTTACGTTAGCCGCTATTTTTAAGCTTTCCATCATATTATAATCGTCCTCTCTTGATTTGGTGGGCGATAACAAACTCCCATTGTTAAATTTCCTTTTGGGCCCTCTATTTCAACCCAAAGCATTTCTAAAAGTGAATCTAATTCTCTGACCTCAGTCTTACTGGACCGTATATCCTCTCTGGCATACAGAGCCACCCCACCTCCAACCCTTCCCTCCCTATCCTTCCGATATAACTTATATCCAGGAGAAATGCCTCATATGTGGAGAGGATGATGAGGGACATGAATACTCAACCAATTGTGGCTTTGTCTGCAATAAATCTATCATAACTTGCTGAAATGTCAGATCTCTCTCTTCCTTCCACACTGTGGCCAGGTGCAAACTAGCCCCTTTTTATTTAGTGCATGTGTGTTTATTTCTCTCCCCCCCACAGTTGTTCTTTTTCAGACACAACTCCCAAAGTGGCTCAGAGCAATTCACATTTGACACCCAATACTACCAGTGAGCACCACACATAAATAAAAATGGAACACAGGAGGAGGATCAGTACTCAGCTGGTTCCATGCAGTTGCTTTATTGAGAATTACCAGGCATTGTTTATATATTGGGTGTGTGTGTGTTATTTGGAGGGTGGGGTCAGATGCTATCAAGCAACTGTCTTTGTTCAAGATCTATTTGTATCCCCACCCCTCTTAGCACTGCAGAGACAATCATCTACTCAGAGTTTGTTAATTTGGCTCAATCTTGTTCTGTCCAAAGGGTACACTGGGAACGGCAGTCATTAACCTATGGCTTCCAGGCAGCTTTTCTCCCTCTCTCTGCCTCTGTTAAGTTCCTCTCCTCTCCTCAACTGGCAAGAAGTGCATCAGCACACACACACACACATGGCAATGTGCGTACACAACTCACAAGAAACTTTTCTTTTTCTGAAGTATTGTGGGCAGCAGCTCAATAGATGGGAGCCAAGCCAACAGCAGCAACATGTGAGCTGTCAGAGAGCCAAGCTCCTTATGCAAGGCTGGGTGGAGGAGCTGGGGACTGCTGTCAGTTGAAAAAGGCAGGCTTAGCTTGGCTCTCTGGGAAACCACAGACAAGGCACAGAAATGCTGCAAGCAGAGAGCGTCTTGGTGACGGGGTCCAACCGAGGGATTGGCTTGGAGATTGTCAGGCAGCTGGTGGGGAAAATCCATCGGATCTTTGCCACCTGCCGGGACCCGGAGGGACCACGTGCCCAGGTAGCTTTGAAGCTGGTGGGGGTACCAGGGCAAGATTTACTTTTTTGTGATATCTAGGATGAGGATGATTCCCCCCCCCCCCCCGCTATGCTTCCTAATCTCTGGGCAATTTTAGGGCTGCCAACCTCTAGATAGGTCTGGAGTTCTCCTGGAATTACAACTGATCTCCAGAATACAGAAATCAGTTCCCCCTAGAGAAAATGGCAGCTTCAGAGGGCAAGCTCTACATCGGGGCGGGGTGGGGGGGAACTGCGGCTCGGGAGGGGAAATGTGTGACTCTTTCACACATGTTGTGTGGGTCTTGAAGCCCCCATCATCCCATCATCTGGTCTGGAGAAGGCATTTCTTTCTTTAAATCACTTCTCCAAGCCAAGCCAGCTGGCAGCTTGGAGAATGCACTTAATGTTAAAGTTGCTTTCTTTCTACCTCTCCTTCCCTCCCCCTCCCCATCTTGCTTCCTTCCTTCCTTCTCTCAAACATCTGGTGCTCATGTATTGCAGTTTTGAAACATCTGAGGATTATTCTTTTTTTAGATTTTATAATTTGTATTCATTTTAACTACAAAAAGAAAAAGCAGTGCAAAAGATACATAAAAAGGGGAAAGGAACTGTAGAGTATCGGACTCAGCGCAAGCGCCGCGCGACCTGAGGGCGCACTCAGGTCGCCGTGCGCTGCGCGGGAAAGCCCCGCCAATCCAGACCAAGGGCGGGAAGTTTAACTGGCCAGGATTGGGCTGGCCAGCGAAGGGGATGTTCCGGGATGCATGTATAAATTAGCGGACCCGGCCGCGTCTGTCCAGTTCTGTAATGTACCAGCGAATAAAGAATAAGCTTCCACCACGACTCGTCTCCCAGTACATTACACTGGCGACGAAGGTGGGATCTAGCTAGGTCCGGCCGCCCGAGGGGAACCAGACCTGGCCGGAGACGAGGAAGGTGGGGACCGCAGGACCGCACAGCCCGCCGCCACCATGGCGAACCCGAGTGTAACGACGGGCCATCTTGCGGAATTCAACCCGGAGCACCCCGAGAGATGGGAGACCTATACGGAACGAGTCGCGTGCTACCTGCGGGCGAACCTGATCGACGACGACGACCGAAAGAGAGACGTCCTGCTGAGCGTCTGTGGAGAAGAAACTTTCGAGATCGCACGCGGTCTCTCCGCTCCGGCGAAGCTGTCCGAGAGGACCTACGGAGAGGTCGTGAGGCTCCTCACGGGCCACTTTTCGCCCCAACCGTCCATCGTCGCCCGCCGGTTCCTCTTCCACAAGAGGGACCAGAAGGCGGGGGAGACAGCGGCGGTCTACCTGGCGGCCCTTCGGCAGATCGCCGGAAACTGCAGTTTCGACAAGAGGGACGAAGCCCTGAGGGACCGATTTGTCTGGGGCCTCCGGGACGAGCGACTGCAGCAGAAGCTCTTCGCAAAAGAGGAGCTCACCCTACAACAAGCCTTCAACGAGGCGACGGCGTTCGAAAGGGCCACCAAGGCGTACGGCCAGCCACGTGGGGAGGCAGTCCACCAGGGAGAAACGGAGCCGGAGGACCGAGTAGAGGAAGAAGCGTTCCAGCTCCGGCGGCCTCAAAGAGCGGACACACGGGCCCCCGCGAGACAACGAGCGACGGAGAGGGCCACCGCCACCACCGGTTCCCGGTGCGCCAGCTGCGGCGACCCCCACGAGCGGAGGGACTGCCCGTACCGAAACCTGGACTGCCGCAGCTGCGGAAAGACAGGCCACATCGCCCGGGCTTGCCGGGCCAAGAACAGCCGCCGCCAACCGTCAGCGCATCACGACTCCATGGACACACACACGATGGCATCCACCAGTCTGCAGGTATTGAGCTTGCCCCTCTCGGCCCCAGACAAGGTCAAAATGTCAGTCCTAATCGAGGGCGCCCCCTGCATCATGGAAATAGACTCGGGGTCCTCCATCTCTATCATTTCGGAGGAAACCCTCAAGAGACTATGTCCCAGCCGCCGCCTCCAAACGAGGCCAGTGGACTTCGTACTGAGGGATTTTCAGAAGAACCCAGTACACATCGTGGGGTGGGCCCGGGTGCATGTAGAAAGAGGGGGTTTTAAGGGGCCCCTAGACATCCTAGTGGTCAAGCGCCAACTGACCACACTCCTCGGGTTGGCTTGGTTCAAACCACTGGGGATCCAGCTGGTGGGAGTGGACCACGTGCAGACCAGCCATTTCGACGGGGTCTGCCGGGAGTTCCCAGAGGTTTTCGACGGGTCCTTGGGGAGCTACAAGGGCCCGCCCATCACCCTACCGATCGACCCTATGGTCAGGCCCATAAGGCTCAAAGCGAGGCGCGTTCCGTTCGCCCTCAAACAAAAAATAGAGGCAGAGCTGGACCGCCTCACAGCCCAGGGCGTCCTAGAGCCGGTAACGTATGCAGAATGGGAGACCCCCATAGTAACGCCGGTCAAGCCCAACGGGGAAGTAAGGATCTGCGCTGACTACAAGTGCACGATAAATAAGGCACTGCAAGACAACCCCTATCCAGTCCCGGTAGTCAGCCATGTCCTGGCAGCACTAGCCGGGGCGAGGGTTTTTGGGAAGCTGGACTTAGCACAAGCATACCAGCAACTGCCGGTCGACGCTAAGACAGCGGAGGCACAGACGATAGTGACCCACAGGGGTGCGTTCAGGGTTAAACGGCTGCAGTTCGGGGTTAGCGTAGCTCCGGGGATATTCCAGAGCATAATGGACTCTCTTCTCAAAGGGATCCCCGGAGTTCAACCCTTCTTTGACGACGTTTTAATCGCCGCCCCCACCGATGGAGAGTTCGGCTGCCGCCTGCGAGAGGTCCTCAGACGGTTCCAAGCGGCGGGGCTGAAAGTCAAAAAGGAGAAATGTTTGTTGGGAGTTCCGCGGGTGGAGTTCCTGGGGTTCGCCGTGGACGCGGCTGGAATTCACCCAACGGCAGACAAGACCAGGGCCATAGTTCAAGCCCCTGCCCCCAAATGCAAAGCAGAACTACAGAGTTTTTTAGGTTTATTGAACTTTTACCACGCATTCTTGCCCCACAAGGCCGCCGTGGCGGAGCCGTTACACCGTTTGTTAGATAAACAAGCCCCGTGGGTCTGGGGTAAACACCAAGCAGCGGCGTTCCAGGCGGTGAAAGACCTCCTGGTCTCTAACGCGGTACTTCATCACTACGATGAAAACTTACCCCTGATCCTGGCTTGCGACGCCTCTCCCTACGGTGTGGGAGCGGTCTTAGGGCACCAACTCCCGGGCGGGGGGAGGTGCCAATCGCTTACTACTCCAGGACTCTGTCCCCGGCAGAGAGGAACTACGCCCAGATCGATAAGGAGGCCCTGGCGATCGTGGCGGGGGTGCATAAGTTCAACGACTACCTCTACGGTAGGCGCTTCACCATCGCTACTGACCACAAGCCGCTCCTCGGCCTCCTAGCCCCCGATCGTCAGACCCCCCAAATTCTGTCTCAAAGGGTTTTAAGGTGGAACCTGTTCCTGAATTCTTACACGTATACGCTGATACACCGCCCCGGTAAAGCGATGGGTCACGCTGACGCCCTCAGCCGCCTCCCGCTACCCGCGACGGACCCAGATCCCGCCCCGGCACACGGAGTGATGCTCATAGAGTCGCTCCCCGAGCGCCCCCTGCACGCGAGCGAGGTGGCTCGGGCGACCGGGAGAGACCGCGTCCTCGCACGGGTCAGGGACTGGGTGGGAAGAGGGTGGCCCTCGGGCAAAGCGGAAGAAGCCTTCCGGCCGTTCGCGGCCAGGAAGGACGAGCTATCGACACACAAGGGGTGCATACTCTGGGGTAGCAGGGTGGTGGTCCCCCCCCCTTGCGCAGGCAGGTATTAGAGGATCTCCACGAGACCCACCTGGGCATCGTGAGAATGAAAGCCCTGGCACGGAGCTACGTGTGGTGGCCAGGCATGGATGAGGAAATAGAAGGGTGGGTAAGAAGGTGCCAACCATGCCAGGAGTCCAGACCCAACCCGCCGTCCGCCCCGACCCACAGGTGGGAATCGAACGGGCGGCCATGGTCCCGCCTCCATGTGGATTTCGCGGGGCCGCATCAGGGCCAGATCTTCTTTATACTGGTGGACGCATACACGAAATGGTTGGAGGTAATCCCGGTGGCCTCGACCTCCACCGCAGCAGCAGTCCGGGCGCTCAGAAGGGTCCTCTGCACACACGGGATCCCCGACACACTAGTAACGGACAATGGCACGGCATTCACCTCCCGGGAATTCCGGGAGTTCACCGACAGATACCTTATAAGGCACATAAGGTCCGCCCCATTCCATCCAGCCACCAACGGCCAGGCGGAGAGGATGGTGCGGACCACCAAGGAAGCCCTGGGACGTATAGTACAAGGGGAATGGGACTACCGCCTCTCAGCCTTCCTGTTCCACAACAGGATCACCCCAAACCCCATAACCGGTTTCAGCCCCGCAGAACTGCTCATGGGGAGGAAACTGACCACTCGTTTAGATAGGCTATACCCGGACAGGGCGCCAGAGGTCCGCGGGACCCCCGAGGTCAGGGAGGCAGTGAGAGGGTTCTTCCCGGGCGATCCAGTGTATGCGAAAAACTTTTCAAGCGGCCCCGAGTGGTTAGCGGGAAGGGTTTTGAGGGTGACAGGCTCCCGGTCCTACGAGGTAACCACCGCCGGAGGCCAGGTGCTGAGACGGCACATCGACCAGCTGCGCCGCCGCACCCCACCCGAGGAGTCAGCAGAGGGAGAAAGCAGGGAACCGCCGGTCACGGTACCGCCAGAAGAGGCGCCGCCAATACAGGAGCTACCAACGTATGATGCCCCCGGAGCCGCGGAACCAGAACCGGAGCCAGTACCCGACGCGGGCGGGCAACAGCCAGAAACGGCGCCTCCCACATCGGGATCGGGCCCCCCACCGACGGCAACCCCGAGGAGATCAACACGGGAGCGCCGAACACCAGGGTACCTAAAGGACTATGTCGTTTAAACTAGGAGGGGAGGAGTGTAGAGTATCGGACTCAGCGCAAGCGCCGCGCGACCTGAGGGCGCACTCAGGTCGCCGTGCGCTGCGCGGGAAAGCCCCGCCAATTCAGACCAAGGGCGGGAAGTTTAACTGGCCAGGATTGGGCTGGCCAGCGAAGGGGATGTTCCGGGATGCATGTATAAATTAGCGGACCCGGCCGCGTCTGTCCAGTTCTGTAATGTACCAGCGAATAAAGAATAAGCTTCCACCACGACTCGTCTCCCAGTACATTACAGGAACATTTACAGAATGGGAAAAGCAGAAACAGGAAAAAGTGCAAATATATCAATTATAATTCTACCTCCAAATAAAATACCCAGATCATTCTACCTGCAAGTATAAAGATCTCCATATATTTTACCATCCTTTCTTTCATTACAGAAAATTTTTAGTAAACTAATACTAGCAATATGAATCTAAACAATTCTTCTTTAACACAAATAAGTATATAAAGTTAAAAAAAAATTTCAAAACCATCTCAACACCAATTTTGTCTGATTTATTATAAGCACAAATTAAATTGTTGGTTTAACAAAATCCTTATTAAAATAAACACATAAACTCATATCTTTATCTTTAACAAATTACAAAAGATACATTTTAATAATTTGTCTATCTCAGTCTAAACAGTTTCTCCAAAGGGGTATGTTAAAAACAAATCTACCAAATTACAAAACAATTGTGCTATCTGCCTTTTCAACAATTAATCCAACTCTTACATCAATATGAGCATTTTCACCAAATAAACATACTATGAATAAATCTGCTATATAAAAAAAGTGTTATCTGCACTCTTTAGCATTAATCCAAATTAACTATATATTTAATTAAAGTTTTAACAACTCCCTTCCTTCTTTAGGATCTCTCTTGTTCTTTTAAAATCACATATCGATGCCCTTTCCACCAGGTACAGAGGGATAGGTTTGTTTCCCCGTTTGTAGTTAAACCAATGGCAGACGCGGACGAGGCATGTTTGGAGAAACTTTTGGTGGATGCAAGTCCAACTATCTCTAGACAGATAGCCAAATTTTGCCATTATCTTGTGAAGTTCCATACTAAGAAACAAGAAACTGCATGTCTTGTATGATCTCTTGGAATTTTAGTTTATAAATGTTTTTATATACTCTGATTTAAAGGATTTATATAAATTGGAACTGACTTGAATTTTAAAATTGGTTCAATTATATTTTAGTTATCTTGGATTGTATAGGTGGGGAAATGTTTATGTATTTTATTGTATTTTATGGTTTTTTAGGAGGGTATTTTATACTATCTTAGGTATTTTAGGAGGGTTTTATATGATGTGTTATAGTTTTTATATTGGTCTATGACTGTAATAAAGTTCATTCATTCAAATCACATATCTATTCATTATTAATAATTACATATTTGTTTACTGACAAAAAAGAAAAAGAAAAATCAAAGTTCAGGAATCCTTCTTCCCAAAATTTAAAAACTTTTGGATTCCTTTAACTTCTATAACCGTACTACACCAGAGACAACCCACTTAATGTGACCCAAACATCACACTTTGCCTTTTGAAATTGCATGTCATTTCTTAATGAGGTTTCCATATCCAGCTATCCACAAAAATAAGAAAAGTTCAAAATCCTTCTTTCTGAAAACTTTCCACATCTTAATTTGCTGGTCGGAATGTACCTTTTCTCTTCTCAATGTGGCCTGTCCCCTCGACAATGAGAGGAAGAATTCAACGCCATTTTTCCCTCTCAGCATGACTTCACTGAATCTTAATTTCCGGTCTTGTTTTACTGCTGTGACACAGGGATCCATTTTGGTTTTCTTTTGTTCGTTTCAGAGTGTATCACTTTCCCCTTCCAATTCCACGGACGTCAGCAGAATCTCTTTAGAAGATATTGGATTTATATCCCGCCCTCCACTCTGAAGAATCTCAGAGTGGCTCACAATCTCCTTTACTTTCCTCCCGCACAACAGACACCCTGTGAAGTGGGTGGAGCTGGAGAGGGCTCTCACAGCAGCTGCCCTTTCAAGGACAACCTCTGCTAGAGCTATGGCTAACCCAAGGCCATGCTAGCAGGTGCAAGTGGAGGAGTGGGGAATCAAACCCAATTCTCCCACATAAGAGTCCGCACACTTAACCACTACACCAAACTGGCTCTTCTTTAGCACTCAACTCCTGAAGATTTGTAATTTCGCTAGCATTCAGCATAAGAAAACCCATTTGCTTTCTAATAAACTGCATTAATGAGCCGAGATTGTGTCTCAGAGAATTGATATTCCATAAGATATCTTTTTAATAAGACATTTCGCTAGGCAGTGCCATCTTTCTCTGACAGCAAACTCAGTCTCTCAATCCAAGTTGAAAAGTAGCTTCCAATTCCTGTTAAATCCACATTCCATGACAGCTCCAGCTGAGATTTCAAATGTTATCATTTCAATGCAGTCAGGCAACAGCGACAGATCTCTCTAAAATATATCTCCTTTATGTTCAGATCATATTGCAGCCTAATAATAGTCTCTTTAGCATATGTCCAATTATAATCCGGGTTGATTTTAGTATTTATATTCAATCCAATTTAAATAGTTACTGATACTTAAGATTGCTCATAGACTTTTTGAGGCCTCATTTCTCTCTTCCTTTGAGCTAGCCTCTCGTTGTTATGCAAAGCTATCCATTAGCCAGAGGTATTGAAAAGTCACTTACTTTTCTTATTCTAAACCAATCAGTTGTTCCATATCCCATTCTGACAGTTGCTTCTTGACTCTTATACAGGTTTCTCAGGAGACATGTGAGGTGGTCTGGTACTCCCATCTCTTTAAGGACTTGCCACAGTTTGTTGTGATCCACACAATCAAAGGCTTTAGCATAGTCAATGAAGCAGAAATAGAAGTTTTTCGAATATTCCCGTGCTTTCTCCATAATCCATCGAATGTTGGCAATATGATCTCTAGTTCCTCTACCTCTCCGAAACCCAGCTTGAACTTCTGGTAGTTGCCGATCGACATACTGCTGAAGCCTAGCTTGTAGGATCTTTAACATGACCTTGCTGGCATGTAAAATGAGTGCAATGGTGTGATAGTTTGAACATTCCTTGGCATTACCCTTCTTTGGGATTGGAATATAAACTGATCTTTTCCAAACCTGTGGCCACTGTTGTATTTTCCAAATTTGTTGACATAATGTGTGCATCACTTTAACAGCATAATCTTTTAGGACTTTGAATAGCTCAACAGGATATCATCATCTCCGCTCGCTTTGTTGTTAGTAATGCTTTCTAAAGCCCATTTGACTTTACACTCCAGGATGTCTGGCTCAAGGTCATCAGTTTCTCTGTCATGGTTGTCAAGAACATTGAGATCCTTCTTATATAATTAATTCTTCTGTGTATTCTTGCCACCTCTTCCTGATCTCTTCTGTTTCTGTTAGGTCTCTACCCTTTTTGTCCTTTATCATGGCATCTTTGTACAAAACGTTCCCTTGATTTCTCCAATTTTCTTGAAGAGATCTCTTGTACTTCCCATTCTATTATTTTCCTCTATTGCTTTGCATTGTTCCTTCAGGAAGGCTTCCTTATCTCTCCTTGCTGTTCTCTGGAAATCTGCATTCAGTTGGGTGAAGCTTTCCTTTTCACCTTTGCCTTTTGCTTTCCTTCTTTCCTCAGCTATTTGCAAAGCCTCATCAGACAGCCACTTTGCTTTCTTGCATTTCTTTTTCTTTGGGATGGTGCTGATTGCTGCCTTCTGTACAATGTCACGAACCTCTGTCCATATTTCTTCAGGCACTCTGTCTATCAACTCTAGTTCCTTAAATCTATTCTTCACTTCCACTGTATATTCATAAGGGATGGGATCAAGGTCAAACCTGAATGGCCTAATGGCTTCCCCAGTTTTCTTCAGTTTGAGCCTGAATTTTGCAATGAGTAGCTCATGATCTGAGCCGCAGGCAGCTCCAGGTCTTGTTTTTGCTGACTGTAAGGAGTTTCTCCATCTTTGACTGCAGAATATATAATCAATCTGATTTCTGTGTTGCCCATCAGGTAATGTCCACGTGTAGAGTTGCCTTTTTGGTTGCTGGAAGAGGGTGTTGGCTATGACCAGCTTGTTGTCTTGGCAAAACTCTATTAGCCTTTGCCCGGCTTCATTTTGTTCTCCAAGGCCAAACTTGTCAGTTGTTCCAGTTACCTTTTGACTTCCTACTTTGGTATTCCAATCCCCTGTGATGATGAGGACACCTTTTTTTGGTGTTAATTCTAGAAGGTGTTTTAGATCTTCATAGAACCGGTCCACTTCAGCCTCTTCTGCATCAGTTGTTGGGGCATAGACTTGGATTACTGTGATATTGAATGCTTTGCCTTGGATATGGACCGAGATCATTCTGTCATTTTTGAGATTGTATCCCATTACTGCCTCCCTCACTCTCTTGTTAACTATAAAGGCCACACTATTTCTTCTACGGGACTCGACCACAATAATAGATGCAGTGATTCTCTGAGTTAAATTTACCCATTCCCATCCATTTTAGTTCACTGATTCCCAAGATGTCGATGTTCATTCTTGCCATCTCTTGTTTGACCACACCTAGCTTACCTTGATTCATAGATCTTACATTCCACGTTCCAATGCAGTATTGTTCTTTGCAGCATCGGACTGTTCTTTCACCATCAGACACATCCACAGCTGAGCCTCCTTTCGGCTTTGGCCCAGCTGCTTCACTCTTTCTGTGGTTACTTGAACGCTCTTCCCCAGTAGCGTATTGGGCACCTTCTTACCTGAGGAGCTCATCTTCCAGCGCCATATCTTTTAGCCTTTTGTTACTGTTCATGGGGTTTTCTTGGCAAGGATACTGGAGAGGTTTGCCATTTCCTTCTAAAACATTTCTAAAACGTTAGCATGGAATAAATATAAAACTTGAAGGCTGCAGTTTCTAAATAATATGTCCAGGTTTTTCCCTTTCTTGGGGGAATGCGGTGAAATAGAGTTCCGGAACTTCCTTGTGGAAAAAAAATTCTCAAAAAATATTTGCAGGTTCATGAGGGGAACCTGTAATTTCCCTCTTGAGAGTTCCAGCACCTCTTTTTCCAAAAGAGAGGAGAGGGAGAGGGAGAGAGAGAAGCTCTGCATCCCACTGAATCCAATGGGTAAATGTCCGTAGAATTTTTTTTTTCATTCCAGAAAATTCCATGGAAGAACTGGAAGGGGAGGAGAGAGAAGAGCACCCATTCATCAAAGAGGCTCTGATTTGTAGAACTGTTTGGGAGAATGCAAGGCTCTGGTTCAGGTCTGACTTCAGCATATCCTGGGGTTGATGTCTGCCAGGGCTTTGGTGGGGGCCCCTGCCACCAACACCTCCCACTCACCTGTCTTGCCTACTGCCCGCCTTCCCTTCACCTGGCTCACAAATACTCCAGTAACCATGCTCCCAGTCCCAACATTTCAGAAAAACATACAGGTGGTACACATAAGTGGTGTCCCTGGCACCTATTATGGCAGCATCTCCAGCTGGGTGCACTGCCTGGTACCATCAGGGAAAGGGCCCGCAGGCAGTGTGGGTATCTGTGAATGCAGGTATTGGGAAGGCTTGTGAGCAGAGGAAGGACACGTAGGCAGGTGAGGGGGCACAGGATGTGGTGAAAAGGGAGGTGGAGCCAGTGGGGTCTGGTGGGAGGCAGAGAGGGAGCCCATGGAAATTCTCTGCTCAGGGCCCCCAAAATTTGGAACCAGCCCTCTTTGGGATTCAATTGAGTTTTTATGTAGACAGTACCAAGGGGGACCCTGACCTGGGTGGTCCAGGCTAGCCTGATCCCATTGAATCAGGGGTGGCCAAACTGCAGCTCAGGAGCCACATGTGGCTCTTTCACACATATTGTGTGGCTCTCAAAGCCTCCAACGCCCCATTGGCCAGCTTGGAGAAGGCATTTGTCTCTTTACATCATTTAAGAACATAAGAACATAAGAGAAGCCATGTTAGATCAGGCCAATGGCCCATCCAGTCCAACATTCTGTGTCACACAGCGGCCAAATATATATATATATATATACACACACACACAAACACACACACACACAAAGCCAGCCAGCCACTTGGAGAATGCACTTAAAGCTAAAGTTGCTTTCTTTCCACCTCTCTCTCCCTTCCCCATCTTCCTTCCTTCCTTCCTTCCTTCCTTCCTTCCTTCCTTCCTTCCTTCCTTCCTTCCTTCCTTCCTTCCTTCCTTCCTTCCTTCCTTCCTTCCTTCCTTCCTTCCTTCCTCCCTCCCTCCCTCCCTCCCTCCCTCTATGTATTCTATGTAGCTCTTACATTAAGCAAGTTTGCCCACCCCTGCATTGGATTTTGGAACCTAAACAGGGTCAGGTCAAGTTAGTCCTGTGGATGGGAGACCACCAAAAAGGTCCAGGGTCACTATGCAGAGGCAGGCAATGGCAAACCACCTAAGAACATAAGAGAAGTCATGTCAGAGCAGACCAATGGCCCACACAGTCCAACACTACACCAGGGGTGACCAACGGTAGCTCTCCAGATGTTTTTTGCCTACAACTCCCATCAGCCCCAGCCAGCATGAGCAAATGGCTGGGGCTGATGGGAGTTGTAGGCAAAAAAACATCTGGAGAGCTACCGTTGGCCACCCCTGCTCTATGCCATACAGTGGCCAAACCCAGGCACCATCTGAACATTGCATCTGAAGTCTCTTGCCTTAAAGCCCTTCAGGGTTGTCAAACGTCAGCTGTGACCTGATGGCATTTTATACACACCAGGAGAGGACCTGGCATGAGCTTTTTGCACACACACTTTTTTCTTAAGTGAAATATCTTTGAAAATACCTTGGTTTCCCCATGGTGAGCAGGTTGTCCTTGAAAAGCTACTCCATTGGATGCAGAACACTTTTTACAGAGCCACATCTATGCATGCAATGGAGGCATCCCCAGGCAAAATCGAGTCCCAAGTGGGACCTGAGCCTCTTCCTGTCTTTCCTTCCTGTATAATCTGAAACAGACCAGTCTTTCTATTGTGTCCCACCCTTTGGTCTCTTTCAGGAGCTGAGGAGCCTGGCTGCCAAGCACCAAGGAGTGGAGATCATCCCTCTGGGTATGAATCAAGTGCACCAAATTCCCACTTCTTACACAAATCTGAGATTCACAGGCCATTCTAAGAGATCATTGTGTTGTATTTTGCATGCATGTTATTATGGGCTTTTCTGCATTCTCATTTTACTTGCTGTTGAGTTCCTGGTTTTTTGTGGGGAGAGGTGGGGCTTTCCTCTTCTGCATTGTGTTCTGCTCTCTCTAATGGTCAATTCAATATAAGACCAATTTCTCATTAGAGCTTGTCCCAGGTGGAGAGCCCTTTGGGCCCCGGTACTTCTCTAGGTTTTCACTTCTCTAGGCTGCCACAGAGCTGGGAGTTGGTGCGCCGCTCTCCAAGGGAAAGCGGCACACCAACTTGCAGCTCTGGGGCAGCTTGTGCAAAACCCAAGAGAAGCTCCTGGAGCAAAAGGGCTGTCCAATCAGAACAAGCCTAGTGCAAAATCGGTATAAAATGGCTTTATTTCCAGCTTATCTTCCTACAGATTTTCCGCATTCTTGTTTTACTTGCTGTTGAATTCCTGTTTCTACAGGAGGCTTTTCCAGTTCCACACATGTTTGGCTCCATTTAGTGGCCCATTTGATATCAAACAGCTTTATTTCCAGTTTAATTTCCTGCAGATTTAAACTGCAGGGAAATTAACTGGAAATAAAGCTGCTGGATATTACTTCGACCACTAGAGGGAGGAAAACTTAACAGTAGTGACTAAACAGTAGTGACTAAAATAATTGAGAAAAATCTCTATAGGTACCTTACTGAGGGCATGGCAGGTATATTCACCAACATTCTTTGGAGTTCCCTCCTTTTGTACTAATTCAAGCTGCTTGAAAGACCTAACAAACCCTCATTATAGAAGAGCATTCATGTTCACTTGATTAAATTCTTTTCTCTTGGCTATACTGGAAAGCTGATTTGCAGGAACAATGTATTCAGATTTGTAGGCACATTGTATTCGGATATGCAGGCACAGTGTATTCGAATTTGCAGCTCACAGAAATTGTAAATGTGGCTCTTGTCAACCTCGTAGTTTTATTGGCATGTGAAATCTGGACTGATTTCGCACAAGGCTTGTTCCAGGTGGAGAGCCCTTTTGCTCCCGGGACTTCTCTGTTTTCACACAAGTTGCCTCGGAGCTGCAAGTTGGCGCAGCACTCTTCTGCAGCAAGCCAGATCCTCTTCCAAGCAGTTTCTGCTTACCGCGGAAGAATGGCACACTAACTCACAGCTCCGGGGCAACTTGTGCGAAAACGGCGCAAAGCCCCGGGAGCAAAAGGGCTATCCACTTGGAACAAACCCTAGCGTGAAATTGGTCAGAGTCTGATCTGAGAGAAAGGTTCTTATCCTCCCTCTTAACAGGTTATGTGAATCTAGCATCTCAAAAAAAAAAATTGTCCAGTCTTTCCTTGTAGATAAGAATTGGAAAACAACCTTAGTAATTGCTACATATTTAGCTACCATGATTGCCCATAAGAGGGCTGGATTTTGATCTGTGTATGACTTTTGAGTCAAAAGAACAGTAAGACAAGCAAGCATATGACATGCATATTGGTTCCCCATTTCCAGTGTGAGTTTGGTTTAGGTTAGACTTGTACTACAGCAATGTCAATTCCTGCCCCAAATGTATGAAGTTGCATGTTACTGTCAGACCATTTGCCATCTTTCCTAATATTTCTTTTTCTCTGACTGGCAGTGGCTCTGCAGAACTTTCTCAGTCCCTTGACCTGGGTGACTTTTAACTTGAGACTGAATCAGAGGAATATCTATCACAGAACTTGGGCCTTTCTCCTCTCTCTTTGAAAGATTAAACAGTAGTCTTTGGCAGGGCTTTTTTTTTTTGTTATTTTATGCAGGAACGCACAGGAACGCAGTTCCAGCTGGCTGGGTGTAAGGGGGTGTGGTCTAATATGTAAATGAATTCCTGCTGGGCTTTTTCTACAAAAAGGCCCTATGTGAAACAATGGTGACATCAGGAGTGTGGCCTAATATGCAAATGAATTCCTGCTGGGCTTTTTCTACCCAAAAGCCCTGATTTTTGGTATCTGAGGAAATCTTAATACATCCAGGCTGCGACCACACACACTAAATAATGTGTGGGAGCTCCTTCGATCCCTCAGAGCCGAGAAAAATGAGCCAGAGGCTCAAGGACAGCGTGAGCGGGGAGGGGGTTCCCGCCCCAGCTGGGAGTTGGCACCATAGGCAATCGCCTAGTTCGCCGACTCCCACGTGCCAGCCCTGCCGCTGTGTTGGTGGTGGGGGGGGAACAAGGTCTCTCATTGGGCTGTGTGAGAACACACATCCAGGAAATACAGCTGATGGCACTGTACTGTTCTGTGTTAATAGGCAGAAAGTAACCTACTGAATGGTTGACGTCACATCCGGTAATGTCAGGGGTGTGGCCTAATATGTATATGAGTTCCTGCTGGTTTTTTTCTACAAAAAAAGCCCTGCCCACATTTAATCTCATCCCTTCCTTCTCCCCCTCCCTCTGTTGCTTCCTCAGTGGGGAATTGAAATAAGACGGATTAACAACAGCAACACACAATAGTAGTTGTGTACACACATATGCTACCTATTTTTTATTTGTACATGTAAGGGGATTTTTTTACATGCATATATTAATTAGTTGAAAGGACCCTTAGTTTTCTGTCGTATGAGAGCAAGAAGAAGAAGAAGACTGCAGATTTATACCCTGCCCTTCTCTCTGAAACAGAGACTCAGAGCAGCTTACAATCTTCTAAATCTTCTTCCCCCCACAACAGACACCCTGTGAGGTGGGTGGGGCTGAGAAGGCTCTCACAGCAGCTGCCCTTTCAAGGACAACCCCTGTGATAGCTATGGCTAGCCCAAGGCCATTCCAGCCGGTGCAAGTGGAGGAGTGGGGAATCAAACCCGGTTCTCCCAGATAAGAGTCTGCACACTTAACCACTACACCAAACTGGCTCTCCACAAGAGCACACACTGTAAAGGCACCTGAGCAAGGGTCTGCAGAACTGCTCCCAAGCAGGCAGTGACTCACCTTTTGTTACCTGTGAAATTTTGTTGCTGTAGATATTAATGATCCATCCAGCATTGAGAAAGCTGCTGCCAAAGTTACTGAACTCCTCCAAGGAGCTGGGCTGAATCTCTTGATCAACAATGCTGGGATCGTAAAGCCAAGCAGTCTGGAATCGGAGACAGCAGAGAATATGGCCGAGGTGTACAAAACCAACGTGATAGGGCCCATGCTGGTGAGCCAGGTAAGGAGGTCTTAGAGCAGGTGTCAAACGTGCAGCCCATGGGCTGGATCAGGCCCCCAAAGGGCTCCTATCAGGTCCGTGAGCAACTCACTGTCGTCTGTTTCCTTCTCCCTTTCTTGCTTCCGTCTGCATCACACCTTGCTTTGCCAGGTTTGCTCATTCAAGCTACAGAGCAAAGTCTCTATTTTCTCCATTGGCTGACCAGCACATGAAGCAACTTATGTACAAAAGTTCACAATGCCTTGCCATTTCATATTTTCCTCTGGGTCTTAGGCTCAAAGCACTGACCATGAGATTTCTGTAATGAATGTCAGCAAATCAAAAGTAGGTTTGCAACTTACAGATACACACCTGAGCAACACCTGAACAGAATCCTCAAGATTGCTACAGCACAGACATTGTCTCCAGATTCTGATGCAATGATTCAGAGCAAGAGGTGTCAGTTATCAGAGACTGTTAAATAGACAAAATATTGCAAGGGCACGAATCTTTTAAGCATGTTTTAAGTTTTAAAAATATTTAATTGTGTTTGTCTGTGTCATTTATAAGGTTTATATATCTCTGCTACATGGCATTACATTTTATGATACACATGGCCCGGCCTGACAAAGTCTCATTTATGTCAGGTCCGACCCTCATAACAAATGAGTTTGACACCCCTGTGTAACTTAGACCCTCTTCTCCTAATCACTTTGCAGAAGCCGTGTTTCCACATTATGATGAACACATGTACATCCTTGCACATACATGTGTTCACCTGTTGGTAGGAAACAACCAACACATGTTTACTTCACAAATGAAACTGTGGACCAGTACGTGGATAAATCATGAGTTGAGCTACACATGCATTGAATGTAACATGAAAACTGGTCAACACACATATGAAGGAAAAAACAAATGCACACTACACACAGATTGTACGTGCAATCACTGTAACTTGTAATCAGGTTTATAACTTTAGAGAGACTTATAAGGCAATCGTAAGCAGAATCACACTGTTTTACTGAAATCAATAGGCTCAGATAAGCAGAGCTTTTTTTTGTAGCAGGAAGTCCTTTGCATATTAGGCCACAACCCCCTGATGTAGCCAATCCTCCTGGAGCTTAGAGTGGGCCCTGCACTAAGAGCCCTGTAAGCTCCTGGAGGATTGGCTACATCAGGGGTGTGTGGCCTAATATGCAAAGGAGTTCCTGCTACAAAAAAAGCCCTGCAGATAAGAACATAAGAGAAGCCATGTTAGATCAGGCCAATGGCCCATCCAGTCCAACACTCTGTGTCACACAGTGGCAAAAATATATAAAAATTTTATATATATATATATATATATATATATATATATATATATATATATATATATATATATATATATATATATATATAATTTTTGCCACTGTGTGACACAGAGTGTTGGACTGGATGGGCCATTGGCCTGATCTAACACATATATATATATGTGTGTGTGTGTATATATATACACACACATATATATACACACACTGTGGCTAATAGCCACTGATGGACCTCTGCTCCATATTTTTATCTAAACCCCTCTTGAAGGTGGCTATGCTTGTGGCCGCCACCACCTCCTGTGGCAGTGAATTCCACATGTTAATCACCCTTTGGGTGAAGAAGTACTTCCTTTTATCCGTTTTAACCTGTCTGCTCAGCAATTTCATTGAATGCCCACGAGTTCTTGTATTGTGAGAAAGGGAGAAAAGTACTTCTTTCTCTACTTTCTCCATCCCATGCATTATCTTGTAAACCTCTATCATGTCACCCCGCAGTCGACGTTTCTCCAAGCTAGAGTCCCAAGCGTTTCATCCTTTCTTCATAGAGAAAGTGTTCCAGCCCTTTAATCATTCTAGTTGCCCTTTTCTGGACTTTCTCCAATGCTATAATATCCTTTTTTAGGTGCGGTGACCAGAACTGCACACGGTACTCCAAATGAGACCGCACCATCGATTTATACAGGGGCAATATGATACTGTATACCTGTATACAGTATTATGATACTGTATGCCTGTATATAACACAGGTATACCTGTGTTAGGATTGCATTGCTAGTGACTTAAGAAAGGCAGTGCTGTTTTGTGGTGGGATCCTGGGCAGGATAACTGCCCATTTCCCAGACAAAGATCCTGTAATGGACTTAACAGTGTCATAACATAGCAGAGATTCAACTGCTGCAGTATCCTTGGCTGGGTCAGGGAAGAGATGAATGGGAACACCAGCTCTTTTCCTGCAGACCCTGCGTCTGTCCTTGTTTCTTCTCTCTTCTTCTCAAGGCATTCCTGCCCTTGCTGAGAAAGGCATCCCAGAAAAGCCCCCAGAAAGGGATGGGCTGCAGCAAAGCCGCCATTGTCAATTTGTCCAGCGAAGGAGGCTCCATCACCAATATCCTCGGATGGAGTATCGGACATGTTATGAATTACCGCTGCAGCAAGGTAGGGCTATACCATAACATGTGAGGGGGGAGGCCTTTGTTCAGTTCATGTCATTAAAATTTAAGAACTGAACTCAATGCATCGCCTTGTTTCTGGCATGTCTCCCTCCCAGGCTGCTCTGAACATGCTCAGCCGGTGCCAGGGCCTGGGATTTGCAGAAGACGGGATCCTGTGCATTGCGTTACACCCTGGATGGGTGCAGACAGACATGGGAAATATGCCGGTAGGTGCTTCATGGTGGACTGCCAAGACTTTCCTATACACAGTGACAGCTAAGTTACCAGCATGAAATTTACAGTGCATATCTGACTGTCAAGTTCTAAGGAGGCTACCAGGAAAGTGTACCGACATGTAGCCAGCCCCTGTGTCTTGCCCTCTTGGATGGAAAATGCAGACTAGAGAAGAATCCCCTCCTTCCTTTTCTAGGCCACCCCACACCAATTTCATCTTTCCCAATATTGTGGCAGTGGGAGATGGCCAAGGAGCCATCTTCCACCACCCCAGTGCATCCTGGGAATTATTATTTTGAGAACTTTGACTTTAATGATCAGGTTTGCACAGAACTCTTAAGGCTGCCAACTCCAATTGAAGAAATTATTGGAGATCTGCAGGCAGTGCCTGAGGTAAGGTGGCTTTTGGAGAGGGGGCGGAGCTTGACAAGGAAGTGATGCAGTACAGTCCACTCTCTGAAGCTGCCATTTCCTCCAAAGGTATTGATCTTTGCCATACATAGATCAGTTGTAAATTGAAACTCCAGGAAAACTCTGGGCTCCACCTTGAGACCAGTAACCCTAAACTACATACTCAGAATGTACTACCACACACTATCTTTTCCCCACCATCCACTGAATTCTTTCAGGGCTTTGCTGCTCCCAGAGCACCTCATCAGGGTTGTCATTTCTCATTGGGAGCAGGGGATCTCCTGGACTTTTGGGCTTCCTGCCCCCAAACAGTGATGTCGCCATAAATAAACGTGACATGCTGATGTCACACAGAAGTGAGGTCATCATGTTGTGGGCGTTGTGCGGTGGCACTCCTGTTTGTGGGCAAAACTATAATTTTATCATAGTTTTGCCCAAACACCAGAGTGACGCCGCGTGATGTATCCAATGTGCCAATGTCACTTCCACGCTATATCAGCGTGTTGCGGGGCTCCACCCCACTTCTGTATAGTTCCCTCCCATCCCCTGCTGATGCAGCATTTGGGCCTGACAACCCCACTGATCACCAATGTCAAGTGTTCTGAGCATTACAGTTCCCACAATACATTGGGCGAAATTAAGTGAAGGAATGAAGAGGTAAGTGCAGCAGGGGGAGTCTGCCCATCTCTAGTATGGGGAGGATTGCTAGCTTCTAGTTTTTCACCCCCCGACTTGACAAGAAGGTTGCATCCATATGTATTGTGGATAACAGCCATTCACCGGGCTAAGTGTCATGAATTGTCTAATCTTTCTGAAAAAGCCATCTAAGCTAGTGGTTATCAGCATATCTTGTGGAACTACTGAATGGTACATCTATCATACATTTTAACTATATGCACCCAACTGCACAGACGATACACTACTTCTCAGGGCTTTTTTGGTAGCAAGAACTCCTTTGCATATTAAGCTACACCCCCCTGATGTAGCCAATCCTCCAAGAGCTTACAGGGCCTACTGTAAGCTCTCAGATTGGCTACAACAGGGGGCTGTAGCCTGATATGCAAAGGAGTTCCTGCTACTTCCAGATATGTTGAGATGATCCTCCATGGGCACTGAGTTCTATAAAGATGGGGCAGCATCTCAAAATGCTTGTCTTTTGGCCCTGGATGTCTGAACATGGTACATGGCCATAGATGTTACAATTTACAGATGGTCAGTCTGACTCATCAGTCATTCCGTGCCAAGTCCTCCTTGCTAAGGTTGCCAGCTCCATGGTGAAAAATTCCTGGAGATTTGGCGGATGGAGCCCTGGAAAGGCAGAGTTTGGGGAGGGGAAGGACCTCAGCAGGGTATAAGGCTGTAGCTCCCATCCTCTAAACCCACCATTTTCTTCAGGGAAACTGGTCTCTGCAGTCTGGAGATGAGTTGTAATTCCTGGAGGTCTCCAGGCCCCACATAGCAGTTGGTCAGCCTAGGTGACTCCCTGTTCTTTTTTCAAAGGGACAACTAGCCCCAATGACAGTGGATGCAAGTGTGCGAGCCATCCTGGACACCTTGGGCCGTCTCACTGAGAAAGACAGTGGCACTTTTGTGAACTGGGAGGGGGTCGTTGTGCCTTGGTGAGACCCCAACCTGCCCTGCCTAGAAATGCCTTATGTGTGGACAGGATGAGGGATGTGAATGCCTGACTAACTGTGTCTTCTTCTGCAATAAAGTTACCATAAATTGCTGAAATGTCTGATCTCGCTCCTCCTTCCACGCTGTGGCCAAGTACAAACTAGCCAGTTTGGTGTAGTGGTTAAGTGCACAAACTCTTATCTGGGAGAACTGGATTTGATTCCCCACTTCTCCATTTGCAGCTGCTGGAATGGCCTTGGGTCAGCCATAGCTCTTGTAGGAATTGTCCTTGAAAAGGCAGCTGCTGTAAGAGCTCTCTCAGCTCCACCCACATCACAGGGTGCCTTTATGGTGCAGGGAGGGAGGAGATAAAGGAGACTGTGACCACTCTGAGACTCTGAGATTCAGAGTATAGGGTGGGATATAAATCCAATATTTTCTTATTCTTCTTTTATTTAGTGTAGGTGTGTTTATTTATCTCTCCCCCCCCCCCGTTGTTCTTTTTCAGACATGATTCCCAAACAGTGTTGCCAAGTCCCCTTAGCCCTGGAGCGGGGCTACCATAGAGTTTTCCCTCCCAGATGGCTAGAGTGTCTGGGGAAACCATAGAGTTTTCCTGGAAATGCCTAGAGCGCCCGCTGCGCACTGTCGCCGGCATGATGACCCCACTTCCAGGTGATGTCATTGCACCAGCAACATAGGGGGAGGTTCCCCCCGCCGATCCAATGTGGGCCGGCAGGTTGGGAGTCTCCCGGGCAGGGAAACCCCCACCCGGACCGGGGGTTTGGCAGCCCTACTCCAAAAGTAGCTCACAGCAATTTACATTTGAGACACAATTAGGGTTGCCAAGTCCAATTTAAGAAATATCTGGGGACTTTGGGGGTGGAGCCAGGAGTCTTTGGGGGTGGAGCCAGGAGACATTGGGGGCAGAGCCGAGAGCAAGGCTGTGACAAGCATAATTGAACTCCAAAGGGAGTTCTGGCCATCACATTTAAAGGGATTGCACAAATTTTTAAATGCCTTCCTTCCATAGGAAATAATGAAGGATAGGGGCACCTTCTTTTGGGGCTCATAGAATTGGACCCTCTGGTCCAATCTTTTTGAAACTTGGGAGGTATTTTGGGGAGAGGCACTAGATGCTATACTGAAAATTTGGTGCCTCTATCTCAAAAAACAGCCCCCCCCCAGAGCCCCCGATACCCACGGATCAATTCTCCATCATTCCCTATGGGAATCGTTCATAGAGGTGCATGATGGCTCTGGGGGCGGGGCTTCCCCTGCCGGCCAGCTGGCTGGGGGAGGGGGGAAGTCTGTAAAACCGGGGGATCCCCCTCTGGGACCTGGGGATTGGGAAGCCTAGACACAATACTACTGGTGAGCACCACACATAAATAAAAATGGAACAGAGGAGGCTGGTTCCATTAAGTTAATTTAATTTAGGATTACCTGGCGAGCGGGGGTGGAGAGTAATCAGATGCTATACCACTGGCTCTAAGAAGGGTTTTATACCGCACAATTTCAATAAATGTGTGTGTGAGGGGGATGAACAGAGGCCAGTAAACAGAGGCCAGTAAACAGAGGCAGAGGCGTAAACTATCGGAGGGCAGTGGGGCTCAACCCCTTAGGAGAGGGCTATCCCCCCTCCCTCCTGGTTACCAGGTAGCAACATGAACCTGTCTAAGTTTAAACTGCACAGTCTCATCCTTTCCACCCACACAGAGGCTGACAACTCCACTTTATCTGGGATTTGGGGGCATTTACTTGCCACATAGAAGCACCACTCCACTGCCTTGCCTTATTTTTTCCTTGGGATCTTTTCTGTTGTGTTATAGGCCGCTGTGTTGTTCTGGAATGGCTACCTAACACATTGGCTGCCTACCACAAAAATAAGTAAATTATGCAAGCCTGGACAAAATAACTGGGAAATATAATCTTGGAAGCATACACCAGGGGCATTGCTAGTCAGGCAATGGCAGGCCAGGCTGGAATGCTGGCAAATAATAATAATAAATTTTATTTGTATCCCGCCCTCCCCGCCAAGGCGGCTCAGGGCGGCTAACAACATCTATACATGTACAACAATAGGTAATAGATAAAACTTAGTTAACAATAAAAACATCTAAACATTATAAAAACCCGTTAATAATTAAAAATTTTTAAGATTCACAGTTTGAGTTAAATTAATCTGGCAGCATAATAATATTCTGACGCTGGTGCCTGCCAGTTTAAGTATCTATACTGACGAGAATCTTGAGACACGGTTACTCTAGGCCCTAATTCAGCAGCCGGCATACGCTTGTTTAAAGAGGACCGTTTTGCAGGCCCTGCGGAATTGGTCGAGATTCCGCAGGGCCCGCACCTCCTCTGGGAGCTGATTCCATAGGACCGGGGCCGCAGCTGAAAAGGCCCGCACTCTGGTGTTTTGCAGCTTGACTTCTCTCGGTCCAGGGATAATCATTTTGTTTTTCCCAACTGATCTCAGTGCCCTCTGAGGTTCATATGGGGAGAGACGGTCCCTCAAGTAGGCTGGTCCTCGGCCATACAAGGCTTTAAAGGTGATAACCAACACTTTGTACTGGACTCGGTATACAATTGGTAACCAGTGCAGTTCGCGCAGCCCTGGCCGTATGTGCTCCCATTTCGGGAGCCCTAACAGTAGCCTGGCTGCCGCGTTCTGCACCAGCTGCAGTTTCCGGGTCTGGCACAAAGGTAGCCCCAAGTAGAGGGCATTACAGTAGTCCAATCTTGAGGTGACCGTTGCGTGGATCACTGTTGCGAGGTCACGATGCTCCAGGTAGGGGGCCAACTGCCTTGCCCGCCTCAGATGGAAGAAGGCTGACTTGGCAGTGGCTGCTATCTGGGCCTCCATTGATAATGAAGGCTCCAGCAAAACACCCAGACTCTTTACCTGGCGCGCTGGTTTCAATGGCGCGCCATCGAGAGCTGGGAGAGCTATTTCCTCTCCTAGAGCGCCGCGGCCCACACAAAGGACCTCTGTCTTCGCTGGGTTCAGCTTCAGCCCACTCAACTTGAGCCACGTCGCAACCGCCTGTAGAGCCCGATCCAGGTTCCCTAGGGCGGAGTCGGGCCGGCCGTCCATTAGCAGATAGAGCTGGGTGTCATCTGCGTATTGATGGCAACCCAGCCCGAACCTCCGGGCAATCTGGGCAAGGGGGCGCATGTAGATGTTGTATAACATTGGGGAAAGAACTGCCCCCTGAGGCACACCACAATCTAGTGTGTGTCTCCGGGACCGCTCGCCCCCAATGGCCACCCTTTGTCCCCGACCTGAGAGGAAGGAGGAGAGCCATTGCAAGGCTAACCCCCTAACCCCAATGTCGGAGAGGCGACGTCTTAGCAACTGATGGTCGACTGTATCAAATGCCGCCGACAGGTCTAATAACATCAGTACCGCAACGCCGCCGCGATCCAGTTGCTGCTGGAGGTCATCTGCCAATGCGACCAGCATCGTCTCCGTCCCATGGCCCGGCCGGAAACCAGACTGACATGGGTCAAGGATGGAAGTGTCATCTAGTAACCTCTGTAGCTGCGACGCTGTTAGAGTATTTTGCACGCAGCAGAAGAGCTGAAGGAGAGGGACAGGCAAAACACAGGAATTAATAGACAAGAGAAACAGCTGTATTCAATGGTAGATATATTTACCAGGAAAGTATCCAATATTCAGAGTCGTTGCCAGGCCAAGGTCATACACAGTAATCAGTACACACTTCAGTAGATAACAGTATACAGCAGTAAGTATACACAGCACGATCCAAGCACAGTAGCCTAGGATCCAACACCAGCAGTGTCTCGCTGCCACCCAGATAGTGGGCCTCACAGAACCCACAATCCTTACAGGCAGACTGAGCAGGCTCACTGAGCTTCCCTAAGTACACGTACCAATCATGCAACCTTACCAGAAGGTTGCATCAGCTCTGTGAGTCAGCACAAAGCCTAATTACAGGTGAGGTCATCCCACCTTACCTCAGTAACAGGTAACAGCTGGATCATGATGCAGCATGACTCAGCATGACATTGCAGAAACAACATTACTATTACTAAGATGGAGTCAGTCAGCCATTTTAGGACTGAGTTCCAACATTCTCCTCTTAATAGTTCTGTTCGTTTCTCAATCCGAGCCTTTTACAGTGCTCATTATGCTTTTCCATAGTCTGGGGTTTGGTAAACATATCTGCTGTATTGTGGCCAGTATCACAATACCTTATGTTTATCAACCCTTCCATGATACATGATCTGACATTCTGGTACCTTATGTCAGTGTATCTATTCCTTGTCTTTACTCCTTCTGCTTTTGCAATCTCAATCACAGCTTGATTGTCTTCCAGAACTTCAACAGGCTTCTCTGCCTCTATATGCAGGTCCTTTAGTAGCTGTCTAAACCATTCTACCTCAGTACAAGCAGTAGAAAGGGCGCAGAACTCTGCTTCTGTGGTGGACAAGGCAACCACACGCTGCTTTTGTGTCTTCCAGCATACTAATACCTCTCCCAAATATATGGAAAGACCTGTTGTTGACTTTCTGGTTTCACAGTCACTTGCAAAACTTGCATCCGTATACACTTTCAGTGCTAGCTCCCCCCTAGGTTCGATATAAAGACACCAGTCAGCAGTGTTCTTTAAATATCTCAACACTCGCTTAGCAGCAATCCAGTGATTCTGCTTAGGGTTCTGGGTAGCTCTTGCCAACAGATTACAGGCTACTGATATGTCTGGCCGTGTCCAATTACTGATATAGCTCAGACTACCAATTAACGACCTGTACATTTCAACATTACATGGTGGGCTATCTGTAACATCATTTACAAAGCCAGTCACCATAGGGGTTGAAACAGTTTTGCAATCAGTCATCTTGTACTTGTCCAACAAATCTATGATTTTAGGGTTTTGTGACAGTTTAAAACCTTGTGTAGTTTTTGCAATATCTACACCCACATAGGTCTGTACAGTACCAAGATTTCTCAGTTTAAACTTCTTACTTAAGGCTGAAACAATATCATCTGTTTGTTTCTTTGTCTTGGTTAGAATCCCCAAGTCATCCACAAAAGTAAGAACAATACATCTTGTTTCACCATTTCCCTTGGTAAACACACATGGATCAGCAATGCTCTGGGTAAACCCTAGCTGTTTAAGTGTACCCACTAGGCATTTTGACCATTGATGACCACTTTGCTTTAGACCATACAAGCTCTTATTGAGCAACCAGTATCCCTTTCCAGTACCAGGAATACCTTCTGGTCTCTTTAAATAAATTTGGTGCTCCAAATTAGCATTTAGGTATGCCACACAGACATCCAAATGGGTAAAATGGAGTTTTTCTCTAGCTGCCACAGTCAAGGCGGTTAGAAGTGAACTGCTCTTTAACGTTGGAGCAAACACTTCGTCATAAGTCTCATTAGTCTGTCTGCAACCTTGTGCTACAAGCCTCGCCTTATACTTTTTCCCCCCAGACTGGTCTGTTTTCACCTTGTATACCCATCTAGTGCCTATGGGTTTTACACCAGCAGGTACAGTATCAGTCTCAACATAAACATTTAAACGTTTCAGGGAAGAAAGTTCATCGTCCATAGCAGCCTTCCAGTTACACTGCTCTTCCTTGGACAAAGAGAAAATGTCAGTATATTTCTCAGGCTCATGTATAGCAGACATTACAGGACTAAATCTCTCAGGAGCTCTTCTTTCACGTGTAGATCTCCTCAATGCAGGCTCATCAGTTGGCACATTCCTCCCGGATAATTCCTCACTGGTAGGCATCATATCCGTCTCCTCCTCGTCAGGCATCTCTTCTTTTGGGGTTAACTCAGCCGCCTCTCCCTCCTCTGGGTTGCTAGGCATCGAGCTGACTTGTAACCGGATTCCTTGGTCATCCTCAGGACAGAACGCTGGCGATTGGGTGCAGCGATCCCAGCCCTCTGATCTCTCCAGAAACGTGGCTGAAGCACTAATCACCACCTCACGACTGTCGAGCGTGCCAAAACGATAACAGCTCCCGTTTCTCTCATACCCGAGAAACCTCATACGTCTAGCCTTCAGTTGGCCTTTACGTCTGAGCTGTTGAGGAATATGAACAAAAGCTGTAACTCCAAATACATGCAAATTTGCCAAGTTAGTTACCTTGTCATGCCATAGGCTCGCTGGTATTTTGCCAGTAGATGAACACCAAACTCTGTTCAGGTTGTAGTTGGCACAGCACATAGCCTCTGCCCAAAATCTCCAGGGCATATCTGCATCACGTAACATACACTGGCACATGTCTTGCAATGTACGGCCTCTTCTCTCACAAAAAGCATTATGGGTAGGTCTGTACGGAGCAGTCAATCTGTGCTCAATCCCAAGCTCTGCAAATAAACTTTGAAAACGTTTATTAACAAACTCAGAGCCTCGGTCAGAAATAATGCATGCAGGCACATTTCCAGTTTTTCTCTTAACAAACCTTAGCCAATTCTGCATATTTTGAAAGGTTTCAGTTTTAGCTTTCAACAGGTAAACAAAACCATACCTTGAATAGTGATCTTCTATACTTAAGACATATTTGGCCCCGCCCACTGACTCCTTAAAGGGCCCTATCAGGTCTAAGAACACTAGGTCAAGAGGTTTCTTACTAGTAAATTTACTTGGAGTACGCACAGGAGCTTTTGTAGACTTTACCAGCTTGCAGATTTCACAGTCAAGAAATTCCTTGCAAGGTTTAAGACTAAGGCCTTCTGCCTGTTCAACAGTCTTCTTTAGAGCAGGAAAACCAGCATGGCCTAATTTCCTGTGTAAAAGATGACAGCAATTATCATGCACTGGTTTATTCACACAGGCGTTATTACAGGTTTGTACCTTGGTATGCAAGAAGTATAAATCTTCCTTCAGCATAGCTTTTACACACAAGCCGTCCTTGGTCCTCAGCTCACAGCACAAGGTGTCAAATTGCAGTTTGAAACCTTCCCTGCACAGAGCAGACACAGACAGCAGATTCATCTTAAGTGAAGGAACAAAACCCATAAGCAGCTCCTTCCTTAGGCTTGGCAGGAACACTTTCCCTCTGCCAAAAACAGTTGCTTTAACTCCATCTGCCAAAACAACAGACTGGTTATCAACAGGTGTGTAAGAAGTAAACAAACTCCTCTCTCTACAGAGGTTCTCCGACGCTCCGCTGTCAATTAGGAAAGATTGAGTGTGGTTAGTTGACTTACCAGTAGTAACGAGATGCACATTACCACTCTTATCAGCAGACCTCATTCCAGACCGTCTCTCTTTCCCTTTCTGGGCTTGACAATTCCTAAACAAATGTCTAGATGAGCCACACCGGAAGCATTTCTTCCTTACAGCCATTACATTACCTGTTTGACAGTCAGGATCCTCCTTAACAGTAAATCCACTGCCCCTCTCTGGCTTACAGACAGGCTTTTTCTCCGCACGTAGAGAGGAATTGGACTGTCTCTTGCCATATTCATCAAGAAGCCGTCCAGTTACGACGTTCATGGTTAACCCTGTCTCAGGCAAACCCTCCAGGCTCGTTATCACAGCGTCATATGATGCATCTAAGGAACTTAAAAGTATGCACACCTCCTGTGATTCAGAAAACATTTGGTTATGCTCTCTTAGCTCTAGAAACATCCTACGCATAGACTCTATATGAGATAACATATCAGCATTAGCTGCCAGCCTGGTATGCAGAAGCTTTCTCACCAAACGAATCTGAGAACCGACAGTTCCTCGGACGTAAATTTCCTTCAAAGCATTCCAACAGTCATGAGCCGTCTCCAGTCCTGCTATATGCACCAGCTGGGAGTCGTCTAGAGAAAGACCTATTAAAGACAAAGCCTTAACATCCTTTTTACGCAAAAGGTCTGCAGCTTTTCTGTCTTCAGCAGCTGCCAACAACCCCCGTAAAGGAGCAGCCACCACCTCCCACAGCTCTTGGTGCTTTAATAACAGACTGACCTTCTGGGACCACGTAGCATAGTTAGTCCCGTTCAACTTAGTAATGCTGAGCCCAGAGAAGGAAACAACATTTGCAGCTTCCATCTCTGCTACTTATCACTGGACACCTGGGCAACTTGGCAGTCTGCCTCCGTCTCTTCCAAAACACTGTGTTGCCTCCTCTGTCTTCAGAACAGCAGCACCTCTAGAAACACAGGGAGCACTGGGAGCTCTGGGCCCAGAACCAATGTTAGAGTATTTTGCACGCAGCAGAAGAGCTGAAGGAGAGGGACAGGCAAAACACAGGAATTAATAGACAAGAGAAACAGCTGTATTCAATGGTAGATATATTTACCAGGAAAGTATCCAATATTCAGAGTCGTTGCCAGGCCAAGGTCATACACAGTAATCAGTACACACTTCAGTAGATAACAGTATACAGCAGTAAGTATACACAGCACGATCCAAGCACAGTAGCCTAGGATCCAACACCAGCAGTGTCTCGCTGCCACCCAGATAGTGGGCCTCACAGAACCCACAATCCTTACAGGCAGACTGAGCAGGCTCACTGAGCTTCCCTAAGTACACGTACCAATCATGCAACCTTACCAGAAGGTTGCATCAGCTCTGTGAGTCAGCACAAAGCCTAATTACAGGTGAGGTCATCCCACCTTACCTCAGTAACAGGTAACAGCTGGATCATGATGCAGCATGACTCAGCATGACATTGCAGAAACAACATTACTATTACTAAGATGGAGTCAGTCAGCCATTTTAGGACTGAGTTCCAACAGACGCCACTGCCCTCTCAATGATTTTATCTAAAAATGGTAAATTAGACACCAGTCGGTAATTCGCCAATTCGGCCGGGTCTGCTGTACATTTTTTTAGGAGAGGGCGAACCAGCGCCTCTTTCAGGGGCGCCGGGAAATGCCCCTCAGCGAGGGATCTATTTATGATGTCCCGTAAAGGACATCTGAGCTCCCTCTGGCAGGATTTAATCAGCCAGGAGGGGCAGGGGTCTAAATCACATGTTGTTGGGCGAGCAGCAGAGAGGATCCCATCGACTTCCTCCAGGTCGAGTGGGTCGAAGTGATCCAGTTCTAAACCCGGAGACAGGCACGGAGCCTCAATTTCACTCACTGTTTCTAAGGTGGTAGGCAGGTCTTGGCGGAGCAGTGAGATTTTATCTGCAAAATATTTCGCAAATGCCTCACAGCCGATTTCCAATTCTCTAATATTTGGTTTGCCTTGTGGCAATGATACAAGGTCTCCAATTATTCTAAATAGTTGCGCTGGGCGCGAATTTGCAGATGCAATCTTGGTTGCAAAGTAGTTCTTCTTTGCAGCCTTGACTGCCATCTCATAAGACTTCATAAACGTTCTATAAGATGTTCTCATTGCTTCGTCCCGAGTATGTCTCCACTGCCTCTCTAGTCGTCTGAGCCCTTGTTTCAGCTGGCGCAATTCCAGGGTATACCATGGGGCCAGCCTTACACGAGGGCGCAGAGGGCGCCGAGGTGCTATTTCGTCGATGGCCCTGGTTAACTGGTCTTGCCAGGTCTCCACAAGGCCATCGAGGGAATTGCTAGTGGGCCAGGGGTCCCTCAGGGCCGTTTGGAACCGTTCCGGGTCCATCAGGCCCCGGGGGCGAGCCCAAATAGGCTCTCTGCCCATACAGGGTCGGGGTGGCATCCCCACACGGGCCTTAAGGGCCAGGTGATCCGACCATGGTACCCGCTTCTACCGCGATATCGTTCACCAGAATCCCGGATGCAAAGATCAGGTCTAATGTGTGCCCGGCCTGATGCGTGGGAGTTGTGACAAATTGAGAGAGCCCCAGTGTCGCCATGGAAAACACTAGGTCCATCGCCTGAGTGGAGGCCGTGTCGTCGGCATGGACGTTGAAGTCACCCAGGACTATAAGCCCTGGAGACCCCAACGCCCAGCCAGCCACTGCCTCCAATAGTGATGGTAAGGCGTTGGCCGGTGCGTTAGGCGGACGGTACACCAGCCAAACTGCCAACCCCTCTCCAACATCCCACGCCAGACTGGTGCATTCAATACCTTCAATCTTTGGATCCGGGAGGGCCCGAAAGGAGTAACCCTCCCGTATGAGTAGCGCCACCCCTCCCCCCCCCGCCCGTTACTCCGTGATTGGTGAAAGACCGAGTATCCCGGGGGGGCCATTTGGGAGAGAGCTACTGTCTCCCCGTCCCTCACCCAGGTCTCAGTCACGCAAGCCAGGTCCGCATCCTGCTGAAGTAAAAATTCCCTCAGGGTCGTGGTCTTGTTGTTTATGGACCTGGCATTGCATAACACCAATGACAGAGGCGAGCAATTCCCCTTGGTCCCACTACCAGCCACCGTTGGGATGGGAAGTAGACTGGAAGGTGGCCGAGCTCCATTTTGTCTCCGTCACCTTCCTTTGTATTCCTGTCTACTCCCACCGTCATATCTCCCCCTCCCCAGGAGCACTGGAATCCCTTGACCGGACATTTATGCTCGCCTAAATGGGTTCCTCAATATTGCTCCCAGGTTTATCTCCACCTGCCGTTCTAACTTACCCTCCTCCCCACCCTTTCGGTTCCCAACCGCCAGGCCAACTACCTATATCTTAGATTAATTAATTTGGTTATCCTTCTCTATCTACTTCAATCAATTAAGTCCTGGTGACTGGATCACCTTCTCTATCTACTTCAATCAATCCAGTCCTGGTGACTGGATCCAATCTAGGCATCTGCTTGCATCTTTCCTCTCTCTAGCTCCACCTATATCACAGCAGAGGCAGTGGTGTGATTCAGTCCATTTTTAAAACTTCATTTTTATAACTTTGTACATAACAGTTGAAAAATAAACATGTATAAATTCATTACAGATTTAAAAGCAAACTGATAACTAAAAACTCAATGTGTATAAATTGATTACAGAATTAAAAACGAGTTATAACTAAAACAACTTGACCATAACCTTATAATCAAATAAGTCATTAAAATGACCTGAATTTTTGCAGAAGTTAAATTTACAATTTTCAATATGAAATCTAAAACAAATACTATTTATTACATATTGTTTAAGATATCATTAAATCATTAATTTTATAGTCCTTCAGGTGTATATTACGATGAGACCTATATTCTAGAACTGGGAACCAATTCTCAGTGAATAGGGTATAATAAATAACAGAGACTGTTGGATTAACAATTAACAGAAACACAGAAGGAAACATTAGAGGAACCGATCTCCATTCATGAAATTTGTGAAGCAATAAAAAAACAGAAAAGTAATAAAATGCCTGGCCCAGACGGTTTACCAATCGAATTCTTTAAAACATTCGAAGAATTCCTATTGATCCCATATAAAAATCTAATTGAAGTAATCCAAGATTCGGCCGTTACACCAGCATCTTGGAGAGAAGCAGTGATTTCCCTGATACATAAGGAAGGAACAGATCCGCAAGAAATAAAGAACTACCGGCCTATCTCTTTATTGAACGCAGACTATAAGATATACGCTACAATCCTGACGAACCGATTTTAAAAAGTCATTTCATCGGTAATACACGAAGATCAAACAGGGTTCGTCCCAGGGAGAAGAATGAGCCAGAATATAAGATACCTCCTAAACATACTAGAGTACTACCGAGAACATCCGGATAAACAATTCGCTGGCATTATGTTGGATGCCGAAAAAGCCTTTGACAACGTCAACTGGAGTTTTATCTTAAAATCTTTGGAAGCCATCGGATGTGGAAGAAAATTTTGTAAACTAGTCGGAGCGATATATACCAGACAAAACGCAAAAATTAACATCAATGGTCAACTATCAGATATGATTGAAATTAAACAGGGCACGAGGCAAGGCTGCCCACTGTCTCCCCTACTATTTATTACAACATTGGAATTCCTTCTCAAAAGTATAAGAGAAGACCATCGAATTAAAGGAACTGGAGTTAAAGATGAAAAGTACAAAATTCAAGCCTTTGCAGATGATGTTCTACTTATTGTAGAGGATCCGATAAATTCAATAGACTATATTAAGGAGAGGCTGGAACAATTTGGGGCAGTATCCGGCTTTAAGGTAAACAGAACTAAAACCCAATTTTTAACACAAAACTTAACAAAAGAACAAATTATATCTCTGGAAAATAAATCAGGTTTTAGATGGGAGAAGAAAGTGAAATACCTGGGCGTCAGAGTGACAAGCGATTTGAGAACACTGCAAAAAGATAATTACGAAAAAGTCTTAAAGGAAATCCAGGCTGATTTGAACAGATGGAAGAACCTACAAATCTCCTTGTTGGGAAGAATAGCCTCTATCAAAATGAATATACTCCCTAGAATACTTTTCCTATTCCAGACGATCCCTATTTCGCTCCCCCAGACCTTCTTTCAACAGCTAGACAAGATGATATCGGCCTTCATTTGGCAAAGCAAAAGACCAAGAATAAAACTTAAAATTCTTCAAGATAGTAAACTTAGAGGAGGCTTAGCTTTGCCAGAGTGGAGAATTTACTATAAAGCTTGTTGCCTTGCCTGGGTGAAGGAATGGATACTCTTGGAAAATAAGAGATTGCTGGTGTTAGAGGGGGCAGGCTTAGTTAGAGGCTGGCATTCATACATATGGTACCAGCCCCCATTGGAAAATAATAACTTTTTTCGTCATGTTATTAGAAAGCCGATTTTTAAGGTATGGAGCGAAATAAGGAAAACGACCTATACACAAACTCCTCTCTGGCTCTCCCCGGTGGAGGCATCCCAACACCCAAATCTCTACTCCTGGGATATTAACTACAACTACAATGGCTTGCTGGATACCACCCATAATTTGATTTTAGACGACAATATTAAATTGGATTGGTGGACTAAAACACAAATTAACTCCAGGTTCCAGACAGATAGAAAAATAGGCTTCTATAAAAAGTCTAACGATTTGGACACGATAATATATGACGGGCAGAAACTAATATCTAAAATTTACAATTGGCTATTAATGAACAAAATGCAAGATGAAACAGTCAAAGAAAGCTGGATCAGATGGCTGAGTGATTTTGGATACAATATGGAATTGGAAGAATGGGAAAATATCTGGAAACATAACCTCCAACTAACCTCGGCCAATGAATTTAAAGAAAATCTGTACAAGATGGCCTATAGATGGTACTTGACCCCAGAGAGACTGGCCAAGATTTATCCAAGCTACTCTAACAAGTGTTGGAAGTGCGGAAAGGTGAAGGGAACCTTATTCCACATTTGGTGGCAGTGTGCCTATGCCAAGAAATATTGGGCCCAGGTCAATACCTGGTGCCAAAAATTTTTTAAAATAAGGCTCCCGCATACACCAGAATTTTATTTGCTAAGTATAATAAAAGGAAAACTCCCCAAACTAGAAAAAAAAGTCTGTTATATATTGCCACTGTAGCTAGAATTCTATACGCCAGGTACTGGAAGGTTGCAGAAATCCCAAGAAGGGACGAGTTTGTACAAAAGCTATTAGAGGCAGTAGAATTAGATATTTTAACAATGAAACTGAGAGGACAGTCTTATTCAACTACTAAAGAAATTTGGAACCCACTGTATCTATGGATAAAAAGTGTGGGAATTGAAATGAGAAACTTGAATTTATGTTTTGGTAACCCCCCTTAGGCTCTTGGTGATGGGGTGGGAAGGGTGGGGGGGGGTGTTGACTGCTTTAAATGTATTTCCTATTTGAATCAATCTGATATCACAAGTATTCTGTATTATGTACAAGTTTCAATAAAAGATTGTTTTATCAGGAAAAAAAAAAGATAAATAACAGAGACTGTATGTTTCAGCCTATCTGTTATTTTTTTCTATTACAAAATATTCCCATATCTTCTCATGCTATGATGAAAGAGGGAGCCATTTTTTCCTTCCACTTGACTGTAATAACTAACTTACCAATAGAATTGAGATCAAATATTTCCTAACTAGTACATTAGGAGAATCTTTCCAATAATTTAAAATCAACTCAGGAGAGAAAGTAAGTTTACAACCTGTAATCTCATATATGCAAGTCACTATCTCTTTCCAGAAATTGTTAATGCAAGGATAGTTCCATCAGCAATTAATAAAATTTCCTATTTGTCCACAGTTTTTCCAGCACAAAGTCTGAATACCCCAATTTACCTTAGAGGGGTAAAATCTAACATTTATAATATATGATGTGAACACTGGTGATTTTCTTATCACATTATAGTCAAGCTCTGTAAAATCTACCTTGCAATCTTTCTGTCATTGATGTTCAAAGCGAGGCTTCTATTGACTTTCTAAATCTAATAAAATATATTACCAAAAGTAATCCTGTAATATTCCCTTCATTTGATTTTACTGACCAAACAAGGGTTGAAGTAGGTAAAAATAAACATAACACAGACAGGGGGTTCATGGCTCTGGATAAGAGCCTTTGCTTAGGCAGTTTTTTATTTGGCTTTAGTTCTCCACCAGCCTGCAGGAAGATTATCACCCTCCCTGCATCACTGTGGGTGAATCAGTACTGAAGACAGTCCAGCAGTTCAGCTACCTGGGGTGCATCATCTCCTCAGATGCCAAGATTGACAAGGAGATCGACAATAGGCTGGCAAAGGCAAACCGTGCATTTGGCCGACTGCACAAAAGAGTATGGAGCAACAAGCATCTGAAAAAAGGCACAAAGATCAATGTTTACAAAGCGGTTGTGTTGACTACCCTCATCTACGGCTCCGAATCGTGGGTTTTATACCGTCATCACCTGCGACTCCTTGAGCGCTTTCATCAGCGCTGCCTTCGCACCATCCTCAACATCCACTGGAGTGACTTTGTGACCAACACTGAAGTCCTCAAGAGGGCGGAGGTTACAAGCATCGAAGCACTGCTGTTGAAGATGCAGCTGTGCTGGGCAGGGCATATTTCTAGGATGGAAAATCACTGCCTTCCCAAGATTGCTCTGTATGGCGAACTTTCCACCGGCCATCGAAATAGAGGGGCACCAAAGAAGAGGTACAAGGACTCCTTGAAGAAATCCCTTGGCACCTGTCGCATCAACCATCACCAGTGGTCTGACCTAGCCTCAGATCGCAAAGCATGGAGGCACACCATCCACCAGGCTGTCTCTTCCTTTGAGAACGCACGCATAGCTGGTCTTGAGGACAAAAGGAGATTGAGGAAGAATCGCACTGCTACAGCACCAACCCCAAATCAGACTTTTCCCTGCAGCCACTGTGGCCGGATCTGCCTGTCCCGCATTGGTCTTGTCAGCCACCAGCGAGCCTGCAGCAGACGTGGACTACTGCACCCTTCTTAAATCTTCGTTCGCGAAGTCAAGCCGAGAGAGAGAGAGAGTTGGGGTTTGGGGTCAGCTTTGGGAAGAAAGCTTGTTTCACTGACCCATCATACAAATAACCTTCCTGTTAAGGGCCTGACATTCTTAACTTGCATATGCAGGTTCTGTGGACAGGAGCTCTCTATGTTAAAAGAGCAACCTTGAACCTGGAGAGGATCCTGTCTGTTAGGGCAGTGGTCCCCAACCTTTTTGGCACCTGGGACCGGTTTGGAGGAAGACAATTTTTCCATGGACCGGGGGAGGGAGGGTTGGGATGATACAATTGCGCACTTTATTTTGGTGTGGTGGTTAAGTATGCAGACTCTAAGATATTCGGATTTATTAGATGAGAAGAATAAAATGAGGAGGAAGGATGACTTAGAACAAAGTGGAATTACTCTGGATTGGTGGGTAATGACCCAAATTATGGCTAAATATAATTGTGATAAAATTGTTGGGTTCACGAGAACAAATTTTGACTTTGACAAGTTAATAACAGATAAGACTGGGAAAACGATAAAGAAGGTTTATAATTATTTACTACAAATTAAATTGGAGGACGAATCGGTTAAAAACGTAATGGTGAAATGGTCATCGAATTTAAAATACAATATAACGTTGGAACAATGGGCAATGTTATGGCGGAATAATTTTAAGATCATAAAACCGGTTAATTACCGGGAGAATTTTTTCAAACTCTTTCACAGGTGGCATATTACACCGGTTTTAATAAACAAAATTAATCACGACTTCCCACCTAATTGTTGGAAATGCGGAGTGAAGATTGGAACCTACTATCATCTATGGTGGACATGTAAGGTGTCCAAAAAATACTGGAAAGGTATTCATAGAATTTTGACTGAAATTTTGAAGATTAATTTTCCGCTTAAACCGGAGTTTATGTTATTGTCCTTAGTACGTGGGATGGTTCCCAGAGAGGATGAATTCATTGTAGTTTACATTGTAACGGCGGCTAGAATGTTATTGGCTCAAAATTGGAAATCTAAAACATCCCAAAAAAGGGAAGAATTAATTTACAAAATTATGCAGTTAATGGAAACAGACATATTGGTTAACACAATACATGGAAAATTGAAGGAGGACGCAATAAAAAAATGGGAAAAGGTATATATATGGTTAGAGAAAAATTAAAAATAGGTTAGGATAAAAGATTATAATATTTTATATTCTGTATATTGGATAACGGTAGTACTGTTTAAATTAAAGTTATAATATAACATAATAATATATTGTTTAAATTAAAGTTATAACAAGTTGAATATTGGGAATTTTATGCCACAGTCATACCTTAACTTGGATAAAGGAAGGGTGTTATAGGATAATGTTTATCCTATAAATTCTGTTACAGGGGTTGAATAAGTAATTTATGATTTGAGGATATCTAAGGAGGTATGTACTTTATTATTTTGTCGTATGTGTAATGTAAATTTGTTTGTGGTATCATTGTTTTGGTTTTTTATGTATTGCAATGGATGAATAAAATTATTGAAACTCAAAAAAAAAAAAAAAAAGTATGCGGACTCTTATCTAAGAGAATTGGGTTTGATTCCCCACTCCTCCACTTGCAGCTGCTGGAATGGCCTTGGGTCAGGCATACTCTCACAGAGCTGTCCTTGAAAGGGCAGCTTCTGGGAGAGCTCTCTCAGCCCCACCCACCTCACAGGATGTCTGTTGTGGGGTGGGGGGAGGTAAAGGAGATTGTGAGCCACTCTGAGATTCAGAGTGGAGGGCAGGATATAAATCCAATGTCGTCGCCTTCTTCCTATTATTACATTGTAATATATAATGAAATAACTATACAACTCACGGCCCTGTTGCTAACAGGCCATGGACCGGTACTGGTCCACAGCCTGGGGGTTGGGGACCCCTGTGTTAGGGAAATAAGTTCTGGTAAAACCTTGTAAGCTGAGGTAACTTGTCTGGAGAAAAAGGAATCAAATTTCCCCTTGCAGTTTATTGATATTAACTGAGGCTCAGTTACAAAGTGGTTACTCTGATTGGGGAAAGATTTGTAACCTACAGGGTTGAAGCTGAGAGCTAGTTTTACCTTATATACTGAAACCAAACACACAAAGTATTTACTCTGATAAATATATAAATCTTTTTTTGTTCAAATCCCTGCGTCTTGTCTACCTTGCCTGTGCAGTCAAATATCTAGGAAAAAATTATTTCAATTGAAGTCACAAACAATTACATTTTTGGTCTAGCAGGGTACCAAACAAGAGATGTCTAGGAAACACATAGCATACATGTAACCAATGCTAAGTCTCTGTTCTTGCTTATACCAAGAATTCAACTTTGTTGGACTTGGAGGTGCCACTGGACTCAAACTTTGTTCTATCGCTTCAGACCAACATTCCCTAATCTATATTACCAATCCTTTAATGAAAGGTTGTGCCCCCACTTTTAACTGACTGTAGGTGGTTGAGGTTTAAAGAATCTATCAGGGAGCCAAGAGAAGGAGACTTGGTGGGCAGTTACCTCAGAGTCCTCCCTACCCCACCCCATAGCCATCTATGATGGACTGCACTTTCTAATTGCTGAAAAGTGCTGTACAAACAGGTGAAGGACTGTGAAGGGTTAATTTCTCACAGAAAGGGAGCTGTGAGTGACAAGCTGCTCCAAGCAATGGATTGTTTAACATCAGCTAAGCAGAGAGAGGCTTGAGAGCTGAATGCTGAGGAAAATTCATTCAGAATTCAGCCCTAACAAAGTGCAGTTTAACACAAACAGGAGAACTGGGGCAAGTGTTAGCCAAATTGCCTTATAAATCATTTTGGGGGGGGGGGTTAGTTTGGTGGTAAAGGTAGTCTCCTGTGCAAGAACTGGATCGATGGGGTGACATCACATCAGGATGTTTTCTTGACAGACTTTTATGAGGTGGTTTACCATTGCCTTCCCCATGACAAAAATAATATGGGAGCAAAGGCCTATGTATACAGGAGTCAGTATCTCCCAGGCCAACCAGGAGAGTTTTTGCTCTTAAATAAAATTAGATTTTATTGGGGATAATCTCAAACACACAAATGAAACAAAACATACATTCAACTCAAGCAATACAGCACTAAGAAAAACAGGTAGGAAAAGACAGAGATGTCTGCATTAGCAGGATAATCGATATGGGGAATACTGTACCTATCTTGACAAGGTGAAAGAGGGAAGGGAAGGGGTAGCATGAGATGACCAGCATCACCTGCAATAATGGACCCAAACTGATCAGGGATGGGGGTAGCTCTGACAGCAAGGTGGGGGTTCTGTCAGCATCACACCTGAATGGCCAAAAAGGTGGCCTTAAATAGTCAATTTCATATCCTGAAGCGGGATCCTGTGATGGGGAGTTCCTGCCCGGTAATAATTCCCAGGTAATTTTGACAAAAGATTCCCAGAGAGTGGTCATGACTCTCTGAGTGGGCTCTCTGCTGCACGGCCTCCGATGAAATAATCTGTCAACCCATTTATCTTATACCAGCTGTATGGAAGGATGTATGGAAGGAGTGGAGGCAACTGATACCACCACCAGCAGAACTGGAGTTTGTTTTTTGACTGTTATATTGTTTTATAATACATACCTGATTTTAACCTTGTATTATTGACTGTTGTATTATTGACTTCCCATTCGGGGAAGGACGGTCTATAAATCGAAAATAATAAATAAGCAAATAAATAAAAATATGCTAAAACAAAGAAAACTATATGTGTTTATTTAGGGTCAATATTTGTCTATTGTGACTTCTCCGGAGGAACACAGATGAAGCAGAAAGGATTGAAAGGAAAGGAAATACGTGACAGGAACTGGTCGATGGCTCCAACGATGGTCTATTGACACAAGGTCATTTCCTGGCCAGATAGTAGGCAAAGTCTATTGTTAATTGCAATGAGTCCTTTGTTAGCAGTGAGGCCGTTATATTTGCATAAGCTTTGCTTATGTTGGGATGTACTATGTGCGTTCTTTGGAGTATCTTCATGGAGGCTGAAAGGAAGAACGTTGTCCTTTTAAAATTCCCCCAGAGCACAGCTTCCCCTTGGTCTGTAGCTGTCCATGTTTGCAGGGGTCAGGATCGCAGCGGATGTTCTGTGTTGGCTATGCAGCCAAGGAGGTGAAACATGACCTTGAGCAGTCACAGCTGGATCGACAAGGTTGCTGGCCGTTTAGCAATGCAAGCAGGAGTGCTCTAAATCTGGCCTGGCTCAGCAGAATGACAGTCCTTTGCCTATAGCTGACAAGGTGCTAGTGCCAGTTCACATACACAGTCCATAAGAGTTCATTATGAATTTGGGGGTTCGTAGAAAACACAGTCTTTGGCTTATAAAAGTTAGCAAGGACCAGTGTGTAGTTAGATGGAGACTTCCACTTGGGCCAAGGAAAGGGGGATAGATCTTGAGAGAGAAGAAAATCCCTGAATCAAACAGGGAGTTAGCTCTGAAGAATACAGAGACCCCTGGTTTGGTGTGGTCAGAAGCTGCCCTTGGGGACCTTAGGAGTCACTTCGAGGTGAGTACTGGTGTCTCAAGAGAAGGGGTTTCTGTACTGGAAAGAGTGTAACCTTCTGGAAACAAACAAACAAAAAAAGGCAGAGAATACTCAAAGAAAGTGTACTGGAGTGTTTGGGGAAAATACTGGAAGAAAAGCCTCTCTACACAAAGATTTAAGTCACTGTGAAAGCGTTAAGAAACTCTCACTAGCCTGAAACATAAGAACTAAAAGTCTGTGCATGGTCCTGGAGACTAAGCCCAAGAGGAAAGGCTGTGGGACTTGGGAATCTTCAGTATGGAGAAGAGAAAGACACGACTGCTCTTTTGAAGTATTTGATGGGCTGTCAGAGGACGGCAGGGAGCTGTTCCTGTCAGGACTGGATCTACATGGGAGTTTTTTTTTGGGGGGGGGGGCAAAAGCAAAAAATGATGCCTCCTTAGGAGTCCATTCTGTCTTACGGGCCCATAGAACAGAATGGACTCCATACCAGTGTTCCCTCTAAGCTGAGTTAGCATGAGCTAGATCACAGATTTTTAGCTTCCAGCTCACACATTTTTGTCTTAGCTCAGGATGGATGACCCCAGAGCACAATAATTTATGCAGTAGCTTGCAATTTTAATGCCAGTAGCTCACAACTTTAAATCCAGTAGCTTACAAAGTAGAATTTTTACTCACAAGACTCTGCAGCTTAGAGGGAACACTGCTCCATACCCAATTTGGCACCCCCCTCTCTGCCGGCACCTGGGGCAAGAGCCCCCTCTGCTCCCCCCTAGATCCAGCCCTGGTTCCTGTTGGCAGCAGAGGACAGGACTTGCAATAATGAGTTTAAATTAAGGACAGGAAGGTACAGGCTGGATATTAAGAAAATCCTTTTTACAGTAAGAGTTGTTCAACAGTGGAACCAGCTACCTAGGAAAATGGTGAGCTCCCCCTCACTGGCAGTCTTTAAGCAGCAGCTGGATGAACACTTGTCAAGGATGCTGGAGGCTGATCCTGCATGGAGCAGGGGGTTGGACTAGATGGCCTATATGGCCCCTTCCAACTCTATGATTCTATGTACTGATTTTACCTCAGAAACTTCAACCCCTGATTTCACCTGACTTTCCCCCTCTTGTTAAAGAAAATATTTTGTTATTTTTGAATTTCAACATGCCTCGAGTGCCATTTAAGTTGTTTAAGTGGGCTCTTGATCCTTCCCTCAGGTTCCTGGGCTGAGCCAACAGCCAAAATATCATACTGTGACAGGGTGGGATGGCCAAAGGTTTTCAGCAAAGAAGAAAGCACTAGGGTAGCTCAGTCAGTAAAGGGAAAGAAAAACAGAGGGGAAAATCCTCCCTCTGAGGGAGGGAAGTGGCTGGGGCCATCACATCATCATATTCTCTCCCTGCCTCCCATTTAATCTTCATTTTTCTGATGTCCTGTTCAATTGTGTGTTTCTGGAATGTAGTCAATGAGCATGTTCCACAAGAACTAAGTAAATCATGCAAGCCTGGGCGGAGTAACGGGGGAATATAAATTTGACTGCACATACCAGGGAATTCACAAGTCAGGCAATGGCAGACAAGGCAGCAATGCTGAATGCAAGAAGCGTCCTGGTGACTGGATCCAACCGGGGCATCGGCTTGGAGTTTATCAGGCAGCTGTCTGAGAAAAGCAACCGGCCAGAGTGGATTTTTGCAACCTGCCGGGACCCGGAGGGACCTCGTGCACAGGTGAGCCCTTGAGTGGAATCTGGGCTATGGCATTAATAAGAGAATCCTGGATGCCATGGCGTCCAGAAGGACAAAGGTGCAAAGTCTTTGGTGAGTTTTGTTCTTAAACTTCTGAATAGCAGGGCAGATGAGGATAATTGCAAGATCTCTTAAAAGGCCAGTTGTGTGTGCTTAAAGAACTGTCAAGTCACACCAACATATGGTGACCAATGTTGCCTCTAAGCTGCAGAGCCTTTTGAGTAAAAATTCTACTTTGTGAGCTACTGGTATTAAAGGCGTGAGCAACTGGCATTAAAGTTGTGAGCTACTGCATAAATTATTGTGCCATTTTTCCTGCGCTAAGACAAAAATGAGCTAAGACAAAAATGTATGAGCTGGCGGCTAAAAATCTGTGAGCTAGCTCACACTAATTCAGTTTTTTAGCCTCCGGCTCACACATTTTTGTCTTAGTGCAGGAAACATGACCCCAGAGCAAGCTAATTGCAGTAACTCACAACTTTAATGTCAGTAGCTCACAAAGCGGAATTTTGCTCACAAGGCTCCACAGCTTAGAGGGAGCACTGCACTGCACCCCAATGAGGTCCCTGTCCCCCACAGGCTCCATCCAGGAGTTTCCTAACCTGGATCTGGGAACCTTGACCCCCCCATCCCCCCACCAGAGCCCAGGGGGGACCTGGCAACCCTACATGGAAGCTTGCTGGATGACCTTGGGGTAGTCACTCTCTCTCAGGTTAAGGTACCTCAGAGGACTGCCACAAGGATATAATGCACAAGGATAAAAAAAATCCAATGTTGTACAGTGCTTTGGGTTCTCTTTAGGGAGAAACACGGGGTATAAATACAAACAAACACAGGAAACTGCTTTATACTGAACAGACCAGAAGTCCATCAAGATTAGTATTGGCTATTCAGACTGCAGTTCCCCAAGGTCTCAGGTTGATGTCATTCACATTCTTTTACTTGGAGTTGGAAGGGATTAAACCTGGGACCTTCTGCATGTCGATCAGATGCTCTACCACTAAGCAATGGCTCTTCTCCAAGCGGAAACAATGAGCCAGGGATGGAATGAAAGCCCCAGCTTCAGTTTGAGAGGCAACACAGAGCAAACCCTCCCATGTGAAAGTAGCTGTATCTTGAATAATCCTTCTTGGATTCCCTAATCTGAGCAGGATGCTCTATACAGGTTGAATTGACTGCTGTATCTATTTATTCAAATCTCTGACCTCCTTTACCATTGGGTTTGCCTAATTCTGGTTGTTTATGATGGGACTCGTGCCTAACCGTTGTACATCAATTTCTTAATTTTCCCCTTACATTGAGAATTTACACTGGAAATACTTGCAGTGTCATTCACACCAAGCTTGGACTCCCTCTCTCCTTCCCCTGTAAACCCCTTCCCTTCCTCAGTGGAATAGGCAGGGGTGGAATTCTAGCAGGAGCTTCTTTGCATATTAGGCCACACACCCCCGATGTAGCCAATCCTCCACGAGCGTACAAAAAAGAGCCTTGTAAGCTCTTGGAAGATTGGCTACATTTGGGGTGTGTGGCCTAATGTGCAGAGGAGCTCCTGCTAGAATTCCACCCCTGGGAACAGGCTTCCTCGGGAGGTGGTGGGCTCTCCTTGGAGGTCTTCAAGCAGAGGCTAGATGGCCATCTGACAGCAAGGCTGATTCTGTGAATTTAGAAGAAGAAGAAGAAGATATTGGATTTATATCCCGCCCTCCACTCCGAAGAGTCTCAGAGCAGTTCACAATCTCCTTTACCTTCCTCCCCCACAACAGTCACCCTGTGAGGTGGGTGGGGCTGGAGAGGGCTCTCACAGCAGCTGCCCTTTCAAGAACAACCTCTGCCAGAGCTATGGCTGACCCAAGGCCATGCTAGCAGGTGCAAGTGGAGGAGTGGGGAATCAAACCCGGTTCTCCCAGATAAGAGTCCGCACACTTAACCACTACACCAAACCGGCAGTTCATGAGAGGGAGGCCAGGAAGGATTGCATCAGTGCATAGTTCTCATGGCCCTTTCAGCCCAGGGAAATGCTGATCATCACTTTTGGGTCAGGAAGCAATTTTTTCTCCTGGCCTATATGGCCAGGGATCCTGGAGGGGTTTTTCTTGCCATCTTCTGGACATGGAACAGGGGTCACTGGGGATGTGTGTGTGAGGAGGTATTCATGAACTTCCTGCATTGTGCAGGGGGTTGGACTAGATGATGGGACCCTTGCACTCTATGATTCCCAGCATGATTTCCCCCTTGCGTATGTATCTGAAGAAGCAAGCTGTGAATGGCTCACAAAAGCTCGTATTGAAATCTGTGTTGTCAGTCATTGAGGTGACTATAGACTTCTATTTTTATTTTGCTGTGACTGACTAGCATGGTTGTCCCTCTGCAATCTGTTTGCTGCAGGACGCTTATTATGCAACCATTTCATTGCAATAGATGCATTCCTTCTGAACATAGTACCCAGGAGGGACTGCACCTCCTCCTACCTCCTTTCCAATATTATCTCAACTGAACCCATTGTCCAGACTCCCTCTTGTGTCACAAGTCTCTGGATTTGCTTTTCTTTTTAGGAGCTGAGGAATTTGGCTGCCAAGCACCAGGGGATTGAAATCATCCAACTGGGTATGTGCCAAGCAGTCTAATTTTCTACTTCTCCCACTGATATAAACAGGAGCTGAGATTCAGGGCTGTTTCACAAGAAGTGAAAATTTCATTTTTACACACTCTGTCTTATACTGGCTCAGACACCTTCACCAGCAGTGTCTCCTGACTGGCAACGGGCTCTCTGCCAGAAGTCTTTCTTAACACTTTTATGCTGGAGCCTTTTAAACAAAGATGTCAGATTTGAACCCAGAGCATATACAGTATTCTGAACTGTGGCCCCTCTTGAACACACACACGGACCTGCCTTATACTGCACCAGACCATCACATCAAGGTCAATTTTGTCTACTCAGACTGACAGTGGCTCTCCAGCGTCTCAGGCTGAGGTTTATCACATCACTTGCTCCCTGATCCTTTCAGCTGGAAATGTTGGGGATTGAACCTGGGACCTTCTGCATGCCAAGCAGATGCTCTGCCCCTCAGCAACAACTCCTCCCCTAAAGTTAGTGTTGTCTGCTCAGATTGGCAGTAGCTCTCCAGGGTCTCAGATGGAGATCTTTCACATCACTTTCTCCCTGATCCTTTTAACTGAAGATTGCAAGAACTGAAGCTTCTGCATGCCAAGCAGATGCTCTACCACTGAGCCATTGGGCGTTTTCACACTGACCTTAATCGGCAGCGACGTCCCTCTTCACCGCGCAGGATCTGCGTGGATTTCGCACCAATTGCTGCGGAGCACCCGGAAGAGCCGCAAAGTCCCGCGGCTTTTGCGGCGCAAATGTAAACCACCAAAAACCAGTTTACATTTGCGCCGCAAAAGCCGCGGGACTTTGCGGCTCTTCCGGGTGCTCCGCAGCAATTGGTGCGAAATCCACGCAGATCCTGCGCGATGAAGAGGGACGTCACTGCCGATTAAGGTCAGTGCGAAAACGCCCATTGTCTTTCTTCTAGGAAAACAGGAATGAAAGGTATTTCAGCAATCAAAGAATAATGTGAAAAAAGTTCCACTTTTCTCCTTTACAAAGAGTTCAAAGCACCTGTTGGCACACTCGTATGCAGAGTTACTCCTAAGTCAACTGAAATCAGTGGGGTTAGATTCGAGTAACTCCTTATTATAGGATTGCACAATATTCTTAGGAATGCATTAAGTAAGAGTTGAGATTATCATTAAAATAATCTTCCTCTCTTCCCTTCCTTTTTCTTTGCTATTGGGTATTGTAAAAAAATGTAGATTGCAAAAGTTGTAACATAAAGCAAAGAATGTGCAATGAAAATATGGCTAAATAGTGTGGGGGGGAGGTGAATCCCTCTACTGCAGCATCCCTTCTTTTTTTTTACAGGATAATCTCTTTTAATCAGAAGAGGCTGTCAGTTTGCACTTCAAAAGTTCTTGGTGGGGGGTGGCAGCACAGAGCACATATACTATAGAGACAGGACAGGACAGAGACCCACAACACAAGTTCTGGGCTGGGCATGGGTCACTTTTTGCTTTAAACTTCTCTTCACTGTTGCAGAAGTGAACGACGCTTCCAGCATCCAGGCTGCTGCAGCCAGAGTCACGAAACAGCTGCAAGGAGCCGGGCTGAATCTTCTGATCAACAATGCTGGGATTCTGAGGCCAAGCACTCTGGAATCAGAGACACCAGAAGTCATGGCTGAGGTGTACAAAAACAACGTGATAGGGCCCATGCTGGTGACCAAGGTGAGGGTATCCCAGGAGCCTTTGCTTTACAAAAACGTTGAGAGCCTGCGATGATGGAATTATTTGGTAGGATCACCGCCTCTTTTTCACACAAAGACTTTAAGAGAAACATAACAATTCATGGCTGTGATGCTGAGAAATGGGGGAAACCTGCACCCATTGCACAAGAATGATAAATAGCTGCCCTAGGGATGATCTCATTGCCACCCCAATGCTAGAGTTGCCAGGTCCCCCCAGTCATCAGAGGGAGCTGGGGGATGGAGTTGCCAGATCCATATTGGGAAGTTCCTGAAGATTTGGGAATGGAGCATGATAAGGACAGGGACCTAAGTGGGGTACAGTGCCATGGAGTCCACCCGTCAAATAGGGCTGCTAAGCTCCCGCTATGGATGAGGAATCCCCCCAGTCTGAAAGCCCCCAACCTGCCAGCAGGGATCCCTACACCTGAAGAGCCCCATTGCCACATGCCATCCCCGGCATGATGACATCACCTGGAAGTGACGTAATTGTGCCAGGGATGTCATGCCAGGAATGCTCTAGACTAGAAGAAGAAGACATTGGATTTATATCCTGTCCTCCACTCTGAATCTCAGAGTGGCTCACAATCTCCTTTATCTTCCTTCCCCACAACAAACACCCTATGAGGTGGGTGGGGCTGAGAGGGCTCTCACAGAAGCTGCCCTTTCAAGGACAAGCTCTGCGTGAAATATGGCTGACCCACGGCCATTCCAGCAGCTGCAAATGGAGGAGTGGGGAATCAAACCTGGTTCTCCCAGATAAGAGTCCACTCACTTAACCACTGCACCAAACTGGCTCTCTAGGACTTGAGGTAAAAACTCTATGGTACCATAGAGTTTTATCACAAGTCCTTGAGCATCCTCGGCACAATGAAGTCACTTCTGGGTGATGTCATCACACTGTGCATACAAAGTGCACAAGAAAGAACAGTCCCTCACCACAGCAGCAGAGGGACTTGGGGACCCTACCTTCAAAGCATCCATTTTCTCCAGGGAACTGACCTTTGTAGTTCTGGAGATGAGGCGTAATTCCAGGGGATCCCCAAGTCCCACCTAGAAGCTGGAATCCCTGTTAATTGAGCAGCACTTGTTGTTCTGTGGCTTCAGCCTAGCCTTTCTCACAGACCGCGTGGCTGCCCTTCATTCTTCCCTCTCCTTCTCCAGGCATTCCTGCCTTTGCTGAGGAAGGCGTCTCAGGAAAGCCCCCAGAAAGGGATGAGCTGCAGCAAAGCTGCCGTTGTCAACATCTCCAGTGAAGGAGGTTCCATTGCAAATCTCCTCATATGGCACATAGGACACTTCATCAATTACCGCTGCAGCAAGGTATGTACAGGTCTGGGGAGCAAATGGTGAAGCACTGGATCTGCTGACATCATAAAGATTAAGAATAAAGCATCTTTCCAAACCACATTGTTTCCTAATTTCTGGCCTAGCAGCTTCATGGATGTTAAAATACAGAATGCAAACGTGTTATGCAAGAAGAAGGGTAATTTAGTTTCGTTTATTCACAGCCTAAGCCAGCATTTAAAACAGTAAACTCATACAAAATTAAAACTGAATGACTATAAAATCATACATAAAAAAGCATAAAATACTGTTGAAAACTACAAATATAACAGAACATGGCAGTTACAGCAAACAGATTGGCAAAGGTGTTTAGCCATTTCCTGACTGAATTATATGAGTTTTCCTTATTCTTGTGGCAAGCCAGTCAAATTTTGTTAATTTGTATGTAACCTCAGGGTTCTTAACATCAAGAAGATTCTTAAGGAGTTGCAGTTTTTGACTACTGGTAAAAGGTATGGCTGTGGAAAATGGAAGTACTTCTCAATGATCATTATAAGCCTCACAGTCAAATATGACATGGACTAAAGATTCGATACCATCATTGCAGCAAGAAGAAGGGTAATAGTAGTAGTAGTAGTAGAAGAAGAAACTTGCTCAACTTTACAGTGAAAAGGCTCGTTTAGTATGTGCTAAGTTTGTGCTGCAAATGCAATAAAAGAACATCGAATAATTTCCCTTCACTTCCTATCGACTGGCAGCCATGTCATAGATCTGAATGCATCATTCATCTGCCTGTTTCTGGCATGTCTCCTTCCTAGGCTGCTCTGAACATGCTCAGCCGCTGCCAGGCCCTGGAACTTGAAGAAGACAAGATCCTGTGTGTTGCGTTACATCCTGGATGGGTGCAGACAGACATGGGAGGTTCAGTGGTAGGTTATTCATGGTGGAATTTGAGTGGATCAAAATTAATTTCTTAGTTTGGGCCTGTATCCAAATAGGCATTAAACTGACATATATAGGTGCCAGTTCAGCAACAAACATGCATCCTATCAGGTCCTTTTGTCCAGGACTTTCCAACAAGTTAAATGGTTTCCATCTGATGGTAACATTTTTCTGCCTTCAGAATCCCCTCTGTTGCATTATCAGCTTTCACAAGCCTGCTTCTCAGTCCTCTCAAAAAGCCATCTAAGATAATGGTCTTCAGCCTATGCTGAGACTGTGAATGCTATTAATTATTTCTAGGTTTTGCATTGCTTTGTTTATTATTGAGAGCCAGCTTGGTGTAGTGGTTAAGAGTGACAGGCTCTAATCTGGAGAAATGGGTTTGATTCCCCACTCTTTCACATGCAGCCAGTTGGGTCACCTTGGGTCAGTCACAGTTCTCTCAGAACTCTCCCAGTTCCCACCTACCTCACAGGGCATCTGTTGTGGGGATAGGAAGGGAGGGCAATTGTAAGCCACTCTGAGATTCCTTTGGGTAGTGAAGAGTGGGGTATAAAACCAACTCTTCTCCTCCTCCTCCTCTCTTTGGCTGTCATATGCTAGGTCAACCGCTTTTATACTTTTATACTTTGTCCAAATATGTTCAGGCTTGCTTTGAATGAACCTCCAGAGGAATGAAGTTCCATAAGCATAGAACAACCTTTTACAAATGCTTTTGTGTTTGCCTGTGGTATCTGAATGCCATACAAGAATGTTGTGGTTATAATATTGGTCAAACTTATTCATGTGTCATTCTCTCTCTCTCTCTCACTTATTTTCTCTCTTTTCCAGGGACAAGCTCCAATGACAGTGAATGCCAGTGTGGAGGCAATCTTGAACACCCTTGCCCACCTCTCTGAGAAAGACAGTGGCACTTTTGTGAACTGGGAAGGGACAGCTGTGCCTTGGTGAAAGATCAAAAAATCCTCCTTTACTGTTGTGCAGGAGGAACATCTCACCCATGTGTGGGGGGATTCTAATGCATAAGTAACCATGCCTTCATCTGCAATAAACTTTGCCATTACATACAGAAATCTTACATCTCTTTTCTCCTACCAATTGGTCTACGTGCGGGAAATTGGCTGCAAATTAAACACTGTTTCATTAGTGTGAGTGCATATATTGCTTATTATATTTGTATCCTTCCTTTCATACCAGTGTTGCATCCTCCAAACAAGTCATTGCAATTTAAATTCAGTACACAACACCACTGCTGTTTGCTCTACTGAAATGAAAACGGAACAGAGCATTTGTCCTCAAGACCACGCGAACAAAAGACCAGGTGCACAAGGGAAAGGCGAGTGGAAGGGAAGCGAAGAACAAGAAAATCAGCTTCCATGGTTAATTCCACACCATCACTTAAACTAGAATTGCCGCAATTTGTTCCCTCTATTTTTTATGCAGCATTCAGATGGCATCCTAAGCATCTGTCCTTTTCCAGACCTGATTTGTGCCTATTTTTCCTCTCTCACTCCAAATGTAATTGCAGCACCAGTGGGCCACATGTTGTCAAGTCAGCTGAATTCAATAACGAGTCCTTGGTTAAAACAAAGTTTCTAGTTTATTGAAAGCAGAAACGAAGACCATGATAACAATTGAAGGACTGAGGTACAGGAACATTAACCAAGCATTTAAGGTATAGATCAAAGGATTCCTACGGGCGGGGTACTCTAGGCAGTATATTTTCACACTAGGATGTTACTCCCTCGTTCTCCTGCCAAGGCCGTGGCGCTTCGCACTCCCACAGACACCCGGCTTGAGAAGGCTCCACAATCTTGTTCCCATATCAGCATTTCAAAGCAGACTACACAACAAAGGCATAGCTAAGAGGAGGGGGGGGGAAGGAGAGTTAGCTAGCAGCATTCGGTGTTCAATATGGGACCAGAATCCCTTGCTTCTGAACCAGAGTTAGAAAACATATTCATAGAAATACAGCAGACTTGACACATGTGGACAGTGAAAGTGCTATTGAGGCACCATTTGGCTGGTTTCCTATGCAATCCTCTACTATTGCCTCTGCTTTATTTAAAATTTTAATTTTTCTCATCTGTTTCCCCAGCATTCCTGAAAAGATGCTTTAATTGGGCCATGTGTATGTGTTTATCACAATCTCACTAATGATACTGCAATCATTGGAAATAATAATAATAATAATAATAAGATGAAGAAGCACAATTTACAGCAAACAGAAATAGATTAATTAAAGCTTCCCCTTTCCTCTCTTTCACTCCTATGAAAAGGAATGAATTAGGCCTATGCAAAGGGATACATAACGACTCATGGGGGCTGATCCTCCTTCCCACACACTCTTCTTCCCTCCTTTCCTTCCTCTACATTCTTTGCAGTTTCTCCCTTTCCCCTGCTTCCTTCCCTCCCCTAGGGCCCATTCCTTCCCATTTGCTCTGTTTTTCTTTCTTCACCCCCACTACTCTAATTTCATCAACTGACCTTCTAGTCTCTTCTGTCTTGACTCATCCTGCCTCCCAATTTACCTCCAGTTTCTGAAATGAAACAACAGCAGTGATTCTGGATTATCTAAGAATTCATAGTTGCCTGCAAGTCAAAATGGCTGCCAATATCTCATTAGTTAATCTGACTAAATCTTGGCATTTTAAAACTTTAAAAAAATCTTTCATATCTTCCTTTTACAAAGATTTAGTCTTTTTTTTTTTTTAAACCCCACAAAGGTATACAAAAAATTAGTTTTATCAAATTCTGAACCTGGCCTCAGAATGCAAATCCACACAATGGGGCCAGGAACAAACAGGAGATATATTTCTACAAACATGTGGGAGCCCCAAGATTTTTTCTCTCTAAAAAATTAGGCCAGCAGAGATGGCACATCCTGCCTGGAGGATGCAGTGATAGCCTGCACACAACACACACACACACACACAAAATACAAAAAAAAAATCTGATTGGCTGGAAAGCAAAAATGTTGGCGCCAGAAATGTATTTCCCTTTGGAATGAAAGTTAATGAAAACAAATGCAAACAATTAAAATGAACTGAGGTAATAACAAAAGCATCTAGTACCAGTCGCACAGTCGAGTTTGACTCTTTGTGACCCCATGTACAAAGTCACGCCAGGCCCTCCTGTCTTCCACCATCCTCCAAAGTCTGCTCAAATTCGTGTTTGTTACATCAGTAACACTGTCCAGCCATCTCATCTTTTGCCGACCCCTTCTTCTTTTGCCTTCTGTCTTTCCTAGCATCAAATCTTCTCCAGAGAGTGCTCCCTTCTCATTTGGTGGCCAAAGTATTTGAGCTTCAGCTTCAGCATCTGACCTTCCAGAAAACAGTCTGGGTTGATTTCCCTTAGGACTGACTGATTTGATCTTCTTGCAGTCCAAGGGACTCTCAAGAGTCTTCTCCAGCACCACAGCTCAAAAGCATCTATTCTTCTGCGCTCGGCCTTCCTTATGGTCCAGCTCTCACAGCTGTACATTACTACTGGGAATACCATTGCTTTGACCATACAGACTTTTGTTGGCAGGGTGATGTCTCTACTTTTTATTATACTGCCTAGGTTCACCATAGCTGTCCTCCCAAGGAGCAAACGTCTTTCAATTTCATGGCTACAGTCACCATCTGCAGTGATCTTGGATCCCAGAAACATGAAGTCTGTCACTACTTGCATGTCTTCCCCTTCTATTTGCCAAGGTTTGATGAAGCCAGATGCCATGATCTTAGTTTTTTTGATGTCGAGTTTCAAGCCTACTTTTGCAGCATTGGACTGTTCTTTCACCATCAGACACATCCACAGCTGAGCGTCCCTTTGGCTTTGGCCCAGCTGCTTCACTCTTTCTGTGGTTACTTGAATGCTCTTCCCAGTAGCATATTGGGCACCTTCTGACCTGAGGGGCTCATCTTCCAGCGCCATATCTTTTAGCCTTTTGTTTCTGTTCATGCGGTTTTCTTGGGAAGAATACTGGAGTGGTTTGCCATTTCCTTCTCCAATGGATCTCATTTAGACTGGATTCTCAGCTGTGGCTAATATGGGGGCTAATAAAGCTAAAGGTAGTCCCCTGTGCAAGCACCAGTTGTTTTCGACTCTGGGGTGACGTTGCTTTCACAACGTTTTCACAACAGACTTTTTATGGGGTGGTTTGTTATTCCTTCCCCAGTTATCTACACTTTCCCCCAGCAAGCTGGGTACTCATTTTACCGACCTCGGACGGACGGAAGGCTGAGTCAACCTTGAGCCAGCTACCTGAACCAGCTTCCACTGGGATCGAACTCAGGTCATGAGCAGAGGGCTCTGACTGCAGTACTGCAGCTTTACCACTCTGCACCATGGGGCTCTACTATGCGGGGGGGGGGGGGCTAATAGGCATTTATAAATCTAGTGAACAAAACCCTCAAAGTTTGGTCTTTTCTCAGACTCTGTCATTGTCCTTGATTCTTCCCCCTCCTTTTCTAGTCTTTCCTGCCCTTGGTGCTGAAGGCATTGCAGAAGAGTCCCCTGGAAAGGATAAAAACCAGCAAAGTCATCACTGTTAATGTGTGCCGTGAAGGAAGCTCCATTACCAATGAAGATTGTTTTAGGTGGGTAACCATGCTGCTCTGCTGCAGAAGAACAAGATTTGAGTCCAGCAGCAGTTTACAAATCAACAAGATTCCCAAGATATAAGCTTTCAAGAGACAGAGCTCCCTTCGTCAGCTATATTCTAGAAACCTTGTTAGTCTTTAAGGTGCTACTGGGCTTAAATCTTGTTCTTCTATCACTAATGATTATACATGTTATCTTGGACATTTTCCTAATTATCTTTGCAGCATGATGGGGACATAACAGTGGCACAAACATAGATGGGTTGGCTTTGTGAATGCCGCTAGAACCACATATAACGTGTCTTCTACCTAGTGTTGCCCACCTCCAAGAGGTTAATCAAAAAAGAGAATCACAATTGGAATAGGTAAATAAATGAATACATTGAACCATGAACACAAACTATGCAAAAATATGAACTGAATAAACTGAATGAATTAACAATATTGTGAAGTTATATTATTTCATGCTTTTCAGAGTAATAATTATACACACATATATGCAACAATGGTATTACTGAACACATGAAATGAACAGAATAAAGCTGCTAATAGCACCCGAGACGAACATTACGAAACATTCATAAGCATGTGACAATCCAGGTATAGTAGCACTAACTCCTGCAAAGGATATATATGTTCAAACTGCAATTCTGATAATATGTCAATTGACACATCCACAGGTAATTCAACACAAAATGTGTCACAAAGTACAGACTGGATGATCCACCTCCCCAAAATATTTATCTCCTGGGATCACAATGGATCTCCAGATGACAGAGAAGATGATGATGATGATGATGATGATATTGGATTTATATCCCGTCCTCCACTCCGAATCTCAGAGCGGCTCACAATCAGTTTGCCCTGGAGAAAATGGACACTTTGAACGGTGGACTCTATGGCACTATTTCCCACTGAAGTCTCTCTTCTCCCCCATATCCTGTCCCCCTCATTCTCCATCCCCCAATATCTCCAGGTATTTCCCAACTCAGAGCTGGCAAAGCTATTTTTACCCCATCATCATCAAATCCTATTCCCTAGTCTGTGGCAGCACCTTCTGCATTAGGTAGTCTCAATCGTTCCACTAAAAACTAAATTAAAGAAAAATAATCTGTGCCTAGGGAGATCATCAAACAACAGCTCTTAATAATAGAAGGGCTTCTTTTGATTTATAGAACTGAATGTATTATTAATCTCCCAGCTGCTGGCACGTTTCCTTTCTAGGCTGTTCTGAACATGCTCACGTTGCACTCGTCTCTGGGATTGCTGATGAGATCCTGTTCATTCCAATCTATCCTGGATGGCTGCAGAAGATGCAAGCAATGCATTGGTAAGTGTTTCATATCACAGTATTATCCCCACCGCCACACGTAATCCAAATATTTTGGGCTCACATCCAAGAAGGACTAAGAATGGATAATACATTAATTAACATTTTTTTTGGTATTTCTAAACTAGTTTAAATTATCCCTGATAATTAAAAAAGATAAGAATTTGCTCTCTCGGTCAAACTCTTTAATCTATATGTTGGTCACAGGCAATTAAAATATTTTAGGCCTACATCCAGCCAAAGCACAGGAAGGATAATAAATTAATTAACTTTTTGGGATTTCCAAAATGTTTTATATAATCCCTGATAATTAAAAACAAATAATAAGTTTTCTTCCTGGATCAGACTGAAAGCTACAGTTTGGCCACAATCACAATCACATCAAATATTTTCTTCATTTATACTCCACCTATCTCCCCAATGGGGATGCAAAGGGGCTTACATTGTTCTCCTCTCTTCTGGAGCCAGTTTGGTGTAGTGGTTAAGAGCAGCAGACTCTAACCTGAGTCTGAGTTTGATTCCCCACTCCTCCACATGCAGCCAGCTGGGTGACCGTGAATCAGTCACAAGTTCTCTTAGTGCTGTTTTTTCAAGAGCAGATCTCTCAGAGCTCTCTCAGTCTGACCTACCTCACAGGGTGTCTGTTGTGGGGAGGGGAAGGGAAAGGAGATTGTAAACTCTGAGTGAAGACTTCTGACATGCGCCTGCCATTTTTTTATATAGCCATTTGATTGCGTTACAACGCTATTCCAAAACAGTGCCATTTTGATATTTCAAATGACTTGGTTCTTTAGTACCCTAGAAGTCATTTTGGTGTAGAGCCAGTTTGATGTAATGGTTAAATGTGCAGACTCTTATCTGGAAGAACCAGGTTTGAGTCCCCACTCCTCCACTTGCACCTGCTGGAATGGCCTTGGGTCAGCCATAGCTCTGGCAGAGGTTGTCCTTGAAAGAACAGCTGCTGTGAGAGTCCTCTCAGCCCCACCCACCTCACAGGGTGTCTGTTGTGGGGGAAGAAGATAAAGGAGATTGTGAGCCACTCTGAGACTCTGAGATTCAGAGTGGAGGGTGGGATATAAATCCAATATCATCGTCGTCGTCGTCATCATAATCATCTTTTAAATCAAACGTAGTGAAATGTATACATGAATTTTAATGAATTATAATGAAAGGAACATGAACTTAATTTGCCACAGAGAATACTTTTTTCATGGAATGACCCTAGCTGCCATGGCAGGTCATGGACCTGCAATGCCGGTGATTTATGAGAAGTTTGTGCAAGCTGGAGAATCTCAAACATCTAACACTACTCCAACTTTAAATATCTAATCAAGGATGCCATGAAATAGTGGCAGTCCTTTTGGGGGGGGGGGGGAATCTCGCGAGCATTACTATTCATCCATGAGGATCAGAGAATCACCAACATCACTGTGAACTGGCCAATGAGGGCTGATTTGGCCTGGCAGTGACAAATCAGGATGGGAGTGCCTGCTGTCATCATACTCTGCACGAATAGAACAGAACAATGGGAAGAAGGGACAGGTATGGCATGAGCAGGAAATGTTAGCTTTACTGGCCATTTGGGGTGAGGAGAAGGTACAGAGGGTACTCACTGCTAGCCACAAGAACATAGATGTTTTCAAGAGAAGAGAAATGCATGCCCAGGGCCACAAGAGGTCGGCTGTAGAGTGCCACACGAAAACAAAGGCCATGCGTTCCGACTATTGAAAATGCATTAATCATAACACGAAGACTAGAAGATCCCCAGTGTTCTGCATTCACTATGCTGAGCTGGACCGCATCCTTAGAGAAGACAGGTTTGTGCATCCACCAACAATCAAGAAAAGCTATAAGATGAGGTTCGTTAAGGCTAATAACATCCCTTCAGCTTTACCTCAGACCAATAAAATTCTTGAATTTCAATCAACAGGAAGGACAATTAAGCAACAGTGCAGCTGTTTCCAGACCTTCTTAACTGTATTGGAAATCCTAATAACAGGGCTCTCTCTTTCCCCTTTCTCCCATCCTTAGGGCATGCTAATCTTTGCACAGAGCTCTCCCCCTTCGAGATTTGCCAGGGCTTGTCTGGTCTGAAGCTTGCAAAGATTCTATCAAACTCTCTTGAACATAATATCCTGTGTAAACTCTGGGTCAGTGTAAAGGGACACTGCTAGGAGGCTGGAGCTCTTGTCCCATACAGTGGTCAGAGAAAGCCTGTCTAAAAATGCATGGCTTACTGGCAATTCTTCCTTCCTCTGTTTTATAAACTTATTGTTACCTCCTGGCATACAAATCTCCTCCACAATTGACATAAAAGCATCTGCAGGAAACACAATTGTGTGTGTATAGATGGCTAGAGGAGATAGAGATTTGTTTACTTTAGAAAACAAAGTTTCGTAGTGTCGTGGACAGTTGTGTAATACAGGAGTAGAGCCAAAGCCTTCTTACAGAAGCCAAACAACTTGTGTAAACTTGCGTGGAGGAAGAACAGAAGTCTGTAGCCAGCGGGACTAGGCAGGCCCAAGTCTTCATTAGTAAGCAACAGGCAGATGCTTTCTGGAAATGCTGAATGCGCAGAGCCAGGGCTTTTTTTGTAGGAGGAACTCCTTTGCATATTAGGCATATTGATGTAGCCAAGCCTCCTGGAGCTTGCAGTAGGCCCTGTACTAAGAGCGCTGCAAGCTCTTGGAGGATTGGGTACATAAAAGGGGTGTGGCCTAATATGCAAAGGAGTTTCTGCTACCAAAAAAAGCCCTGAGCAGAGCATTTTGGTGACTGGATCCAAACAGGGCATTGGCTTGGAGTTTGTCAGGCGGCTATCAGGGAAAGACAACCAGCTGGAATGGATCTCACCTGTTGGGACCACATGTCCAGGTGAGCCCCAGGGTGGTGCTGAGTTTATCCTGGGGTGTGGGCTGGAAGAGGGAAATTCCTTTTGATGCCAAAGATATTATGCCAAAGGTTACGGAAGAAAATTTTATCAAAGGAGTGAGGGGGAAACACCTTCACCGGTTATCAAAGGGAGAATAATTTGCATGGATGTGTCTCAGAGAACATGTGTGTTTTATGTGCTGTCAAGTTGCTTCCAACTTATTAAAACATTATGAACTAATGACCTCCAAAACTTCCTATCATTAACCGCCTTGAGAGGACATAGGTACTCAGGGCTTTTTTTTTTTAAAGCCCTGCAGGAACAATTTGTATATTAGGCCACACCCCTGATGTCACCATCATTTTGCACAGAGCTTTTTTGTAGATAAAAAGCCCAGCAGGAGCTCATTTGCATATCAGGCCACACCTCCTGATGTCAAGTCAGCCAGAACGGTGTTCCTGTGCATTCCTGCTCAAAAAAAGCCCCAGAGGTACTGATTGTGTAGACTGCAGGGACAATACTAGTGAATAATCATTACTGGGTTGGGAAATGCCTGGAGAGTTGGGAGGTGGGGCCTGGCTGGGCAGGGCAGGTGGGGAGGTGGGGAGGGACTTCAGTAGGGTATACTGTCATACAATTCCATACAGTAGCTGATACTACTCAGATCTGTAGCTACAAGGCTGCTCTCACCAGGCAACACCTCCTCCCCAATTTGTCCAGACTGATTCTGCCATGTCTGCTCTGGTAGGAGAGACGGAAGGGGGGGGAATCATTTTGTAGGTAAAAGCTGTTTTCATTTTCCACTAGCTGTCAGCTTCTAGCTGGAGATGTTGTAGCAGAAACCCCTGCAGTAGGCAATTGATGGTTGGTTCAGTGACAGATGAGGCCTGAGGCAGGATCAGGAAAACGGCTTTCTCTTTATTGAAATAACATGCGCATGGATCAGGACCATGTGGCTCATGCCAAAAGGTATGGGTCTGACCCCGATTACAGAAAGAACACAAGGTTTTATACTGCTTAAAGTGATACATCAGCAAAATCAGGCAAACTAGAAATATGTCAAGACACAGGCGGAACACAATTGGGCCTTTTCGGTACTTTCCATACATGGCATTACATGGCAGCATTATTTGCAGTCATAAGAGAAGCTTAACTGCAGCTTTCCGGTTTAGTAAACAACTTTCTTTGGGATTCTCCAGGAATCATCTCCCGGGATGCAATTACATATACTCATGTTTCATCAAGCTGCATGTTGTAGCATCAGTTTGCTAGCTAGCTATCCACAGTCTCATTTTCTGGGGTCCTTTGGGACTTCCCAAGCAATGAAGCAAGGCCAGCTTTTCACAACACAACAGACATATTTCACATCACTTGAAGTGCCTTTTACACTGCCCTTCAAGCGAGCTTATTTGCTTCCATTTGGCTCAACCAGTTTGATCTCACCCAGTTACTTATCAATTACCTATCGATAGCCAATTTTTATTTTGATCCTTAATTAACACCCACCACAATGTGAATTGACCACCATTGTCATTACCATTTCTAAAAGGTTGTTGGGTGAGGCTGAGACTATGCTAAAAGAGAAAACTTTCTTAAAAACAAATGAAGGTGATCGTTTTGAGCCATCCAAACATCCAAAGTATTCCACAACTCAAGTAACATTTATATTAAGTTTCCTATAAACATTTGTTTGCGAGTCTTGACCTGGAATAGACACATTGGCCACTCAGCCAAAACAAAACAAGAGCATTTTAGAGAAATTTAAAAATGACTAGGGAAAGTTTCAAAAATACATTGAAAAAAATGGAACATTAAAGGACATTTGGTGATCTTTGACAATGGTTAATTTTTAAAGAAACGATATATGGATTACAGGTTAAAAAAATATGATTATTGGATTATAACTTTTTCTTTTTTCCCCAATGATTAAGAAGAAATACCATGAAGATGGATTATAATTATACCTTTGGGTTTTTCAGAGAAAGATTCTTTAATAGATAGAGTTTATTACCTTGTAACAAATTAGATTAAATAGTAATACGGGGACGTTTGCTAAGGGGGCATGCACTGCTGGGAGGGGGTGGGGAAAATGTTATATGTGTGCACTAACATTTAATGACACATTATTACAATATATTACATTACAATAAATTGTTTTAAACACAAGGGCAGCTTCTCCATTCCTTTGCACAGCCTGATCCGCTTAACAGGTTTCCTTGGAAGTAAGCTCCATCATGTCAAATTGCCCCCTGACTGCCCCCTCAAGAAAAGATTCCTGGCTGCAGTGCTGGTGCTGCTATATGCGTGATTGTAGGAGTTTGAAAAAAGGGCTGTTGTGAGTGGATACATTAGGGGGCTGTGTGTAGAGCCCAGTACAGAGGTGATAGTTCATTTCAGGGATGTCTTGTCAGGTGTGTGCCCCTGGGCTGTATGCTCAGCCAGAAGCCCAGTGTCTCAAGCTGGGGCCACCTGCTAAATCACTCAATTCTCCAGAATCAAACTTTGTTTAATACCCAGAATTAAGTTTTGTTGGTCTTAAAGGTGCCATTGGACTTCATTCTCACATGAACAAAGGTGGAGATCACACGAGAAATTTGGCCCGACCTAGCCATGCCTCACCTCTGGATTTAATGTGTGAGATCACATGTGTACATCTGCACACACACACACCCCAGTCCTGCCCGTACTCATCCCATTTTATGATGGGCTGGGACTGGCTTAAATAGCTACTGGGAACTTCCCGGTAGCGAATCTCTAAAGTGCATGCAGAGCGCATTTCCCAGATGTCTTACTGGCCAGGGCATGTGATGCACTCACCCTGCATGTGCACAAGCAGTCTGAATGCTCCTCTTGTGCATGTGCAGCCTGTGCCTCCCCTGGCAGCAGGGCGGGGGCTATGTGATTGTGGCAGCATGCATCGAAGAGCACCAGGATACTGCTGTGCCAAATTCCCAGTGTGACCCCACCCAAAGTATGACTCTAGTGGCACCTTTAAGACCCAAAAAGTTGAATTATGGGTATGAGCTTTCCCATGCAAGTGCTCTTCATCAGAACTACATTAGTTCTCACAATTGTTTGTTAGCGCTTGCAATTGTACGTTGATTTGCTGCCTTTCACAGGTCTTACCTACCACTTTAATTCAATCTTAGCTATACTTATCACCCAGTTACTTATGCATCTTGAGTCTAACTAGCGCTTCCTGGAAACTAACGTCCCCACATCCTCTCCCGACCAATATGTAAGGCCTGAGGAAGTCAGTTTCAACGTATCTGAAGAAGTGTGCCATTCACAGATCTTACCAACCACCTTAATCCAGTCTCAGCTACAATCACCCAGTACTTATGCAGCTTGACTCTAACTGGCCCTTCCTGACATCCGCCCGTCCTATAATGGCTGAAGAAATTCTGTTTCACCTGTATCTGAGGAAGTGTGCTTGTACACAAAAGCTTATACCCGGAATAAAACTTTGTTGGTCTTAAAGGTGTCACTGGACTCAAACTTTGTTCAGTTGCTTCTGATCAACACGGCTACCCACATGAACCCATAGTCTTTTGTAAGTATGGTATGAAGTATGATTGCGCAGCTGAACAAAGTTTGGCACTTATTTTGTGGCAGAAAACTACACAATAGCTTTCCTGCTTGGCTGCATACTATTCATTGTTGAGACAAGTAGCCACTTCTTCATGGAATTCCATCTATTCACCCAGAAGATTAGATATCTAAAGAGTATATATATTTATATTTCTAAAGGAAGAATGTAGCATGCAACACTTAAATTACAATAATGTGGCTGGGATACTACCAAGCACCACTGTTGAAAGGAAAGCAAACGTGCACCTATTGTGTGAAATAGCTAAAATGTGATTGACTTCGGGTGAGATTTGGCCCAACCTAGCCACGCCTCCTCTCTAGATATAATGTGTGCAATCACACATACACATCTACCCCAAGTCCCACCCATACTTACCTCATTTTAGGATGGGGTGGGACCGGAATAGCTTCTGGGAACTTCCTGGTAGCAAATCCCTAAAGCGCATGTAAGGCATATTTCCTGGCTGTTTGAAAGGCCTGGGCATGCGATGCATCCGCCCCGCATGTGTGCAAGCAGTCTGAATGCTCCTGTTGTGCATGTGCAGCCTGTGTCTCTCCCAGCAGCAGGATGGGGCCTGTGTCATTGCAGTAGCACGCATTGAAGAGCACTGGCTTTTTCAAAGCTGGGATACTGCCATGCCAAATTCCCAGTGTGATCCCACCCTTTGAATTATTGTGTTGGAAGACCATCATTTATCCTGCCCCCCCCCCCCCCCAAATCAATATCTCATCTGCTTCTCTTCCTTTTTATCCTTGGCTGCTTTTCAGGACATCTATGCACCTAATGGTGTTTGCAAGAAAAAGAACTGTTCAATGTAAATAACAGGAAATGTGTGATTCTGAAAAGGGTGTTGCTGGATTTTTTTTTTAAATGAAAAAACAGGGACAGGGAGAAAGACTAAGCAACCAAAAAACAGCAGATATCTCCCTTGTTCAATGAAAACAATGTACTTTATTACAGAACCCCATGAAAAATACACAAAGCACTAGTAATTCTAATGAGGAAAAATCAAAACGTTATAACACAGACACTGTTGCCAATACAATGGTCAGAATAACAAAAACCAAACCACCAAGTTCCAATACAATTCCAGGCTTCCAAGGAATATGCAAAGAATGTTCAATACTCAAGAGCAGTACAAATGAAAATTCTCCAAATGTGCATAAAGTAGGTTCTCAACAGAATTTCGATAGTTATACTTCCCATCTAGATGAATACCTTTATCAAGAGATGCACATATAAACAACTTAAATCTTTACACTGAGGCTCTCAGAACTATGTATCAAGTTCACAATATTTATTTTAATGCTTCTTATCTCTGGGGCCTTACAGCCTCTATAACATTCACGACTCAGTGGTACATACTTCCTGCTGGGCTAGTACCTCTCAATCACGCCTTTTTCATGCCATGGTCCTGATCCAATGCCACTTCCATCCTTGGCTGCTACATCTACTTTTTAGATATAAACACGAGATTCTGATTATGGATCTCCTTTTCCCTTGTAGTTTCATCCTGAAGATATGATACTTTACACTGTGGTAGGAATAGTTAATACTGAATTTAGAGGTATTTATTTACCTTCAGTTGAAGTGCATAGAGATCAAATTGTGGGTCTTCCTAAGATCTGAGCCATATAGCCTGTGTCTGGTTATTCAGAAGTAAGAGCCACTGAGTTCAGTGGCTGGACCCTATCACTTTTTCCAACTAGAATCATAGAGTCGGAAGGAGCCTCTAGAGTCATCTAGTCCAACCCCCTGCACAATGCAGGAAACTCACAAACACCTCCCCCTAAATTCACAGGATCTTCATTGAATCATTGCTGTCAGATGGTCATCTAGCCTCTGTTTAAAAACTTCCAAGGAAGGAGAGCCCACCACCTCCCGAGGAAGCCTGTTTCACTGAGGAATCGCTCTAACAGTCAGGAAGTCCTTCCTAATGTTGAGCCAGAAACCCTTTTGATTTAATTTCAGCCCATTGGTTCTGGTCCTACCTTCTGGGGCCACAGAAAACAATTCCACACCATCCTCTATATGACAGCCCTTCAAGTACTAGAGGTGATCATATCACCTCTCAGCCGCTTCCTCTCCAGGCTAAACATCCCCAGCTCCTTCAACCTTTCCTCATAGGACTTGGTCTCCAGACTCCTCACCATCTTTGTCGCCCTCCTCTAGACCCATTCCAGCTTGTCTATATTCTTCTTAAAATGTGGTGCCCAAAACTGAACACAATACTCCAGATGAGGTCTTACCAGAGCAGAGTAAAGAGATACCATCACATCACGTGATCTGGACACTATACTTTTGTTGATACAGCCCAAAATTGCATTTGCCTTTTTAGCCACCGCATCACACTGTTGACTCATGTTCAGCGTATGTTCCACCAAGACCCCTAGATCCTTTTCACACATACTACTCCTAAAACAAGTCTCCCCCATTCTATAACCATGCATTGGATTTTTCCTACCTAAATGCTGAACTTTACATGTATCCCTGTTAAAATTCATTTTATTTGTTTTAGCCCAGTTTTCCAGCCTGTCAAGGTCATCCTGTATCCTGTTTCTGTCTTCTTCTGTGTTTGCAACCCCTCCCAATTTAGTATCATCTGCAAATTTAATAAGCATGCCCTCTATTCCTTCATCCAAATCATTGATAAAGATGTTGAACAAAACAGGTCCCAGGACAGATCCCTGAGGCACTCCACTTGTCACTCCTCTCCAAGAGGATGAGGAACCATTCACAAGCACTCTTTGGGTGTGATCTGTCAACCAGTTACAGATCCACCTAATGGTAACAGGATCCAAACCACATTTTACCAACTTGTCAACAAGGACAGTATGTGGAACCTTATCAAAAGCCTTACTAAAATCAAGATAAACGATGTCTACAGCATTCCCCCGATCTAGCAAGGTAGTCACTTTCTCAAAAAAAGAGATCAGGTTAGTCTGACATGACTTGTTTTTGAGAAAACCATGCTGGCTCTTAGTAATCACATCCATTCTTTCTAAATGTTCCAGGACTGACTGACTGATGATTTGTTTTCCAGGTATAGATGTCAAGCTGACAGGTCAGTAGTTACCAGGATCCTCTTTTTTCCCCTTCTTGAAGATGGAGACAACATTCGCCCGCCTCCAATCTTTTGGCACCTCTCCTGTTCTCCAAGAATTTTCAAAAATAATATCCAGAGGATCAGAAATTACATCCGCAATGAAGGATAGGGGCACCATCTTTTGGGGCTCATAGAATTGGACCCTCTGGTCCAATCGTTTTGAAACTTGGGGGGTATTTTGGGGAGAGGCACTACATGCTATACTAAAAATTTGGTGCCTCTACCTCAAAAAATAGCCCCCTTACGGATCAATTCCCTATTATTCCCTATGGGAATCGTTCTCCATAGGGAATAATAAGAGTGCCCAGTAGACATTTCCCTCCCCCCACGCTTTCTAAAGGGGGGGGAGGGCCTCCAAACCAGGGAATCCCCTGCCCCCTCCCTCTCTCACACACACAAATACTTACTAGATCTTCTTCCTGCAGAACTCTACTTGCTGTGAAAACGAAAGCAAAAGAAAGGGAGGGGCCGTTCTCCATGGAAACTATTACTGACCCTTTCCAATGAAGCCCTTCCTGTTTCCTGTTTCCTGCGCAGCCTTAAAGGCACACATTTTACAAACGGATCAGGAGCTCTACAACTACATGATGCCTACACGCATGTTCTCCCCCCCCCCACTTCCGGATTTTTGGAGAGCGGGGGTGGAGGCTGCAAATTCTAGGGTCCCCTGCCAGGGCAGGGGGGTTGGGAAGCCTAGTTGGACTTCCAACAGATGTCCAGGTAATTGAAATCTCCCATGATCACTGTATCCCTAATTCCAAAACCTTCTTATGGGAGAAGAACACCTTTAGAAGAGAACAAAGTTGGAATCCAGCGGCACCTTTAAGACCAACAAAGTTTTATACTAAGTATAAGCTTTCGTATACAAGCATATTTCAGATAGAAACAATGGAACAGAATCTCCTCAAGTCCTACTTACAGGGAAAAAGAGGATGTAAGTAGTAAGTAAACAGGACTTGAGGAGATTCTGTTCCATTGTTTGTATTTGAAGAAGTGTGCTTGCACAGGAAACTTATATCTTGAATAAAACTTTGTTGGTCTTAAGAACATAAGAGAAGCCATGTTGGATCACACCAATGGCCCATCCAGTCCAACACTCTGTGTCATACAGTGGCCAAAAAATCAGGTGCCATCAGGGGGACCAGGCACTAGAACCCCTCCCACTGTTGCCCCCCCCCCCCAAGAATACAGAGCATCACTGCCCCAGACAGAGAATTCTCCTTCAGACTCATTGAAACATTTCCTCAAAAATCACATATAGATGGAAGGGGGTTAGTTGCAAGGAAGAGCTAGTTAGAGTCAAGATGCCTAAGCAACCAAGCAAAAAATATAGCTAAAATTGGAATAACATATTAGGCAGGGCTGGCCCTGCTGCTAAGCAAACTAGGCGGTTGCCTAGAGTGCCAGGAGACAGGGGGCAGCAAATTGGGCCCCCTGGAGCCCCAGGCAAGCACTTAGTTTGCCTTCCTTTCCCCCCCCCCCGCCCCCCACGTTTCCGCCGCAGCAGCCACTATCCCCCTCTGGCCCGCCGCCGCCCCTCCAGTCTGCTGCTGCCACCTCCTGCACCCTCCGGCTGGTCGCCAAGCTCTATGCACTCTCCCTCCCTCCCTCGCCACTCGCCAAATTAAGGCCTGTTGGCTACTCACAGCCTGCACCTGTGCATTTTGTTGAATCAAAACATGCAGGCACGGGCTGTGAGTAGCCGACAGGCCTTCATTTGGCAAGCGGCGCGGGAGGGAGGGATAGCGAGTAGAGCTTGGCGACCGGCCGGAGGGCATGGGGGGTAGCAGCAGCAGGCCGGAGGGGGATAGTGGCTACGGCTGTGGCAATGGTGGCAGCATGGGGGAGGGGAAGGAAGGCAAACTTAATGCTTGCCTGGGGCGCCAGGGGGCAAATGGGAAATGAAAGGGGGAGGGAGGGAGGAGGCAGGGGCGCTGCGCTGCACCACGGGGGGGTGGGAGGGGCGCCTGCCTAGGAAGCCAGGGACCCATGGGCCGGCCCTGATATTAGGTAAGCCACATCATAGCAAAATTGCATACAAATAATAAAGGAGTTAACAACAGATGTGATAACTAAGTTTGAGTTCAGTGGCACCTTTAAGACTAACAAAATTTGATTTCTGGGTATATGTGAGAACTGAGCGATTTAACATATGTCGTGAGACAAGAAGACAATATCTCTGTTAAGTCCTGGGAGTGTCATTGTCCTGAGCATTGTAAAAACTTGTAATTCAGCAGTCTCCCATTCCAGTCTGTTTTTGAAGAAAGCAGCTGTTTATTGCAAAGGAATAAATGTCTGGGGGAAGGAAGGTGAGGATTTGCATGAACTCCCCCACTCCCAAATCGTCAAGATTTCTTCCATGACATTGAGCTGAGTACCTTCTCCAACATTGGCACTTGAGCTGCTTGCTTTTGCTATGTGCCAAAATATCAGCTCATGGAGTTCTTTTCAGTCACAGTCCAAAGGTCGCCGAAAAATCTATGAAAATCAAAGGTGTGCTGGCAGCCTCTATCTCCTTCCTCTATATTATCTTTTCTCTCGATATCCCCGCCTCGAAACTTGACAAGGCAGTGCTTGCAGGAAATTCAGAATTGCCTTATTTAGTTTTTAAATACAGTCCCGTTGCCTTATTTAGTTTTTAAATACAGTCCTGGTCAGCTGAGCAACGCTGGCAGGTAGCCAAATGCAGAATCCAAGAGGGGAAAGAACTCAAGTGAGTTACACCTGAGTTGAGCAAGCGGACATTATATAGTTAGTGGGGCTGGAACTGGCTTTCCAAATCAGGCACAGCTGGCACAATGCTGAATGCAAGAAGTGTCCTGGTGACAGGATCCAACCGGGGCATCGGCTTGGAGCTGATCCGGCAGCTGCTGGGGAGCAGCAAGCGGCCAGAATGGATTTTTGCAACCTGCCGGGACCCAGAGGGACCCCGTGCCCAGGTGAGCATTACAATGGAGTCAGCTGTACCCTGGAAAGGGTGCCTGAACTACAGAATCCTCTTGACAAGGGGCCTTGCCATGTATTTGCTGTAGGCTTCCCAATCCCCTGGTCCCAGCAGAGGATCCCCTGTTTTGACAGGCTTCTCCCGGCCCCCAGCCAGCTGGCCGGCGGGGGAAGCCCTGCCCCCACAGTCATCCTGTAGTTTTAGAGCTGCAGGTTTAGAAGCCTGCAAACAGTTTTTAAAATGTGTGCCTTTAAGGCTGAGCAGGAAGCAGGAAACAGGAAGGGCTTCATGGGAAAGGATCAGTGACAGTTTCCTCAGAGAAAGCCCCCCCCTTTCTTTTGCTTTCGTTTTCAGATCAAGTAAAGTTCTGCAGGAACAAGACCAAGTAAGTATTTGTGTGTGTGAGAGAGGGAGGGGGCAGGAGATTCCCTGGTTTGGAGGCCCTCCCCCCCGCTTTAGAAAGTGTGAGGGGGGAGGGAAACGTCCACTGGGCACTCTATTATTCCCTATGGAGAACGATTCCCATAGGGAATAATGGGGAATTGATCCGTGGGTATTGGGGGCTTTGGGGGGGGGCTATTTTTGAGGTAGAGGCACCAAATTTTTAGTATAGCATCTAGTGCCTCTCCCCAAAATACCCCCCAAGTTTAAAAACGATTGGACCAGGGGGTTCAATTCTATGAGCCTCAAAAGTTGGTGCCCCTATCCTTCATTATTTCCTATAGAAGAAAGGCATTTTAAAAGGTGTGCTGTCCCTTTAAACGTGATGGCCACAACTCCCTTGGAGTTCAATTATGCTTGTCACAATCTTGTTCCTGGCTCCACCCCCAAAGTCCCCAGATATTTCTTGAATTGGACTTGGCAACCCTAATTTGCTGAGGCTGTAGGTCTCCCTGTTTTTTGTAACTCTGATGGGAATGTTGTGGGAGGATGCACAGGGTTGCTTTTGTCTGCTTGCTTTCTCTTTTCCCTGTAGTGCATGACGTATCCACTCTGCCCTGGTAGGGAGGCTCGCCTCTGAACTTCCAAGGACACAATATCCCCTATAAGAGAGAGTCTCAGCACCCGCTAGCGCACAGTGGGGGTCTGGGTGAGAAATGGTTACCTTTTCTTTGTGTGGGAATTTTGGCAGGCTGGTAACAGCATGAGAGAGGGTATATAGATCTGGCTCTGAGGGTTATAGCCAGATCTGAGGCAAAGAGTAACACCTGCTGTAATGCGTCTATCAATAAAAAATGAACTCCAGCAAGAGGCCTGATTATTGAGGCCAGTGCCGGATTAAACCATGTGGAGGCCCCTAGGCAGTCGAAATCTCAGGGGCCCCTCACAAATTATCTCAGAGTCAGAGCGTCCACCCTGCCAACCAGGGCCCTCACTGCAGCCTGCAGGCACCTTCTTAAAAGCCCCTTTTACTAGGAAAGGGGAGGGAGAGGCAGCGAGAGGCAAACTTGGTGACAACGCCAGCAGTAGCTGCACCAGGCATGTTGGGCAAAGAGCAGCTCTAGGGATGCCAATCCCCAGGTGGGGGCAGGGGATCCCCCGGTTTGAAGGCCCTCCCCCCGCTTCAGGGTCGTCAGAAAGCGGGGGGGGGGGAGGGGAGGGAAATGTCTGCTGGGAACTCTGTTATTCCCTATGGAGATTTATTCCCATAGAAAATCATGGAGAATTGATCTGCGGGTATCTGGGGCTCTGGGGGGCTGTTTTTTGAGGTAGAGGCACCATATTTACAGTACAGCATCTAGTGCCTCTCCCCAAAATATCCCCCAAGTTTCAAAACGATTGGACCAGGGGGTCCAATTCTATGAGCCCCAAAAGAAGGTGCCCCTATCCTTCATTATTTCCTATGGAAGGAAGGCATTGAAAAGGTGTGCCTTCCCTTGAAATGTGATGGCCAGAACTCCCTTGGAGTTCAATTATGCTTGTCACAGCCTTGATCTTGGCCCCACCCCCAAAGTCTCCTGGCTCCCCCCCTAAAGTCCCCAGATATTTCTTAAATTGGACTTGGCAACCCTAAGCAGCTCAGTTGTTGACTGTGCATGCAGGCTGGGAGGACTGCAAACAGGAGGAAAAACAGAAGGGGAGAAGTCAGCTCGGGGCTCCTAAAGGTGTGGGGGCCCATAGACCAGTGCATACGGCCTAATTGTTAATCCAGCCCTGACTGAGGCCAACTCAGGAGCTGACACCTCTTAATGCCATAAATAATATGCTTCAGGAGATGCCCAAGTGAACTGAGTGGCCACTTGGGGCACCAAACCATGAAGGTAGTAGATCAAAATGGGTAGCCATGTTAGTCTGTCCATAGCAGTAGAAAAGAGCAGGAGTCCATTTGTCCAACAAGTATTTAAGGGCACAAGTGATAATCAGAGGTCCATCAGTGGCTGTTAGTCACAGCGTATTGCTGGAACTCTCTGGGGCAGTGATGCTCTGTATTCTTGGTTCTTGGAGGGAGCACAGTGGGAGGGCTTCTAGCTCCATTTGTGGACCTCCTGATGGCACTTGGTTTTTTTGGCTACCATTGGCCTGATCCAACATGGCTTCTCTTATGTTCTTAATCACATGTGGGTTTTAGATATTATGAAAACAAAACACATATTCTAAAATACTGTGAGGTTAATGTTGGACAAATGGGTTGAGGGGAAATCAAATCCTTTCCCTAACCTCCTTAATTCCCCCTCCCCCCAAAAAAGGTCATCGAAGCTCTGGGTTGGGAAATACCTGGAAATTTGGGGGATGAAGCCTGAGAAGGGTGGGGTTTAGGGAAGAAATGGACTTCAGTGGGCAGAATGCCACAGAGTCCACCTTTCAAAGCAGCCATTTTCTTCAGGGGAACTACCACCTGGGGATTGGCAACCCTAGCTTTGGAGGCTACCATTTGCTTTGTCTTTAAACCCATTGAATACGGTTGGACTTCCTTTGAGTAACCATCCTTAGGGCACCCTGTGTTTTCTCAGAAAAGAGTGCAGCTGAATCCCAAAGTATAACGTTACTGACCATAATGACAATGCATTCTGCCTCTTTCAGAGGCTAACCCAGAAGATCTCAGTGCAAGCTTATGTTCTGTGCCACTGAATTTTTTCTGGGTTTTATTATTTTGCTGCTGGTGGTGTTTTGGTTTATTTTGGTGTTTTGGTTTATTTTGGTGCTGTTTGACTGCTGGAAGGATTGCTTTTGTTATTAACTGTTATTTATTTTGTTTGCATGCATTTGATGCATTACTGTGTAGAGCAGTCTCAAGCAGGTGGTGTTTTTTTTTTTTTTTTAAAGGCAGCATACATGCACCCGAAATAAACAAACCAAAAGGCTGCAATCCAGAGGACACTTTCCTGGGAGTAAACCCTGTTGATGACATTGGGATTTGGGAGTTGATCAACTTGGGATGGCTGCCTAAATGAAGGGAGCCTGGTGGTAAGGTTTTGTTTGTACAGGCTTTCTTTCCTAGAGGAAAAGTTATTGTTCAATCTTGAACACACCCTTTGAGCCAAGAAACTTTCTCAGGGTAATCATGGCAGAATGATTAAAATATGGAATTTGCTGCCAGATGTAGTGATGAACACAGAAACAAACAGCTTTTAAGGAGGATTACATGGATCCATGGAGGATAGGTCTTTTGGTGGCTACTACCCATGATGACTGAGGGAACCTCCAGATTTCTGAGGCACTAATCCTCTGAATCCCAGAGACTGGAGGCAACATCAGGGGAAGGCGTTGGCCCCCCAGAGGAACTGTTTGGCCTCTTTGTGAGACAGGAAGCTGGACTAGATGGACCATTGGTCTGATTAGGGTTGCCAAATCCTACCTTGGTCTTGGTGGGGGACACCTTTCATGTGCACGCTGTCATCACACCAGGCATGCTCTAGAATTTGGTTAAAAAACTCTATGGTACCATAGAGTTTTTACCCAAATGCTAGAGCATCCTCAGCACAATATGCCTGTCACGATGGCATCACTTCCAGGTGACATCATCGCATTGGGCACGTCAGATACTGACAGAGCTCTTTGGGGGCAGGGATCCCCCCACTGACCCAAACCCGGGGAAACCCTGCCCCCAGTGGGAGTAGGGTTGCCAAGTCCAATTCAAAAAATATCTGGGGACTTTGGGGGTGCAGCCAGGAGACTTTGGGGGTGGAGCCATAAGCAAAGTTGTGACAAGCACAACCTAACTCCAAAGGGAGTTCTGGCCATCACATCTAAAGGAACCGCACACCTTTTTAATGCATTCCCTACATTAGAAATAATGAAGGACAGGGGAACTTTCTTTGGGGGCTCATAAAATTGGACCCCTGGTCCACTCTTTTTGAAACTTGGAGAGCATTTTGAGGTGAGTCATCAGATGCTATGCTGAAATATTGGTGCCTCTAACTCAAAAAACAGCCCCTCCAGAGCCCCAGATACCTTCAGATCAATTCTCCATTATACCCTATGGGAATCGATCTCCATAGGGAATGAAGTGCCCAACAGACATTTCCCTCCCCCCGTTTCTGACTACTCTGAAGCGAGGGAGGGCCTGCTCCCACCTGGGGATTGGCATCTCTGCTCACGAGTTGCTGAACTTCCAACTTCTTCAAAGTAACACAGAGCAACCAAAGGTTCAAGTTTACCTTTCCTGTGCAAATGACCTCTGAAAAGATTGTGCAACCAATGGAGGGTCTGGGCTGCTTTCACAGCCACTGGGAACAGCCATGTTGTTCTGCCCCCGCCCCCATTCAGCCTTAAAGAAACAGACACACCATCCCAAGAGGAAGCCTTTCTAAGTGGAATCTGAAGCCTCCGGAGGTGGAAAGGCACATGGTGGCTGGGGGGTGGGGCTTCCCCAGCCAACCAGCTGACTGGGAGCAGGAAGGAGTCTGGGAATGCAGGAGAACCCCTGCTGGGACCTGGGGATTGGCAAGCCTAAGTGGGAGCTTGGCAACCCTAGGTTTGATCCAGCAGGGTTTTTTTAATGTTCTCATGAGGGGAAGGCCTTGGCCTCTCTGCCCTGTTGTTGGCCCTCCAGAGGAACTGGTTGGCCACTTTGTGAGACAGAATGCTGGACTAAATGGACCACTGCTCTGATCTAGAAGGGCTCTTCTGCTCTTATTTTGTAGAGGTAGGGTAGTACAGCACATAAGCTTCCTCTCCTTCACCCTGGGAAACCAGAAACTAGGGAGGCATTAATCATTTTCTGCCCTTCTTCCCTCTCTCATATCACACAGATCAGGATACTGGGCTTTTACATAAATCTCTGGCTTTGGTCTCTTTCAGGAGTTGAAGGATTTGGCTGCTCAACATCATGAAGTTAAGATCATCTGCCTGGGTACGTACCTGCCCCTCCCCAGTTTTAACTGATCCCCTGCCCCCACCTGGGGATTGGCAACCCTAAGTTCAGGACTGGATCTACATGTTTTTTGAGGGGGGTGGGACTAAAAAATGATGCCCCCTTATGGGACCATTCTATCTTATGGGCTCATAGAACAGAATGGATTCCATTCTCAGTTTGGTGCCCCCCCCTCCAGTGGTGCCTGGGGCAAGCGCCCCCTCTGCTCCCCCCTAGATCCGGCTGTGGGGTACCTTTGAGACAAAAGAACAGTAAGATAAATAAGAAAGGGTTGCTCCACAGGGGCAGGCAATGACAAACAACCTCTGTTTGTCTCTTCCCTTGAAAACTTAGGGTTGTCATCAGCCACCATGTCCTAGCAGGGAATCCCATGGTTTCGGGAGCTTCTCCCCACCATGGACAAACTAGCTGGCAGGGGAAAACCTTCCCCTAAACAGAGACATCGTGTAGGGGATACTCTGGTTTTGGGGCAAACTCTATTGTTAAAGCGCAACTTAATCATAGAGTTTGCCTAAAAACCAAAACATCCCCCTTGCAATGTCCCCGACATGAAGATGGCAGTTCTGGGTGATGTTGAGGACATTGCACAATGTCCCCACCTACCCTGAAATGCTCCCCAAATCCCCCTGGCTGGATAGGTGAAGGGATCTACAAGGATGGGCAGTGGTCCCCATCCTTCCCCTCCCACCACCATCCTTTCTGAGTCCGTGGGCACCTTTGGAATTCTGACATGGGATGCTGGGCACAACCACAAAATGGCTGCCACAAGAGGCAGAGCCAACCACAAAATGGCTGCCACAAGAGGCAGTGCCACACACATAGGAAGCCAAGTGCAGGGGGAGAAGAGGGTAACTTTAAAAAGCGCTGAGAAAGAGGGTGAGAGAGAAGAAAACAAACACTATGGTGGCAATGAAACAATGATATTTTAGTCTGCATAGCCAAACAGATCTTCAGTGGCAAATCAGAAGCCCTGCTTGGCAAGAGCCCCACCCACTTTCCGAAAAGACTTTGTGGGGCACCGAGAAAAGTGTCAATACTAGGAAAGGTGGCACTATGTCGTGGACCCCTGGCCTACAGACTCATCATAACTTTCAGCTGTGATTTGATGGCACTTGCCATCACCAAGTTAGGATGTATTGGTTCACAGCCTTTGTTAAGTGGCACAAATTGTGATTGCGCAAAGGTCACGGACACCAATTGAGTTGAGTGCATGATAGCAAAAAGGCAACACAATCTTTCCTCTGCTCCGCTGTAGTCTCTTTGTTATTCAGCCCTGCAGTGACCCCTTGTGGAATTGTTTCCACTTTTTCAGGCAGAAAATTAAACTTCTCAAGATAATCTTTTAAAAACGGTAAGGAGGCGTTGTGCCCCTCTCTCAAATCAATAGTGTGGAAGAGGCAACACTGTGTCATTGCTGAAGCAAGGATAAAGCAATGTTTTGTGAAATGGCTGAAATGCAGTTGGGAGACGTCCTTTGAATGATCATGCAAAAAGACTTCCTGGGTCTTCCTTCCAGGAACGGCAGGCCAGGAGGGACACTTGAGGGCATCCTGCCCAAGACAGCCATGCCTACCCCACAACTGGGTGATAGAACAGAGGAACAGGCAGGAGACATGTCATGCCTTACTCCTTGCGGTTTGCAGGACTGGGGCTGTGAGGATGCCCTCCCCCTTTGTACTCCACAGAGCTCTGTCAGTCCCCATTGGAGTGGGACCAGGAAACAGCCAGCTGTGGCAAGGAGGAACAGCCTCCTCAACCAGCCAGCCAGCATGCACTGGAAGGAGTTGGAACAGGAAGCTACAATCAAAGATGCTGAGGAGGATGACTCATTTTCAGGGGATGGAAGGAAGTGTCCCTGGAGCATACGCCATCTGGAGGGCTGCCTTTAAAAGTGGGTGGGAAGAGGCTGGTGAGGCATGTGGGTGGCTTTCCCCCAAATCCTGGAGGATTTAGGTGACATAGAACCACTTTCCTTCTCACTTCCAAGGGCAAGGTAGTGTGTGGGGACACCCTGTGGGCAGAAAGGGACAGGATGACCAACAGTGTATTGTAGCAAAACAAAACAGAAGTCCAGTCACTGGGTTGCCAGTCTCCAAGCCTGGAGATCTTCCACTTTTACAACTGACCTCCAGCTGGCAGAGAACTGCTCCCCTGGAGAAAATGGCTGCTTTAAAGGGCGAAGTCTATGGCATTGTACCCTGCTGAGGCCCCTCCCCTCCCCAAACCTCACTCTCTAAGGGATCCACCTGCAAAGTCTCCAGGTATTTTCCAACACAGACTTGGCAACCCTAGTCCAGTGGCACCTTATAAACTAACAGCATGTAGCCAAGCCTAAGTTTTCATGTCTCACTCACTTCCTCAGATGCAATGGACAAAAGAAAATCCTTTCCCTCATTTTGATGTAGACAGTTACTGGGGGAAAGGGAGGAGGATGAGCAAAAAGACGCCTAGCATTGTAAATCTGGTGTGGTTCTCTAGAATAGAAAGGTAAAGGTAGTCCCCTGTGCAAGCACCAGTTGTTTCCAACTCTGGGGTGACATCGCACCACAGCGTTTTCATGGCAGACTTTTTTGCGGGGTGGTTTGTCATTGCCTTCCCCAGTCATCTACACTTTACCCCCAGCAAGCTGGTTACTCATTTTACTGACCTTGGAAGGATGGAAGGCTGAGTCAACCTTGAGCTGGCTACGTGAACCCAGCTTCTGCTGGGATTCAACTCAGGTTGTGAGCAGAACTTGGACTGCAGCTTACCACTCTGTGCCACGGGGCTCCTAGATTCTCTAGATTAAAGACCAGCATTTTTCAGTAAGAGCAGGAGCACAGACCAAGTCCCTCAAATCCTAGCCCAATGCCATGACCACTGTTCCCTCTAAGCTGAGTTAGCGTGTGCTAGCTCACAGATTTTTAGCTTCCAGCTCACACACTTTTGTCTTGGCTTAGGAGCACACTGATTTATGCAGTAGCTCACCACTTTAATGCCAGTAGCTCACAAAGTAGAATTTTTGCTCACATGAGTGCAATTTAGAGGGAACATTGGCCGTGACCACTACACTACATTGACTACAGCGCCCAGGCCCACAGGGATAGAAGCTGATTGGGATGCTTCATCGTTAATGACTTTTCAAACCTTCTGTTTGCTGCTGCAGAAGTTACTGATCCATCCAGCATCCAGGCTGCTGCAGCCAAAGTCACAGAGCTTCTGCAAGGAGCCGGGCTGAATCTCCTGATCAACAATGCTGCGACTGCAAGGAATACCACTCTGGAATCAGAGACAGCACAGGCCATGACCGAGGTGTACTAAAACAACGTGATAGGGCCCATGATGGTGACTCAGGTAAAAAAGTTCCGGGGCTTCTTCTTCACAGAAGCCTCTTGCCTTTTGCAGCCCTGAGCACCTGCAGGGATTGGTCGCTTGATTACAGGATCGCAAGCTGCCCTTTATTTTACAGACAAAAGTGTTCTACCGAACTACTGCCTGGCAAACAGAAATTCCAGTCGTGTGCAGCTTTTGATTTTGGGACAGGGACATAATGTAAGGTTGCCAGTCTCAAGGTGGTAGTGAGAGATCTCCTGGTATTACAACTGATCTGTAGGCTACAGAGGTCAGTTCCCCTGTAGAAAATAGGGGTTGCGAAAAGTGTGCTCTCAGTTGCAGAGGTGGCCAAACTGTGGCTCAGGAGCCACATGTGGCTCTTTCACACATATTGTGTGGTTCTCAAAGCCCCCATTGCCCTGTTAGCCAGCTTGGAGAAAGCATTTTTCTCTTTAAACGACTTATCCAAGCCAAGCCTGCTGGCATCTTGGAGAATGCATTTAAAGTTGCTTTCTTTCCACCTCTCCCTCCCTCCCCCCATCTATTTGCCTTCCTTCCTTCCTTCCTTCCTTCCTGCTCCCAAACACCTGATGTTCATGTCTTGCGGCTCTCAAACATCTGATGTTTATTCTATGTGGCTCTTATATTAAGCAAGTTTGGCCACCCTGGCGAGTTAATGACATTCTACTCCACTGAGGTTTCTCCCTCCCCAGGCTCCATTCTCTCCCAAAAAGGATCTCAAAGAATTTACCAACCCAAAGCTAGCAATCCTAGGAACGTTTGTTCCATCTGGCGTTGAACCAAGATTGCAAATGCCTCACCCTGGAGACTTTAAAAAAATGACAGCTGCGATTTCAGAGGAGCTAGTCGATTGTGGCCATAAATGATTATAATGTTATAAATCATATGACGATCTGGAAATATTTCTACATATTTCTACTGGATATGTTCTAAGAAGAAATCAGGAAATGATATAATGATATTGTGTGTGTGATAATGCCTGCAAGACTTGGTTTTGCCCAGCGCTGAAAAGGACATTACTATCCTAATGAAATAACTCAGTAGATAAAGGTGTGAGGATCTAGTTAAATTAGTCACACTGACAGCTTGCTGTAGATGGAAAGACATAAGAAAAGTGGGCAGATGTTGTTCTTCTGTATTCCAACAGATGGAATCTGAAATGGGAAACAGGCAATCTGTTTACAGTAACTATTGTATATATTATATATGTGGTTTGCAATTTAGAAAACAGAGTAAAACTGAAAGAGGAAGTGACTGCAAAACAAGAAAGAAGAGGTAAAAGCCCATATTCCAGCAGACTGTTGCACTGCTGTCCTTGATTCTTCCGTTTCCTTCTCCAGGCATTCCTGCCCTTGCTGAGAAAGGCGTCGCAGAAAAGCCCCCAGAAAGGGATGAGCTGCAGCAAAGCCGCCATTGTCAATGTCTCCAGTGAAGGTGGCTCCATCACCAACCTCTTCATCTGGGATCTTGGGCAGTGCATTAATTATCGCTGTAGCAAGGTAGGGAATTGACAGCAATGCAAAAGAGGAGGCAGTAGACTCTTTCATCATGGTTAAAAATTAAGAATACAGAATTATTCCAACACACATTCCACCCCAATCCTTTGCTTCTTGATGTTGACATCAATATCCGTTTAATTTATGTGTTGTCTTTTCCATGGGCAAGATTTAGAATGTAATCACCCTTGGAGAACAGACCTTGGTCTTCCTCCTCCTCCCTTATGTAACTTTAAAGGCCCATATCCTTTTTTTAATGGTTCTCAGTATACAAGAATGAGAAGAGTTTATAAACAACATCAGCCCTCAGCGAAGCTATGTTCAGAGCTGCTACAAAGGAAATAAATAAAAGGTATGCTAAGGACAGCATGAAAAAACGTTACTTAGACCCTCAAGAAACAGGGTTGCCAGAAACTAGGGGAGGTCAAGGGGGGGCAGAAACTTTTCAGCTTTCAGTATCATGCTGATGCCATGATATAACTTCTGGAGTGACCTGGAACTGACATCATGACACTGGGACAATGCTGCAGCATTCCCCCAGAATTCCACAGTGTAACTAGATCTCTCTATCAAGCAATTTGAATATATCTCAAACCTCAAATCAAACAACACTTCCTAGAATCCTGATACTCATTCAGTGGCTCCGGAGCCACATGGGGCTCTCTGACTTGTCACTTGTGGTTTTTCTGACCACTGTTACCAGTCTGACACCTGCCCATGTTTCAGGGAAGTGGGCAAGGCCTTCACCTGATGGGGGGGGGGGAGACTGGCAGGTGGTTTTCCACTTGAAACAGCCAGTGTCAGAAGAACAGGTAACCTGTGAGTCTTGCTGGGCATTGCCAGTGATGGAAGTAAACGTGGCTCTTTTGGTTGATGGCCATGGTGAATGTCTCTCTCTGTGAGCCCTGGAAGTGACTACAGGCTTTTCTGCACTCTTTACTCACACCTGATTTATTTGGCAGCTGATTGATAAGCACTGGAATCAGTTTAGGCACAGTCTTTCTGCAGATCTGCCCTCCCTCTTCATTTTCATAGTTGTGGAGTCTGTTTATTTTGTTCCACATGTGCCTTCAATAATATAATATAGTGCCTTCAATGCAGAAGGAGACACAGTTGTTGTGATCATAGCTGTCTTTATTAATTACAGCATGGTAATGAGAAAACTAGAAGACTGAAGACCTGGGCCAATGGGGCCAACTATATACAATTCAAGGTTCCCACACTAGAACACCATTGGGTCATTTGAACCATCAGGGGGCCTCTGATTGGGCCAGGGCGGCACGGATTTGGATCCTACTGCCCATTGTTCCTGAGTCCCCAGGCTCAGTCCTAGAGGCTCCAATGAGCCAGGCAGGAACGCTAGTATAAGAACATATCATGAGTCCACATGCACAACAAACAACAAGGAATTTCAAGGGAGGGTGGTGTTGTCATCAGTGGTATCAATAGTGGTGTCACACACCCCTTTAAAAAACACAGCACTAAATATATTGATATATTGCTGGAATGTTGTAACAATAAGCTAAGCAAGTTCTCTGAAATCCCAGTTTTCGTTTTTAAAAAGGGTAAGCCTCTGCCCGCTTTCCTCTTGAAGGAAAAGGCATATCTCAAATGCTAGATGCTTACTTTTTGAAATGAAAGCTGGGAATTCAGATAGCCTGATAAGCCTTTCATTACAACAGGATATTCATATATCAATATTAGAGTTGTATTTTTAAAAAACTAAACCACAGCACTTTATATATCAAGATTTCGTGGCATTTTTAAAAAAGAAAAAGAAAAATTCCTTGTCTTCAGGGTTGGGGAGGAGAGGAGTAGTTTGACCATGACAGTCTAGTCACCAACGCAGATGGGGCGGGGTGTGTGTGCGAAATACAGAAAAGCTCGACCACTGTTCCACATCTACCAAACCTGCCTGACTTCTTGCCTCCTCATGGAACGAAATGCTTCTTCTCTTCTGTTTTTGGCCTGTCTCTCTCTTTCAAAGGCTGCTCTGAACATGCTCACTCGGTGCCAGTCTCTGGGTTATGCAGAAGATGAGATCCTGTGCATTGCATTGCATCCTGGGTGGGTGCAGACAGACATGGGAGGCTCAGTGGTAGGTGATTTCTGGGGTCAGTTTCATTTTTGCACATAGACAATCCTAGATCAATTTCAATATTTTGGGTATGCACCTAAATAAAGCTCCAATTGTCTATTGTTGTATTTCAAAGACGTTTCAGACATCCTCATGAAATATAAACCTAAGAATCGCATCCTTGAATCAGGCCAAAAATTATCTCAGGTCCCACACTAGAGTCAGATTCCAACACAATGTCAGAGGCGCTTCCATTTTTTCCTGAACTCTGTGCTGGATTATGACTGGAATTTCAGCAGCTGCCAGCTCTGGGTTGGGAAATTTTTTGGATATTTGGGGGTGGAGCCTGTGGAAAGCAGAGTTTGGGGAGGGGAGGGACCTCAGCTGGGTGTAACACAGTAGAGCTGCCCCTCCAAAGCAGCCATTTTCTCCAGGGGAACAGATCTCTGGTGCCTAGAGCTGAGCTGTAATTTTGGGAGATCCCCAGTCCCCACCTGGAGGTTGACAAACCTGGTTGAGGATTGTCCTGCTAAATTTCGTACCAGCATTGGTGGGAAGCCCCTTTCTTAGCAATACTCTGTACTGGACTGTGCCATGTTATTTTTTTTCCCTGTTGGCCCATTTTACCAATTTGTCATTTTGTATGCACAGCATTAAGTGTTTCTGTACTCTCTCTTTTCAAACGGGCAGGCTCCTCTGGCAGTGGACGCAAGCGTGCGAGCCATCCTGAACACCCTCAGCCGTCTCTCTGAGAAAGACAGCGGCACTTTTGTGAACTGGGAGGGGGCAGCTGTGCCTTGGTGAGAGATGGATAGGTTGAGAAAAAGAGCTGAACTTTTTGAAGAGCCATCTTCATTTACTTCCTGCTTGGAGGAAATGTAGTCGCAGGAGGCAAACCGCTCGATCAGCACCTTCATCTTTCCCCATCATGTTCTTCTGTTTTAAAACTAGTGATTGCCAGCCTATTTAATGGCTCTATCTGTTAAGAACTTCCATTTCTACTGAGTTGAACTACTGGTCTGATTTACAACAAATCAATTTTTTATTGGCTCAAAAGTAAATTGGTCATGGAAAAGGCAGCCCCTTTGGCACCAGCAGCTGAAAGATCACTGTTTTTACAATTAATCGTGGGATGGATTGTTCTAAGGAGACTTGGCTCTTTGTCATTTAACAACTTTGTGTCATTATATTTTTACGTTGTTGTGTATGTGGACTCAAGTGAGGACTGAATTGGGTGTTCCTGCCTGGCTCATTGGAGCCATACAAACAGAGCTGGGGGACTTGGGAACAATGGGCAGCAGGATCCAAATCCCTGCTGCCCTGCACCAATCACAAGCCCCTGCTGGTTTGAATGATCCAATAACATGCTTGCGAGGGAACCCTGAGTTGTATATAGTCAGTCCCATTGGCCCAGTTCTCCAGTCTTTGTAGAGCAGTCACCTTCCATGCTGTATCTAATAAAGAGCTGATTATCACCACTACCTCGCCTCTTCCATGCTTGGAACCCACTATATTATATAAGTTCAATTATACTATGCACATGGATTCTTGCTGCCACTGTACTTGTAAGTGTTTATGTTGAAGACAATAAAACAATTACTCAATCTGATACAAAGAATAAAATCCTGTAACCCCTTAAAGATCAATACATTTATCTGGGCTGTATTTGAGTCCAGTAGCAACTTACATTTTTATGGTATAAGTTTTTGTCCATAAGCCCTCCTCTAGAAATAGCAAATGCTATGGCTCACACACTCATTCCTAAGCTATGAACAAAGACCAGACGCAGCAGGAAAAGCACATGTTTGCATGAATCCCTGGTGCCTCCAATGAAAAAAGATCTTAGGCACCAGACTTTGCAGCAAATCTTATTTCTGTGCTGCTGCCAATATAAGTAAACTACAGTGATAGAGGTAGATTTTTTCTGGAGTTTTGGAGGCAGTGCCTGGAGGAGAGCAGAGTTTGGAGGAGGGGAGTGGCTCAGCAGGGATGTGAATGTGATGTTGCTTCAGGACTAATGTTTCTATTAGATTCTATGGTATGCCATACAGTCCACCCTCTGAAGCTGCTATTTCTTCCACGGGAATGATTTTCTGTAGTCTGGAGATCAGTTGTAATTCCTGGACAGCTCTACCCACCCACCCCCACCCCAAGATTATCAATTCCCTCAATATTGTCAATAAGAGAAGCTTCATTTGTTTTATTTTGGCTGGATCATGCCTATTCCCTTTGTTATAAAGCAGAGAATACCATAAATGGATTGAAACGGATTCTTATTCCAAGGTTGGACAGTCACAGCATGAATTTACCTGGAAGATCTCTCATCCTGTGTCCACTGTGCAAGTTGGAACATTGCAAAGGGTCAGAGGAGAGTGCCAAAACCTTTAACCATCCAAATGACACCCAGGACACCTGCGAAAACCCAGAATGCTCTTTCCCAGTCTCTGCCTTCTAAATTATATTTTCCTCCTCACTGTCGAATCCTTCCCCCTAGTTAGGAAAAACTCTTATTATTTCCCATCCCATCCTATGCCCATCATATAATATTCATGGCTGCAAATTGGTGGGAGTTTTGGTTAATATAGCAGAGTTTGGCAAGTCATAGAAGTGTGATTCCAAGAACAGCAAAGGGCAGCCCAATCCAGACATACATGGCGGCCGGCCGCTCAGGCGTGGATGGATCTACGGCGCCGCTCATTGGCTTCCAAAGGGGAGACGTCACACCACGCTTGGAGAGGGAAGAGCAGCCCAACGAGTGAGAGAGAACCCGTCACCATGGTGATTTTGCCCAGGCGCACGCCATTGGCCCGCTGCCGAGGCGGGGGTGGGGGAGACACAGGCTCGCGCGGGACCATGGGATTGGCCAGCCCGTTGCACGTGACAGTGGCTGGAATGCGTGTCTGGGAGTGGCCAGACCAAGTCCGAAAGACACCCTCTGGAGCCCGCCCCCCCCAGTGTTGCCCTGCTGCCACCCCGTGCTATGTGCAAGGAACACCTCCCCTGGGGGCCGCAGAAGTGGCATGCATCCTCTTCAGCGGGCCCCCCCAAGCGCCCAGCGCACAACAGCCCTGTGCTGTCAGGTAGGCCGTCAGCCCGGGCAGGCTGAGGAGCAGCATCCCCCCTCCCCTGTCCAGCCACGTGGGGGGCAGCGTGGTGGGTCATAGCCCATTCCACCCCCCCCCAAGAACCAAGTCTGCCCACTCTCCCAGGCATTCCCTCAGAGAGGCAACTGACGGGGGAGCGGTTGCCCTGGGAACGTGCAGCAGATGCCAAGCTCAGACTTCATTTTTCCGGAACAGAGTGCAACAGTATCCCTGGAACGTGCTGGGCAGTCTCGCCGTGGGCGGGGCTCCATTCTGAGCGGCAGGCAGAAGCAGCTGAGGGAGGAGGGGCAGTGGAGCAACACACGTGGCAGCCTCTGTGTTGGAGTCCCACCTGCAAAATGGAGGCAGAGATCAAGAGCACCTGCAGGAGCGGCAGCTGGAAGAGCAGGCTGCATTTCAGCTGGGCAGTCTCTTAAAGGGACAGTCTCTGAACCACCTCCCCGCATCAAGGCAGCTGCCACACAAACACCCCGTGCACTTCCAGGGGTTGGGAATGTGGCTGAGGGCAGACCAAGGGAAGGGAGCAGGCAGCAGCACAGGGGAGTGGGCTCAGCAAATGCCCCCTGCTGGAGCCCACTGCAGAGCAGCTTACACTCTCCTTTCCCTTCCCGTCCCCACAACAGACGCCCTGTGAGGTAGCATTTAAGTGCCAGAGACGCTCGCACACCGAGTGGTCGAGAGCGAGGGGAGGAGGAGGACGGGTGGGGGGACAGTGGAACTTACCCAGCCATGGGTGACAGTCCTCGCATGCAGAGCCTACGGGAGCCTATGGAGACCTGGAAACAAGAGCAGTTAGCCCCAGGGGAGAGATCTCTCTCTCCCCCTCGCAAGTCAAAGATACTGTCAGAGCAACTGCACGGTGCAAAACCCATCACCAACGTGCCTGCCTGTCCCTCAGTCTAACTCTGTATGGCCAGGAGCTCGTTGGCAGAGCTGCCCGCCATGTGAACCTGTCCCTAACAACTGAGTTATGCGAGGCAGAGCGGAAGTATTTCTAGGAGGAGGGGACCCGCGATTGGGTGCCGGGGAGAGGGCTCGCCAGGCCGAAGCGCGAGGGGATTGGTGAGGCAATCACGCCACTCCCTAAGAGGTTTATGAGCTTCCACAGCAGCGGAGGTGACCTTTGTTTTTGGTTTCAATGAGTGCCTATGGGGCACGCCGCTATTTTTGCCGGCGTAACTTTGCGCCTCTCAGGGGGGCATGTCATGGGCCAAACTGCTCAGGAAGCCGCCTAAGCCTGGCCACACCCCCAACTCCACCCCCTCCGCCTGAACGCCGCGCTCTGCCTCACTTCCACCCACGCTTGGGTGCAGCCCTCAGGCACAGCACCACTCCCCTCCCCTGTGGCGGCGCCGGTCGTACATCGGTGCAAACCCTTCCTGCGCCCACATAGCGGCTCGTCTGCTCCCAAAAGACTTTCCACCCCCCGCTCTCTGGATTGTGCTGTAAATCTCTCAAGAATATTGCAAAAAAGGTTAACTTACATTTATTCAAGTAGATCCAGTTCACATTCAGGTTGTAGTCAGGAGAGAAAGAAGCTGAATCTAAAGAATACTTTTCCTATTACAGTGGTCAGCTTGTCCAGCATTGTGTGTGTGGGAGTATGAGAGCATTGTATATACAGGAGAGACCTGCAGACATGTGTCTCACATTCTCTTTTTTGAAAATTAAACTTTTAAAAGCAATATACAAGTGCAGTCAAATATTCACAAAACATTTAACCCTGTAAATCTCCCCTCCCTCCAGACAAAAACCTATAATAACACATCTATACCATTATCCTAGGATCAGATTCAGACAGGCAAAGTTCAAGCGGTAGATACAACAATGAGACAATATGATCAAAATAAAAATTCAATGCTGCCTAATAAACTCTCTACACAAGAGAATACACACTAACAGAGTTCAAAAGAGCTCAGCTTATAAAATGCACAGGGTGAACTAACTTTCTAGAAAAGGAAGGTGAAGGGGAAAGGGGGAAAAACAAACAAAAACCATAAACACAATAAAGCCAAAATGCAATAGTAAAGGAGTGTCTTAGCTTTTAGAAAAATATCAGATTATGATAAAATTTGGGGTTTTTTTGATAAAATGTCAAGGTCAGAGAGGTACATAACAATAGGAAACCATAGCTTCATGAAGGCTTCCTGGGAATGTTATGTGCAGAAAAAGACAGGACAAAGTGAGTGAGTCACACTCACACCGAGGAGGGGTGAGAGGGTAGCTCTCAGGTTAAGACAAAAAGAGGCATCCTATTCAAGGAGATAACACCTAGAGAAGAGAAAAAGCGTAAACGAGAAAAGGAGAGATTGGATTTCTACTCCACCATTCACTTGGGAGTCTCAGAGCAGCTTACACTCTCCTTTCCCTTCCCATCCCAACAACAGACACCCTGTTAGGTAGGTGAAGCTGAAAGAGCTCTGACAGAAACAGCTCTGACAGAGTTATGACTGACCCAAGGTCACTCCAGCAATTGCATGTGTGGGAGTGGGGAATAAAACCTGGTTCTCCCAGATAAAAGTCTACATACTTAACCACTACCCCAAATCTATACAAACTTAGAGTGATGTACCACCTCCAATGTCTAGGCATGCTGAGTCACTCACTCCAACACAAACTTGACAAAATGATACTGCAGGATAATGAAGAGTAGAACAAGCAAATGTCAACTGAATAGTGCTGAGCTCTGATTATTGTAGTCCGTGTCAGTTTAGGTATACCTTTAAAAGTGGGTGTCATGATCTGAGGCCTAGTGTGGCCTAGAGGGCAGAGAGAAGCCTGCCTAGGAGTTGCTAGAGGGCCTACATCTCTCCCAGGATCCCTTCTGTCCCTTTGATTGGGTGAAGAAGTGTCAGAAAGAAAACTAGCCCAAGAGGAGTGGGACCTGGATGGAAGGCATAACACAGGGGTGTCGAACTCATTTGTTATAACATTTGTTATGACATAAATGAGACCTTGTTGGGCTAGGCTTCCCAAATCCCCCGCCTTGCCTGGGGACCCCCGATTTGGAGCCTTCTCCCCCCGCTAGCCAAAAATCTGGAAAGCGGGGGGGGGGGATGGCGGCCCTTCCCACCCAGCCCCGATCTCAGCAGCTTCTCCTTGCCCTGCCCTTCCCACCCACCCCTGATCGCAGCAGCCTTTCTTCAGTTTTCCCAGGCTGCTTCCCGCCCCAATCAGCTGGCTGGCGGGGGGGGGAGAGAGGGAGCCCCGCCGGCAAAGGACCATGTGCCTTTGCACCTCCAGAGGCTTGACTTCAATTTAGGATGGTGTGTCTGTGAAGAAGCTGGCAGCAAATGGTGAGTAGAGAGGCTGATCCGCTGCTTCAGACTGGCCAGAAAGGGGGGGGGGGAGTGGGAAACGTCTTCATTATTCCCTATGTGATCGATTCTCATAGGGTATAATGGGGAATTGTTCTGGAGGTTTCGGGGGCTCTGGGGGAGCTGTTTTTTGAGGTAGAGGCACCAAATTCTCAATATAGTATCTAGTGCCTCTCCCCAAAGTACCCTCCAAGTTTCAAAACGATTGGACCAGGGGGTTCAATTCTATGAGCCCCAAAAGAAGGTGCCCCTATCCTTCATTATTTCCTATGGAAGGAAGACATTTAAAAAGGTGTGCTGTCCCTTTAAATGTGATAGCCAAAACTCTCTTGGAGTTCAATTATGCTTGTCACACCCTTGTTCCTGGCTCCGCCCCCAGTGTCTCCTGGCTCCACTCTCAAAGTCCCCAGATATTTCTTGAATTGGACTTGGCAACCCTATGTTGGGCCCGGCCATGTCAATCCAGACCATGTGTGTACCTATTTAAGATTAGGTAGTTATTATTATTATATTATTATTATTATTACCTTTAATTTATACTCCACCCTCTCTGCAAGCAGACTCAGGGCAGCTAACAATCAGTTCAAAATTTCAGACAATAAATACAATTAAATGACCAAACTTCAAACAATAAACACTATTAAAACATTTTAAAACCATTTTACAGTGCTGTTAAATAACTACCTAGGCGGGACTGTCCTTTACTAACAATTAAACCTGTAGTAGTTCCATAGTAGCAGAGATATAAATTTTATAAAGGACACAGACAAACACAAAGATTAAAAAAAAAAAACTTTAAAACATGCTTGAAACATTAGCACTTGGTCTTAAAGGTGCTCTCTTTGTATCTCTCCCATAGGATCCAGGGAACTGGACAAAGGAACCTCTGGCTCTTTCCTTCCTTCCCCAGGGGACCAGGAGGGGGAGGAGCCACAGCCAATTGAAGGGAGAGGCTTAGCTCAGTAGCTCTGCTGTGCAATGGAGAGACCCTGGCAATAGAGGGAAGGCGGTCCCTTTAAAAGGGTGTGCGGTCCCTTTAAATGTGATGACCAGAACTCCTTCTGGAGTTCAATTATGCTTGTCATAAACTTGCTCCTGGCTCCACCCCCAATTTCTTCTGGCTCCACCCCCAAAGTCCCCAGATATTTCTTGAATTGCGCAACCCTAGTTCCTATTAGCCAGTGTGTTGTTCCTCCAGAACTAAACTTATCTCCAGACGACAGAAATCAGTTTCCTAGGGAAAATGGATGCTTCAAAAGGTGGGTTCTAGGGCACTGTACCCCTCAGAGGTTCTTGTTCACTCCAGGACTTGAAGGACGTGGCTGCCAAACACCGGAAGTTAAAATAATCCTGCTGGGTATTTGCTTATCTCCCCCAGTACCGATTCTGCAATGACTGAACCGTTCTACTTTGCCTCCACCCCCAAATCTCTAGGAGTTTCCCAGGCTGGATCTGCCAACCCTGCCCCCTCATTCTCTGCTGGTGGCCAGGGGGGACCTAGCACTCCTAGCCATAGAACTGGGCCAGCCACTGGGTCACCTTTGGGTGCTGGGTCTTTTACCAGATCATCAGCTGAACTGCAACCTCTATGGACTTGCGGAGATGGAGCAGGAGGACAAAAGAAGAGGTGGAGCTCAGGACCTGCCTTTCCCTCAAAGACAACCAGATGCCATCGAGGACTTGGGACCTTCCAGATGCTGCCTTATCTTTTTCTCTAGGGGACTCTTATCAGGAAGGGAACTGTAGCTGGGGTGACCTGAGGTCAGGGGTGGCCAGACTGGCTCGGGAGCCACATGTGGCTCTTTCACACATACTGTGTGGCTCTCTCACACATACTGTGTGGCTCTCGAAGCCCCCACTGCCCTGTTGACTGGCTTGGAGAAGGCATTTCTCTCCTTAAATCACTTTTTTGAGTCAAGCCAGCTGGCAGCTTGGAGAATGCATTTAAAGTTAAAGTTGCTTTCTTCCCACCTCCATTTCACCTCCCCCATCTATTTGCCTGCCTTCCTTCCAGCTCTCAAACATCTGACGTTCATGTCTTGTGGCTCTCAAACATCTGACGTTTATTATATGTGGCTCTCACGTTAAGCAAGCTTGGCCACCTCTGCCCTAGGTGAATCCTGACCCATAGCCCTCAAAAGGAAGTGAATTAGGTCAAACAAACGTCTGCTCAAAGTGTGCTGAGATAAAAAGAACATTATCTTTCCTATCCACCAGATGGCTGCCATGGAAAACAACAGCTCTTGAGAAATGAATGGGGGTAGCCAGAAAATTTTAATTGGGGGAGGGGGGAATGATCACTGTGGTGATCAGCTCATCTATTTACTTTATTATTTTTTATACTTTGTTCATTTACCAATTTTCTACTTGAAACTCAAAGTGGATTACATGGAATGGAACATTGTAATTAAACAGTATGAGAGATCTAATAATGCAATAGGACTAGACATACAAAAATTACAAAAAATGCAAAAAAGTAATAAACATATTATGTCAAGCAATGCAGAAAATGGAATTACAGACAATGAAAGCAATGCTGTAAGAGCATGATAGAACACACAATAAACCAATCATATATAGCGTACACTGTGACATAGATTACAGTCCTGTTCTGTATAAGCTTTATAAAAATGCCTTCCCAAGCAGCTGTTTTACATAATTTACAGAATTCAAGATATATGAGAGCCTTCTTCCGGTTATTGAAACCTGAAACTGCCAATTTGGCCTTCTTTTCTGTGTCAATCATTAACTTAAGGCTTCTAGCAGTGCTTCCCAACAGCACTGCAGGCTTTTAAAATCAGGACTCTTCAGCCCTGCTAACTGCTAATTGCCTAGAAGATTCACTCTTGAAGATTTATGATAGGATTCACACTTTTCCCTTCAACTCCTTTTTTACAAAGAAAGCTTACCCTTGAAAGGTGTGTAACAGATTTCACACCAACCTGTGATGGGGATTGGAGGGGAATGTCAATTGGTTAGTGGGGCACCGCCCCCTTTGCTATGGGTGAGTTCCGATATGAGTTTGCTATGGGTGAGTTGCTGTGATTATGGGTGAGTTCCCAAGCATTTGCAAGGTAGTGCTTGTAGGAAAGCAACAAGAATCTCCAAGACCTTTGCCTTTGTGTTTTGTCCTGGGGAGCTGTGAGGCACTGGAATACAGCAAAGGGCAGAATCTGAACTGATGCAAGGGTTCCGTTTCTGCAAACTTGCGTGGAGGAGCTGTTGTCTACAGTTAGTTGGGCTGAGGCTGGTCTAGGACTTTGCTAGTTGGACAAAAGCAGACAAGAAGCCATGGATAAACTGAAAGCACGCAGCGTCCTGGTGACAGGATCCAACCGAGGTATTGGCTTAGAGCTTGTCAGGCAGCTGTCGGAGAAAAGGAATCATCCAGAATGGATCTTTGCCATGTGCCGTGACCCAGAGGGACCCTGTGCCCAGGTGAGTCGTGAAGGAGGATCAGGTGTACCTGAGAATGGGAGCTGAAGTAAGGGGATTCCTCTTGATGCCAAAGATATTGTGTCCAGGAGGGTGGAGGTTTGAAGATCTCTGTGAAGGGTCTTGAAGTTTCCTAGTTGCAGGGCAAGTTTGGTTCCATGGGAGATGTTCACAGGGACCCATAAACATAAAAATAGTTGCTCCGTTTCTTTGCAGAATCTGGAAGTGGACTGAAGATTCCCCATCCCCACCCCAAATTCATCCCATAACCTCTTTGAAAGAGGCCTGTTACATGTATGAGAACTTAGGGGAGTAACCCAAATGAAATATTCTGGAATGCGTTGATATTAAAACAGGGGGGCAGTTACTAAGCAGTGCATCCCAAGGAATTCAGGGATGTTTACTCTTAATTGGTTACTCCTTAAAAAGCAGGGGAGACCAAGATCAAAAGGTAGGAAATAGGCATGAACTGTCTGCGAGAGCATGACCTAAAGTACAAAGTGCCCGTTTTTATGTGTGTCTCCAAGTGGGTAGGTTTGGTGGTGGGTACTTGGCTTTTCCTAATTTCCTCCTCAGACTTCCCCCCCCCCCCCATGTTAAATACACACTGAATAGCACCCACCATTCCCCTGGGACTTCCTATTCAAGTAGGGCTGTTCTGAAGACAAGCTATGTCCTGTAGCCTTCTTGCTGCCTCAGATGCAGCAGCCTTTGGTGATAAAACTAAGTTGAATTTAACCTCTTCCTGCCTTCCATTCCTAGTTCATAACAAAGAATCCAGCACTCACTAGGGCTGGGGTGTCAAACATGCAGCCTAGGGGCTGAATCAGGCCTCTGGAGGGCTCCTATCAGGCCCCTTAGCAACTGGCTGTCACCTGCTTCCTGCTCCCTCTCTCTTGCTTCCTTCTGCATAACAACTTGCTTTGCAAGGCTTACTCAATCACACAGGAGCTACAGAGCAAAACCTCTGAGAGCCAGTGATTAAGTGTGTGGACTCTTATCTGGGAGAACCGGGTTTGATTCCCCACTCTTCCACCTGCACCTGCTGGAATGGCCTTGGGTTAGCCATAACTCTGGCAGAGGTTGTCCTTGAAAGAGCAGCTGATGTGAGAGCCCTCTCAGCTCACCCACCTCACAGGGTGTCTTTTGTGGGGGAGAAGGTATGAGAGATTGTAAGCCACTCTGAGCCTCTGATTCAGAGAGAAGGACGGGGTATAAATCTGCAATTCTTCTCTATTTTCTCCATTGGCTGAGGCTCCTCCCTTGGGAAGGAAGTAGGGGAAGGAATAGCCTGCTTTGCCAGGCTCTCTTAATTGCACAGCTCAGCTACTGAGCCAAGACACTCTTCCCTCCACTAGCTGAGGCTGCTCCCACTCCTGGGGAAGGAAGGAAAAAGCCAGAGCTTCCTTTGCCTATTTCCCTGGATCCCATGGGAGAAATACAAAGTAAGCACCTTTAAGACTGAGCACTAATGTTTTAAGGATGTTTTAAGGTTTTTAGAAAAATCTTTGTGTTTTTCTTTGTTCTTTATAAAGTTTATATCTCTGCTACATAATCATAAATAGGTACACACATGGCTTGTCCCAACCCGACATGGCCTGGCCCGACAAGGTCTCATTTATGTCTGATTTGGCCCTCATAACAAATGAGTTCAGCACAACACCCCTGCACTAGAGCATCACTAGTTTCTGCCTTTGATCTCTTTCAGGACTTGAAGGATGTGGCTGCCAAACACCCAGAAGTTAAAATCATCCTGCTGGGTATGTGCTTCTCTCCCCCAGCACAGATTCTGCAATGACTGGAGCAGAAGACTCTGGACCATTCTACTTTGGCTGCTTTCACATTTTAGTGTACTTCAGCCATTCAGCAGTCTGCTGCAAGCAGAATTTGTGGTTCTCTAGATCACTCAGTATAGTCATTTGTAGGTATCCTGTTTGCACATAGTATCCTGTTTTCACATGGGATTCTTATCTCACTACAGATCCTGTCTGCCCCTAAGCATTTTTCCACTGCTCCATTCAAGCTGATTACATTTTGCATTGTACCTCTTCATTGTTTACAATAGCTCTCAAACCTTCTGACCGGGATATATAAGGACCCAGGGATCTCCATTCCTATTTGTATCTGATGAAGGGAGCTTTGACTACACCAGTTTGGTGTAGTGATTAAGTGTTCTTATCTGGAAGAACTGGGTTTGATTCCCCACTCCTCCACTTGCAGCTGCTGGAATGGCCTTGGTCAGCCATAGCTCTTGTAGGAGTTGTATGAATAATAATAGTTGTATTATTAATACAATTATTGTTGTATTACAACTAATATTAGTTGTATTATTGTATTATTAATAGTTGCATTATTCACTGCATGAATAATATTTTTACACATTTTTAATAACTATTCTGCTATGGAAAATTTGCAGCATAAAATGACTTTGTCACAGTAGTCATATTTACTAATTTATAAGAAAATCAAGAGAAAAGAAATCCAATAGTTATTACCAATAACTGGCAAGGAGCTCCAAGATTCACAGAAATCCTAAGGAAGTAATATGTGAGATCCAGGTTTGCTTATAAGGAGATTTTTAATAAAGCATCAAACTTACAGAGAATGCAGGCTAAGCTTCTATCAACCTGGCCTTGAGTGCCCCCCCCCCCAGCAAAAGTTACCAGAATCCAAGCCCCCATGCTACAGTTGCCAGCCTCCGGAGGGTGGGGAGACCTGGCAGCAAAGATTTAGAGCATGCGTTGATCCATGTCAGTAACATAATTACTGTGGCTCTGAAAAACACTGAGAAAAGAGGCTGATGAAGTGTGAGACGGGCGAAACCATGAGTGCTCCTTTCTATACGGTCCCTCCTTTTTCTCTCTATTGCAACATCACAGCGGAACGTTTAAGGACTCCACCCTAAAACACTTACTTATGGACTTGGTTAAGGCTGGTTCCTATGTAGAAACGTTTAAGTGTATAAATTGGGGGAGTACAAATACCTTATTGTTCCTTTGTTCTTCATTTTGTCTTATATTTGCACTAAATCAATAGCATGTACACACAATGAGAGTGTGAATATTTATTGTTGACCGGTGATTTGATTATTTTCCCCTGGAGAAAATGGCTGCTTTGAAGGGTGGGCTCTATGGCATTGTGCCCTGCTGGGGCTCCTCCCCTCCCCAAATCTCATCCTCTCCCAGCTTCACCCCCAAAGTCTTATTAAAAGTCATTACTAAACTAGGCATATTACATCTTTGGCTACCAGTCAAATAGTCATTAATTATGCTATCCTAAACATTTGGATGAGCCAGGTCATTTCTCACCTCAGGTTTCAAATATAAGCTCTGCTAACAATTATGAGAGAGAAAAGTTCCCTTGGGAGTGACTGAACACCATTCTCTCACAAGACTCAGGAAAGCTAAGCACCAGCATGTAACAAAGATGGAGTCATGCAGGCTGTACACCATCTTGCAACAACTCAGAATTATAAATACAAACAGACATGACAAAGGGAATACCTTTGAAAATGGTAAGAGCAGTCTAACTTGAAAGATGAATTGAAGAAGGTCTTTTGCTCTAGGCCAGGGGTGACTAAACTGTGCCTCTTTCACAATATTATGTGGCTCTCAAAGCCCCACCGCCCCATTGGCTGGCTTGAAGAAGACATTTCTCTCTTTAAATCACTTCTCTAAGCCAAGCCAGTAGCTTGGAGAACACATTTAAAGTTAAAGTTGCTTTCTTTCCACCTCTCCCATCTATTTCCCTCCCTCTTTCCCTTCCTTCCTGCTCTCAGGGATCTGACATGTTGGCTCTCAAACATCTGATGTTTATTCTACACGGCTGTTACTTTAAGCAAGTCTGGCCACCTCTGCTGTAGGCTCTAGCCTGGTCAATTGTAAATAAGCGAATAACATGTACAGCTGCCAGGTCCAATTCAAGAAATATCTGGGGATTTTGAGGGTGGAGCCAGGAGACATGGGGGGTGGAGCCAGGAGCAAGGATGTTGAACTTCAAAGAGAGTTCTGGCCATCATATTTAAAGGGACAGCACACCTTTTAAACGCCTTCCCTCGGTTGGAAGTAATGAAGGATAGGGACACCTTCTTTTGGGGCTCATAGAATTCGACTCCTGGCCCAATCTTTTTGAAGCTTGTAGGGTGTTTTGTGGAAAGGCATCGGATGCTGTGCTGCAAATTCGGTGCCTCTATCTCAAAACACAGCCCCCCCCAGAGCCCTAGATACCCATGGATCAATTCTCCATTATACCCTATGGGAATTGGTCTCTATAGGGAATTATGGAGTGCCCAGCAAATATTCCCCCCTCTGCTTTCTGAAGCGGGAGGACAGCCTCTAAACCAGGGGAACCCCTGCCCCTAACTGAGGATAGGTAACCCTAATAACATGGTTGAAGGGTCGCACCTCCATCGCACCCTGTTGCCTCTTAGCATTTCCCCGAGGGCACTACCACCCAGTTTGGGAATAACATTTTTAAAGCCAACAAATGTTGGAAGCATTCCAGCAGCAAGAGTGTTTGCTAGTGTGCATTTACTTCATAGGAAGCCACAGCCACAGTTGCATTTCTGAGCAGGTGTGATGTTTATCTGTATATGTAAAACATTTTAAGAGCAAATAAGCAATGGCAAAGTGTGAAGTGATCCTTAGCTGTCTGTCCTTCAAGATGTAGAGAGGCTAAAGGGAAGAGAATCGCAGGGCTAACTTCTGGCACGGTTGGCTCATCTTTTAATTACCTTAAAATGTTTCCATTTTCTGCTGCAGAAGTTACCGATTCTTCCAGCATCCAAGCTGCTGTGGCCAAAGTCACAGAGCACCTGCAAGGAGCCGGGCTGAATCTGCTCATCAACAATGCTGGGATTATAAGGCTCAGCACTCTGGAATCGGAGACAGGCAAGAACATGTCCGAAGTGTACAAAACCAACGTGATAGGGCCCATGATGGTAAGCCAGGTAAGGCCATCTGAGGTAAGGCCTTCTTCAAAGAAAATGTCATCTTTCCCAGCTTGGACCATTTGGAGGCTTGGTGCCAGTGCTGCCAATGCCGAATTAAACCCTGCGGAAGCCGTTAGGCAGTCAAAATCTCAGGAGCCCCCTCGCATATTATTTGGAGTGTCCCCACTATCACCTGTGGCCCCCACTGCAGCCTGCAGGCACCTTTTCAAAAGCCCCTTTGACAAAGCCATGGGGAAGAGGCAGACTTGGCGACAACACCAGCAGCACCTGCACAAGGCAAGCTGGGCAAAGAGTGGCTAAGTTGCTGGCTGCGTGTGCAGGCTGGGAGGGATGCAAGCAGGGGGGAAACAGGGAAAGCCGGCCCGGGGCCCCTAAAGGCGTGGGGGTCCATAGGCCAGTGCCTACTTGGCCTAATAGTTAATCCAGCCCTGAGCACTGCCTGGTGATGGGAGTTACAGGTTGCATTGCTGTCAAAAAGGAGGGACTGCAGCTCAGTGGCAGAGGATCTGCTTTGCATGCAGAGGGTCTCAGGTTCAATCCCTGGCAACAACCGTTGAAAGGTTCAGGTTGTAGGTAGAGGTGGTGGTGAAAAGTACCATCAAGCCACAGCCAACTTACGGTGACCCTGTAAGATTTTCATGGCAAAATGCAAACAGAGGTGGTTTGCCATTGACTGCATAGCAACCCTGGACTTCCTTGGTGGTCTCCAATCCAGGGCCTTTTTGGTAGAGAAGGCCCAGCAGGAACTCATTTGGATGTTCTGCCACACTCCTTGATGTCGCCACTGTTTCACAGAGATTTTCTGTAGAAAAAGCCCAGCAGCAACTAATTTGCATATTAGGCCATGCCCCCTGATGCCAAGCCAGCCGGAACTGCGTTCCTGCTATTAAAAAACAAACAAACCCCTGCTCCCATCCAAGTACTAACCAGGACCGACCCTACTTAGCTTCCAAGATCTAATGGGATAGGGCTAGCCTGGACCATAGGTATCAGGAAAGGTCTCTACCTGAGACCCTGGAGAGCTGCAGCGCATCTTGGGCAGCTGCTCCGGGTCCTGGCTGGGAAGGCCCTAACCATCCACAGTCCTGTCCCTCTGACAGAATAAAGAACAAGAAGGCTCCTGCCACAACCTGTCCCCATCCCCTCTGGCACTCAGGCAGCAGACAGCTCAGCAATCCCCATGTACATTCCCCCCCCACACACACACACATCTTTCACCGGATATGGGCCACCACTTGCTTGAGCCAGGAGTGGCCCCAGTGCAGGGGGGTACAATTGAGCAAATGGAAATTAATATTTTTAAAAAATTATGTGATTATCCATGACAATGAGTAAGTGTCCAGTCTACCCTATGGACCGTGTCTCTGTGCTTGATTGATGTCTTGAGTTGCCAGTTCTGTGTTGGAAAATACCTGGAAATTCAGGGGTGGAGCCTTGAGAGGGAGGGATTTGAGAAGGGTGTAAGCCAAAATGCCCTCAAAACGAGGTTGGGGAATTGACAGGTGGGCACCTGGCTTAAAAAGGATCTTTTAATCTATATATACAGGATACACGTCCAGAAATTATTGCTTAAAATTACCAGGGACACTAATTAAGTAAAAACAATTAAAATTTATTCCAGAAAAATATAGACACACATACAAGATAATAAACTCATAAAGCATACATACAGTCCTAAGGAAAATAGAGAGAGATTCAGAGACAACACAAGGATGGACAAACAGGGTGATAATTACCGATCGTAGTCTTCAAGGAAGGCTCCAATGGCGACGAACGAGGACTAGGGGGAGGGGACCCTCAACTGGCCAAGAATCAGGGATGTATCTAGACAGCGGAACTGGGGTACTGCTAGATGCTCACCTGTGAGATGCACACCTGGGTCACAGGTTATAAAGACTACCTTAAGCCCTTAGGGGATGGGAGGTACAGGGGCGGATGACAGTGGTCAGCTGGTACATGACCTCAGAAAAAGGGAAGTCCCTGCAATGACTATAAGGGCTGGACTTACACAGTAGCCAATAGCCAGTTGGCATTCCCTGATTGGATGCTCATAGCTAGCCAATGAGCAGGCTTGGCCTTAGTTACCTGATTGGACTTCCAGGTAACAATGGGTCAAGGAGGAGGCTCCAGGATAACCATGAAGGGAAAGAATGGAGAAAATTGTTAAGGTGGGAGGGGGACTTAATTCTATCACACTTATCTAAAAAGACAATAGATGGCCAAATTGCTACCTAGGCAACACCCGGTCTATACAATGAAACCTGGCTCTGGGTGAAGATGTTCTTCCTGCTCTTCGATCTTCCATTGGCACCAGTCTTTGTCTTGAGTTCCGTTGGACAAAGGCTTAGGTGGTCTGGCAGGATCCACTCCTTAGATAAGCTTGATGGCTTTATGCATGGGTGACATCTGTTGAGTACGTGAGCCTCTCGCTTCGCTGTTATGAAGTCTGGCACTGCAGAAAGATGACTGCTGGTGGTGTTAGCCTTCCAAGATGGATTCTCTGGTCAAGGCTGAAAACCGCTTGCCTGGACAGTTTCTGGCGGCACAGCTTCTTCCGCTCCACGGCCGAGATGGGTATCGCAAGGAGCGACTGGAAACCATCCGTTCTCCTGGTTAGCACTCCTCCAGAGGCACAGAGTGCTGCTGCAACGTTGTGGCTGTTAGTACTCATAAGTCCCTTCCAGTTTGGTAGACAAAACCCACGTTCTCCTGGCAGATGTGTGTGAGTTGAGCCTCCAGGCACCCTGGCAACCAGACAGGTGACTACAATGTTCTGGAAATAGGGGCATTTTTCTCACAAGGGGAAGGACCTCAGCAGGGCCTAATGCCATAGAGTCTGCCCTTCTGAGCAGCCATTTTCTCCAGGGGAACTGATCTCTGCTAGGTCAATTTTAGGAGCAGGAGATCTTCTGGTCTCTTGGAGGCTGGCAACCCTAAATGTTGTCTCTTTCTCCAGGCGTTCCTGCCCTTGCTGAGGAAGGCATCTCAGGAAAGTCCCCAGCAAGGGATGAGTTGTAGCAAAGCTGCCATTATCAACATGACCAGCGCATCTGGCTCCATCACAGATCTCCCTCAATGGCATTTGGGGCAGATCATTAACTATCGTTGCAGTAAGGTATGCTATGGCATTTGGGGTTGGGCTAGAAGACCCTGGAGGTCCCTTCCAATTCTACGACTCTGTGATTCTCTATAGATTCTCTATTTGTGACGCAAGGGCAACAATCACAAAGTGACTTAAGCCAGTTACTCTCTCACAGTCTGCCTCACAGGGACATTGTGAGGATACAACGAAAATAGGGGGAATAAAGTATGCTCCCCTGAGCAACTTGGTGGAAGTGAAGACTTACATAGATGTCCCTTTGATATGCTGATTTACCATGGATCTGGCTGTATCGGTCATTTCTCTCTTTCTGGCATGTTTTCTTTTGAAGCAGTTTGGTGTAATGGTTAAGAGCATGGACTCTAATCTGGGAGAACCGGGTTTGATTCCACACTCCTTCACATGTAGCTGCTGGGTGACCTTGGGCAAGCCAGTCAGCGAGCCTGCAGCAAACGTGGACTATTGCACCCTTCTTAAATCTTCGTTCGCGAAGCCAAGCCGAGAGAGAGAGAGTTCTTGAAGAGCTCTCTCAGCCACACCTACCTCACAGGGTGTCTGTTGTGGGGTGCGGAAGGAAAGGGGATTGTAAGCTGCTCTAAGACTCCAAGCGAATGGGGGGGTATAAATCCAGTCTCCTCCACCACCTCCTTCTCCTCTTTTATAGACAGCATTAAATATGCTTACCCGGTGCCAGTCCCTTAGATATGCTGAAGATGAGATCCTATGCATTGCATTGACCCCTGGATGGGTGAAGACAGACATGGGAGGCATGCAGGTAGGTGATTCCTTGTGAAAACTCATCCCCGGGCTGAGACTGTGTGGTGTAATGGTTAGTGTTGGACTAGGAACTGGGAGAGCCAGGTTTGAGTGGCCACTCCACCATGGAAGCTTGCTGGGTGGCCAGTCACACATTCTGAGCCTGGTCTTCCTGCCTCATGGGTGTCTTGTGACAATAAGATGGAGAAGGGGAGCATGTTGTAAGCCACTTTGGGTGCCCATACCCGTGTGGGAAAAAGTGGGGTTTAAATGAGATACAAATCTAAATAAGGTTGTAGTATAATCATAGAATCATAGAGTTGGAAGGGACCTCCAGGGTCATCTAGTCCTGTGGCTCCCGACCTTTTTGGCACCAGGGACCGGTTTCGTGGAAGACAATTTTTCCATGGACCGGGGTGGGGGGTGGGGAAAGACTGGGGTTTTTGCCTGCCCCCCCACCTTTCCCCTGCCATCCATGGAGGTCTTTAAATGAGGGGTAGGCAAAGGTCATTGCTACACTGCCCTTTTCACTGGGACCTGGGTGGATGAAAGAGGTGAAGCTTCGGAGCGAGGTCACGACCCTCACCTACCAGGTCCCGGGCAGGCAGAAGGGGCAGTGGAGCTGCTCTGCCTCACTCCAAGGCTGCCTCCCCTGCAAGGGGATCATATTTTATAAAATATAATATTTATATTATTTCATTTAAACCCCATTTTAAACCCAGTGACTGGCATTATAAATCGCTGAAAGTCTTCCTCTCCCAAACCCCACCATCCCCAGGCTCTGCCCTCCCCGAAATCTCCAGGAATTTCTCAAACCAAAGCTGGCAACCCTAGACTGATATTCCATGGAAATTCACAGTGTTTTTGTTTATTTAGTTAATTTATTTCTTAGCCACCCCTCCAGAAAACTGCTTGAAGTGGCTAGGAAGGTGTGATGATTCCCACATTTTGTGTGCAGCAGGTGTTCACACCTGCCTCCAGACAAGGAGGATCCACTTAGCATTCCAAACCATCAACTGACCTGACAACCTGGACAATGGTGCTGGGGTAGGGTTGTCATCTCTAGGTTGAGGAATACCTGGATATTGGGGGGGAGGGGGATAGAGCCTGGGAGGGGGGGGATTGGGAGGAAAGGGGTCGCAGCAGAGTACAGTGCCACAGAGTTCAACCTCTCGAGCAGCCATTTTCTCCAGCAGAACTGATCCCTGTGGTCTGGAGACCAGATGTAACAGCAGGAGATCTCCACTCTCCACCTGGAGGTTGGCTGACTTCACTGGGGCCCTGTGGGGCTTGCCTGCTTTTTGTGCCCTCAGCTTCCCCACCCTCTGGTTTTCTAGGGCTAGGGCTGCTGAGTGGATTGGTGAACCTCTGGAGACTTGGATGGATCAGCTTATGAGAAATGTTGGCTTTTGTTATCTGGATGTGGTAAATGAGTGCTGTTATTGACATATTTGGTCAATCATTCTCATTGACCTTTTGTTCACGATGCCAGTTCTCCTTGCATAACATACCTTTTCCCTCTCTTTTCATTGGTAAAGGCCCCAGTGACAGCAGACACAAGAGTGCGAGTGATTCTGAACACCCTCGGCCGTCTCTCTGAGAAAGACAATGGTGCTTTTTTGAACTGGGAGGGGATAGTCCTGCCTTGGTGAGGTCCAAACTGCCCGATGGTTGCCTTTCCAGAAGAATCTCTCATAGGGTTGCCAAGTCTGACTAAGGAAATATCTGGGGACTTTTGGGGTGGAGCCAGGGGACTTTGGGGGTGAAACCAAGAGCAAGATTGTGACAAGCACGATTGAACTCCGAAGGAAGTTTCGGCCATCACATTTAAAGGGACCACATTTCTTTTAAATGCCTTTCCTTCATTGGAAATAATGGAGTATGGGGGTACCTTCTATGGGGGTCATAGAATTGGACCACCGGTCCAATCTTTTTGAAACTTGGGGTGTTTTTCTGAGGAGAGGCACTAGATGCTATGCTGCAACTTTGCTGCCTCTACCTTAAAAAAAAACCCCAAGGCTCCAGATACCCACAGATTGATTCACTATTATACCCTATGGGGAACCAGTCTCCATAGGGTATAGTGGAGTGCCCATTTCCTCCCCCCTCCTGTTTCTGATATCCCTGAAGTGTGGGGGGAGGGCCTCCAAGCCAGGGAATCCCCTGCCCCCAACTGGTGATTGCCAAGTGATACAAATCTAAATCAGAGCTACTCCAATGTGATTCAATAGAACTACAAAAATATTTATCAAATTCCTCAGTACAGAAGGAGTGCTTTCTTGTTGGAATTTTTTTTCCTTGTTGGAGAATGGTCATCATTTCAACGTCATTCTTCCATACCAACAGGGTGAAAACACCTCACAACACAGGTGTGAACATCCCTTGCAAGTGCAACAGACAGCCAACTTGATGCATCTGTTTCAATGTTAATTTCTTCAGGAAAGGGATTATCCACAATAGAATATTCAAAATAGGGAACAAAGTCTCCAAATCTCTGACAATTCAAACTGGGACTAAAAGTCTACACAATGTACAAGTTAGCATTTGCTCACCAGGCTTCCAGCTAGGGTTACCAGGTCTGACTCAAGAAATATCTTGGGACTTTGGGGGTGGAGCCAGGAGCAAAGTTGTGGCCAGGGGTCATTTTGTAGAAAAATAGGTGGTGGAGCTCATCCAGGGATTGTTATGCAGCTGCACATACTATTCAATGGACAAGGAGGTGGAACTCTCAGAAAGAGGAGGCGGAACTCTCGGAAAGGTTCAGGAGCTGTGTTCCCGTGAGCTCCCACTGAATCTGAGGCCTGGTTGTGGCAAGCATAATTGAGTTTAGAAGGGAGTTCTGGCCCTCACATTTAAAAGGGACCACATGCCTTCTAAATGCCTTCCCTCCATTTGGAATAACAAAGAATGGGGCACCTTCTTTTGGAGCTCATAGAATTGGACTCCCTGGTCCAATATTTTTGAAACCTGGGGAGTGTTTTGAGGAGAGGCACTGGATGCTATGCTGAAATTTGGTGCCTCCAGCACATAATTTAGCTGAGTAATGTACTTATGTGCTATGAAGTTGCGACAAACTTACGTTGACCTCAGCAAGAGACTTTCAAGACAAGTAGGCAGCAGAGATGGTTTGCCATTGCTTTCCTCAGCAGTCTTCCTTGGTGGTCTCCCATATGAATATTGACCTTGCTTAGCTTCCAAAACCTGATGGGATCTGGTTATACCATGCTGCCTTCCTTCTGATTACTTTTACCTACTCCTATTCAATTTATCAGCTTTTCAGGGACAGTATTTTTAAAACCAGACATCCTCGGTTGCCATCAGGTTTGGAATAATTCAAGCTAAATCGATGGTTAATTATTTTGTTAAACTCATTTATTAATTTCAGTATTAATTAATAAACCATTAAGTTAAAAGAAACTGGATATTTGTGGTTTCTCTGCTATGCAACAAGTAGATCTGTAAAACGTTTGAATTTCACTCAGCCAGAGGTCTATCCAGTAAGGCACACAGCTCTCCCCTGCTTTTTCTAATCATATTTCAAAGTCTTAAATCACAAGGATTGCCCTTCCGATTTCTCCGTGTCTGGAGCAAGGGAGGGGAGGATTTTGCATGCACTGCCCCACCGTCACTTTCAAGATGCTGCCAGGCCTTGCTTTGCATGTGACCTATAAAAGTCCTTCTAAGCCACTTATCCTCTCCAACATTGCTATTTGAGCTGCTTGCCTTTGCTGTGTGTATCAGTTCACGGAAATCTTTTCATTCACAGTCCAAGGGTCACCGAAAAGTTTACAAAAATCAATAATGTTCCAACAGCCACTCCACCACTCATACCTCTATCTCATTAACCCCCACCTCGAAATATAACAAGGCAGTGCTTTTAGGAAACCCTCTCATTCCCATCTTTAAAAAAAAAAATACAGTCCAGGTCAGCTGAGCAACCCTGGCATGCAGCCCAGTGCAGAATCCGAGTGGGCAAAGGACTCAAGTGGCTTACATTATAACTGCGTTGAGGAACCAGAGGTTATAGTTAGCCGAATTGCAGCTGGCTTCTCAAATCAGGCCCAGCCAGCACAATGCTGAATGCAAGAAGCGTCCTGGTAACAGGATCCAACCGGGGCATTGGCTTGGAGCTGATCCGGCAGCTGCTGGGAAAAAGCAAGCGGCCAGAATGGGTCTTTGCTACCTGCAGGGACCCAGAGGGACCACGTGGCCAGGTGAGTGTTAGAGCAGAGTCAGCTGTACTTTGGAAGGAGATGCCACAAGTAACAGAGAGCCAGTTTGGTGTAGTGGTTAAGTATGTGGACTTTTATCTGAGAGAACCAGGTTTGATTCCCCACTCCTCCACTTGCAGCTGCTGGAATGGCCTTAGATCAGCCATAGTTCTTGCAGGAGTTGTCCTTGAAAGGGCAGCTGCTGTGAGAGCCCCCTCAGCCCCACCCACCTCACAGGGTGTCTGTTGTGGGGGAAGAAAATATAGGCGATTGTAAGCCTCTCTGATTCAGAGAGAAGGACGGGGTATAAATCTGTAGTCTTCTTCTTAGGGGATGCCCAAGAGAGCTGAGTGGCTGTTTGGGGCACTAAACCTTGACAGTGGTGATATGGAATGTTGTCTCCTGTGTTGGTGCCATTGCAGTCTGGAGCCCATGGTGGACCAAAAGGGTATGGGAAGTGGGCAGAGCTCGAGTCAGGTCTCTGAGAGATTCAAACAGATCGGGCAAGGTTTCTCAGTCTTCCTGCATGAGGGGCAGGTTGGGTAACATGAGGTATGTTCAGTGAACCCCCTAAACTCAAATTAGTTGATATGCTTTGATCAATTTTTTGTTTTGGGAATTAAGATTAGGGAGAGCATTAAAAGGCAAAATAATAATCTTATTGGGTGTTAGAAATTATAAGAATAAAACAAACAAGTGGGAACCCAAAAGGACTTTGGGGGGGACATCTAATTTCCCCCTCTCCCACTATTTTGTCTTTCCCTTCCCTGAAAGCCCCCATAGCCTCTCCCCTTTTCCTGCTTCTTTCTCTCCTTCCCACCCAAGGGACAGCCTCCCTTTAACAGCCCTTCTGCCTTCAGCTTTCCCTTTGCTACCACCAATGGCCTCTGTTTTGGGGAACTTGTGTGGGAGAGAATCCACAAGGACTTGCAGGGAACACCGTGCTTCTCCCTGTATCTACCCTCCCCACACGATTTCCTTTTTCTTTCCTTCTGACAACTGTCATATCCTGTCCCCTTTCTCTGTCTCATTCTCGCCTGCTCAGTCGTTTACCTACCTTTTATTTACCTCCCATTTTATTTACCTCAGCTATATTTATTATTTATTTAACTTGCTGTTTATACCTCGCCTTTCTGCACAGCAGGAACCAAAGCTGCTTGTATCATTCTCCCCCCCTTCCTTTTTACTCTCACAACAACCCTATGAGGTAGGTTAGGCAGAAATAGGGTTGCCAGGTCCGACTCAGCAAATATCTAGGGACTTTGGGGGTGGAGCCAACAGCAAAGTTGTGACAAGCACAATTGAACTTTGAAGGAAGTTCTGGCCATCACATTTAAAGAGGCCACACTCATCTTAAACACTTTCCCTTCATTGGAAATAATGGAAGATGGGGGCATCTTCTTTTAGGTCCAATCATTTTGAAACTTGGGGAGTTTTTTTGAAGAGCGGCACCAGGTGCTATGCTGAAAATTTGGTGTCTCTATCTTAAAAAAAAAAACCAGTTCCCCAGGGTCCCAGATAGCCAAGGACTGATTCTCCATTATACCCTATGGGGACCAGTTTCCATAGGATATAATAGAGTGCCCAGTGGATATTCAACCCCCACCTCATTTTCTGATAACCCTGAAGTTGGGGGAAGGGTCTCCAAATCAGGGGATCCTCTGCCCCTAACTGGGGACTGGCAACCCTAGTGATGTGACCCAAAATCACCTCATGAGTTTCCATGGCGGACTGGTGATTTCAACATGGGTCTCCCAGGTTCTGTTATGAAACTCTAATTGCCAAACCTTCTGCAAAGGCCAAAACCACCTTGGAAAGACTCCTGTCCTTATTGCCTAGAATGCTGTAGTTGCTGAGCAATGGCCACTGAGAACTTTGTTTCTTAAAACTACAGGCACCCCTTTATCATTTTAGGGCCCTTGAAACCCCAAGTTTATTTTTATTTTTTTAGATGTCAGAGGGGGGATTTTGTTTGTTTGTTTTTTGCAAACATGGGGTTCTTCTCAGGTTTGTTGAAATATCCATCTTGGCCATATGGGCTCCGGTCACCAGATTTAAATACTCAGATTTGCCAACTGCTATTAGAATAGGGGGGGACCCCTGTGAGATGCAGGGGGAATTCCACCTCCTAAGGACACCCTGGGATTGGGAGTAAACCCTATTGACTGATTTGGGACTTCGGAATTGATCAGCTGCCTAAATAAAGAATCTAAATCACAGGGTTTGGTGAAAGGGTTTTGTTCGAGCAGGTTTTTCCTCCGAATTTTCTTCTCAACGAAATATTATTATTCACTCTTGAACGCTCCCCTTGAACTCCCCAATCAACATAGCTTGTTTTCGGTACAAGCCAAGAAACTGTCTACAGGGTTTTGTAAAAGCAAAACAGGACAGAGCAATAGATAGTTTTCCTCTCCTGCACCCCGAGAAACCAGAAATCAGATGGGATTTAACCTCTCCCTGCCCTTCTGCTCTGGTGGTGGCAGTGGAAAGTTCCATCAAGCAGGCACAGCCAACTTATGGCAACCAAGAGACATTCAGAGTTCATTGCTTGCCTCTGCCTAGTGACCTTGGACTTCCTTGGAGGTCTCCCATCCAAATACGAAACCGGGCTGACCCTGCTTAGCTTCCAAGATCTGAAAAGGTCGGGCTAGCCTGACTCCCTATCTCATAGCAAACAAACCGGGACACTGGTTGTTACATCATAAATGTCTGGCTTTTTTTTCTTTCAGGAGCTGAAGGGTTTGGCTGCCAAGCACCATGAAATGAAGATCGTTCCCCTTGGTATGCGTTTGTGCCCCCCTACACCAATTCTCCAGTTTGGTGTAGTGGCTAAGTGTGCGGTCTCTTATCTGGGAGAACTGGGTTTGATTCCCCACTCCTCCACTTGCAGCTGCTGGAATGGCCTTGGGTCAGCCATCGCTCTTGCAGGAGTTGTCCTTGAAAGAGCAGCTTAGAATCAGCCTGGGCCCTGTCGAAACACATAGAGGCGAGCCTCATCGCCTGCCTGCCCCGCCCCCGGCATGATCAGAGGTGAGCCACAGTGAGGCTCGGGCTGCTTCAACAGGGCTCGGGGGGGGGGGGGGCTGTTTTCTTGTGGTAGATGCACCAAATTTGTAGCATCTGATGACTCTCTTCAGAACACCCTCCAAGTTTCAAAAAGATTGGACCAGGGGGTCCAATTCTATGAGCCACCCAAAAGAAGGTGCCCCTATCCTTCATTATTTCCAATGGAGGGAAGGCATTTAAAAGGTGTGCAGTCCCTTTAAATGTGATGGCCAGAATTCCCTTTGGAGTTCAGTCATGCTTGTCACAACCTTGCTCTTGGTTCCACCCCCAAAGTATCCTGACTCCACTTAATTTGCACAACTGTTTTTTGCCAGAAACTATAATAAATCTACATTCATTGATTGATCATCCCTGCAGTGACACCTTGTGGAATTGTTTCTCCTTTCTCATGCTGAAAATTAAGTTTCTTAAGATGATTTTTTTTAAATAGAGGAGAGGAGTTGTGCACCATGTTATTGCTGAAGCAAGGATAATGCAACACTTTGTGAAATGGCTAGAATGCAGTTTAGAAACACTTTAAATGACCACGCAGAAAGGCCATTGGTCTTCTTGAGACTTCCATCCTTCTGAATGCTAAAATGTATTCTGTTGATGAAGCAGGAGAGTGCGCATAAAGGATATGATGTCAGTCCCAGGACCACATTGAATTCTAGGCAAAGCAGAAGCCTAGTTGAGGCACATCAATTTGAAGTAATTGTGACTTCAGAGAGTGGTTTGAATTTCCTCAGTCCTTTCAGGCATAAGCAGGGCTTTACTGAGTAGCCTCTAGATTGGATCCTCCCCCACACACAGGATTCCACCCACCTCAGCCTGCCCTTTCCCAAAAGTCAGACTAAATGGTACCAGGTCTGCTCATTACCAGAGACAAACTTAACGATCAGGTACCCTATTCTCTCTCAGAGGCAGAGCTAAACCCATCTGCCCCACTACCAAGCGGAGCTACCCTTCACTCTGTCTGCTCTTTTTCTGAGCCAGACCTGAGCTTTCCCTTATCTCTCTCTGAGGCAGACCCAAACTGATCTCTCGCCTCCTGTGCTTCCCTCCAGCATAACATCCCCCTTCTCAGGGCTCTTTTTGTAGCAGGAGTTCCTCTGCATATTAGGCCACACACCCCTGATGTAGCCAATCATCCTGGAGCTTACAGTAGGCTCTGTATTAACAGCCCCCTAAGCTCCTGGAGGATTGGCTACATCAGAGGGTGTGGCCTAATATGCAGAGAAGCTCCTGCTAGAAAAAGAGTCCTGTCCCTTCTGACGATTGGATGCCGGAGCAGGACTCCCACTGACTCAGCTGAGTGGTGGTTTTTTCCCCTTCAGAGGCAAGACAGCCTCCTGTCCACAGGGCCGGCCTTGCCATTAGGGCGCTGGCCATCTGGGGGCACCAAACTGATCACCCCCATGTGACTCGATGACATTATCAGTGCGGGGGGGGGGGGGCTAGGGTGGCAGACAGTCTAGGGCTGGCCCTGCCTGTCCATCACATGCCTATGGAACATGCACCATCCACAGGGCTGCATTTAAAAGAGGGTGAAAAGAAACCAATGAAGACCTATGGCCTGAGGAGAAAGGCAATAAGGAGAAAGGACATAAGAAGGACCTGGGTAACAGAACTCACTCTCGCTTCCAAGGACAAGGGAGTGTGTGGGAACACCCCCATGGGCAGGAATGAGTAGGGCACACAACAGTTTATTGTAACAAAATAAAACAGAAGTCCAGTGATCCTGCTTTGTATGTTGGAATTCACTTCTTCAGATGCAATGGGGAAAAGAAAATCATTTTCCTCATTTTGATTTAGCAAATTACCAAAAGGGAGAGGGAAAAGGGAGGAGATGAGCAAAGAGAGTCCTGGTTCTCTAGGTTAAAGACCAGCAGTTTTTAGTGAGGACAGGAATGTGAACCAAGTCCCCAAAATCCTAGTCCAACACTCTGGCCGCTACACTACATCAACTACAGCACACCGACTCTCAGGAATAGATACTGGCCAAAATGCTCCATCTTTGATGACCTTTCAAACCTTCTGTTTGCTGCTGCAGAGGCCACAGATCCATCCAGCATCCAGGCTGCTGCCACTGAAGTAACTGAAACGCTGCAAGGAGCTGGGCTGAACCTCCTGATCAACAATGCAGCGATTGCAAGGCTGAGCACTCTGGAATCGGAGACGCCAGAGGACATGTCTGAGCTTTACAAAAACAACACAATAGGGCCCATGCTGGTGACCAAGGTAAGGACGTCCAAGGGCCACATCTTCACAAAAACGTCTTGTGTTTCACAGCCCTTAACACCTGCAGAATTTGGTGGCTTGATTATGGGATTGCAAGGTGCCCTTTGTTTTATAGGCAAAAGTGTTTTGCCTAATGGATAGCTGGGAAACAGAAATCCAAGTAGTGTGAAAAAGAACAAGAGTCCAGTAGCACCTTAAAGGCTCACAACATTTGTGGTAGGGTAGGAGCTTTTGGGAGTCACTGCTCAGTTCTTCAGTAGTGCACAACTTTTCATTTTTGGATGGGGACATGAATTACATCTATTGAAACTAGGGTTGCCAATCCCCAGGTGGGGGCAGAGAATCCCTCGATTTGCCCCCCCCCCCGCTTCAGGGTCATCAGAAAGTGGGGGGAGAGGAGGGAAATGTCTGCTGGGAACTCTTATTATTCCCTATGAAAACTGATTTCCATAGAGTATAATGGAGAATTGTTCTGCAGGTATCTAGGGCTCTGGGGGGCTTTTATTTGAGGTAGAGATACCAAATTTTCAGCATAGCATCTAGTGCCTCTCCTCAACGCAACCTCCAAGTTTCAAAATGATCGGACCAGGGGGTCCAATTCTATGAGTCCCCAAAAAGGTGCCCCTATCCTTCATTATTCCCAATGGAAGGAAAGCATTTAAATGTGATGGCCAGAACTCTCTTTGGAGTTCAATTATGCTTGTCACAACCTTGCTCCTGGCTCCATCCCTAAAGTGTCCTGGCTCCACCTCCAAAGTCCCCAGATATTTCTTGAATTGGACTTGGCAACCCTAGTAGAAACAAGATTGCAAGTACCTCATTCTGGATAGTTTAAAAAAAATGAAACCTGCCATTTCAGAGGAGCTAGTAGATTGAGGCAGTACATGATCATAATATCATCAGGCTGTAGTAAACTAGCAATTGCTGATTCTTTTTTAAGCCTGAGAAAAAGAATGCAGTGACAGGGGTGATAGTGCTAGGGAAATGGCTGCTGACACAGAAAGCTGCACCTAAACTTTCTATGGGGTTGTTCTGCTGCCGGTGACAACGTCTCTGCATTCATGGTGGCGATGACAGGGAGACTCTTGGCCCTGGAGATGCAGGTCACAAAGGAGTAGGGGGAATCAGATTTCTATTGCAATTAGGGTTGCCAGGTTCCCTTGCTGCTTCAGCAGGGGGATATGGGGAGTGTTCTGGGGGTGGGCAGGGACGCTCTGGTTTTTGGTCAAACTCTATGGTTAAATTGGGCTTAAATGGGTCGTTTTGTAGAAAAATAGGTGGTGGAGCTCATTAGCATAACTCATTGGCATATCCCCCAGCTAAAAAGAACCCAATGCAAGAAAGGAGAGCTCCGGGCCAGCGAGGCCTGCTTAGGCTGGCTAAAGATCCAGCCAGCCCAAGCAGGCCTCACTCGTCTGGGGCTCTTCTGGACCGCCCCCCCAGTCAAAAGGCCAGCAAGCCACCCATCATCCAGAATCACATGAAAAGTGGAGAAAGGGTGGCACAGGTTTTTCCAGGGGTTAATGAGGGCTGCTGGGGGCATGGCTGAGCTCCTGGTGGCTGGCTGGCTGCCCGCTCTCCTAATCCAGGGATGGTTATGCGGCTGCACTTACTATTCAATGGACAAGGCAGGTGGTAGGCTTCCCAACCCTCCCGCCCTGGCGGGGGACCCCAGGATTTCCAGCCTCTTCCCCTGCTCCCCCAAAAAAACGGAAGCGGGGGGAGAGGGGAAACGGCGCCAAGGAGCATGGTGAGCCGCCCCATCCCAGAGCGGGCGACGACGACGCGCCGCTGCCGCCCCTCCCCGCCCACCGCAGCTGCTCCTCCAAGATGGGCCCAGGCTGAGCCTATCTCGGAGGAGCAGCCACGGCAAGCGGAGAAGAGACAGCAGCTGCGCAGCATCGCCTGCCCCGCCTCCGAGGCAAAACCAGAGAAGGGGAGGGCGGAGGCAGGCCAGGAGCATGGTGAGCCGCGAATCCAGGCTCTTCTAGGACCCGGACTCGTGGCTCGCCACGCCCTCAGCCCGCCTCCACCCCCCCCTCCGATTCCACCGCAGCTGCTCCTCCGAGATGGGCCCAGCCTGAGCCCATCTCGGAGGAGCAGCCACGACGAGCGGAGAAGAGGCGGCAGCTGCGCAGCGGCATCGCCCGCTCCGAGACGGGGTGGCTCGCCATGCTCCCCGGCGCCGTTTCCCCCCTCCCCCCTAGCTCCACCCCAGTGTCTCCTAGCTCCACCCCCAAAGTCCCCAGATATTTCTGGAGTTGGACTTGGCAACCCTAGTAGGTGGGGAGGAAGAGGGAGAACCCTCAGATTCAGGAACTGCACCCCTGTGAGCTTCTGCTGAACCTGAGGCCTGGGTTTAAACCAGTTTGCCCAAAACCCAGCGCATCCCCCGCATAATGTCCCCAACATGATGATGTCACTTCCGGGTGATGTTGTCATGTTGACAATGTAGCTGTTTGGGGGAGGGGTTTCCCTTGCTGGCTAGCTGGTCCGCAGTAGGAAGAAGCCCCAGAAACCAGGGGAATCCCCTGCTGGCACCTGGGGGCCGACAATCCTAGGTGATAGAAAGGTACTAAAGCAAGAGTCCCCAACCTTTTGAGTCTGCAGACGCCTCTGTAATTTTGAAAGAGTGTGGTGGGCACAGCCACAAAACATCAGGGAGTGAGGTTTATGCCCAGGGCTTTTTTTGTAGCAGGAATTCCTTTGCCTATTAGGCCACACACCCCTGATGTAGTCAATCCTCCAAGAGCTTACAGTGTAGCAGGTAAATAATGAAGCCCCACACCTTGCTTGGTTTGAAGCAAGGTATTTTACTTTGACATCAAAGTAGAACTTGTCAGCATAAGCTCAAGATGACTAAGTTAAAATCATCAGCCTTCTGACCATTTTTATTCATCTCCAAAACAAGCAGACAAGCCCCCTCTTATCTAATTCAAATGCTCCACCTCCTGCTTTCCTTCCAGTAATTTCTTGTAGTTTTCCCCTGCTCTGTCCCTCTGTTATCAGCAAGAAGCTCCTTCTCTGCGGCGCCCCTGTTATCTTGGATTCACACCCTTAGCCTGTCTGGTTTTAACAGTTTAGCAGAAGCTCCTCTGAGGGGCCTCTTAACAGTCACTCTAAATGTTGCATCAGACATTATCTTTTGAAGGCACAACTGTATTTTCCATTATTATTATTACTGAGGTATTCATTAATTATTCAGGGGTCCCTCTTCAACAGTAGACCCTATACTAAGAGCCCTGTAAGCTTCAGGAGGATTGGCTACATCAGGGGTGTGTGGCCTAATATTCAAAGGAGTTCCTGCTACAAAAAAAGCCCTGGGCATAACTCATATAGCTTTCAAGTGTCAAAGTTCCCTTTGGGAGCTTGTTGATCTCTAAGGTGCTACTGGACTTCATGCTAGCTGTTCTACTGCAGACCAGCATGGCTACCCTCTGAAACAATTGAATGCAATGGCAACTCTTCAACATTTCTGCCAGAAGCTCTGGTTAACAGGGTGCCTTTTAATCCGCACAGCCAAACTGATCTCCAGTGGCCAATTAGAAGCCTTGCTGGGCAAGAACCCCCTTAGACCGATCAACTTTTCAAAAACGCTTAGCAAGCACCAGGATATATGTGGGCACAGTTTGGTGTAGTGATTAAGTGTGCGGACTCTAATCTGGGAGAACCGGGTCTGATTTCCCACTTCTCCACTTGCAGCTGCTGGAATGGCCTTGGGTCAGCCATAGCTCTCACAGAGCTGTCCTTGAAAGGGCAGCTTCTGGGAGAGCTGTCTCAGTCCCACCTACCTCACTGGATGTCTGTTGTGGGCGGTGGGGGAAGTAAAGGAGATTGTAGGCTACTCCGAGACTCTGAGATTTAGAGTATAGGGCAGGGTATAAATCCAATATATTCTTATAGTGCCCACAGGCAACTATAAGATTTTGGCAACCCATGATTTAAAGCATGAAAACTGATGTCAATTAGTTACAAGGATATTAAGTAACATTAACAGCTTGCTCTAGATGGAAAGACATGAGAAAAGTGGGTAAATGTTGGTCCAGTTTGGTGTAGTGGTTAAGTGTGCGGACTCTTATCTGGGAGAACCGGGTTTGATTCCCCACTCCTCCACTTGCACCTGCTAGCATGGCCTTGGGTCAGCCATAGCTCTGGCAGAGGTTGTCCTTGAAAGGGCAGCTGCTGTGAGAGCCCTCTCCAGCCCCACCCACCTCACAGGGTGTCTGTTGTGGAGGAGGAAGGTAAAGGAGATTGTGAGCCGCTCTGAGACTCTTCGGAGTGGAGGGCGGGATATAAATCCAATATCTTCTTCTTCTTCTTCTTCTCTGTATTGCAATAGATAGAGATGGAAAAGGAAATAAGTAGTCTAGGAATGCCAGCCTCCAGGTGGCACCTGGGGATCCCCTGGAACGACAGGTCATCTCCAGATTACAGAGATCAGTTCCTCTGGAGAAAATGAATGCTTTGAGAAAGTGAACTCAATGGCACTGTATCTCACGGAGGTCCCTATCCTCCCCAGGTTTCATCCCCAAATCTCCAGGAGTTTCCCAACCTGGATTTGGTCACCCTACCCACCCAGGGGAGACCTCGCAACCCTAACTGGTATTCTGTTTATAGTATGTATCTATCATATATGTATTATACTGGTCTGCAAACCTGTAAGCGTTTCTATGTATTTTGCAATTTAAAAAGAAGAGATGACTAAAACAGGAAGGGAAACAAACAAAACAAACTAAAATATGCTCATATTCTGCATGCATCCCTACTTGGGAAGAGCTGTCTGGGCCTCCCTGTAGACTGCTGCATTGCTGTCCTTGATCCTTCCCTCTCCTTCTCCAGGCATTCCTGCCTTTGCTGAGGAAGGCGTCCCAGAAAAGCCCCCAGAAAGGGATGAGCTGCAGCAAAGCTGCCATTGTCAACGTCTCCAGTGAAGGAGGTTCCATCACTAATGTCCTCATGTGGGATCTTGGGCATTTCATCAGTTACCGCTGTAGTAAGGTAGGGACATGACAGCAGCAGTGGCTCATTATATAGGGCAAGAAGAGTGTAGAAGCCATGAAAAGCTATGTTCAGACCTGTTTACACGACAAATAAATAAAATCTATGCCCAGGGAGAACACGAAAGAACGTTGCTTAGATTCTTAAGAAATAGGGTTGCTAGCAACTGGGGCTGAGAGGATCAGGGGGCAAAGACTTATGTGTTTGACATCATGCTGACCGCTTTGAGTGACCTGAAGTGATGTCATTGTGCTATGGCAGCACTGCAACATTCCCCCAGAACTCTGTGGTTTGACCTGGTGTCCCTATCAAGTAGACTTGCCAATCCTCAGGTCCCAATGGGGGTTCTCCTGCTTTCCCAGGCTCCTTCCCGCTCTCAGTCAGCTGGCCGGTGGGGGGAAGCCCCGCCCCCACAGCCACCATGTGCCTTTCCACCTCTGGAGGCTTCAGACTCCACTTGGAAAGGCTTCCTCTTGGGATGATGTGTCTGTGTCTTTAAGGCTGAATGGGGGCGGGGAGGGAGCAGGCAGAAGAACATGGCTGCTCCCAGTGGCTGTGAAAGCAGCCCTGACCCTCTTTTGGTGGCACAATCTTTTCAGAGGTCGTTTGCATAGGAAAGGTAAACTTGAACCTTTGGTTGCTCTGTGTTACTTTGAAAAAGTTGGAAGTTCAGCAACTCGTGAGTAGAGATGCCAATCTCCAGGTGGGCAAAAAAATCAAAGGTACGGTACATAACCCACCATGAAAACCAGCTTCTTTTATTAAATTATACAAGGTCAACAAAAATAAACAAAAATTCCACCATCATAAATTACAAAACAACCATAGCTTTTAGTCCTTAATAGAAAAGGAAGCAATAGCACCAAGAGTCTTTCTTTTCATCCTATGGTAAAACTTCCCATCTTATTCCATGCAATCCTGGTGTAGTACTCCAGATGTTTAATGTCTGTCCAAAGATGCAGCCAATAATCCAAGTTTCCAAGGACAAGGTCGTACTGAACCCTTGTTTCGCGTGAGCTTCTTCAAGCTGCAACAATCCTCTTAGCAATTTCTCTTAAGCGTTAGGCCAAACAGCCAGCATATTTGAAGGTGTTCCTTCAAATGTTCCTTCAGTACGACCTTGTCCTTGGAAACTTGGCTTATTGGCTGCATCTTTGGACAGACATTAAACATCTGGAGTACTACACCAGGATTGCATGGAATAAGATGGGAAGTTTTACCATAGGATGAAAAGAAAGACTCTTGGTGCTATTGCTTCCTTTTCTATTAAGGTCTAAAAGTTATGGTTGTTTTGTAATTTATGATGGTGGAATTTGTGTTTATTTTTGTTGACCTTGTATAATTGAATAATAGAAGCTGGTTTTCACGGTGGGTTATGCATCTTTGATTTTTTTTTGTCCTTTTGCCGTGTTACTCTATGTGTGTTGTAGAATCTCCAGGTGGGAGCAGGCCCTCCCCCGCTTCAGAGTCGTCAGAAATGGGGGGGCGGGGGGAGGAGGGAAATGTCTGCTGGGCACTTCATTATTCCCGATGGAGATTGATTCCCATAGGGTATAATGGAGAATTGATTTGGGGTGCTGCAGCGGCTGTTTCTTGAGGGAGAGGCACCACATTTTCAGCATAGCATCTGATGACTTTCCTCAAAATGCTCTCCAAGTTTCAAAACGAGTGGACCAGGGGGTCGAATTCTGTGAGCCCCAAAAGAAGGTGCCCCTATCTTTCATTATTTCTAATGTAGGGAAGGCATTTAAAAGGTGTGTGGTTCCTTTAAATGTGATGGCCAGAACTCCCTTTGGAATTCAGTTGTGCTTGTTACAACTTTGCTTATGGCTCCACCCCCAAAGTCTCCTGGCTCCACCCCCAAAGTCCCCAGATATTTCTTGAATTGGACTTGGCAACCCTAAAGAAACCTTGAAATATCTTAACATGAGATCCAGTTTGATGTAGTGGTTAAGTGCATGGACTCTTACCTGGGAGAACCGAGTTTGATTCTCCACTCCTCCACTTGCAGCTGCTGGAATGGCCTTGGGTCAGCCATAGCTCTTGCACAGCTGCCCTTGAAAGGGCAGCTTCTGAGAGAGCTCTTTCAGCCCCACCTACCTCGCAGAGTGTTTGTTGTGGGGGAGGAAGGTAAAGGAGACTGTAAGCCGCTCTGAGATTCAGATTGAAGAGTGGGGTATAAATCCAATATCTTCTTCGTCTTCTGTCTAAAACCTCAAATCAAACTGTATTTCCTGGATCAATGATACTCACTCAGTGACTCAGGAGGCACATTTGGCTCTCTGACATGCCACATGTGGTTCTTTTGACTGCTGTTCCTCAATGTGACCACATTTCAGGGAAGTGTGGAAAGCCCTTGCCAAATGGAGGAGGTGATTGGCAGGTGGTTTCCACCTTGAAACAGCCAGTGCTGTAGGAATGGATAACCACCAGCGAGCCTAGCTGGAATGTGAGCCTCCTGCCACAGATGGAAATAAATGTGGCTCTTTTGGTTGATGATCAAGGTGAATGTTGCTGTCTATGAGCTACAGAGTGACTTCCACTGTTCTAGATCTACAAAACATAGCTTTGACTTGCTGCCTTTTCATGGAACTGAATGCTTCTTGCTTCCTGTTTTCGGCATAGGCTGCTTTGAACATGCTCACGCGGTGCCAGTCACTGGGATATTCAGAAGATGAGATCCTGTGCATTGCATTGCACCCTGGATGGGTGCAGACAGACATGGGAAGTTCAGAGGTTGGTGATTCCTGGAGTTAATTTCATCATCACACATTGACAATCCCAGATCAATGTCAATATTGTAGGTCTACATCCAAATAAGGTTCTGATTATTTTTTGTCTTTTTGTATTTCCAAGATATTTCAGACATCCTCACTGAAAAACTAAGAACTGCCTCTTGAACCAGACCACAAATTATCTCTAGTTAAGAACATAACAGAAGCCATGTTGGATCAGGCCAATGGCCCATCCAGTCCAACACTCTGTGCCACAAAGTGGCCAAAAAACCCAGGTGCCATCAGGAGGTTCATCTGTGGGGCCAGGACACTAGAAGCCCTCCCACTATGCCCCCCCCCAAACACCAAGAATACAGAGGTGCTTCCATTTTCCCCCTGAATTCTATGCTGGATTATGACTGGAATTTCAGCAGTTGCCAACTCTGAGTTTGGGAATTCTTGGAGCTTTGTGGATGAAGCCTGTAGAGACTTTGGAGAGGGGATAGGGTTGCCATTTGCCCGGCGGGGGCAGAGGATCTCCCAATTTTATGGGCTCCCCCACTCCCAAACAAATGGAGAGCCAGTTTGGTGTAGTGGTTAAGTGTGCGGACTCTTATCTGGGAGAGCCGGGTTTGATTCCCCACTCCTCCATTTGCACCTGCTAGCATGGCCTTGGGTCAGCCATAGCTCTGGCAGAGGTTGTCCTTGAAAGGGCAGCTGCTGTGAGAGCCCTCTCCAGCCCCACCCACCTCACAGGGTGTCTGTTGTGGGGGAGGAAGGTAAAGGAGATTGTGAGCCGCTCTGAGACTCTTTGGAGTGGAGGGCGGGATATAAATCCAATATCTTCTTCTTCTTCTAAATGTCCCTGCACAGTGCTGGCAACACACTGACATCACTTCCAGAGTGACATCATCACATTGGCAATGTTGGAGCTGATGCTCTACTTTGGGGGCAAAACTCTATGGTTGGACCCATTTTTACCATAGGGTTTTGCCTCAAAAGTAGACCATTGCCCCAGAGTCACCAATGTGATGACATCTGGAAGTGATGTCAGCACATCACTGATGTCCCTGCCCATCTCTAGAATGCCTCCCAAATCCCATTGCCAGCAGGAAGAAGACTCCTGGCAACCCAGAGAGGAGAGGGACCTCAGCAGAGTGTAATGCAATAGACCTCCCCTTCCAAAGCAGCCATTTTCTCCAGAGTATCTAATCTCTGGCATCTTGAAATGAGCTGTAATTATGGGAGATCTTCAGGCCTCACCTGGTGGCTGGAAACTCTGGCTAAGGATTCTTCTATTTCTTAGCAGCATTCACTCGCCTACCACCCCAGTAGAAGATGGGAGTAGTGTTGCCAGGTCCGATTCAAGAATTATCTGGGGACTCTGGGGGTGGAGCCAGGAGACTTTGGGGGTGAAGCAAGGAGCAAGGTTGTGACAAGCATAACTGAACTCCAAAGGAAGTTCTAGCCACCACATTTTCGGGACCGCACACCTTGTGAGTGCCAGTTTGGTGTAGTGGTTAAGTGTGCAAACTCTTATCTGGGAGAACCAGGTTTGATTCCCCACTCCTCCACTTGCAGCTGCTGGAATGGCCTTGGGTCAGCCATAGCACTCACAGGAGTTGTCCTTGAAAGGGGCTCTCTCAGCCCCACCTCCCTCACAGGGTGTCTTTTGTGGGGGGTGGGAGGTAAAGAATATTGTGACTGTTCTGAGACTCTGAGATCCAGAGTATAGGACAGGATATAAATCCAGTATCTTCTTCTTTTAAATGCCTTCCCTGCATTGGAAATAATGAAGGATAGGGGCACCTTCTTGTAGGGCTCATAGAATTGGACTGCCTGGCCCAATCTTTTTGAAACTTGGAGGGTGTTTTGAGGAGAGGCACTGGATACTATGTTGCAAATGTGGTGCCTCTACCTCAAAAAACAGCCCCCCCCCAGATCCCCATGGATTAATTCTCCATTATACCCTATGGGAATCAGTCTCCATAGGGAATAATGGAGTGCCCAGCAGACATTTCTCTTTCCCCGCTTTCTGATGACCCTGAAGTGGGGGGAGGGCCTCCAAACCAGGGGATCCCCTGCTCCCACCTGGGGATTGGCAACCCTAGATGGGAGTCCCTTTTTTTCTTTGTACCAGACTTACCACTTACTTTCACCCGACAGTCCATCTTACTAATTCATCATTTATTATGCACAGTGCAAGTCTTTATGTACTCTCTCTTTTCAAATGCGCAGGCCCCTCTGACAGTGGATGCAAGTGTGAGAGCCATACTGAAAACCCTTGGCCATCTCTCTGAGAAAGACAACGGCACTTTTGTGAACTGGGAGGGGTCAGCCGTGCCTTGGTGACAAGACAGGGCAATAAAAATGTGAAACTTATAGAAGGGCCATCTTCCTTTACTTCATACAGGAGAGGAATGTGGCTGCAAGAGGCAAACTGCTTTACCTATTCCTTCATCTTTTCCCATCATGTTCTAGTAATTTAATACTAATGATTGCCAGTCTGTTTAACGGCACTATCTATTAAGAGGTGAGACTTTGTCCTTGTATTTCTACTGAGTTGGACTCCTGGTCCGATTTACAACAAATCAATTTTTTATCAGCAGAAGGGCAGGTTGGTCATGGCAAAGGCAGCCTCTTTGGCACTAGCAGCTGAAAGATGTTTTTACAAGCAGTCATGGGATGGATTGTTCTAAGGAGCCGTGGCTCTTTGTCGCTTGACATCTTTTATCTTTAATTATGCTGTGCACATGGATTTTGTTGCAACTGTACTTACTTGTAAATATGTTCAAGACGATTAAAATCATTAATTATTCAACTTGCTAGGAGTACAATCCCGTAGCCCTTTAAATACTGCAGCATTTGTTATGGTAAGCTTTTGTACATGTGACATCTTTAGAGACAGCAAATGCTGTAGTTCTTGGGTCTTGCATACTCATTTGTTAGGTGTGAACAGAGACTAGATTTATCAGGAAAGCACAGGCTTGCACGAATCTCTGGCATCTTCAATGAACAGGAATCTTAGGTACCAGATGTTGTGGGGGGGAATTATTTCTATTCTGCTGCCAGTATAAGTAAACAATAATGAGAGAGATGGATCACTGGTTTGTCCTGGTATAAGAGTGGCATTGTCAGCTTGGAGCGTTCTTGCAGATTTGGGGGTGGAGTCTGGAGGACAGCAGCGTTTGGGGAGAGGAAGTGGCTCAGTGGGGATATAATGTCACTCTAGGAGTAATGCTTCTCCTAAACTCCATGGTATACGATGCAGTCCACCCTCTAAAGCTGCCATTTCCTCCAGGGAAACATCTACCTTGAAGAGCTCAGTCTTGAGGTGGGCAACTCTAAGGGAAGCTTCATTTGTCCATATGCTTAGTTTTGACTGGATCTTGCCCATTCTCTTTGTCATTGCGGAACGGATAAGGTGAGTTTCATGTTCTTGACAAACAAAGGGGAAATAATTTCTGCAACTAATCCAAACCAGAAAAGGAAACTAAACAAAAACAGAGAGAGAATCTCAACAGAAAATGCAACAAACCATAAAAAGACAACCAGCTGATTAAGAAACATTGAGGGCTTTAAACTTTTATCATACAACAAAACAAAAGGTCTTCATGTGTGATAGTACTGTACGTTGCAATACATAAATTCCAGATTCTGAAAAAACACACAATCCAACTGTCCAAAAGGCTGTGAGCTACAAGCATAACAGCATGATGAAATATGAACTCAAAGCTCTTTGTAAAACCACAAATGGCCCACATCTAGCAACAGATTCATAAAAAGCATACCTAGCAAATTACAGAACAATATCATGGCTGTTAAAAATAAGTCTCATAACTTTATCAGAAATTGTATTTCCAGAGGTTCAGACAGTCAGGAAGGAAGTCACTTGGGAGTCCTTTCAGGCAAGAACAAAAATCAAACCTATACCAAAAGTTATGATTCACTTCAGCAAAGACTTTGATCCAATCATACCACTTTTTTAGTTCCATCCTAGTATAAATTTGTTGGTTTGTATTTTTTCCCAAGTGTTTGAGGAACAAAATCATGTTCTCTGGAGTCTTCTGTCTGCAGGGGCTACTGAGGGCTGGAGGAGTTGAGGTCAGCCCTGGATTTCTGACCAGAATCCCCTCACCATGGGAGCCTCTTCCCTTCCCAATCCAGAAAAGCTCCTGTTTCTGATGAGGATACATTAGCAAGGACTTGGAGGATGCCTTGAACACTGCACTCTACAGCCAAAGGTGCCTTGAGGGAAGAAAAGGAAGAGTTAATGTCCTGAGGGGAAATTTTAAGGCTGGTCCAGCCTGTTCAATGAATGTAATGTAGAGGGTGCTTATTTGCCTCATTTATGGTCTACTTTTATCATTGAGACTCAAGATGGATTACAAAACTTTTAACGCATTGATGAAAAAAATGCAAGAAGAATGCTATGCTACATTCAATAAACTATTGAATAAAATGTCTAAAAAATTCACAGATATTAAAACTACAATCCTCTTCCCTTGACAAGAATGACCTGTGCAATTCTGTCACTGCAGGTGGGGGCTTTCCTGAATGAATGCTTTGCCAGATTTTTAAAAATCTGCCTAGAAAAAATGTAGATGTCAGAGGAGGAGGAAGAGGAAGAGGATTTATACCCCACCCTTCACTCTGAGTCTCATAACAGCTTACAGTCAACTTCCCTTCCTCTCCCCACAACAGACACCCTATGAGGTAGCTGGGGTTGAGAGAGAGAGCTCTTGAGAGAACAGCTCTGAGAGAACTGTGACTGACCCAAAGTTACCCAGCTGGCTGCATGTGAAGAAGTGGGGAATCAAACCCAGCTCTCCAGATTAGAGTCCGTTGCTCCTAACCAGTACACCAAAGTGTAGGTGGAGGTTTTGAGGATGTTGCATCACTTATAGGAATCTCTACATCTTAACCATAGAGACAGAGGAATTTCCTATAATGTCTCCACCAATCCTATTTTCTGCCTCATTTTTTTCTCCCATTCCTCAAATCATCAAGGGAAGACAGCGGGGTTGAGGGATTAATGAGCATATGGCGAATCTACCCTCATGGGCTTTCTAGGGTTATAGCACCCCTCCTCATAGCCGACATACCTTTTCTGTTCCCATGTCTGTTTTCACCCAGCCAGGATGGATGGTAGTGCACAAGATCCCGTCTCCTTTCAGTTCCTTTGCCATGCATACAGTAATCATATTCAATGCAGCCTGTAAAATGAAACCAGCCTTTGAAGAAGCACTTTTGTTCAAGGCTTCCATTCAAGGTTTCCGAGTATCAAACTGATCAAAAGGTACTAGCACTGAGAACTGGCAGGTTGCTTGGTTGGGTAAGTCCTGGGCTTTCACACAATGACGGAATGCCTGTTTCTTCCAAAGACCAGGGCTTTTTTGAGAAGGAATGCACAGGAACACCGGGAGTGGGGGGGGGGGGGGCCTAATAAGCAAAAGAGTTCCTGCTGGGCTTTTTCTAAAAAAAAAAAAAAAAAGCCCTGCCAAAGACTTACCTTGCTTGCACGGTATGCCAACATAGGATCCAACATAACCTCAAAGCCCCTTTCAATGGAGCCCAGTTTGGAAGTTATATTGATGATGGCTGCCTTCTGGCAGCTCATTCCCTCTGCTGCTGTCTCTCTGGCTGCCTTCTTCAGTAATGGCAGGCATTCCTATACGACAGATAAAGTAGCAGACCATAGAAATCAGGAATCTGAGTTTGGATCATTCATATACCTCCTGGCCAATGCTCCCTCTAAGCTGCAGAGCCTTCGGCCTTGTGAGCAAAAATTCTACTTTTTGAGCTGCTGGTGTAAAAGATGTGGCTACTGCATATATTAGTTTGCTCTGGGGCTATTTTTCCTGAGCTAAGACAAAAATGTGTGAACTGGAGGCTAAAAAACTGTGAGCTAGCTCACACTAACTCAGCTTAAAGGAAACACTGCTCCCGGCTATTAGTGGTGCATACGTTTGTAATGCAAAGCCATATATCATCCCTGCCACTGTTTTTGCAGACTGAAGCATGACTTTATGCACTTTTTTTTTTTTTGCTTTCTTGCTAGTTGGCTGGCTTTCTCATTGGGAGCAAGAACCAAATTTCCCTGCCACACCTACACAGCCATACCATGCAGCTTAGCATACTGACCTACACACACCACATGCTTGGAGGTCCATACAAGACTACATCTCCCTGCCCTGATATGATCATAGAATCATAGAGTTGGAAGGGACCTCCAGGGTCATCTAGTCCAACCCCCTGCACAATGCAGGAAACTCACAAATACTTCTCCCTAAATTCACAGGATCCACATTGCTGCCAGATGGCCATCTAGCCTCTGTTTAAAAATCTCCAAGGAAAGAGAGCCCGCCGCCACCTCCTGAGGAAGCCTGTTCCACTGAGGAACTACTCTAACGGTCAGGAAGTTCTTCCTAATCTTGAGCTGAAACTCTTTTGATTTAATTTCAAAATGATGCACACTTAGAACATGCACAGGGGGACTTGTGATAAGAACTTAAGAGAAAGGGTATGTTGAACACACAAGAAGGTCAAGAATTATATTCAAAAAATGATGGCAGCATATTGCTAACACTGCACTCCTCAGAACCTTATAGGTTCTTCACTTCAGGATGCAAACTCCAGCTTTCATCTTACATTTCTCCAAATGGAAGATGTCTGTACGATTCATTCTGTACAGGTCAGGAAGAGTCAGGGATGCCCTCTTTCCTGGACTGCTGTGCTTGGGCTTATGCTACCTTGCCATCTAAAAAGGATGGGGGAAAGTTGAAAATAGACTCACAGATATTATGGCGAAAAAGAAAAAGAAAAGTATATTATTTGGAGAGTGTAACAGGCATAGCAGCATATTTGGATATCAAGATAAACTTCAAAAACTGAAAAAAACCAAAAATTTCAGTAATACATTATTGTCATACACACTATAACCAGTATTCCCTCCAAGATGAGTTAGTGTGAGATAACTCACAATTTTATAGCCTCTGGCTCACACATTTTTGTCTTCGCTCAGAAAAAAATGATCCCAAAACAAACTAATTCATGCAGTAGCCAAATCACTCGCTCACACGACTTTAATGCCAGTAGCTCATTAAGTAGATTTTTTGCTCACAAGACTCCACAGCTTAGAGGGAACAATGATTATAACGTATTAACACTGGACCAAATCAGACACATTTAAACAATAAATAATGCTCTGCAACACAGAGGAAGAAATTCTTCTCACCTTAACCACAAGAATGGGCCCTACGACATTGGTGTTGAACACGGATAGCATTTCTTCCGGTTGCACAGTTTCTAAGGAGCCATAAGAGTTTACTCCAGCATTGTTGATGAGAACATTCAGGCCTCTGCCATTTAGAAGGGACTCCACCACCGCCACAGAAGCCTTCACACTGGTCTGGTCTTCCACCTCTGTTGGGCAGACAGGCAAGCAGATGAGATGGGAATCAGGCAGGAAGTGAAAAGCTCAGTGTGGCATAGTGCTCACAGTGCTGACTTTGGATAGCTGCCTATGTAAGAAACCCACGTTCAGCTGACACGTATGTTACAATCTGAATTTTGGTGCAAATGCATTTTCCTATAAATGGCAAAGTATACATCTAGAGCACGGGTGGCCAAAATGTGGCTAGGGAGCCACGTGTGCCTCTTTCACACATATTATGTGGCTCTTAAAACCAACCACCACGTCAGCTGGCTTGAAAAAGGCATTTTTATCTTTAAATCATCTCCAAACCAGCTGGCAGCTTGGAGAATGCATTTAAAGTTGCTTTCTTACCACCTCCACCTCCCCCATCTATTTAATTTCTTTCCACCTTCCCTTCCTCCCTTTCTGTCTTGAAGATCTCATTCTATGTGGCTCTTACATTTAGCAAATTTGGCCACCCCTGATCTAGAGCAAGAGTGTCCAACAGGAACGTTCTGCGCTACCAATAGATCATTGGCTGCTGCAGAGTAGCTCTTACACCTTCTAGAAGATCCCAGAAAAGATTGTCAAAAGATTTGCTCTAGGATTTTTTGAAAGCTTTTATTTGTTAGGCTTTTTCTCTGTGCTGCTTAACCCATGGCTACATTTCTGGTATTCCTCATGTCCTGTTTCCAAGATGGAACAATGCCTGGTAATGTTCTTGGGAGGGGCGACACAACTCAGTGGTAGAGCACCTGCTTGGCATGCAGAAGGTCCCAGGTTCAATCCCCGGCATCTCTAGTTAAAAGATTTGTTAACATGCACATATCCTCTGTTAGGATATGAAAGCCCTCTGCCTGAGACCCTGGAGAGCTGCTGTCAATCTGAGTAGATACTGACTTTGATGGACTGATGGTCTGATTCAGTATATGGCTACTTCCAGGGCTTTTTCCCCATATAAAAAAAAGCCCAGCAGGAACTCATTTGCATATTAGGCCACACACTCAGGGGCTTTTTGAGCAGGAACGCAGTTCCAGCTTGCCTGGCACCAGGGGGTGTGGCCTAATATGCAAATGAGTTCCTGTTGGACTTTTTCTACAAAAAAGCCCTGTGTGAAACAATGCTGATGTCAAAGGGCGTGGCCTAATAAGCAAATGAGTTCCTGCTGGACCTTTTCTACAAAAAAAAGCCCTGCACACCCCATGATGCCAAGTCAGCCGGAACTGCGTTCCTTTGTGTTCCTGCTCAGAAAAAGCCTTGGCTACTTCATGTGTTCATGCTGAGGGATGAGTAGCTTTGGATATTTTATCATTATACAGATTTAGCTCTCACTAAAGAAAAAGGATGGCAACCCCTGACCTAGAGCCATCAAAGCCCATTTGTCCTGCAATAGACAGGGTCACATTTTGGACTGTGTCCCTTCTGGAAAACGATGGGAAGCGAGATATTCCATACCTAACTGAACCACATGAATCCTGGAGTGTTTATCAGCCAGATCACGCAGGGCCTGGAATTGGAGACAAAAAGGTGACTGAGACAAGACTAGTATATCAAATGGACACAAATTACTTGCGATTGTTGTAGGACCAAGAAGTTTGCTTGCTCCTGTTCCATGTTATGGCCCTTGGGGGTAGGGTGGCCAGACCGTCCCGGTCTCCCGGGACATTCCCGGATCTGGCCACCCAATCCCGGATCCCGGGCTGCCTATACCGGGACCATTAAAGGTCCCGGTTTAGGCAGCCCCGGAGCCGGTGGGCCGCGGGCGCGGGCGGGGAAGGCGGGGAGTGAGGGAGGGAGCGTCCCTGCGCCTGCGCAGGGCCCCTGCGCACGCGCAGGGACGCTCCCACCCTCACTCCCCGCCTTCCCCGCCCGCGCGCGGGGCCCGGCGGCAGTGGTGGAGGCCTCTCCATGGCCTCCGCTGGTCGCTGGAAGCTCTCCAGAGACTCTGGAGGGCCTCCAGCGACCAGCGGAGGCCGCGGAGAGGCCGCGGGGCACCCGGCGCTGGTCCCGGAAGGCCTTCCAGAGCCTCTGGAAGGCCTTCGGGGACCAGCGCCGGCCAGCGAAGGCTTCCCCGCGGCCTCCGCTGGTCCCTGGAGGCCCTCCAGAGTCTCTGGAGGGCCTCCAGGGACCAGCGGAGGCCGCGGGGAAGCCGCGGGGCACCCGGCGCTGGTCCCGGAAGGCCTTCCAGAGGCTCTGGAAGGCCTTCCGGGACCAGCGCCGGCCAGCGAAGGCTTCCCCGCGGCCTCCGCTGGTCCGTGGAGGCCCTCCAGAGTCTCTGGAGGGCCTCCAGGGACCAGCGGAGGCCGCGGGGAAGCCGCGGGGCACCCGGCGCTGGTCCCGGAAGGCCTTCCAGAGCCTCTGGAAGGCCTTCAGGGACCAGCGCCGGCCAGCGAAGGCTTCCCCGCGGCCTCCGCTGGTCCCTGGAGGCCCTCCAGAGTCTCTGGAGGGCCTCCAGGGACCAGCGGAGGCCGCGGGGAAGCCGCGGGGCACCCGGCGCTGGTCCCGGAAGGCCTTCCAGAGGCTCTGGAAGGCCTTCCGGGACCAGCGCCGGCCAGCGAAGGCTTCCCCGCAGCCTCCGCTGGTCCCTGGAGGCCCTCCAGAGTCTCTGGAGGGCCTCCAGGGACCAGCGGAGGCCGCGGGGAAGCCGCGGGGCACCCGGCGCTGGTCCCGGAAGGCCTTCCAGAGCCTCTGGAAGGCCTTCCGGGACCAGCGCCGGCCAGCGAAGGCTTCCCCGCGGCCTCCGCTGGTCCCTGGAGGCCCTCCAGAGTCTCTGGAGGGCCTCCAGGGACCAGCGGAGGCCGCAGGGAAGCCGCGGAGCAGCCGGCGCTGGTCCCTGGAGGCCTCCAGAGGCCAGCGCCGGTAGCGGAGAGGCCCGGCGCTGGTCCCTGGAGGCCTCCAGAGGCCAGCCCCGGCAGCTCCCTCCCTCCCTCGTCGCGAGGGCCGCCGCCGCCGCTGGATCCGCCGCCCTGGAATAAGGTAAGGGGGCCGAAAGCGGGGGGGGGGCGGGGGGCGGCCTTCCTTTCTTCCCTCCCTCCTCCCTTCCTTCCTTCCTTTCTTCCTTCCTTCCTTCCTTCCCTCACTCCCTTCCCTTCCTTCCTTCCCTCCCTCCCTCCCTCCTCCCTTTCTTCCTTCCTTCCCTCACTCCCTTCCCTTCCTTCCTTCCTTCCCTCCTCCCTCCCTTCCTTTCTTCCTTCCTTCCCTCCCTCCCTTGCCTTCCTTCCTTCCCTCCCTCCTCCCTTCCTTTCTTCCTTCCTTCCTTCCTTCCCTCCCTCCCCCCTTCCTTCCTTCCCTCCCTCCCTCCCTCCCCCTTCCTTCCTTCCCTCCCTCCCTCCCCCTTCCTTCCTTCCTTCCCTCCTTCCTTCCTTCCTTCCTTCCTTCCTTCCTTCCTTCCTTCCTTCCTTCCTTCCTTCCTTCCCTCCCTTCCTTCCTCCCTTCCCTCCCTTCCTTCCTTCCTTCCCTCCCTCCCTTCTTCCTTTCTTCCCTTCTTCCCTTTCTCCCTTCCTTCCTTCCTTCCCTCCCTCCCTCCTTATGTTGTTATGTGATGCAGAGTGTTGGACTGGATGGGCCACTGGCCTGATCCAACAGGGCTTCTCTTATGTTCTTATGTGACGCAGAGTGTTGGACTGGATGGGCCACTGGCCTGATCCAACAGGGCTTCTCTTATGTTCTTATGTGATGCAGAGTGTTGGACTGGATGGGCCACTGGCCTGATCCAACAGGGCTTCTCTTATGTTCTTATGTGACGCAGAGTGTTGGACTGGATGGGCCACTGGCCTGATCCAACAGGGCTTCTCTTATGTTCTTATGTGACGCAGAGTGTTGGACTGGATGGGCCACTGGCCTGATCCAACAGGGCTTCTCTTATGTTGTTATGTGATGCAGAGTGTTGGACTGGATGGGCCACTGGCCTGATCCAACAGGGCTTCTCTTATGTTGTTATGTGACGCAGAGTGTTGGACTGGATGGGCCACTGGCCTGATCCAACAGGGCTTCTCTTATGTTGTTATGTGATGCAGAGTGTTGGACTGGATGGGCCACTGGCCTGATCCAACAGGGCTTCTCTTATGTTGTTATGTGATGCAGAGTGTTGGACTGGATGGGCCACTGGCCTGATCCAACAGGGCTTCTCTTATGTTATTATGTGACGCAGAGTGTTGGACTGGAGGGGCCACTGGCCTGATCCAACAGGGCTTCTCTTATGTGACAATACTGACTTTGGTGGACCCAAGCACTGATTCAGTGTAAGGGAGCTTTGTGTTTGTGTCTTCTAGTGCAATTTTGTTCTCAGATCCTGTATTTACTTCATCAGTATATGGGATAAGGCACTTTCTCAACTGTGCTGCATAATGCAGCCTATTTATTTTGTCCTGTTGGCTCTATCTGCGCCACCTTCATCACTTTCGGGGTGTGGATCCCCCAGTGGAGTGGTCTCCCGACTCCCTCCGCCGGCTGTTTCTGATAGCCCTGCGCCCCCTCTTTCATTTGATATGTGTCCCGTGCGGGTGCCACCCTCCCGCCGGGAGATGCCGCAAAATGAGCCCCCTTGAGGCTTATGGCGGCAGGGCTCGGGGGAAGCGAGCTAGACTGCTGTTCTTTTGAGGGGTTATAGAGTGTTTCGAGCCCGTCCCTGTGGCATCGGTCCCATCATTGTGGGGCCCAGGGGGCCGGCGCAGCGGCACGCTGAAGCAGCCTGTCGGTCACTTCCAGGTTCCTGTCCTGCATCTTGACCGGTGTTATTAGTGACAGGCTGCTTCGGCGTGCCGCTGCGCCGGCCCCCTTGGTCCCACAACGATGGGACCGATGCCACAGGGACGGGCTCGAAACACTCTATAACCCCTCAAAAGAACAGCAGTCTAGCTCGCTTCCCCCGAGCCCTGCCGCCATAAGCCTCAAGGGGGCTCATTTTGCGGCATCTCCCGGCGGGAGGGTGGCACCCGCACGGGACACATATCAAATGAAAGAGGGGGCGCAGGGCTATCAGAAACAGTCAGCGGAGGGAGTCGGGAGACCACCCCACTGGGGGATCCACACCCCGAAAGTGATGAAGGTGGCGCAGATAGAGCCAACAGAGCCAACAGGACAAAATAAATAGGCTGCATTATGCAGCACAGTTGAGAAAGTGCCTTATCCCATATACTGATGAAGTATATACAGGATTTGAGAACAAAATTGTTTCCGGCGGTGATATTTGGGGGATTTTTGGGGACGTCACAGGAAGTGCTGTGAAGTCACTTCCTGTTTCCGGCAGGTGACGCGGGGGAAATGATGTCACAGGAAGTGATGCCACTTCCTGTTTCCGGTGGTGGCATGACATCACCGGAAGTGACGTCACCGGAAGTGACGTCACTTCCTGTTTCCGGCGGCGCGCGCGCTTTGCGCGCGCACACCCCCCCCCCCCCACCCACCCCCCAGTGTCCCTGGCTGGCCTTCAGACATTATGGTCACCCTACTTGGGGGACTGTATTCCCAAAAGCAAAAACGTCAGGTTGGGTTTTTTTTAATTTCATATTGTTTAATGTAGTAATTGCCCTGACCTGGATGTCCCAGTCTCATCAGACAAGGGTAGCCCAATCTCATCAGACCTCAGAAGCTAAGTAGAGTCAGCTCTGGTTTGTATTTGGATGAGAGACAACCAAGGAAGACCAGGGTCACTATGCAGAGGCAGGCAATGGCAAACCACCTCTGAATGCCCCTTGCCTTGAAAAAAGGGTTACCATAAGTCAGCTGTGACTTGGCAGCACTTTTCCACCATCAATGTAATTAGGTGGCCATCAGGGTTGCCAACTCCTGGTTGAGAAATACCTCATCTTGGGGGTAGAACCTGGGGAGGGTGGGCTTTGGAGAGGGGAGGGGCCTCAGTGCTGTATAATGCCATACAGTCTATCCTCCAAACTGTCAGTTTTCTCCAGTGAAGCTGATCTGTGTAGTCTGGCTGTCAGAATTTTGAGAGATCTCTAGGTCGCACCTAGAGGTTGGCAACCCAACATTCCCTCTTGCAACCCTTCTCTTCTGTTAGGATGAAATTTTCTCATCTTCATCCTTCTTCCCCAATTTGAACCAACAGAAGAAAGCCTCCCTGCACTAGAAGGTATGAAAGGCAATACATATTTCTATTTCTAATGTTCCTCTGCCCTATACAATTGGGCTACAATTCTTGGGGACTGTACCCCATAGAAAGACTGCCTTTTTGATGGTCCATTATAATTCTCCCTTACATAAATGGCACACAGAGATGTAGTAATGTTTCCTTTTTAAAATCTGTTCACATACATGAACTCTGTGTGACATTACTTTGTTTTATTTATTACAGCCAACACCAAACTTACTTCCTGGTATCCAGTGAAAAGCTAAAGGATTGCCTGAGAAAACTTAAAGGCTTCAGACAGCAAATCACAATTTGCCCACCTATATTATTCTTATAAAAGAATGTATCTGGCTAACGCCCAGAAGCTGGAAGATTTCCAACAAAAAACACTCCAAACCCGTAAGCCAATATGACTGGGGAAAACACAGTGCACAAAAATGCTAATCAGGGATGAACCACTGCTGTGTGAACATGGGCTAAATGTTTTGGTTGGACAGTGCGCCTGTCAGGCACATAAATGCTGATCCAGTCACTCCCCTTTGATGTCCCGCTATTACCCCTTGCCTTCTAGAGAAAATGGACCCCTACAGATAGCACAGGGGAAATGCCAACTGAAAGCACAGTGCAAACATAGACATTGGGGCACCAAGGAAACCACAGCTGGATCAAGTTTGGGCCTGCAAATGGGAGGTGATTTGTTTGCTTTATATAACATTCTGAGCTTAATGAATGGATGTATTTGGGTTTAAAATAGTTACATCTGAATACATACCCTTAAACCAATCCATTTTCCCCCAGTTGCCAATGAAATTGCACACAATGCAGACAACATGACCAGGTTTCCCCTCTTCCTGGAGGGGAAAAAGCAATCATGATGCTCTGAAACACTTCCTTTTGCTGTTCCAGCCAGACATACGCTGTCAGCCGGCGGAGCCATCCTTTCACGGTGCTCTCTCTCTCCCAGATTAACTGGACTTTGAGCCCTGACTGGGTAAATATGAATCAGTGACGCTGTAAGTTCAAACCTGCAGATTCTGAGCATCATCATAGTAACCAGAGACTTTGTTTTGTGACTAAATGAAGCCTAAAAGGGCTTACAGGGTCACTGAGGAACTCTGACTGCACCAGAATACATTGACCAAGATACCCTATGCACTCCCCACTTGCACCATTCCCTTTCTACAGACCTTTCCTTGGGGTCCAGCAGGATTCCGGCAAGTTGCAAAGATGTGCTTCGGAGGATCTGTCATCTCCAAAAGCTGCCGCACCATTTCTAGCCCAATTCCCCGGCTGGATCCTGTCAGCAGGACGCTGTCAGCCAGCGGAGCCATCCTTTCACGGTGCTCTCTCTCTCCCAGATTAACTGGACTTTGAGCCCTGACTGGGTAAATATGAATCAGTGACGCTCAATCAGAAGGGTGTGCCCTTTTAAATACACCTGTTTGCAGCTTTGCCTCCTCTGGTTCTTACACCAGCACCTTGCACACTGGAGAGCTGGGCTAGCCCAACGATTTATGTGAATTTGCTATAAGAGGAAATGTTGTTCCTGGTATGGTGAAACTGAAGAGAGGGAGGGAAGACAGGAGGCCCTGACATTCATGTTGTATGCATAAAGTTCATTCTCTGGCCATCTGGGTAAGAAGAACTTGGATCTGCTTCAGATTCTGGAGAGTGATTGCCAGGCAAAGGAGACAGTGCTGGCCAGGGCTACGTGGCATATCGCCCGAGTTGGCATAACGCAGCTCTGAACTCGACAAGACACTGTTTTCTTAATTAGTGAACAAATGAAATGAATATTCAGTAAGAAGTCATCAGATCTGAAGAGGACCTGGAAACAATTTTTTTACCTCAGGGAAGTGTAGCTGACAAGCTGCCACTCCATTCTGGGCTCTCTCCTGCACCAATCAAAAGTGCTAATTCTGAATTTCTCACATTTTCTCCCTTCTTGGCAATTAATGATTATCATGGCTTGTGTATATGTCGATCCATGTTACCAGCATTTATGTATTTCTATTTTGTATAACGGTGGATTTTTCAGAACACACATGGTTCCTTTTATTTTCTGTCATAAAACACTTCTCTTTAATGAGATGACAGCATATGCTCTGTGCTGTGTTGTCAAGATCCATATGCGTCCATTTCATTGGCATCACTCCCTTCCATCTTGGTTAGCCTCTGGAAAAACTGCCTTTGCCAGATCCACAGTGGTCAGCAAGAATTTACAGAATTTCTAGGGAGAAAACAGAGGTGGGCTGGTCAACGGAATAAGACTAACCACTCAGCATGAGGGAATCAGCCCTCTGAGACAAATGGGTGGCTCGTCAAGGAAAGACCTCAGGAATGCAGGGCCTTTAGAAAGAGTTCAGTTAGTAGACCTTGCCCATCACACTTGAGGCAGTATGGCCAGTATTACATATATTTTGACATAATCAAGGCTATAGTCCAAGCAACAGCTGCCTTTATTCCCTTTGAACTAAACTTTTATTTTGCACCAGCTTTCATTTAAACAGGCTGACCAGATTCTTCTCAGTTAAAAGCCTCCTTCACATCCCCAGTTCCTCCCCTCCATCTCTGAATGGAAGACTGATAAGCTGCCACTCCATTCTGGGTTCCCTCCTGCACCAATCAAAAGTACTAATTCTGAATTTCTCACATTTTCTCCCTCCTCCTGGCATGCCTGCTAAAGTCAGTTTGGCTATTGTGCTCCACCCCCTACAAGAACTAAGACTCTCTCCCAGTGCCAAAGTGCACTGCTATCCTGTCATGCGGACCTCCTAGCCAGGACTTGCCAGCCAAGAGCTCCATCCTGGTTTCCATGATCTTCCTGACTCGAATGAAGCTCCAATACCAGGCAGCATCTCCCTAGTCAAAATGGAAACAGGGCAACAAGACACTAATCCCCACGCAGATGGATAGGGTTTCTCCTCCAAAGTAATGGACCATTGGCTTAGCACCATCCGGCACAGGAAAAGAGCATCTATCCATGCAAGAGTGTGTGTTTGTAACAAGACTGATAACTCCTCCTGGGCTGGGAGTTAAGGATGGGTTTTCTATAAGCAAACAAGGGAAGAGCAGGGCTTTTGGGCGGCAGGAACACACAGGAGCGGAACTCCACTTGGGCTGGCCAGGGCTCCGGCTGGCACACTAGGGAAAGTGCAAGGAGGCATCTTTAAATGCATCCCCAATGGTTTCAGCCTTCCCCAGTGTGCCTGCCTCAGCAGACATGCTGGGGGAGGCAGGAGGGAGCTTCTGCGGGGCTTTTCTCAACAACAACAACAACAAAAAGCCCTATAGAAGAGTATAAGGGTCACCCTATGTCTGGTCAACATGGCTCAAAATCTATGAAGAGCTGTAAGCCGTTAAGCTAGGAAACCAGTTTGGCTGGGCTATATCATCTTACTGTGCTATTTTAACTCTGTTTTGTATCCTCCATTGCATCTGAAATCCTTCCTTGCTCTCTTTTGTCTATGCAAGTGGTTTTATGCAACTTTCCCCTTCCTTTGTTGTCAAAATAAAATTAATCCCCAGATGGCTTGGGTACAAAAGGTCTGGGTTCTCCAGTTGAGCCAGGTTGTGTGTCTAGCAGAATGAGGGGTGGGTATGTACAGGGCTTTCTTTGTAGTAAAAGCCCAGCAGGAACTCATTTTCATATTAGGCCACACCCCTGACATCACCATTGTTTTACATAGGGTTTTTTATAGAAAAAGCTCAGTAGGACCTCATTTGCATATTAAGCCACATCCCCTGGCACCCTGCGTTCCTTTGTGTTCCTGTTAAAAAGAAAAGCCCTGGGTATGTATAATAGAGGCAAGAGATCTTTGAGACAGGCAAAGCTAACCACCACTGAGAATGTGGGTCTATTGTGTCAAGGTAAGCAATAGCCAAACAACTCCAAGGAAGCTGGGGGAACACGTCTGTCTGGTTTTCCTTTGCCTGTCCCCCTGAACCACCATGACATTTCCCAGGGCCAGCCCTCGGGCACGTGGCGCCCCAGGCAGACTTACTGCCCATGCACCCCTGGGCCGTCCCCCTCCTCTCTTCTCTGAGGCACCACAATGTGGCGACGCGCTCCGCTCCACTCTGCCTGTCTCCTTCGGCGCACTCAGAGGAGCTACGCCAGTCTCCTGCTTACCCGCTTTGGCGGGCATAAGTAAAACGCTCTCTCTTAATAGAGACCAGAACGAGGCTTTGCTCCCCTCTCCCTTCCTGTTCCAGAAGGGAGGAGTGAGCGAAGCCTCTTCTTGCTCTCTATTAAGAGAAGGGTCTATTGTGATGCCCGCCAAAGTTGGTAAGGATGAGACTAGCGTTGGTCCTCTGAGCACACCGGAGGGGGGGAGGTGGCCTGCCTGCCACTGCCAAGTTAGGCATTTGTCTTGGATGCCGGGGCGGGGGGGAGGGCTAAATTTGGTGCACCCTCCCTCCCGGTACCCTAGGCTAATTTGCCTAGTGGGCGAGCCAGCCCTGACATTTCCACTAAGGTCCTAACTACACGATCCACAGGTTTTCTGTTTACTCATGATCCTCCTTGGGCATCAAGATAGCTAGAGAGAAGAGAGGCATCCTATTATATTTGCATTAAGAGGCTGATACGAACAGGGAGATCACCCTATTATTTCCTCCCAGCTGATAAGGAACTTGCCAAGCCAGAGCCAAAAGAGGAAAACATTAAGTAGGCAGGTTTTTAGCAGCAGATGTAGAGATACATAGAGATCACATACAGATATTTTTAAAAATATAAAACGTTTTGATGGAAGATAATGTTTTGAGTCCAAAAAATAAGCCCTCTGGCAGGCAAACAGGATCAGGATGATAAAACACCATAGCAAGAAGTCCTTTCAATGACTCTAATTGCCATGTAATCTACTGGTAGTGAAAGCATGATGTCAGGTCACTAGCAACTCATAGTGAATCCATGATGTTCCACTTAATGGGGTTTTCAAGACAAGAGGTGAACAAAGGTGATTTGCCATCCATTGCAAAGCTGCTACAGTCTTCTTTGATGGTCCCCCATCCTACCACTAAGGTAGGGTTACTAACCTCCAGGTGGGGCCTGGAGATCCCCTCGGATTAAAATTGATCTCCATAAAGCAGAGGCCCGTTTGCCCGGAGAAAATGACTGCCTTGGAGGGCAAACTAAATGGCATTGCAATCTACTGAGGTCCCTCCCCTCCCCAAATCCATCCCCCAAATCTCCAGGAATTGTTGACAACCCTATCACCAAAGCTGTTTCGCTTCCAAGCTCTGACAAACTTAGCATAGTGTGGGCTATTCATGCTGCTAACTGGTAATTAGAGAGCCCCAACTGGTAATTAGAGAGGAGCTAACATGATGACACCACCAACTGGCTAACATTGAACAGCAGAAAAAACATGAGTTGGATACGTTCGACCATCCATTATACTTCAAAACACAAAGCCAGATACAGCCCCTGGAATAGTCACAGAGTTGCAAAGGATAAGGTCTGTAGAACATGTGTAATGAGACCTTAAGGCCTAGCTTCTGTTCAAGGCACAATTTCTATTTTAATTCTCTATAAAAGCTATTTCATGCTATACAGCAGTGTTTTTTGTAAATGACAGAGAATATTCGGCTGTCTTGTCTACGTTGGTTTCTTTTCCCTCCAGGGAAGACCAAACAACCTTAGCTGTGCCTTGATGTGGGCAGCAGGACTTTTCCTTGGGCATTTTTCCATTTGCACTACACTATTAACACTAATTCCAGGGAAGCATTAGAAATGATCAGGAACTATGGAAATCTGCCCATTGTGGCTTTTGGAGGTAAGGAAATATATTTTGTTAGTGTTGAAACCACAGCACAGAAAGTTTACCGTGCTCTCGATCAAGGGCATTCGCATTTTAATGGAAGGAGCCTATGGGCTACTGTGCCTCATAAACTATTTTCATCCAGCATGTGAGGAGAAAATTTATTAAGTGACCAAATCAGGGACTATCAAGGTAAACACCATGCCTCCGGAGGTAAACATGGGTCCATCTGATTTGCAGCCAGTGACACAGATATCCCAGATATATCCCAGATATCCCACAGATATCTGTCTGTAATGGGGAGACTCAGAATCATAGAGCTGGAAGGGAACTCCAGGGTCATCTAGTCCAACCCCCTGCACAATTACCCTATCACCCTGTATGTACATAAGTGCCATCAAGTCGCAACCAACTTATGGTGACCCCAGCAAGGGGCTTTCAAGGCAACTGAGAAGCAGAGGTGGTTTTCTATTGCCTTCCTCTATAGAGCCTTTCTTGGTGTCTCTCATCCAAGTAATGACCATGCTAAGCCTCTGAGATCTGGCTATATTATGCTGCCTTCCCTCTTATATCACCATTTACCAGTCCTTACAAGATGGGGCAGTTCCTGACCCAGCCCAGGCTTAGTCCCCCAGTTTTTATATCTCAGTAAGATCCTTCAACTAAAAAGTCTGGACAACCCTTCTCCAGAGACCATTGCAAAGCACCAGGAGGTGTTGAATGCAGTTAAAGGAAGGAGAGATCGAGAGATAAGTTCCCTTGATAAATGTTTCCTGATGGTCCTGTTGGACATAAGATGAGAACAGAAAGAACTGCTTCTGTTTCTTACAATAAAAGAACCTGGAGTTTCTCAATGGAGATGATGGACAATAGGTTCAAGACAGCAAAAAGAAAATTACCCCATGTTTGATTAACTAATGTGATTCATTGCCACAAAAGTGGCATGAAGACCACAATCTTACATGGCTTTAAAGAAGGCCCTGATGTCAATGGTGATGTTAATTAATGGCTCTTAGGTATGGTAGCCAATTGAAATCTCCATGTTCAGAGGTAATATACTTTTTGAACAACAGTTTAGGAAGACTAGCTTTTTATGCTGAGCTTGTGGGGCTGGGGGGGGGACCTCAGTGGGGTACAATACCATAGAGATTACCCTCTAAAGTAGCCATTTTCTCCAGGGAACTATGGTTTGGAGATCAGTTGATATTCCAGGAGATCTCCAGGCCCCAAGCATAGATTGGCAGTCCTATTATTCTGCCTCTTCCCTTTGTAATAAGCCTCTTTGGATTTGCAAGTTTGCTGGAGACTATTCTCTGTGCAAAGGGCAAGATGGGATAATGAAAGGTTTATGATGACCAAGAGCAGGCACCCCCAGTCTCCTAAGCGCACATATATAAGTGTGCCTTAATTATAATTTTTGCATGGCTTTGCATATGTGTAAACAGACTTAGAACATCTAAGCTTGGATAAACAAAATAAGCTTTGACTCAACAAATACATAAGCAAATAATTTGTCTCCCAGCTGTTGCTGAATATTTACTACTTCTTCCGTTACTCCTATTTCTTCTACCAAATATTTAATATCAAGCTTTGTCAGACAGGTTGAAAACCATGACCAAGGATGTGTTGGCATATAAGGGCCTTGACAATTACTTGCTTTCTCTGCTGATTTCTTGTTTTGCTAATTTTACTTTTAGGCTCAAGATAACGTTTGACACTACATTCCCTATCATTCCACTTTTACAGATTTCCTCATTCGATGGTAATCTTAAACATTCTTTTCAGCAAGAAACTCGTTACCTTTTGGAGCTAACCATTTCTGATGTGCAATGCTGCATTAAACATGCATACAAGAAAAAAGGTAGAGGTAAAGGTAGTCCCCTGAGCAAGCACCAGTCGTTTTCAACTCTGGGGTCATGTTGCATCACAACGTTTTCACGGCAGACTTTTTACGGGGTGGTTTGTCATTGCCTTCCCCAGTCATCTACACAAGAACATCATACATTGTACATCATACAAGAACAACTGACTAATTAGGATTGTCAGATCTTTAACTAGTTCTCTCTAGCTGTACTTCTAATGTCAGTTTGAGCTGTAGCTATTATCAGTTGATATTATGTCATGGCTCCAAGTAGGGCTGCTAATCTCCAGGTGGCGGTAGGGGATCCCTCGGTTTGGAGGCCCTCCCTCCACTTCAAGGTCATCAGAAAGCAGAGGGGGGGGCAGATAAGGGAAATATCTGCAAGGCACTCCATTATTCCCTATGAAGACCAATTCCCATAGGGTATAATGGAGAATTGATCCACAGGTATTTGGGGCTGGGGGGGCCTGTTTTTTGAGGTAGAGGCACCAAATTTGCTGCATAGCATCTGGTGCCTCTCCTCAAAACACTCTCCAAGTTTCAAAAGGGTTGGATCAGGGGGTCCAAAAGCAGCCATTTTTTCCCAGGAGAACTGATCTTGGTTATAGCAGGAGATGCTCAGGAGCCATGTGAGGTTGGCAGCCATCCATGAAAACCTTCAACTGCCTTTCTGCTGTATTAATGGACTCGCCAACTGGCAACCTAGTAGGCTCAACTGCTGACGGCACTCTTACTGCATAATTTTGTAAAACTGTTACAGTAGGCAAGTGTGGCTCTATTTACTAAAATTTTATTTAGCCCCACCCTGCAAAAGGCGGGAGGTAACATGCATGGCTCTCACTACTCCATCTTATCCTCAAAACAACCTAGTGTATGTTAGGCTGAGTGTGTATCACGGGCCCAGCACTTCTGGAAGGATTCTAACTAAACAGAAAGTCCTTCTGGGATTTTCTTTCTAGTGTCTTTTGGTTTGCAAAATCCTCTAACAATCCCCTCATCGCAGATACAGTTGAAAGGTATTCCCACCCCACTCCCTTCTCCACTGTTTAAATGCAAGAATGCTTATGGGAGAAGACATGGGAATTATAACCAATGTTCCCTCTAAGCTGAAGAGTCTTGTGAGCAAAAATTCTACTTTGTGAGCTACTAGCAGGCGTCAGATTCAGCGGGAGCTCATAGGAGTGGAGCTCCTGAACCTTTCTGAGGGTTCCCCCTCTTCCTCCCCACCTACCTTGTCCATTGAATAGTAGCTGCAGCTGTATAACAATCCCTGGATTAGGAGAGTGGCCAGCCAGTCAGCCAGCAGTGGCTTTGCCATGCCCCCAGCAGCCCTTATTAACCCCTGGAGAAGCCCACGCCACCCTTTCTCCACTTATGTGATTTTGGGTGGTTTGTTGGCCTTTTGACTGTGGAGGGGGTGGCCCAGGACAGAGAGGCCTTCTTGGAATGGCTGGATCTCTAGCCAGCCCAAGCAGACCTCGCTTGCCCAGGGCTCTCCTTTCTTGCATCGGGTTGCTTTTGGCTGGGGTGGTGGTGGCATATGTTAATAAATTATGCTAATGAGTTCCACCACCTATTTTTCTACAAAACGACCCCTGGCTACTGGCATTAAAGTTGTGACCTACTGCATAAATTATTGTGCTCTGCAGCCATTTTTCCTGAGCGAAGACAAAAATGTGTGAGCTGGAGGTTAAAAATCTGTGAGCTACATAGGGTTGCCAAGTCCAATTCAAGAAATATCTGAGGACTTTGGGTGCGGAGCCAGGAGATTTTGGGGGTAGAGCCAGGAGACATTAGGGGTGGAGCCAAGATCAAGGCTGTGACAAGCATAATTGAACTCCAAAGGGAGTTCTGGCCATCACATTTGAAGGGACGGCACACCTTTTCAATGCCTTCCTTCCATAGGAAATAATGAAGGATAGGGGCACCTTCTTTTGGGGCTCATAGAATTGGACCCCCTGGTCCAATCTTTTTGAAACTTGGGGGGTATTTTGGGGAGAGGCACTAGATGCTATACTGAAACTTTGGTGCCTCTACCTCAAAAAACAGCCCCCCCAGAGCCCCAGATACCCGCTGATCAATTCTCTATTATTTTCTATGGGAATAAATCTCCCTAGGGAATAATAGTTCCCAGCAGACATTTCCCTCTCCTCCCCCCTGAAGCAGGGGGAGGGCCTCCAAACCAGGGGATCCCCTGCCCCCAACTGGGGATTGGCAACCCTAGAGCTAGCTCACACTAGCTCAGCTTAGAGTGAACACTGATTATAACTCATTTGAAACGAAAAGTTGCCATTATTCCACATTAGCTGAAGTCTTGCCCTTATGAACATCACGGCTCACTTACACAATGACTCCTTGTATGACTTCCAATAATAAAAGCCCAAACGAGGAAGTAAACGATACATTTAAAAATAAAATAAAAAACCAATTCTCCTCAGAGAACAACTTTTCCCACACTGGCGGCCCCCATCTCGCCCTCAGCCCTTTCAAAGGCCACGTGACAACTTTTTCAAAGCAGTTGCATCAGCCGCTCTAAAGTCCCTGTTTCACGATGACGTTTGCAATTTGGCGAATCATGGGAGGGGGGACGATGACAAGTAGAGCTTTCGCCCAGTAATAAGCCCAAACTCAGAGCTGGTGATGATGCGATAGGCGGGACAATTCCGTAGCAGGTTTGGGTGCACGGTGGCAGCATTGCAGCAGCCGGTGGAGGAAAGGCTGCTAGGAGACAGGTAGGGCTGGGAAGTGGGGTGTGGTTGTGTTGGGGGGGAGAAGAATGAATGAAAGAATGCAAGAAGTTCTGCTAAAGTAAACTTGGGAATTCTTGCCCAGCCCTTCAAAATAAAAGCGATTCTCAGCTTCTTCTATAAGCTCTGCATTAGGGCCATAGTTGCAGAGGATGCTGGGAGTGTGGTTCATGCCAAGGGGGTGTGATATGAGTGTGTGTGTCGCTATTCCTTACAAAGCATACTAGTGTGATCCGGGCGACGAATTGCCGGGGGCGGGGGGGGGGGGGAAAGGCTAAAGCCAGCTGGGTACACTGGTAGTTTGAGTTGACTGTGGTAGAAATGAATGACCCTGCGTGCATGGCTGAATAAATATGACACTTTGCCACGTGGGAGCTTGTCATGGTGTCTGTGGCAGTGCTTGGTAAATTGGGCGTCTGTATTTGCCTGCCAAGCTGTGGTGGGGATCTTGCTGCACTCATGAATCCTGGGAAGAAGCAGAGTTGTAACTTCCACCACTATATATAGATTAGATGTGGTGTGTGTATACGTAATGCATGAAACTACTTGGGAAACAGATCATACATATATGGTGTATTTCTCTAGTGCAGGGGTGGCCAAACTTGCTTAACGTAAGAGCGACATCGAATAAACATCAGATGTCTGAGAGCCACAAGACATGAACATTAGATGTTTGAGAGGTGCAAGGCAAGGAAGAAAAATAGGTTGGGGAGGGAGGGTGGAAAGAAAGCAACTTCAACTTTAAATACTTTCTCCAAGCCAGCCGACAGGGCAGTGCGGGCTTTGAGAGCCACACAATATGTGTGAAAGAGCCACAGTTTAGCCACCCCTGCTCTGGAGGTTTCATCCAACTGTGATTAACATATAACTTATCATTTTGTCCTTATGACAAGTCTCTTGAGGTAGTTTTAGCTGAGAGACAGAGTGACTGCCTCAAGATCACTCAGTGAGCTTCCATGGGAGATTTGAACCTGGGCCTTACGTAGCCTGCACTCTGTTCACTAAATCACACCACTGCTTTGCTGGATTTTTGATTATCCTTCCAAAGTTACATAGTGTAGTGCCATTTTTGTTCTGGTGCCTTGGATGTGACTAAATGGAGTCAGGGACCTGGGATTTTTATGTTAATTATAGTTTGCTGGTTACAGATTTATATTTCCCCCTCTTGCCTTTTAAATAGTACTCATAATTTTATTGCACCTCCCATTTAACCCTTTTTGTAGCAATTTCTTCCTTCCCACTTTCTTCTGCCCTGTGGGGAATCAAGGATAATAGTGCCATAGTAATGGCACAGAATTGTACGAATTAAAATTTTATATTAGCAGCGGTTGCTAAGTGGCATCTAAGAGGAAATGGTAGTGATTTTGGGAAACTTTTGCTGAGACACGGCCATGCTGGCTACATTGAGACATTTGGAGAGATGTGAGTTCTACAGATGTCATGTGCAATATTCTCTCTAAGCTGTGGAGTCTATTGAGCAAAAATTCTACTTTGTGAGCTACTGGCATTAAAGTTGTTAGCTATTGCATAAATTACTGTGCTCTGGGTCCATTCTTCATGAGCTAAGACAAAAATGTGTGAGCTGGAGGCTAAAAATCTGTGAGCTAGCTCACACTAACTTAGCTTAGAGGGAACATTGGTCATGTGGGTATCACTTGGAAGATTGCTGCCTTGGTGTTTGGCTTTGGGAGGCTGCTGGCTTGGGCAGCATCTGTTCAGGAAGTAAGGGTCAGATCTTTCTATCTGCTCATTGTGTCCTTGATAGCAGGTGCACGTATATCAGTGGTGCAGTATTGTGTGTGTCCACAGAAAGTAGAGAGCTGCCGCTGATACCCACAAGGAGATGGCTTGCTGTCCAGATTCTGCATCTACTGCGAGGGACAGACTTTTTCTGCATGTGCATTCGTTTCCCCCTCCCATACTATTCCTTTTTAATTTTGTAAAAGAAAACTGGATGTATACTATGTTTATACTACATTTATACTACATACTTCCAGCATGAGAACAAGTGTGGTGTAGTAGTCAGAATGTTTGGAAGACATTGGTTCGAATCCTCACTCTGCCATGGGAGCACACCTGGTGACTTTGCACCATAGTCTTACACTCTCAGCCTAACTTCTCTTATAGGATTGTTGTGAGGATAAAATGGAGGAGAGGGGAATGTTGTAAGCCATTTTGGGTCTCCTTTCAGGAGAAGAGTGTGGTATAAATGAAGTAAGTGAAGTTTAAAACAAACCCGCAGATCTCTACAATGTCACTTACAATTTTTTGCATTCTCATAAACAAAAATTATTTGTTACCAGGATTGCTTCTGCTACTAAAAACCAGCCTCAGATGAATAATATGACAGTGCTTTGGGAAAACTTGTTGGTAATTCTGCAAGTAGTGAAATTCAGAATGGCAGAAATTATGTTGAGAACATCTTCTCATATCGATTTCATTCACAAACAGCACTGCTCAGAGGGTGGTTTGGTTAACTTTGGGGAACCCCGTTCCTTTTATATTGGCACCAGGTACATGGGGGCGAGACTGTTGTGAGGTAGATTGTCATTAGGCCTCAGTTTTACAGTGTTCTCAGCCTCTTAACATATACACCAACTGCATCATATAACAGTTAATGCTGCAGCCTGAAATTCCATTTCTGATTACGGCAGCTTGTACTTACACGGAAATTTAGCATTGCCTTCAAATCTTGTGTTTGCTCTTTTCTGTTTTTCCGCTGACCAGCGCTGAGTGTCGCTCTGAAGATGGAGGCTTTAACGGCCAGCCAGATCCGCCAAAGTTTCATCAACTTCTTTGTGGAGAACCGGCACACATATGTGCACTCCTCTGCCACCATCCCCCTGGACGACCCCACTCTCCTCTTTGCCAATGCTGGCATGAATCAGGTTGGATGTTACTGAGATCTAAAATGTTAACAGATCGTTTAATTTATTTAAACCCGCTGCAAATCCAACTCCTTCAGAAGAGGACAACGTTTAAAAGTGTGCTGACACCAATATCATGATCTAGACTGGTCTCCAGCACAGGGAATAGCAGCTTCACTTATGAATGGTATGGAGAGATTATATGGAGATTTTTCTCTTCCTGCCATACTGTTAGGATTGGATTAAGTGGATCAGCTGTAGGTTTAGCATGAACTGAAAAGGGTACTGTTTCACCCGTGCATAGTTGATTTAGGGTGGTAGATCTCAAACCTTTGGAGCGGGACTCCCTTAGAAACTTAAGGTTGAAACGAATCTCCTTATTTCTCTTCTAGTTCAAACCCATTTTCCTCAACACTATCGACCCCTCCCACCCCATGGCAAAGCTGACAAGAGCAGCCAATACGCAGAAGTGCATCCGGGCTGGCGGGAAGCACAATGACCTGGATGACGTTGGCAAGGATGTCTACCATCACACTTTCTTTGAGATGCTGGGCTCCTGGTCTTTTGGAGATTACTTCAAGGTACAGTTATAATGCTTTGATCTAGATGGCCCAGGCTAGCCAGATCTTGGAGGCTAAGCAGGACCGGCCCTGGTTAGTGCATGGATGGGAAGTCCAGGGTTATTATGAAGAGGCAGGCAATGGTGTTCCACCTCTGAATGTCTCTTGCCTTGAAAACTCTATGGAGTCACGGTCAGGTGTAATAGCACTTTCCACCACCATAATTATAACACTGGGTGGGTAGGGGTCAGCTGACTGCAGGTAGGTATTCAGCTGTTACCTGCTTTCTGTTCTGAGGTGCTTGGGAGAAAGGCAATATTTTAAATGACAAAACCGTGCTTTTCTCTGCAACTCTGGTAGGAAACCTGTATTTGACTACAAGTCTGCATGTGGTATGAATTTCAGCTTCTGTTTTTCAAAAACAGGATAGACCCAGTATTCAAACAATTCTGGTTCTAAATCTCTAGGCAGTACCACTTCTGACTGCAAGTACGAGTTAGAATCCTTCTCCCTGAGTTGTGAGTTTCTGTATGCAGGGAACGTTTGTTTGCTTTATCTAATTAGGTTATTGCTTTCCCAACTTGACATAATTGATTGCTTCCACATGCTAAGAAAATCTCCACACCTATTTAAACTAGCATCTCAGGATTATAGCAATCTGAAGTGGTACTGTCACATATTTAGCACCCCATTGAGAATCAGAATTATATGAACAATGGAAATATTCCGTTCTTGAAAAGCAAAAGCAGAGGTCCCTACCACGGACGGACACACAAAATATGCACAACCACATAAAGCGGTATGCATGGTGCTGTGAAATTTATATCAGCCTCTGAGTGTTGGCCACTGCAGCATTAGGGTGGAAGAGGTGGTGTCTGAAGCTCCTTTGAGAAGTTAGTAGATCATGCCAAGTGTCTTAGCTCTGCATTCTTCTCTGTTCAGGAACTGGCTTGCAAATTTGCCCTGGACCTGCTCACCAAGGAATTTGGCATCCCTATTGAGAGGCTTTATGTCACCTACTTTGGCGGAAATGAGGCAGCTGGCTTGCAGCCAGATCTTGAATGCAAACAAATCTGGCTGGATCTAGGGTAAGTGGCGGAGAATTAGGGGAACTCCAGGGTGCATTGAAACTTGGCTGTGTGTTTTGGAGAGCAGGAACCTCTGCTTGGTGATAAGTGGTATGGCAAAAGAGGGAAGCCATAAGGAGAGGCCCAGGATTTCCCTGAAAACAGAGAGAGCATGAAAGAGGCAGAGCAGCACAATTAGAATCCTGTTCTAAATTTCTGTTTGCCAGCTCCAGGTATTGCTATAACCTGAACCAGATGCTCTTTCTTGCAGACATTTTAGGTGTAGATTTGCTCAGGGCTTTTTTTTTATAGCAGGAACTCCTTTGCATATTAGGCCACACACTCCTTTTTTTAAAAAAAAACTTATGATAAGTTTATTAGAAATTCCAAGTTATACAGAACTTTGTTGGGTGAAGTACTATCAAGTAGATTAATTCCATATATCACAATTTTACTATGCATAAAGTACTATGGTATATATAACATTGTAGAACATCTTATTTAGCATTTAAGATAACATCCAGTTCGCCAATCAATCAATCTATAGATAAATAAATATTTTTCTAAGAATAAATTAACTGGTAATTGGGCTAGATTTTGACTCTTACGCTAAGAATACTGCCTTGCTCCATCCCAAGCCAAACAAAAAGGAATATTTAAATACAAAGAGAAAGAAGGGATAGCATAAGTTAGAAAGAATTTAATAATAAGTTAATAATAAGTTTAATAAGTTAGAAAGGGCCTATTGTAAGCTTCAGGAGGACTGGCTACATCAGAGGTGTGTGGCCTAGCATGCAAAGGAGTTCCTGCTACAGAAAAAGCCCTGGGTTTGCTAACTGGATGTAAACATTGCTTTTAAAAAAATGAGAAATCCACTCAATGGGTCCTGGTATCCAAAGTCTCTTTTGTAATCCAAACCACTCCTGGTTATTTAAAAAGATGTACCAAAGAACCTGCCTCCTTCTTCGTGGCCCTCTATCACTCAGACTGGGCATTTCCTTCTCCGTAGTCTGGCAGACAGCAAGATCCTCCCAGGCAGCATGAAGGACAACTTCTGGGAAATGGGAGACACAGGACCTTGTGGGCCTTGCAGTGAGATCCATTATGACCGGATCGGAGACCGAGACGCTGCGCATCTGGTTAATCAGGATGATCCTAATGTGCTGGAGATCTGGAACCTGGTGTTCATACAGTTCAACAGGTGATGCAAGAATTCCCCTGACACTTTCCCATATGTGTGTGTGGTGTTCTCTCTTTCACAGTCAGTGTAAGGATGTTGCAGGAGCCTGCTTCTCACCCACTAACTTAACCTTTGAGTTTCCTGTGTTCAATGAAGAAGCGTTCTTGTCTGTACTACATGCTGGATGTCAGATATTGGATTTTGCTTTCGGACCAGCCAGGCAGCAAACAACAGTTAGTTAGGGAAATGTTATTTGTCTTGGGTTTTATTCTGGATTGGTTTTAATTCTCACTCGTGTTTACAGGTTCTCTCAGGTTGCACATAGTCTTTAAATATCCAGTGGTGTTTTTTAACTGCTGTGAGGAATGGGGAGAGATGTGGGTCCCTGGTCATGTCTTCTGCATTACAAAGGAGGTGTGTTTCTTCCCACTCTACAGGGAGTCAGACGGAACCCTGAAGCCCCTTCCCAAGAAGAGTATTGACACTGGAATGGGTCTTGAGAGACTGGTATCCGTGCTGCAGAACAAGATGTCCAACTATGACACAGATCTCTTTGTGCCCTACTTCGAGGCTATCCAGAAGGTATCTGGCCTTGTGGGTTGCATTGTGGGTAAACATCCATCTGCAGATTGGCTGTGGGTGATCTCCCCCTCCCTCTCTCCAGAGAGCATGTTCTGTGCCCTAGCTCACAGGTTCTCAACCTTGTTAAGCCTGTGGGAACTTTTAGAATTCTGACAGAGGGCAGTGGGCATGATCACAAAATGACTGCCAGTGCAAGCAATGTCTGACACAAAAAGCCAGGGAGCAAGTTACAGATGGTTGGACTAAACGACCCTGGAGGTCCCTTCCAACTCTGGTTCTATAATACTAAGCTTATATATGCGATAGTAACTCTTCAGCATTTCATGCAGAAGCTCTGTTTAATTAGATGTGTTCTTATTTGCACAGATAGTCAGAAACCCTGTTGGGCAGAAGTCCTACCTAGCCCTGTCTGCTTTCTAAAAGCACTTGGCAGGCAGCATGGTGCCTATGGGCACCATGTTGGAGACCCCTGACCTTGAGTTTATTTGTTGCAGCAAAGCGCATCTTTCTCCCACTGAACTTCACTGCCAACCCTAGCTGGATACTTTCCCCCTTCTGTTCTCAAATGTAGCAGAGCGATCATCCACTCATTTCTCACGAGTGGAACTGTACATCTCTCTTCAGTTCTTAAATATTATTGTATTTCTTCTTCCTAGGGTACAGGGTGCAGGCCATACTCTGGAAAGGTTGGTGAGGAGGATGCTGATGGCATTGATATGGCATATCGTGTCCTGGCTGACCACGCCCGAACCATCACCGTGGCCCTTTCAGATGGTGGCAGACCCGATAACACCGGCAGGGGGTGAGGGAGTTCTGGGGTTCAGCTTGTCAACCTGGGTCATGAGGGCGTGTGGTCATGCTACAGGGCATGGGGACTAAGGTTTAGATTCTAATCCCTGTATCTGTTTGCACCCATCTTGGTCCATTGACAAAGGGTGTGTGTGTGTTGTGTTTTGGCTCCCTGAAAATGCTGAACCTTCATTACGATATGAGCGGGAACGAGGCTCATGATCCAAGCTTAGTAACGACAGAGCAGAAAGCCATATGCAGCCCTTTTAAAAACATAATGACGCTTCAGAGATGGTTCTCTCAAGCTGTTATGAGGTGACAACGATGTGACGTAAGGATTCTTGGAATGTTGGCCACCAACCCTAGCTTGGTTTTCTAACAAGGAATGAACTCCACTTGCTAAGGATGATAACTGTGATCACTGTTTTGAGGATGGAAGGTGGAGCCAGTGAATCAACTTGATCTTACCAAGCGCCATTGACTTTCAGATGACACTGCTTTCTGATGACTGAGGCAAGGTCAGAAGTTGTTATTCAAGGACGGCTGCTTGGGTCAAACCCCAAAACCAAAGTCATGTTGAATGTTAAGACCAGCCAAACTAATACAACAAGGTGTGCAGGAGTCTGAGTTCTCCAGCACTTTGTTATACTGGGTTTTGTTTTGTTTTTTTAAGGATCCTCAAAACAACTCCCCTGTGAGGTATGTTAGGCTGAAAGAATGGGATTGGCCCCAGACCATGAGCAACCAATGAGCAACCATGGCAGAGTGGGGATTCAAACCAGGGACTTTAAGATCCTAGTCTGACGCTCTTAACCACTGTGCCGTTCTGGCTTTCTGATCTCAAGGTCTCTTCCTCAGCAGCCTCTGTAAGGATGCTTTGCTGAATCCACTGAGCACAGGGTATAGCTAGTGTCAGGCTCTACCCTTGGCATTCTGGGAACGAGAAGTGATCTATGGAAGCCTTCCAACTGAAAAACATAATAACCACTAGTTGATCAAATGTCCTTTTGCTGTGCAGCAGGGCATTACGGGTGGGGCCTGTGAATCCTGGTGCTGAGGAGATTCTGCTCTCTTGGTTACAAATGAGGCTAACCTCTTGCTCTCTGTTTCTCCTCAGGTACGTCCTGAGGCGCATCCTTCGCCGGGCTGTGCGCTACGCCCATGAGAAGCTGAATGCCCACAAAGGTTTCTTTGCGACCCTGGTTGACGTGGTGGTGGAGTCATTGGTAAAGTCCTTTCGTTGCTCTTGAGACTTGGGGGTTGCTTGGGGCATGAAGCAGGGAAAAAAAGAGTTAATCGTTCTGGCTAAACTATCCCTGTTGCTTCAGGGCGGTGCCTTCCCTGAACTGAAGAAGGACCCTGACATGGTGAAAGACATCATCAACGAAGAGGAGGTTCAGTTCCTGAAGACGCTGAATAGAGGGCGCCGTATTCTTGACCGGAAGATTCAGAGTTTAGGAGACAATAAAACCATTCCTGGTATGAAACAGAACAACATAAGAGTTCAACCAGCCTGATGGCCAGTGTGATACAGTGGTTAGAGTGTCGGTCTAGGATCTGGGAGACTCCAGTTTGAATCCCCACTCTGGCATGAAAGCTTGCTGGGTGGCTTTGGGCTGAGTGGGTGCCACTCCACAAAATTTTACTCTTGGCTGTCTTACTTTTCTTTCTCCAGGAGACACTGCCTGGCTGTTGTACGACACCTACGGTTTCCCCGTGGATCTCACTGGACTGATAGCAGAGGAGAAGGGCTTGAAAGTTGACATGGAAGGCTTCGAGGAGGAGAGGAAGGCTGCCCAGGTAAAGCTCAGCCATAGCTAATTCAAGCTCATTAGGGAGCGTCAAGTGAATGTGTCGATCCATAGGTTGGTTGGTTTTAAAACTTGTGTGACTCACTTTCTGCGCACTGCATGAAGGCAGTTTACAGCCGGAACTCTTGCATGGCCAAAGGTGTGAGCCTTGAGAGTGAGACGAAGGACAAAGAACCCTTAACCCATAGCTCACAGCTTGTGCCTTCGGAGGAGTCAGCTCAGAATCCAGGAGGGGAGCAAGGCACAATTTTGCTTTGAGTTTAGCGATGTTGCATTTCTTATTGGTGCAAGCTCCTCTGCGCCCATTTGAGGAGAAAAGCATAGTGCATATATTTAAATCAATAAATAACACTGTAAAAAGAAATGCAGAATTTTTTTCCCCAAAAGTGCTAAATGTACTCAAAAACAACCAGTGGCACAATGGAAAGCAGAACAGTCACCTCTCTTTCATGTATTATTCCCTGAAGATAACACTTTATTCTCCTAATGATATAGCCCAAAATTGAATTTGCCTTTTTAGCCACCGCATAACATTGCTGACTCATGTTCAGCATATGGTCCTCTAAGACCCCTAGATCCTAATAGATATTGTTATTGACTGTTTCAGAGGTTAGCCAGATAGAACAGCTATATATATATATATATATAATCTTCCTTCCCACAGCAGACCCCCTGTGAGGTGGGTGGGGCTGAGAGAGCTCTCACAGAAGCTGGCCTGCCCTGTTGTTTTAATTGTAGACTATTAATTTATTGTTGGATTTTAATTGTTTTTATTATGTTTGTAATCCCCCCTAAGCCCGTATGGGAAAGGGCAGAATATAAATCTGCCAAATAAAATAAAAAATAAAAATACCTATGGCTGACCCAAGGTCATTCCAGCAGGTGCAAGTAGAGGAGTGGGGAATCAAACCTGGTTCTCCCAGATAAGAGTTTGCACACTTAACCACTACACCAAGCTGTAGCAATTTAAGAGACCCACAAGATTTGCAGGGTATAAACTTTTGAGAGTCAAGGCTTCCCTTTGTTGGATGTTGTTGGATGTGTGTGTATTTACATTCATAGTGCATGGTTCACAAAAACCAGAAACAGGAAAAAACAAGAATGGATGTAGAAAGGGCACAAGGAAGGAAAAATAAGCAACAGTTCAATTCTAACTTCCAACTAAGGATGCCTAGAGAAAGTAGTGGAACACATTTTGAGTCCAGTGACATCTTTAAGACCAACAAAAGTTTTTTTCAAGGAATGAGCTTCAGTGTACAGGCACACTTTCTCTGATACTGGCTCTCACGACCCCTTTTGTTAACAGAAAAGCAAATCCCTTTCATTAAAAAATTATTATATCTGACTCTGGACTCAGAATTTGTTCTGCTGCTTCACACCGACATGGTTGCCTACCTGGAGAAAATACTATTATCAACATAATTTAGTAGGCATAAAATGCACCTTGACTTTCATTTGAGCAAAGATGAATGAATGCATTGAGAGTCGTTGCAGTCTGAGTAGCCAAATGCCTATGGGAAAGAGTTTAGTTTCTTTGTTGTGCATCAGCATGTCTCTCTTTCTGCTAGCATGCAGGAACCTGCACTCTTACAAAAAGGCAGAGCTTTTTAAAGATCTGGCCATTGACTGCTTTACATCTTGCCTTCTGTAGAGCTGCAACTCTCCCACCCTGGAAGAGCTTTCTGTTTAGAAATTAAATTGGATTCAGCCTTGCTGGCCTGACCTGAATAGCCCGGGCTAGCCCAATCTCATCCAATCTCAGAAGCTAAGCAGGGTCAGCCCTGGTCATTATTTGAATGGGAGAACACCAATGAAGTCCAGGGTTGCAATGCAGGGGCAGGCAATGGCAAACCCACCCTTGAACATCTCTTGTTTTGAAAACCCCACTGGGTTGCCATAAGTTGGCTGCAACTGGATAGCACTTTCCACTACCACAGCCTTGCTGGTCTTTTTATCCCACAGTCCTAAACGCAGGCGCAAAATCCTAGTAAGTGTGCTTTGGATGGCAGCCTTTTTTCCTGGTGATGGCTGGAAAGCTTGCTCGGACAATCTGTAAACATATAACAGAGTTCAAAATTAGTTTCATTAGTTGATCTGCCCCATCTGGTCCAGTGCTGTTTTGTAGCCTCTAGGGAGGATGGCCAAGGGCACTGCTGATGTACTCAGGCCTCCTTTTCCTGCCTTTCACCCTTGGGTTTGTTACTGTTCCCAGCTCAAATCCCAGGGCAAGGGAGGTGGTGATGAAGACCTCATCATGTTGGACATCTATGCTATTGAAGAACTCCGGTCCAGGGGTCTGGAGGTTACAGACGACTCTGTCAAGTACAACTATACGTCGGATCCCAGTGGCACATATGGTAGGTTTTAGGCTATTTCTTTTTATTGTAAGATCTCACAGCACTGGCCCATTATCTCCCTTGCAACATGACAACAAGGAGTTGGCTTTAGTCAAATTCAGCTTCCTGTGCCTTCTTTCCTCTTAAAATCCCTACACCCAAAGGCATCTATAATTAGGAATATTCAGCAGTTTACAAGATTACAAACAAGAGGGCCTGCAAGGACTTGCATGGAACACCCTCCTTAGTTTTCCCTCTTCTCCTGCTTCCTACTCTCCTAACAAAAAGAGCCTCGTGGTGCAGAGTGTTAAAGCTGCAGTACTGCAGTCGGAGCCCACAGCTCACGACCTGAGTTCGATCCCAGCAGAAGCTGGTTTAGGTAGGCAATGGCAAGTTGACTCAGCCTTCCATCCTTCCAAGGTCGGTAAAATGAGTACCCAGCTTGCTGGGGGGAAAGTGTAGATGACTGGGGAAGGCAATGGCAAACCACCCCGTAAAAAGTCTGCCGAAAACATTGTGAAAGCAGCGTCATCACCCCAGAGTCTGAAATGGCTGGTGCTTGCACAGGGGACCTTTTCTTTCCACTCTCCTAACAGCCAAGCTACCTTTATCTACCTTCCCATCTTCAGGTTCCCCTTCTCTGGCAGTCTCTACTTGCAAAAACTGTGGCACAGTTGCACAGTGTTGGTTGCTAGGCCAGGTCAGTTGCAAAATGGGGAACCTACAAAGACTTAGGACACTTCATTCACCCCTGTATCTACTTTCCCATTCTATTCCCTCCTGGTAACACCTGTATCATCTTTCCCTGCTTCCTTCTTTCCTTCCCACCAACCATCCTACCTTTTATCTTCTCCCCACCCCCCCAATCTTCAGCTATGTTTGTTATTTGTTTTATTTATACCCCACCTTTCTCCTCATTGGGGATCCAAAGCGGCTTACATCAGAGTTTTGAGACAACCTGAGCCTCTTGGCTGCTATATTCATTGCATTCCTAAGCAGAGTTTCACCCTTCTAAGCCCACAGACTTGCACTGATTACTGATACTCCCTCTAAGCTGTGGAGTCTTGTGAGCAAAAACTCTAGTTTGTGAGCTACTGGCATCAAAGTCATGAGCGAGTAATTTGGCGACTGCATTAATTGCCTGCTCTGGGGCCATTCTTCCCGGGCTAAGACAAAAATGTGTGAGCTAGCTCACACTAACTCAGTGTAGAGGGAACACTGCTGATAACCTTTATTGGAGTCACCTGCCTCTTGTTTTGCCCTCTCTGCGGCCTGTCATGACTTTTAAATAAAGAGTTCTGTGCCCCTCCTCCACCACTTCCCGCTCCCCAACCTGCAGAGTTTGACAGTCCTGTGGCCATGGTGAAAGCCCTCCGCCGGGACAAGAAGTTTGTGGAAGAAGTGTCTACGGGCCAGGAGTGCGGGATCATCCTGGATCAGACCTGCTTTTATGCGGAGCAGGGAGGACAGATCTACGACGAGGGTTATCTCATGAAGGAGGACGATGGCAGCGAGGATGTATGTTGCTGCTGCGACTTTGGCATTCAAAAAGTCATTGGGCGGGTCTTTGGGGATGGTGTTGTTGAATATTTTGCCATTGTGGTGCTGAAGACTGCAATGAAATGCCTGTATCTGTCTCCGCAAATACATACCCCCATGTTGGGTCCCAGAATCTGACTTCTTCTCAGGTTTCTGGATCTGTTGTTTGGGTAGGTGGTTACAAGAGCCCCAGCCCCTCCGTTCCTGCCCTTGCCAATATAGTCGTCTTCTTTTTTTTTGGTTTCTATAGAAGACAGAGTTCACAGTGAAGAATGTACAGGTGCGTGGGGGCTATGTGCTCCACATAGGCACAGTCTATGGCAACCTCAAAGTAGGAGACATGGTTCGGCTGTACGTGGATGAGGTGAGTGGGTCACAAGACCGGGATAGAGTAATCTCTTGAATGTTTTTCTGGATTCACATCTTAGCTATTTAAGCTAAGATCCATTTCTGGTTTGTTCTGGGGATACTGGAGAACGTTTCTTTTTGTAATTGGTGGAAAGTAAAAAGGCATGGTGCAATTTTTTGTAAATAAATACACTTGTGGGCTGGGTGGCTTGGGGACTAGCAATGGATTGTACTATTCAATTGCCCTCACAATAGTAAGTTTGCCTCTATAGTAAGTTTATGGCATCCCAAAATAAGGGCTTCAGTGTTACGGAGTCTAGGCATTGGGGCATAACATACAAACCTCAAAGGAGAGATGCAGTGTTGAGCTATGAACCAAGAGGAAAAATGCACATTTAAGTGATGTGCATTTAAGTGATTTATGTTTGAATTGACCTTTAATCTTCGTGGATTTCTGAAAACATGATCATTTGGGGTGAAACCTTTTTATCAAATTGAGATTAAAATTTGGTGAGGCTGCCGAGGATTATATAAAATGGCTTCTGGAGCAAGATGCAGCACAGCTGTAGGCTGTCTGGTTGCAGGACCCCCATTTCCACTATCACTTCATATCCATCTTTAATTTGCAGTCCAGGCGAAGACCCATCATGAGCAACCACACGTCCACCCACATCCTCAACTTTGCCTTGCGTGCTGTACTGGGAGAGGCCGACCAGCGAGGGTCCTTGGTTGCCCCAGACAGGCTACGATTTGATTTTACTGCAAAGGGAGCCATGTCTACCAAGGAAATCAAGAAGGCAGAAGAGATTGCCAATCAGATGATTCAGGAAGCCAAGGTAGAGTGCATAGTGATTTAACTTTCAGGGCTGGGTTATACTTAGTGCTGGAATCCCTAGGACAGGGGTGGCCAAATTTGCTTAATGTAAGAGCCACACAGAATAAATGTCAGATGTTTGAGAGCTGGAAGGAAGGCAAATAGATTGGGGTGAGACAGAGGTGGGAAGAAAGTAACTTTAAATGCATTCCCCAAGCCAGCTGACAGGTGATGCTGCTTTGAGAGCCACCAATATGTGTGAAAGAGCCACATATGGCTCCTGAACCACAGTTTGGCCACCCCTGCCCTAGGGTGTTTAGCAACTTGCCTGCACTCTGCTTGCATGCCTTAGACAGAACTGTACTCCAAGGCCAGTTCTCAGATCACCAACATAGGTTTTTGTACGTCTTTGTTCTAGAGCAGGGGTTGCCAAAAAGGTGCCCACCAACACCTTTCCTGGCATCCACCAAGTGCTTTTAGAAAGTGGGTGAAACAATATGGGACTTTTGCCCAGCTGGGCTTCTGATTGGCTACTGGAGACTTGATTGACTGTGCAGATTAAAATAATGCTTCAATTGGAATTGTCTCCACAGTGTCAGTTTTATTCCTTATATTTCCTCTTTGGCAGTGTCTTTTTAAAATTTCTCTTCTCTTCTGTATTCAAATATCTTGTGGGCTTCAGCCAGTTTGGTGTAGCGGTTGAGAGCACAAACTCTGATCTGGGAGAACTGGGTTTGATTCTTCATTCCTCCACATGCAGCCAGCTGGGTGATCTTGGGCCAGTCACAGTTCTCTTAGAGCTGTTAGCAGTTCTCTCAGAGCTCTCTCAGCCCCACCTACCTCACATGCAGTGTTCCTTCTAAGCTGAGTTAGCATGAGCTAGCTCACAGGTTTTTAGCCTCCAACTCACACATTTTTGTTTTAGCTCAGGAAGGATGACCCCAGAGCACACTAATTTATGCAGTAGATCACAACTTTAATGCAGGCAGCTCACAAAGTAGAATTTTTGCTCACAAGACTCTGCAGTTTAGAGGGAACATTGCTCACAGGGTATCTGTTGTGAGAAGGGGAAGAGGAGGAGATTGTAAGCTGCTCAGAGACTCTGAGCGAAGGGCAGGGTAGAAATCCAATCTCTTTTTCTTCAGCAACCATTTTATGTTGTTCCCACCACCCTGTATCAGAATTCCAAGTGCCCTCAAGCTCACAAAGGTTGGGGAACCCTGGTTGGATAGGCTGCCATAATTGTTTGTGTTTATATGTGTTTTAAAGACTAACCCCTTTTCTGTAAAGATTCATTCATTCACTGTGACATGAAAAGGGCTTTATCAATCTTGTGGCCTATTCGTCAGGTTGTCTATGCCAAGGACTGCCCTCTGGCAGCGGCAAAAGCCATCCAGGGACTGCGAGCAGTGTTTGATGAGACCTACCCCGACCCCGTGCGTGTTGTCTCGATCGGCATACCTGTGGAGGACATGTTGGCTGACCCCTCCAGTGCTGCCGGTTCAGTCACATCTGTCGAGTTCTGTGGAGGAACGTAAGTACTGAAGCATTCGCTGCTCCTTATGCTTTCCATTTGCCTGTCCCAAATGATTTTAGAACTTTTTTATTGTCTCAATTACATGTGCATCTCACCCGTGTTATGAATGGCAGATTAATGAGGACCCCTTTTCCAGAGCATTTGTGTGACTGTTCTCTAGGGAAGATCAGTGTGTTTGTGCCTATTTTATTGGAATGCCCTTTGTATGCAACCCCTGCTAATTGATTTTTAACATACTATTTGGACTATTTTTAACAATATTTCCTTTTTACCTTATAAAATCTAACTCCTTCTATCTGACAGATTTCCCAATATTGCCCTTTTTATCATTAAATCTAGTTTGGGCCTAAATCTTGAAGATGAAGATGATTATTATTACTTTAATTTTCTATCGCACCCTCTCCATAAGCGGACTCAGGGCGGCTAACAGTCTGTTTAAAACAATTCGAAAATACAATTTAAAACAGTAAGGCAACAATTAAGTACATAAAATACATATCATGGTGCTGTTGACAACTTCAATAGGCGGGATCGTAACTTTCTTTCTGACGGTAATCCTACGGTGGTCATAATTCCTTATGAGTAATATCGCTCAGCAGAGTAGGATGGCAGTCCTCTCCCATTTAAATATTAAAGGCCTGACGAAATAATTCAGTTTTACAGGCCCTGCGGAATTGGGAGAGATCTTGCAGGGCCCTTATGTCCTCCAGGAGGGCATTCCACATTGCTGGTGCCACCACTGAGAAGGCCCTTGTATCAGAGCAGGGTAAATTATTTCTCAAGATATTTGATCAAAAGAGCTTTAATCAAATTAAAAGAAAATACTGTAGAACGAAGAGAGATTCTGATCCACAGAAAGAGGGTTATGCTCGTGTAGAACGGAGATGCTTAGAAACTGCTGTGTGTTTGCCAGGCTCTGTCTGTTTTGAATTCTCTCTATCCTACTTATCCTGGTCTGTAAGCCCAGTGGAAGAGAGATCATGTCACTACCCTGTATTAAACAGGGCAACTAGTTAATTTCTTTCAGTCCTAGCAGTGGCAACTGTGGTAGCTTGCTTCTATGTGCAAAGCCATAAGGCATCAAAGACCAAGAGATGTCAACAAAAGGATCTGTGGCAAAGCCAGGACTTTTTTTGTAGCAGGAACTCCTTTGCATATTAGGCCACAAACCCCTGATATATCCAATTCTTCTACAGCTTACAGTGGGCCCTGTACTAAGAGCCTTGTAAGCTCTTGGAGGATTGGCTACATCAGGGTGTGTGGCCTAATATGCAAAGGAGTTTCTGCTACAAAAAAAAGCCCTGGGCAAAGCTAAGATCTTCCTGTCCCCTGTGGGTCTCTCATTTGCAGTTCTAAATAAATTTGTTAAGGCAGAAGGCGTGGGGAAAAAAGAAAACTGAGGTATTTCTCCGCATTTGATGTTCCTGCAGGCACCTGCAGAATTCCAGCCATGCTGCTTCCTTTGTGATTGTGTCAGAGGAAGCGATCGCCAAAGGCATCCGGAGGATAGTGGCCGTAACTGGAACAGAAGCCCAGAAGGTGAGCAGAAGGGGAGTGGGCGGGAACCTTGGGAAGGCGGGAGGGGCCCTGACCCAGATGACACTTTGGTCATGGTCACTTTGGTCTGCTTTGCATGTGGAAGATTCCCAGGTTTGACCCTGGCATCTCCAGTTACAAGATCTTGGGTAGTAGGACTGAGAAAGACCATTGCCTGGAAAGAGAGCTGCTACCAAGCCCAGCAGACAGTGCGGGGCTGACTGACCACTCATCTTGTTTCATATTAAAGTAAAGGTAGTCCCCTGTGCGAGCACTGAGTCATTACTGAAGCTGCAAATGTCAAAATCCTTTCCTCCAGGCACGCGTGTGCATGCACTACATCAGGGATCCCAACCCTTTTTGTGCTTGTGGGCAGTGGGCACAAGTCACCAAACGGCTGCTGCAGGAGCTGAAGCCAATCACAAAATGTCAGGGAGCAAGATGATATATGACTCTGATAGTAACTCTTCAGCATTTCAGACAGAAGTTCTCTTTCAACAACATGCCTTTTTATCTGCACAGCCCATTGGAAGCCCTACCTAGTCCTGCCCCCTTTTTGAAAGCACTTGGCGGGTGAAGGAAATAATGGGCTGCACCCAGCAGCGTGCCAACAGAACTAAAAAGGGGGGGAGATGATAGATGACTGATTTGTTGTTGCACAAAGTCACCGAGTTATACTGCCCAAATGAAAAAAGGACATTGCTTATAATTGAGCCATTTGGACTTTTGATACTTGTTGGTTTGTTATGTGTTGTTGATGTTTCACAAAGTCCCTAGGCATTCCTCCAAGTAGGCTTCGTCGGGGGAATCAGATCTTTCACCTAGTGCAGGAACCGTCCACAGCAGTTAAGTTCTTAAGATCAACCAACACAGCAATCAATAAACTAGCATTTGATGAGGCTGAGAGAGCAATAGTTGGGAGGGGGGGTTATACTTAACTGCTCATTGTTAACTGAAAGGTTTCTTTTTTGTGCTGCTTACCGGTTGTCGAACTTCTCTTCCAAAGGCACTGAGGAAAGCAGACAGCCTTAAGAAACTGCTGTCTGACCTGGAAGCCAAGGTGAAGATGCAGACTGCTCCCAATAAAGAAGTCCAGCATGAGATTGCAGACCTCAGCGAGGTACAAGACAGCTTTGGCTACTCTGGGGGGGGGGGGGATTGCAACACCTGCCCCAGAATCCTCCAGCTGTTGGAGAGCCACTAAAGACTGTGCTGTTTTGCCGAATGCTGAACAGGAGAGGCTGCTGGCTGTGCAGCATAGTCTCATAGTCAAAGCTTGAGGTGTGCTCTGCACCAGGGGTGGCCAAACTTGCTTAATGTAAGAGCCACATAGTATAAACGTCAGATGTCTGAGAGCCGGGAGGGAAATAGGAAAGAATAATAATTTTTAACGTTAAATGCATTCTCCGAGCTGCAGGCTGGCTTAGTTGGAGAAGTGCTTTAAAAAGACAAAATGGGTTCTCCAAGCCAGCTGGGCAGGCAGTGGGGGGCTTTGAGAGCCACACAAGATGTGTGAAAGAGCCACACGTGGCTGCTGAGCCTTGGTTTGGCCATCCCTGCTCTGCACCAATATAACCCAGAATTTATAGGCAGGGAAGGGAAAGTTGGTATACAAAGGAAGATAATTTCATAACCCTCCATTGCCTCATTATGTTTCTAGAAGAGAAGCCTTTTATGCAAAGAACTGAATCAGGCCCTTAAGGTCTTTCCCAGGAAGGGCAGATTCTGACACCTGCAATTCAATATGCAAAGTAATATATTTTCCATTATTGCATAATTATGTTCCTAGAAGCCATGAATCAAGGAGCTACGTGAAGCATAGATTCTGCCCTTCCCAGGGAAACCAGATTCTAAGACCTGTAATGCATTTGCGCTAAATAATATATTTTCATAAATCTGCATTGAGTAATCATGTGCCTGAAAGCTACAGAGAAAAGAAGACTTAATCAGGGTCTTACTATTCTTTATAGAGGCCTTTATTGTGCATGGGATAGAGAAGGTAGAGAAAGAAGTACTTTTCTCCCTTCCTCACAATACGAGAACTCATGGACATTCAATGAAATTGCTGAGCAGTCGGGTTAGAATGGATAAAAGGAAGTACTTCTTCTACCGAAGGATGATTAACACATGGAATTCACTGCCACAGGAGGTGGTGGTGGTTACAGGCATGGACAGCTTCAAGAGGGGATTGGATAAACATATGGAGCAGAGGTCCATCAGTGACTATTAGCCAGAGTGTATTGTTGGAACTCTCTGTCTGGGGCAGTGATGCTCTGTATTCTTGGTGCTTGGGGGGGGGGGTGCACAGTGGGAGGGCTTCTAGCCCCACTGGTGGAACTCCTGATGGCACCAGGGTTTTTTGGCCACTGTGGATCACAGAGTGTTGGTCTGGATGGGCCATTGGCCTGATCCAACATGGCTTCTCTTATGTTCTTACTGAGGGCCTGAGATTTTTTTTTTTACCCACCGGATTTGAATCTTATCCCAAAAAACCCTATAGAAGCTAGATGTTTGTTTGTTTTTAAAGAAAAGTTGAGATTCTTGGGATTCCATGCTGGCCCATATGGAGGTGCTCGATTCTGCTTGGCCTGACCCCAGATGCACAAAACTTACAGCCCTGCCTGTAGCAACGGGAATACAACCAACTCAGCCCCTTGTGAGTCAAGGTGAGAGACTTCCAAGTTCTTCTTCCATTTGCAGACCCTGGCCACGGCTGTCATTCCTCAGTGGCAGAAGGATGAACTGAGAGAGGCTCTCAAAGCACTGAAGAAGGTTATGGACGACCTGGATCGTGCCAGCAAAGCCGACGTCCAGAAACGAGTGAGCTTGTCCTTTCCATGCCCCTCCTGCCCTCCCCCTTCACATCTTCCCTTGGCTGTGTCATACATGGAGAGTGCAAGTGAGAAGAAATGGTTGTAACACACATAGGGCAGATAAGCAGGAAAGGGCTCTGCCTCCGCTCTTAGTATTTTAAAGGGACAGCCGACTTTCCCGTGTGTGTCTCTTATGTACTCCATGCTGGCTGAATACCCAGTCAAATGTGCTTTTGAAGCCCCATGATGTAGACCATTCAGAGACATACACCCCTTCCCAGTCCATTGCCTTGAGTTCTATGGAAGAAAGGCAGAATGTCTATGCTGTAAACTGGAAGTCAGTCATGGGAGATGCTTCTCTTGGGTGCCTGAAGCAATTCTGAAAGGGTTGCATCCCTATTGGTCATGCTCATGGGCAGCCCTGGGTTATGTTTGAACATTTTCTTGCTCTCCCAGGTCCTGGACAAGACAAAGCAACTGATCGAGTCTCACCCCAACCAGCCGCTGGTTGTACTGGAGATGGAAAGCGGAGCTTCTGCAAAGGTAGACCAAATGAATGGCCACACTAGCCCTTCTCTCCTCTCTCACAGGCATGTGTTTTAGTGGAGATAGAGCTAGTGTTCACTGTAAGCTGAGTTAGTGCAAGCTAGCTCACAGTTTTTTAGTCTCCAGCTCACACAGTTTTGTCTTAGCTCAGGAAGGATAGCCCCAGAGCTAACTAATAGCCTACAACTTTAATGCTAGTAGCTCACAAAGTAGAACATTTGCTCACAGGACTCCACAGCTTAGAGGGAACATTGGATAGGACACAGGTGGCTTGTTTGCTTCTCTTGTTGCAGACATATAGGCCCAGAGAGGTGAGAATAGCATCAGTTGCTTCTGGTGATGATTTGGGGCTATCCAGCTCCTTTTCAGTGCAGTACAGTTAGCCCTTAGCCCAAGGATATATGGATGTACCACCAGATGGCAGGTTTTCAACCAAACAGGCCCAGAGTGAAAGCAGACATAGGACGTCCCTTCAGTTGTCAAGATGGGCTAGCTGCATCAGAGACCTTCACCTGGCATGGCATCCGACACTGTGTAGCAAACCTGGCTCTCAAATTAGAGGATCAAGAGCGGAATGTAACCCTCCAGTACTTACGAGACTGTGCTGACGAGGGCAGTGGTGCTTGGGGTGGATTCAGACAGCTGCCACCTATCCTGGCAGCATGCTTTTTGGTTCACTGGATCACTTGTTCGCACTGCAGGCGCTGAACGAGTCGTTGAAGCTGTTGAAGACTCATTCTCCCGAGACAGCTGCCATGCTTTTCACAGTGGATAACGAAGCCAGCAAGATCATCTGCTTATGCCAGGTTCCTCAGGTAAGAGAGAGCTGGACTCCATGGGGCTCTGGCAGAAAAGCGGTATAGGCCACTGGACCCTGCATTATTCCCCATTCCTCCACATGCAGCTGCTGGGTGACTTTGGGTAACACACTGGAAATGTCAAGACTGTGTGCAATTGCAATAAAAACGGCCAACGCCATGCTGGGAATTAGTAGGAAGGGAATTGAAATCAAATCAGCCAGTATCATAATGCCCTGTATAAATCGATGGTGCGGTCTCATTTGGAATACTGTGTACAATTCTGGTCACCACACCTCAAAAGTGTTATAGCATTGGAAAAAGTGCAGAAAAGGGCAACTAGAATTATTAAAAGATTGGAACACTTTCCCTATGAAGAAAGGTTAAAACACTTTAGCTTGGAGAAATGTTGACTGAGGGGTGACATGGTAGAGGTTTACAAGATTATGCATGGGATGGAGAAGGTAGAGAAAGAAGTACTTTTCTCCCTTTCTCACAATACAAGAACTCGTGGACATTCAATGAAATTGCTGAGCAGTCGGGTTAGAACTGATAAAAGGAAGTACTTCTTCACCCAAATGGTGATTAACACATGGAATTCACTGCCACGGGAGGTGGTGGCAGCTACAAGTATAGACAGCTTCAAGAGGGGATTGGATAAGCATATGGAGCAGAAGTCCCTCAGTGGCTATTAGCCACAGTTTATTGTTGGAATTCTCTGTCTGGGGCAGTGATGCTCTGTATTCTTGGTGCTTGAGGAGGTGCACAGTGGGAGAGCTTTTAGTGGCCCCACTGGTGGGCCTCCTGATGGCACTTGGCGGAGGGATTTTGGTCACTGTGTGACACAGAGTATTGGATGGGATGGGCCTGATCCAACATGGCTTCTGTTATGTTCTCTTATGTTCTTATGGGTCAGTCCCAGTTCTTTCAGCGCTGTTCTCTCAAGAGCAGTTCTCTCAGAGCTCTCTTAGCTCCACCTGCCTCACAGGGTGTCTGCTGTGGAGAGAGGAAGGGAAGGCGATTGTAAGCCACTCTGAGTAAAGGGAGGGGTATCAATCAAATCTCTTCTGTCTGTCCTCAAGCCTTATAAAACAGGACATTTTTTAAGAAGCACTTTTTAAACAAAAATTGGGGTGCTTTTAAAAACATGTTTTATAGGTGCTTTAATGTTAAATATTTCACTTGAGATACGTCTTGAGAAAGCAGGCCATAAATGCTGTTGAATAACAATAAATCAATTAAAAACCTTCTAGCTGCAGAGTACAAATGCCTGACTTGGAAAGCTTAAAAACCAAATAATCATTATGTGCTTCTCCAGCGAGAAAAATCTTAATCTGCCCTGTGCGAAAACAGTCACAGAGGGTTTCCTCTGGAAGATTATTCCACAGGGTGGGTCCTACAGTTGAAAATAGTACATGTCCTGGCTGTATGGTGGAAGCAACCAAAAGTGATTAAGTTGGTATGTGGGTCAGGGAGACTAAGCATGCATGACTCTGCGACAGCAAATTACGAGTAAAAAGTGACTTTTTTGTGGCAGAAGCTTTTGGGAACTACGAACACTTCAGGCACAGCAGGCTCTGGTTCTAGGAACGTTTGTGGTGCAACTGATCCGTCAGTCTTGAACACACTTTTTTCTTTTTTGGAATAAACCAGACGTTGCAGGAAAACTTGGAAAATTCCCTAACACCGGAGAATCTAATGTGCCTGCCCTGAGTGGCCTAGGCTAGCTTGATCTGGTCAGATCTCTGAAGCTAAGTAGGGTCAGCCGTGGTTATTACTTGGATGGGAGACCTCCACAGAAGTCCAGGGTTGCTACGCAGAGGCTGGCAATGGCAAACCACCTCTGAACATTTCTTGCGTTGAAACTCTATGGATTGCTGTAAATCATCTGTGACTTCACAGTACTTTCCACTGCCACTGACGTGCACTCTCTCTTTCTGTCTCCCAGGAAGTGGCCAGCAAAGGGCTGAAAGCCAGTGAGTGGGTGCAGCAGGTGTCGGGACTGATGGATGGCAAAGGGGGTGGCAAGGACATCTCTGCTCAGGCGACAGGCAAAAACGTTGACTGCCTCGAGGAAGCCCTGAAGGTGGCCACAGACTTTGCCAAGCTCAAGCTGGGGGAACTGAAGAACTGACCTCAGTCCGGGCCTGCAATGAAGAAGGGAATTCCACGTCCTCAGCCAATAGGGTTGGGAGCTGACTTTAGTGGCATTGATGGAGATGCAGGCTGTGGGTTCTTGTTCTTTGAAATTTCACCAGCTCGGGCAAGGGACCCAAATGCAGGCCAAAATGCCAGCGCTGCACAGATTCTAATCTAGTTTAATGGTAATAACTGACCCATCCCACGATGCCTGCTGTCAGTTAGCTGTCTCAGAAAAAAAAAATTTTGTGTAAAGCAGTTTGTCATTTGCTTCCTGACGTTGTAAGTTCAGTGCTCAGAGCTGCTGTTCCCCATTGTACAGTTTAAAGAATCACGACCAGGATTCTGCACGCACAACCTCCGTCCATGCTTGGACATTTGAGCCGGTTGCTGTCACATGGCCAGGCAGAGGGGTAAACATCAAAGCTGCTATTTATCCCTTCCTCGTCTCTGTAACTGTGACTGCTCTTACCGCTGGTCATACTATTAATCTGCGTTGTTTGTAGCAAAGCCTTAGGCGGGCTCCCTTGCCCCAGCGTGAGGAACTGTGGCTGCTAGGTTGAGTACTAAATAAAAGAACAGATGCAAATGTGTATGTGGGCATTTGTGGCTATCAAAACAAAGTGTGCACATGAGCTGTTGCTTTATAAAGAATGCCCCTTGCATTGGCAATTGGTGCATATTAGGTTTCTATATCTGTTTGGGAAACAGCAAGGGGAAGGGGGTGAATCACATAGCATATCATGAGAGGGGAAGGCTACGATGGATGTTCTGTTTTGCAGATTCCAAGCCTGCATTTCTATGCATTAAATCAAGAAGTCGCCAACCTTTTTCAGCCTCTGGGTACCCTTGGAATTCTGACACAGTGTGGTGCAGGGGTGGCCAAACTGCTGCTCAAGAACCACATGTGGCTCTTTAACACATATTGTGTGGCTCTCCAAGCCGCACCACCCCGTTACCCAACTTGGAAAAGACATTTCTCAGAGCAGCTGGCACACCAACTGTCGAAATCAAAACTGCACCACTAGACCCTTCCCAAACATCTGAAAATTAACATCGAAAAGGGCAACTTGTTTTGTAAATTCAATTCCATAGCTGCATTTTGAGCACTGTAACTTCTTGTCTTTGCAGAGGAATAGATAGCGGTCCATCGTGAAAACATCTGAGTGTCCAAAGCACATGAAGAGCAGCTGAAACAGTCTGGAATGTTTCAGTTCTGAGAAAAAAGTGTTTGGCGGGGACATAACTAGGGAAGGGGATTCAGGAGGGTTGGGGTCCCCCCCCGCCATTATAGATAGGGTTTACCCTGCTACGACTTTTGTTAGTCTTTAAGGTGCTATTGGTCTCTTACTCTTTTCTACTGCTACAGACAAACACGGCTACCCATCTTAATCTATCTCCATGTGAAGTGTAGTAACCTAGAGGGTGTGACTCTGGACTCATGATGGGATCCTTAGACTCAGCAGCCAAGTGCCAATGTAGGCTCCTTATTGCCAAACAAGCCTATCAGCAATCCCCTTCAATAGGTGGGTTAGATCAAACTCACGTTGTGCTGTTGTTCCTACGGGTAGCTGAGGCCACAGCTCCTTAGGAATAGACAAAGGGGGGAGGAATGATGCTGAGGAAGCTGCTGGAGTTAAGAGAGGTTGCTTTCCTACCAGAAATACCACTGCCTGCAAAGCAGGGGCATGCAGATTCCTTTCCATCACCTCTGGCTGCTCTTAATTATTAGTATGTGAGGGCTTCTACTGTTGAGCTGCAGGGCAAATTTTCTAGCAGTGCTGATCAGAAGGATGCTAAAATTATAGATGTTCTGGAAAGGAAAGTGGTGCAGGCACAGACTGCCAAAGCAAAAGGGAGTCTTGTGCCACCTCTATGGATATGGGAGGGTAGGGTTGCCAGATACAGGTTGAGAAACACCTGGAGAATTGGGGATGGAGCCTGGGACAGGGACCCCAGGGGTGGTCAAACTGCGGCTCAGGAGCCACATGGGGCTCTTTCACACACATTGGGGCAGTGAGGGCTTGGAGAGCCTCACAATCACTCAAGTTGGAGAAGATATTTCTCTTTAAATCACTTCTCCAAGCCAACGCAGTTGGCAACTTGAAGAATGCATTTCTTTCCACCTCTTCCTTCCTCCCCCATCTATTTGCCTTCCTTCCTTCCCTCCTTGCAGCCCTCAAACATCTGGCCTTCATGTCTTGTGGCTCTCAAACAACTCTATGTGGCTCTTACTTTAAGCACGTTTGGCCACCCCTGCTCTAGAACATCCATTTTGTCCAGGGGAGCTGACCTCTGTAGGCTGAGGCTGGTCTGTAATTCCGGGGGATCCCCAGGTCCCATCTGGAGGCTGGCATCTCTTGCCAGGAGCAGGGGGGACCTGGCAACTATAGGTGCCACTGGAGCCTAACATTTATTCCAACAGCTTATTTGTAGATTTCGGTATAAATATGTGTGCCAGCAAAACGTACACATCTGAGAAGGGAGCTCCGAGTCCCGCAAATGTACGCCGGAATAAATGTGAATTTTTCAACCGCCGGAAGGCTCCGCGTGTTTTGTGTGCCGCATCTCAGTGCGGGCGGAAACCAGCAGAGGGCGCGTCCAGGCAGGCTGGGGGGCGGCTCCTGGCTGCTTCCCTTCCGGAGCAAAGCGCGCCGTCGGCGGAGAGGCCATGCCGCTGGACCACAGACGGGTGCCCGGTCCGGAAGAGTCGCAGACGCCGCTGCTGTTCGTGCCCTCGGGAGCCAAGGAAGGCGAGCCGCCGCCCGCAGGGGATGCGCCCCGCGACCCGACGGCGCTGCAGCCGCTTTTCGCCCGCGTGGGGCTGCTGAGCCAAGCGAAAGGCTCGGCCTACGTGGAACTGGACGGCGGCACCAAAGTGCTGTGCGCCGTGGCTGGGCCGCGCGAAGCCGCAGGGGGCGGCGGGGGGGCACCGAGCCGAGAGCCCCGGGGCCGGCTGGTGTGCGAGTTCCGGCGGGCGCCTTTCTCCGGGCGCGGAGCCCGCGGGCGGCCCAGCGACCGGGAGCCGGAGCTGAGCCTGGCGCTGCAAGAGGCGCTGGAAGCGGCCGTGCGCCTGGCGCGCTACCCGCGGGCGCAGGTGGAGGTGAGCGCGCTGCTCTTGCAGGACGGCGGCTCGGCTTTGGCGGCCGCGCTGTGCGCTGCGGGGCTGGCCCTGGCCGACGCCGGCATCGAGCTCTACGACCTCGTGGTGTCCTGCGCGCTCTGCAAGGCGCCGTCCTCGGAGGGCGGCCAGTGGCTGCTGCAGCCCGGCGAGCCCGAAGAGCGCGCTGCCGCCGCCCGCCTCACCGTGGCGCTCCTGCCCTCACTGAACCAGGTCTCGGGGCTGCTGGGCAGCGGCGAGGGAGGGCCCCCCGACAGCTGGGCTCAAGCAGTGCGCCTCGGCCTCGACGGCTGTCAGCGCCTCTATCCGCTGATGCGCCAAAGCCTCCTGCGCGCCGTGAAGCGCAAAACCGCCCTTACCCAGGAGCCGTCGGAGACAGAAGCGGTGGAGCCTCCGGCTGCTACTGCTTAAATCGGATTGTGGTTTGCAGCCAACCGCTAAACGCTGCGCTGGGGCCCAGTGCCCGTTAGGGGATCACTTTCCAGCCTTTTTCTCCTCTGGGAATCTGCACGACCGAGAGATCTGAAGCCCCAGTTGGACAGTGTTCTTTTCCTTTGCAAGTTCCTTTCCAACCAGCATGTGACTGCTACACCTTTCCTCTGCCTGGTTATTGAATCTATTGGCACTAGCCTTTGGCAGCTGGACTGGCCACACCAGAAAACATAGTGAACAGGTTTCAGAAATGCTTGAGAAAACCAAGAGGAATGAATGGCATCTTCTACCATCTAATGAAAAACCCATGGATACCTGTTTTGTAGTTTGCTCCCATAGACTTAGGAGACACCTGGAAGATCTGTCATTATTTCTTTGAAGCAATAACAGAATTGGGGCCATAGCAGGCCGACTTCCAGCTTTTTGTTCTGAAATGCACATTTTGTGGAGGGATGCCTCCCTTGCTGCCTTTTCACTTGGTTGTGGAGGTCTTTAAAACGTGATACATTAAAAATGTTTTTTTTAAGAAAAATGCATTGATCAAAAAAATGGTTTTTGTGTTCTGCCTACCTGAGATGTCTCAGTAACTCTAAAACAGCTTCTTCCCAAGTAGGCATGCTTTGAGTAAAGGTGACAGTAAATTTGGTGAATTTTTACTGTTGTTTTTTTTTTAAAAAACTCCTTGCTAAAAAGCAAGAAAAATGCCTACACCAGGGATGTTGAACTCATTTGTTATAAGGGCCGGATCTTCACCTTGTCGGGCCAGGCCATGTGTATCATAAAACGTAATGCCAAGTAGGGGCGATATAAACTTTGTAAAGAACAGACGAACACACACACACTCAGCCTTATCCACCCTGCTGGCTTGTTGCGCCTCAGCCAACAGAAGGAAGAGAGGCTTGGCTCAGTAGCTCTGCTGTGCAATTGAGAGAGCCTGGCAAAGCTAGATCTCCTTCTCCCACTTCCTCCCTAAAGGAGGTTTGCTCTGTAGCTCCTATGCGATTGCCTTTCCCGCACACCCTCCTTTTTCCCACCCATCTGCGCATTTCCCGCTTACCTGTGTGTTCTTCCCCTGCCCTCTTGTGAGCTCTCCCGCCTCTGCCAATGCTCACAGCCACTAGCACTGGCCCGCAGTCCTTTCTTCAGTCACACGAGCATTTAGAGCAGGGGTGGGGGGAGAAGCTGCAGCAAGTGGGGGGAGGGAAGGTGATAGTAGCCAGCCCTGTTGGAAGCCCCCAGCACTGGCAGCTACCCCCACCTCACGGTGTGCTGATGCCAACCCAGACTTGGGGATGAGGCACTCTTTAACAAGATGGCTCCCCCCCTCCCCTGAGTAGCCTTGCTGCAAAGCTTGCAGGTGGGGCATGTGGCAGAGGCCACCTGTGAAGGGCTCTTACTACTGTTAGAGGAAGAGGAGGCGGGCTTTTGATCAGATCAAAAATACTTCCAGAAGGTAGTCAGATAAAGCGCCCCTCCGTTTTGTTGGTTGAGGATGATGCTATGAAGTGATTCCCCTCCCCCCTCCTTCCTCCTACATGAGGCCATTTTTGGTTTAACGGACTGTGATCAAATAATTGACAATCTTCCACTTTAGCTAAATTCTCTGTTCAGCCATTTAGCCTGTAGTTTCTGAGGCACGGATCCTAGGAAGTAGCCAACCCCCAGGCCTGTACAGGAGATTGAAAAATAATTTTTTTTTCCCATTATTATTGTAAGTGTGGTGGTGTGGTTAAGAGAGCCAGTGTCGTGTAGTAGTTATGAGGAGTGGACTCTAATTTGGAGAACTGGCTTTGCACTCCTTCACACAGAGCCTGCTGGGTGGCCCTGGGCCAGTCATGGTTCTCTTAGAACTCTCTCAGCCCCACCCGCCTCACAAGGTGCCTGTTGTAGGGAGAAGGGAAGGCGGTTGTAAGCTGCTTTGAGACACTTTCAGGTAGGGAAAAGCAGGATATAAAAACCAGCTCTTCTTCTAAGCCACCCTGAACCACAAGGAAAGGTGGGATATAAATGTTTTAATAAATAAGACGCAAAATGAGAATGTAAAGATCAGACATAAGACAGTAAGATTTGTGGCTGTCCAGGATACTTACTTAGCTGGTACACCTAAACAATACATCATAGCCATAGGAGACTGCTATGGCTTTTATTTCTGTTTAATGGTGGGCTGGTTTGGTTGTGCAATCCCATTGCTTTCCCCACCCTCTTCCCAGGTCGGCATATTTACGTTTTCACAACAAAGAATGCATTGGTTCCTCTCCTTCTGCACGTCCTATGAGTCTGTCTGTCTCTCTCTTCCAGACCAGGGAAAGGTGCTGGTGAGGCTGGGTCACAACTTTTCTCTCTACACCAGCACTGAGCGTTGACGTAACTGACTGACTCACCGCTAGGTTGGAGGCATTGAAAGAAATACAAAACACAGGAAAGGGGATGCTGGGCGAGGGACGATGGTGCTGCGGGGCGCTTACTGGCTGCTCTCGGGATCCAACGTGTGATTTCTCGCCTGCAAAGAAACAAAATACTTTTAGCTACTCTTTCGAAGTAATAACTCTGGGCTTTATTAAATCACGGTTCGTAGATTAGAGTGCTTGTGGTGGGGAGAGATGGGCGCTAGCATGGTGTAGTGATTGAAGTGTCCGGCTACGATCTGGGGAGCCCGGGTTCAGATCCTCACTCTGCCTTGGATATTCGCTGGGTGACCTTGGGTCAGTCACACACTCGGTCTGACAAAGATGGTTGTAAGGATAAAAAAGCTGGTTTAGGTCCCGACTGGGGAGAAAGGCAGGTACAAAATAAAGAAATAATCTCAATGAAGCCTTATACTGAATCAGACTATCAGTTGGTATGGAAATAAAACGGAGGACAGGAGAACGATGTAAGTCAGGGGTGGCCAAACTTGCTTAACGTAAGAGCCACAAAGAATAAACGTCAGATGTTTGAGAGCCGCAAGACATGAACATCAGATGTTTGAGAGCCACAAAACAAACATCAAATGTTTGAGAGTGGAAGGAAGGAACGAAAGAAGGAAGGGAAATAGATGGGGTAAGAAAGTAGAGGTGGAAATACAACAACTTTAAATGCATTCTCCAAGTGGCTGGCTGGCTTGGAGAAGTCCCCACTGGGAAGAAAGACAGTATAAATGCAGTACACACATTAAATAAAGGCCCTTGCTACAGAAATAATGGTGGGTTTCATTATGCTGTCATGATTAAACTGAAAGATGCTGTGGGGAGAGAATGCAGAAATGCTGAAAAGAGCATCTTTCAGCTGCATAGCCGCATGAGTCATGTAATTTGGTGCAGAAGCCCTGCTTCCAGGCAGTTCTCAGTTTGCTTGTTTGTTTCCACCGCACGGGGAAACGGAGCCTGTCGTTCTCACCTTTGGGGATGTCTCAGTACCACCATCCATTCTTCCCTCCTTCTGGACCCAGCGGAATTAGCGCAGGGGAGGAGGGGAGGATGTGGAGCTGTTCTGCCAGCCCCTAGATCCAAACTTCTTGGGGATGGGGGGGTGTATGTACGAGAGTGCTGGAGCACATAATGAGATGCAAAGCTGCCAGCCTGGCTTAATTAGACTCTTCATGCCTTTAATTTGTCTCAGCTCGGGAGGAGCAGGCTTCCAGCTAATAGAATGGGGGGGGGCGGGCTCCACTCGGTTAGCTTCGAAGACATAATTTGCCTTTGGTTACTGAGGAACGGGCGGCAATCTATTTGGACACGCTGGCAGGAAAGGACAAGAGGGAAGCCGAGTTCACGGACATTTGCCACCCAAGCTGACAAGAAGAAAGACTCCTTTGAAATGTGTCAGAGGAGAGTTTTATGCAGGGTTTTGTTTTTTTAAAAAAAGCAGGAATGCACAGGAATGCAGTTGCTTGGCATCAGGGTGTGTGGCCTAATATGCAAATGAGTTCCTGCTGAGCCTTTTCTACAAAAAGGCCCTTTGTGAAACAATGGTGATGTCAGGGGTATGGCCTAATATGCAAATGAGTTCCTGCTGGGCTTTTTCTACAAAAAAGCCCTGATTTTGTGGATACCATAAACCTCCAAAAAGACAAGTAAATGATTAAAGGTAAAGGTATTCCCCCTGTGCAAGCGCCAGTTGTTTCTGACTCTGGGGTGACGTCGCATCACGATGTTTTCATGGCAGACTTTTTACGGGGTGGTTTGCCATTGCCTTCCCCAGTCATCTACTCTCCCCCCCACCCAGCAAACTGTGTACTCATTTTACATCAAGCTTAAACTATGCCTGTCAAGCTTGAACCATCCCTAGAAGCAGAAATGACTACACTGAGACTCTTGTATTTTGGTCGCATCATGAGAAGACAAGACTGAAGGCAAAAGAGAGTAATGTTCGGAAAAGTTGGAGGCAGCTGGAAAAGATGGAAGACCGAACATGAGATGGATTAAGGCCTCAGTCTGCAAGACCTCAGAATGGCTGTTCACGATAGCGTGTTTTGGAGAACATCATTTCATTGGGTTGCCATAAATCAGAAGCAAACTGACAGCAATTAATACACACACATAATCCACAGGAGCCACAAAGGATTTAGGAGGATGTCAAGCGTACCCCTCTAAGCTGTGGAGTCTCGTGAGCAAAAATTCTACTTTGTGAGCTACTGGCATTAAAGTTGTGAGCTGTTGCATAAATTAGTTTGCTCTGGGGCCATATTTCCTGAGCTAAAACAAAAATGTGAGAGCCAGAGGCTAAAAAACTGTGAGCCAGCATACACTAACTTAGCTTAGAGGGAACCCTGGATTCTGTTCTGTATAGGGTTGCCAAGTCCCTTGGAGCCTCCGGCTGGGGACTTACCTCCTTGTGCACACGATGCGATGACGTCACCCGCAAGTGCAGTCATTGCGCTGGCGATGTCACGCAGCGACCACTCTAGGCGTTTTCCTGGATGCTCTAGCCATTTGGGAGGGGAAAACTCTATAGTACCTATTTTCCTGGAAATGCCTAGAATAGCCCCCACGCAACGTCACCGGTGCAATGACATCAATTCCAGGTGGGCAGGGAATTCCTAGTTCTGTATGGGAATATCACAGACATAGATGCTCCGGTTAAATTAGGCTGTGGTTAGATCTGGTTGCTATGTGGTAGATGGGTTTCGTTGTGTCTTTGCATGGTAGAATATGGAATATCATCATTGCCCTTGGTTTTGGAGATACCTAGCAGGCTTGAAGTTCCACAAGACAGAGGAAAAAACAGCAATTCTAACTGTCCCTTCTGTCTTTGCAGTTTCATTCTTGCTGCACAAAGCCTGGTGTGATCTCCTTACCGCCTCTTCAGTATCTGTGCTCTCATCGGCACTGTCGACCTCCTGTGTAGCGGTGTGTCCATCATTTGCTGCACTCTCCTTCTTCCAGGATGTATCCCCTGCTGAGTATGAGGACTCCCCACTGGATAGATTTTTCTTCTTGACTTCCTTGGAGCCTGTGGGAAGAGGGCAGTTCAGAAGCTGCCTCATACTGAATCAGACCATTGGTTCATCAAGGTCAGTACTGTCTACTTGGACTGACAGCAGCTCTCTAGGATCTCCAGTAGAGGTTTTTCACATCACCTTCTACCTCATCCTTAAAAGTGGAGATGCTGGGGATTGAACCTTGGACCTTCTGCATGCCAAGCAGATGCCCTACCACTGAGCCACAGCCCCTCCCCTACCACTAGGTAAGCGTCCTAGGCTAGCCTAGTCTGGTTGTGTGCTGGTACATGAGAAGGGTGTTCCAGCCAGCAAAGTTACGTTGGGCCTACAAAAAAATGCTGAAGAACCCCATATCCCCCTAAACTTCTGTGAATATGTTCCAGTATTTTCCCTAAGATAGTATCTGTATATGAAGAGCCACTGTTGTGTAACAAGGAGTTGCTGTGCCACTGGGCAGATGCTGGTTCAAATCTTCCCTCAGTCAAGAATCTGGCTGAGGGTGGGGCCATGGCTTAGTGGTAAAGCATTTGCTTGGCATGCAGGAGGTCCCAGGTTTGATCCCCAGCATTTCCAGTTGAGCCAGGCAGTAGGTGATGTGAAAGACCCTGTGAAAGCCTGAGACCCTGGAAAGCCACTGCCAGATAGAGTAGACAATACCAACCTTGATAGGCCAATGGGTTGACTCAGCATAGCAACATCATGTCTTCATGTTCACTGGGTGACTTTGGGCCAGTCTGTCTCTCAACCTAGCCTACCTCACAAGGCTGTTGTGAAGATAAGATGGAGAAAATTATCTGTCCTGCAAGGTAGGCCTTTGTACACTGCCTTGAATCATCATGGTGAGCGAGGAAGGCAGAATAGAAATATTTAAACGGATAAATAAAATATTGATTTCTTTGGAGGAAGGGCAAAATAAAGACATAACAGATATTATCTATGGCCAGCATTTGTGGAGATGTTATGTTGACCAAAACCAGCATTTTGCTGCTACAGAATTGCCACAAATCTTGATTGTATATTTCTAAACTAAGTTCTGGGACTTTCTTGCGTATTGGAAAGATTCTGACCACCTACTGCATTTGTGTCCATGACGCTTAGACATTTTGTATACCCTGTTATGGACGACACTGCATGCTTTTCACCATGATGTGTAACTATCTAGTTTCTCTCTCCTTTTTTTCACCTTCTGTTGCTGTTCCCACATTGCATAACAACAGAGGTGTAACAGAAATAAGTAGATAGATCCAGGTGGGCAGCCGTGTTGGTCTGAAGCAGTAGAACAAAGCAAGAGTCAAGTTGCACCTTTAAGACCAACAAAGTTTTATTCAGGATGTAAGCTTTTGTGTGCTAGAAGCACACTTCATCAGATACTTCATTCCATACTATTGTCTGATGAAGTGTACTTCTAGCACACATTCTTTGTTGGTCTTAGAGGTGCAACTTGACTCAGAAAGAAGTAGAAACAGAGATAAGGAATAACCATGAAACAATAATTATGCAATGTAAACAACTATATTAACATCAACTTATAGCACAAAGAACTCATTCATAGGTTCAACTGAAAGATACTAATAAGGTGCAACTCCTAGTTCACTCATTGTCCAATAAAGGTACAACGGCAAATTAGTTCACCAATTCTTAATTAGTGCCTCCAATTAGTTCACTCTTAATATATAAACTTCCAGTGGAGACTTTTCCATCGGTTCCACCTTCAAACATAGAGATGTGATAAAAAGCAATCCTTTACTTTGCAGAAGGACAATGTACAATTTCAGGGACACTCCAGTCCTGCTTTAAAGAGAGGATTAATACATAGAATAAACACTGCAGTAAGTCACTCACTGCTTCTTCCATGCATGCAAACCACCACCTCACCTGTTGGATGCTCCCGTCTTTGATCCATCTTATCCAGGCTCTCGAGTAAACTGTCCACCTGGGCTTTGATCTGACTTAGTTCCCCTTTGATGGAGTGTAGCTCCTCTGCTCGCACTGCAAAGAAAGAATGGCACAGGAGAGCAAGGTTAGGTTACTCTCACTCTGCAGAGACGCAGGAATTGGAAGGGGGAGCTATATTGTGCCTGCAGTTCATTTATCTATTGTGAAAGAGGAGAGTAAGGGGGGAGTGTCCCAGAAGATTCCAGATGTGTATTTATAGGAGAAAACATGCATCTGAGATGCTGCAGGAATTAAAGAAGATATAGGAGGAGTGTTTCATCAGAAGAATGGTGGGCAGTTAACTCCTTACATCCCTACTACTGTCCCCATACTCAAAATGGCGGCTTTCCAAAATAGCTTTTCATTTCATTTCATTTTGTTGTTTTAAAAAACTCAGAGCTTCATGCCTTTTCAATGTCATGTGTATCTTGCTCCTGAAACTAGCGTGAAAAATTGGCATACCCCAAACTTCTGATTACTACTTCCAGGCCTCATTTTGGGCAGAAGCTCACCGAAGCAGAGCTCCAGAACCTCTAAATTTTATTGTGTTCTTTCTTTCTTAACCCCCCCCTCAAAATATTTGCTTCTGAGCTCCATTGTTCAAGCCCCCTGTGAGAATTTTGCTGAACTCTAAGACTTGACAAACTTTCTAGTATTTTTTCCCCACAAAAAATGGGGAAATAACCAAAACATATAAAGCAGACAGATGGAAATCTTCATCATGGCACTGTGGCCCCATAGGAGAAAGTAATTTTAAAAATATGATGGGAGGAAGGTTTTATTATGAGAATTATAATTCAAGAATCATCTTAAGGTAGATGCTGAGCTGATGTAATTTAGTACACTTTCTGGTAATGTCAGGGGTGTGTGGCATATGCAAATGAGTTGTGCTAATGAGCTCCAGCCCCTCTTTTTCTTTTTTTCTTTTTTTTTTCGGCCCCTCTTTTTCTATGAAATGATCCCTGACTACTTCAACTCCTAGTTAATTCAGATAGCATCTCATTAATATGCACTCACTTTCCTACTCTTATCTCTTGTCTGTAACTAGGCTTGCCAATCCCCAGGTCCCGGGGGGGGGGGTGTTCTTCCACTTTCCCAGGCTCCTTCCCACCCCCAGTCAGCTGGCCGATGGGGGGGGGAGCCCTGCCCCCAGAGGACCATGTGCCTTTTCCCCTCCAGAGGCTTCAGACTCCGCTTGCTGGAAAGGCTTCCTCTTGGGATGGTTGCTCTGTGTTACTTTGAAGAAGCTGGCAGCAACTCATGAGTAGAGAGGCCAATCCCTCGCTTCAGAGTTGCCAGAAACAGGGCAGGGGGGAGGGAAACGTCTGCTGAGCACTTCATTATTCCCTATGTGGAGATCGATTCTCATAGGGTATAATGGGGAATTGACCTGGAAGTTTCGGGGGCTCTGGGGGGGCTGTATTTTGAGGTAGAGGCACCAAATTTTCAGTATAGTATCTAGTGCTTCTCTCCAAAGTACGCCCCAAGTTTCAAAATGATTGGACCAGGGGGTCCAATTCTATGAGCCCCAAAAGAAGGTGCCCCTATCCTTCATTATTTCCTATGGAAGGAAGACATTTAAAAAGGTGTGCTGTCCCTTTAAATGTGATGGCTAGAACTCGCTTGGAGTTCAATTATGCTTGTCACACCCTTGTTTCTGGCTCTGCCTCAATGTCTCCTGACTCCACCCCCAAAGTCTCCTAGTTCCACCCCCAAAGTCCCCAGATATTTCTTGAATTGGACTTGGCAACCCTATCTGTAACTCAGTAGGGACTCTCTGGTACCCCTCATCCTGATTCTTATTTGGTTTCTTCTCCATTCTTGAAGGGTTTTTTTCCATCCTTCTCTCAGAAAAAATAGACTGCATGCTCACATTTATGTTTGATAAGCAGTTAGAATGTTTGTGAACATTCCATGTCATCTAACCAAGTCAGGCTAATCCATGCCAGGATGCAACAAATAGCACTTATGCCAATTCGACCAATAGTGATGATGACCAAGTGGAAGGGGGGACCTAGACGTCAAAGCCCCTTTCTGGAGTCTTTCCCCCCAAAACACTCACACTTTGTACGACCTGCCACAGAGTTGCTGCTGCTTTTCAACCCTGTGTGAGGGCCCAGGGTGCTCTTGCCACCAGCCCCTAGGTGGCTTCGCTTGGTCTTGACAGGGATGTGACTGATAAGAGGAGGGATCTTCTGGTATTCATAAACTCTACAGAGGAGAAGAGGGAGAAAGGCCATTTCAACAGTTCCTCATATTGAGGCCTAGGCACGTGTAAAATTACACACACCCTTTCACCGCAGTGACACTGCAAAAAATGAGACACTGAGGGAGGGAGAGCAAAAAGACTAAATCTACCTGTATGGGAAATCCTCTTTGTAGACCTCATAGTCCAGATCACTGCTGCTGCAAAAGGGGAAAGAAGACAGGTAATTCAGTGCAAACTCCTTACAAGTTTTCTAAAACGGGTCATCCTATCACTCTCCAAATGGCACCAGCATATATAGTCAAGCACTCCTTGCATGTGAAGCTACCTTATACTGCATCAAAACATTCGCCCATGTAGCTCAATATCGTCTATGTCGATTGGCAGCGGCTCCCTGGGGTTTTGAGCTGAGAAGGGTTTTCCTGTGTGTCTGCTACCCAACAATGTTTTAATTGGAGATGCCAGTGTTTGAAAAGGGGGGGGGGGTCTTGCCATGTGAAAGACCTGTGTTCAAACTGTGAACTGCAGCTCTCCCCCCCACAGAGGTACACCCTAATGTATAAGTTTTGTTAGGTTTTTTTCAACATACATGCTCCCTTTCTTTTCTCAATTGGACCCCAAGTTACAACCTCAGTGCAAATTTCTTACATATATCACAACCTTTTAACCTTTGGGATACCTAGGGCACATTTTGTCTTTTTTTCCAATAAAGGGAAGATTATAAAAGCAGAAAGAATGCTTTGTCATTTGGAACAGGTAAACCTTGTGGGCAGAAGGTAGCATACTGCATACAGCAAACAAAGTACTATCAAATCAGGCTGCCTCCACAATTCATATTTTCTTTTCTGATTCAGTTTGCAGCTGAGGTGAAATCTGCCCTGGAATAGCCAGGGAGATTAAAAAGTTGGAAAGTGAGTCCTATGATAAGAAGTCTAGCCCAAAAGAATTGTGTGCTAAGGGAAGGGTTCCTCCTCAGATGTTAATGTGCAAGGTGCTTTTACAGCCTCTTTTTGAGACTTTTGGGTGAAACTGCTTTGGATTTCAGTGAAGAATCCAGCTTGCATGAGCGGAGCGGGCCCTGTCACTCTGCTGATCTTCAGTTAGAGATTTTTGAAGTTAAATTTCACGGTTGGTAGTTCCAGCGCTCAAAGTGTCTGCCCCTCACATCCGAATGTAGAAGCTGTCTGCAAGAATGCCTCCCTTGAAGGACGCTAACGTGCCAGTCACAGCTCATGAGAGAGAAGATTTGGGAAAAGAACAGAAAGAAGGTTCTGGAGAAATACTTGTGGGCCAGCCTGGTATGGGGCAAGGATAGCTGACAGTGGGGAAATAATTAATATCCATGTAGAAGAGGATATTTTAAATTTTTAATATGTGTTTGTGTGCGGATGGAAGTCATAGCGACCTCTGGTGACTGACCCCTGCTGGAGACATGGAGGATATTCTGGGATGTGGCTGATTAAAGCCTGCCCCTGCTTCCCAACAGCTGATATTCCAAGGAGGTCTCCTATCCAAGTACTTGCCAGAGTTGACGCTGCTTAGCCTCCAAGATCTGACAAGACTGAGCTTGCCTAGGCTATCCAGGTCACGGCAGAAGAGGAATTTTTTTGACAGGTTATGCAGCAAAGAGCACCTTCTGACATTCCCTTTTCTACACAATTGTTAGAGTACAGGATTCCCCCCCTCTGCATTTGATGTACCAGTTTGATTCGGTTCCCTAGGAAACGAGGTAGGCCAGGCCCTGTCCTGGAATGAGCTTGAATGCTGCAAGTGACAGAGTCCTTTCTCTCCTGCTTTTCCCATTACCACACAAAATATTTCACCAAAAAAGAAAAGGAAAAAAGCCACCCCATCACCCAGTAATGTGCTCAGAGTTTGGGGGAGGGGGCAAAGGTGCTGTTGAGGAAGCCATGTTCCCTTCATCTTTTGTTGTGTCACGTATTCAGGTTAAGTGATTTTAAAAAAAAAAAACTATAAGGGATTTTTTTAAAAAAAAACTCTATCCATGGAACCGGAAACTGATTGCCATCCCACAGGGGAGTGCGTAGGAGCTGAGTTGCTAGACATATGCTTGGAATGTTTTGCAGAATAATTGAAATTTTTTTCAGCTTCACTTCCTCCCAGAAGCCTCTCCCCCTCAGTGCGACTTTCTGCCATCAGTCTCTGGCGCTTAGATTCTGATGCCTAAAAGAAGAATTTGCCTGGCTTTCTCCACTCAGCAATTGTGGTGAAATACCCCTGCCACAGTGCAGCGAGCACTTTGGATCATGCCTTCATCCTGTCCACATTGGCTCCTTCTATTATTGTTTAAAACAGGGAACAATGTGGACAAATCTGTAGTTCGGAGAGTTGGCGAGTCCCTTTTCCTGCCCTTTCTGCTTTGTCTCAGCCTCACAAGGTCAAAATGATCCTGATAAGGCCCAAGGTCCCACTTTGACTGGTCAAGATTGAGTGCCATTTAAGTTTTAATATCTATTTAATTCATGTATACCCTTTCTTTCTCCCTTAATGGGGACCCAGTGCGGCTTACATAATTCTCGGTTAGGATGAGAGAGTGTAACTGGACCACAGTCATCCAACAAGTTTCCATGGCGCTAGTGAGGATTCGAGCCTGGATCTCCCAAACAGTAATCCAACACTCTTAACATTACACCACACCACAATGGACAGTGAATTTTATCCAAAATGGGAGACCCACTGGCTCTTTGAGGTCAGTGACTGCATTGAGAAAGGGGAAAGGGCATGCAAGGTAATCCCATCTTCTTCTCCTAAGATTTTTGTACCTTGTCCAGTGGAAGTTTCCAAAATAAAACACAAAGCAAATAAAACACAATTCCAAAACACAATACTTTTAAAACCAGTATAACTGAAAACTAAAACAAAACTAAAAACAGAGGAGTGGAAAAGATTACCCAAAATATGGTGGAATAGGAAAGGTCTTAATTTGCTTCCAAAAGACAATGGGTACTACGGGAAGCTAATGTAACTGCTGCAGAAGAACAATCCAGAGCTCTGGGACTACCACAGAAAAGGCCCTGCTTCTTGTGTAGAAACCTTATAAGATGGAACTTCACACAGAGCTTCATTGTAGATCTTAAATGGTTGGGCAGGGGTTTCATATGCACAGGGGCTTCTTAGAGCAGCTGCCCTTTAGGGGCTTCTCTGGTGCTGGGGAGCTATCAGCAATCCAAGTAACCTTGCTGAGTGAGACAGACAGACAATGTTCTGTCTCAATATTCCATAATAGTGTTTCTGTAGGATTATGCAATCCATGTGATTTTTTGGTATCAGGAAGATGTACAAAATTCACCATTCTGAGCATTCCACTACAAAAAAACCGAAACAACAAAGCAAGCTTTTAGTCCTGATAACAGCATCAACAGACTTTGAAAATGCTTGGAAATTTGGTACCAGGAAGGTGTGCAAAATTCACCATTCTGCACATTCCACTATCAAAAGAACCAAGCCCAAAACTGCAAAGCAAAATTTTAGTCCTGATAACCTCAAGAATAGATTTTGAAAGTGACAAACTCTCAAAAACTCTAATGGAGTTTCCAGTGGGATTTCCAGCAGGCGTGCATGGATCTTTGCCCTCCTCCTGACTGGTGAAAGGAGAATAAATTTTGCCAAATATACCCAACACTGACTTGCATCGATTATCCAGGCCAGAGAATTCTAGTGGGTTTATGTCCACTCATGATTATTTTGGGAGCAACCACATAAACAGCGCTCTGCTTGGTTGGACCACGTTTTTATCCGAGTCACATTCCTACTAACTCTACTTCAGCAGACCAGAGAGTCTGAGGTCCACTTCTGGAAGAGCAGCTGCATTTAGCCAATAGTGGCACAAAAGCAGAAACCCAGACGTTATGTTAAGAGGCAAAACAATTTATTGCAGCATGGCCTCTTGTAGATAAGAGCCTGAGATAGGAAGCAGGACATTGGACAGACAAGGTGGGGTTGCCTATGAACGTCCCTGTCATCATAAATTCTGTTTTCCTTGTTGCTCTTTCATTGGCTTTATTGTATGCCTGGGAAGTGCCCAACTCTTCAGCAGTGCCAAATCCATGCAGCACCCAAACAGAAAGGTTAGGGAATGTTTGGTACGTTACCTCCCAAGATGAGTAGCTATGGATCGCAGGACAAAGAGACCTGTGGTATGTGTGTGGGGGTAACAATGGCTTATGCCAGCCGGCAATAGCAACACTCCTCCTTTTAAAGGCACGTCGAGGCAGCTTGCTGGCAGGAATGAGGAGAGCTGAAGTCAGGAATCTAGGGAAAGCTGCTGCACCGTGGCTATTGTTTCCCCCTGAAGGTTATTTTGGGATTCTTTGTTCAGTCCTTTTGTTTTCCAAGTTTCCATCTGTTAGGTCACTGGTCCCATCTCTCGGCTTCTCGGCCTTTCTTTTTACAGGGCCAGTTAGAAATGTAGGGCAGCTATACCTGAGAGACCCATTTGAGCATTTTTTCCCCCCAACATTTGCTTTACCATCCCACCCCATCACACTGGTTTAGGTGTAGTCGCATTATCAGGCCTCGGATTCAGCAGGAGCTCACAGGAGCTCAGCTCCTGAACCTTTCTGAGAGTTCCACCTCCTCCTTCCCACCTTGTCCACTGAATAGTAGGTGCAGCTGCATAACAATCCCTGGATGAGCTCCACCACCTATTTTTCTACAAAACAACTCCTGCTCATTATGATCGTATGTTGCTTTGATTGTATGTTTCTATCTGTTCAGGAAACACTGGGAAACATAGTTTTTGCGAAGTATCACTGACAAAGAGTTCTTAGTACCCTCACTAAACTACAGTTCCCAGGATCCGTTGATGGAAGCTGTAACAGATAAACTATATAAAACTGGTATAGCATAGCAATAGCTGGTTGTACAGCAAGAACCACTGAGGCCTGAAAGAGAGAGGAGGTTAGAATTTATACCCTGCCCTTCACTGGGAGTCTCAGAGTGGCTTACAATCTCCTTCTCTTCCACAACAAACACCCTATGAGGTAGGTGGGGCTGAGAGAGCTCTTTTGAGAACGGCTCTTAAAAAAACAACTCTGAGAGAACTGTGACTAACCAAGGGCACCCAGCTGTCTGCAAGTGGAGGAGTGGAGAATCAAAGCCAGTTCTCCCAGATTAGAGTCCGCCGCTCTTAATCACTACACCAAACTGGCAATCAATCTAGATCATAACCAATCTAGACTCTAGAACATAACCAAAACAGTTGCTTGATAGGACCAAGATCCAAACAGCGGCCTTATGGAGAACCTTCTCCATTCTTAGGGAAACCATGGCTGGCTAACTAGGTTGTTTGAGGCATGGGACTTCAGTTTGTAACTTCCTCTCTCATGCAGTTTTATCCCTTCCTCCATGAAGTTCAGGGCAGCATACATGGCTCCTGAACCTCTTTTCCATTTTTTAAAACAATCATGTGATATTCATCAGGGTAAGAGAGAGTGACGGGCCCAAGGTCATCCAGTAAAGCTTTATGGCAGAATGGGCATTTGAACCCAGAACACCCAGGTCCCAGTTCCACCCTTAGACTGTACTGGCTTTTTGCTGCTTCTCAGATTAAAGCCCAAATCCAGACTTACTTTAGCAGCCCAGGCTACATTGCTTCCGGAAGACCCTGCAAATGGCTTTATCGCAGAAGAAGCCGATTGTTTCCAAGTCACTCTTGCTTTCTACAGTTAAGGATACTGTCCTCTTAAAATGGCCATACTCCTCTATCCTTAACAGTCACATAGATAAACAAGCAACTGAAATATTTTTCATTAATTTTGCTTCCGTTCTATGAGACCTTTGCCTGCTAAGTCTATGTGCGCTAGGCTTTTTTGGAAAGAAGGAGGGGCAGTACTGCATTGCATTTGTTTATTTATATCCCCCTTGTCTCCCCAGTTGGGACCCAAAGCAACTTAGAGCAGGGTTTCTCAAACTTTTCTTTCCCATGGCCCAGTTATTTTTACACTTCTCCTTTGTGGCCCACTAAAATTTGGGGGTGGAGCCAGGAAACTTTGGGGGTGGAGCCGGGAGACAGGAATTATGTCATTTCCTATGGTGTCAAGGACCAAGTGATGTCACTTCCGGGGCACACTGAACCAAAACTCCACCTTTTCCTGTGATGTCACTTCCAGGGCATTCCCCCAAACCCGCCTCTTCTTCAGAAGTAAATTCATTTTCAGAAAAATCTCTCTGAAACTCATGCTGAGCCAAAATGGGGGTGGAAAGTGGGCGGTCCTCTTTTCACTCCCACACCTGCATGCACCTATCTGTTTGTGTATTCTTCTTCAGCTTGCAAGCATGGGACTAATGCCCATGTTCAATTGCCTGCACCACCTACACATCCCTTCCTCAACAGCACTGGCCAGTGTATGCAATTGGGAGTGCTGTTGTCATTGCCATCAGGAATGCCAGCACTGTGTACCACCCACACTGGGCCCTGGCAGCTGCTCTACCTCAAAATATGCTGACACATTTAGTAGGCCATTCCTTCAGCTGCTCAGGGGAGGGATGGTGGCTCAGTGGTAGAGCATCTGCTTGGGAAGCAGAAGGTCCCGGTTCAATCCCTGACATCTCCAAAAAAGGGTCCAGGCAAATAGGTGTGAAAAACCTCAGCTTCAGATCCTGGAGAGCCGCTGCCAGTCTGAGAAGACAATACTGACTTTGATGGACCAAAGGTCCGATTCAGTATAAGGCAGCTTCATATGTTCAAACCCCCACCAGGTGATGACCATATGTTCATATGTTCCTCATATGTACTACTGGAACCCTGCCTCAAGCTACAACCAAGCTTGCTTGGTTTCAAGAAAATCTTTCAACAGCAATTTTTCATACTTTTCTTTGGTTGAAACACGGGGAAATTGCTGTGAGAGGCAGCAGAGAATTGTATTGCAATTAATGAATTGTTTTTAAGTTATATGAAGTTCATACAAGCTTTTCTGCAGTTATCCCAAAAAGGATATTTATGAGGGTCTTGCAGCTGTTTACTGGCTGTGTTTCCCATGCCTTTAAAAGCAATCTGTTGTGCAGATACTTAGCCAGTGAATTACTTTCATCTTTTTTAATATCTACAGGAGGAGTTTAATTTTGGTGTCAGACATCTGTTAGAAGCAGGACCAGTAAAATGGTGCCAAGTTCATAGTACCATCTCTTCCAGTCCTGTTGAGATATACCGCAGTAATCTCCAATAATCTCTTTCTGCCCCACACCTCTTACTCTCACTCACTCACACAGAAATCTCTCACTCACTCACACAGAAATCTCTCACTCACTCACACAGAAATCTCATAGAAGGCCACCTGGCTACAACTGGAGGTGCCAACTTTTCATTGGCAGAGCGCCTATGTCTGCAACAGCAGTATGATGAACAGAAAAGTTTCATCCAGTAAAAATGGAAGGAAAGAAAGAAAAGGAAAGAATGAAATGGAAGGAAAGGAAAGGAAAGGAAAGGAAAGGAAAGGAAAGGAAAGGAAAGGAAAGGAAAGGAAAGGAAAGGAAAGGAAAGGAAAGGAAAGGAAAGGAAAGGAAAGGAAAGGAAAGGAAAGGAAAGGAAAGGAAAGGAAAGGAAAGGAAAAGAAAGACATGGAAAGAAAAAACATAAATGTAAGAGGAGCCATGTTGGACCGGTCCAGTGGACTATCCAGTCCAAAATTCCCTCATACAATGCCCAAAAAGCGCTAGAATGTCCACCAGTGGGGCCAGGGCACTAGAAGCCCTCCCACTGTTGCTTCACCCCCTCCCAGCACCAAGAATACAGACAGAGCATCACTTGCAGGGAAAGAAAGGGGGGGCAAAGAAAAAAAGCGTTCCTCACCATCAGATGACCCCAGCCAGCAAAAATTCTGCCCAGGGGTCGTTTGGTAAAAAAAATAGCTACTGGAATGCCCACTTCCCACCCCTCCCGGCTGAAAAAAACATACACACCCTTCTTTGCTGCCCAGGCTTCCTGGGGAAATCTCCCCAAAAGAACAAACTACAAGGCACATGAAAGCTCATACCTTGAAGAACACTTCATGGATCTAAAGTGCCAGTGGATGCTAGCTTTTCTCTCAAACACTGGGAGTGGGGGAGAAGGAAGGAGAGGCAGTCCAGCTCCTCTCTGCACAACACAGAGATGGGGAGGGGCTAGCTTAGCTGGGGGTGGGGCTAGCTTTGGCTTTTCTTGTGACCTGGTAGTGAGGCTTCCGTGGCCCGGTATCAGGTCACGACCCTGCAAATGGGAAACACTGGCTTAGAGCATCATTCTCCTCTCCTCTATATTCTTACAACAGCAACAACCCTATGAGGTAGGTCTGGCTGAGAGTCTATGACAGGCCCAAGGTCACCCAAGCAAGCTTCCATGTTAGAAGTTAGGATTCAAACTCAGACCTCCAAGGATCCTAGTCCAGCATTTTATCCACTACTTCGCACCAGCTCTTAACCCTGCTATTTGGGACCTTCCTACTAGCCAGCTGCTTTTTGGACTTCTGCCTTTCTTTTTAAAACCCTTTCCTAGTGTAGATCCAGAGGAGTAACCTATGTTAGTTTGTTGCAGCAAAATAGTAGAGTCCAGTAGCACCTTTAAGACTAACATGTTTTCTTGTGTCATAAGCTTTCAAGAAACACAGCTCTCTTGGTCAGATACATGCATCTGATGAAGAGAGCTGTGTTTCTTGAAAGCTGCTTCAACAAAATGTGTTAGTCTTAAAGGTGCTGCTGGACTCTTTACTATTTTCCTAGAGTGTGATTTTCATTCCCAATTCCCATTCCTGACCACGTACTTTCCTGTCCACGTACTTCCCACAGGGTCTTTCCTTTCCTTTCCTATCTTGTTGGAGAGCCAGTTTGGTGTAGTGATTAAGTGTGCGGACTCTTATCTGGGAGAACCGGGTTTGATTCCCCACTCCTCCACTTGCACCTGCTAGCATGGCCTTGGGTCAGCCATAGCTCTGGCAGAGGTTGTCCTTGAAAGGGCAGCTGCTGTGAGAGCCCTCTCCAGCCCCACCCACCTCACAGGGTGTCTGTTGTGGGGGAGGAAGGTAAAGGAGATTGTGAGCCGCTCTGAGACTCTTCGGAGTGGAGGGCGGGATATAAATCCAATATCTTCTTCTTCTTATCTTATGCATCCAGTTCTATTCTGCACCTGACTTTTTTCCCAATGATGTTTATATGCTTTGGTTCACTCTTGACACAGAGACAGACGAGACTGGGTTTACTGTTGGCTAGTTGCTCCCAAAGTCCACCCAGGAGATAGAAAAGCTGCCTACTGCCTTCCTGACCGAAACAGCTGCAGTCAAATAATTTTCATTACCAGCTATATAAATAAATACATACAATAAACCCACTTAATCCCAGGGTTCTAATCTGCTTTATTGGCAACGGAAGAAACCCTACTTGGGTGGGGGCCAAACAGGAAGATGCAAAGCTGTGATAAAACAGGACGCAGTCTGTCTTTGTCTGAAAACATGGGGAAACCAGATACTCTAGGCAAGCAATGGTCTCTCTTTGCTCCACTTTGTTGCTGATGGGTCAGCATTCGGCATAATACAAAATAAACAAGCTGGCAAAAGCTGAAAGCTTCCTCAGTCTGATTCTTGTGTCTTACCAGATAATGTTTGATGCTGATGCCAATGAGGCTTTGTAGATTCTGCATCAGCAATTGTAAAAGCACACATACATTTTGTGACAAAAGGTTGTGGGTAGTGTTCCCTGACTCCTCTAAACTGAGTTAGTGTGAGCTAGCTCACAGCTCTTTAGTCTCCAGTTCACACATTTTTGTCTTAGTTCAGGAAAAATGGCTCCCGAGCAAACTAATTCATACAGCAGCTTACAACTTTAATGCCAGTCACTCACAAGGTAGAAATTGTGCTCACAGAACTCCACAGTTTAGAGGGAGTATTGGTTGTGAGGAAATCTATGCACATCTAATCTGGTCAACAACATCCTTTGGAGGGATAATTACAAGAAATGCCTGACATTTTGTACATTGCCAGCTTTTAAAAACTGCTTTGCTCCTGTGCTGTAAAAGTAAGCTAACATATGGGGAGTGCATGATGTGGTAGTTAAAAGGCCTGGATTAGGACTGGAAAGATCCAGACACAAATCCCTGTATAGCTGTTGAGTTTACTGGGTTACCTTGAGACAATCACTCCCTCTCCCTTAACCTACCTCACAGGATCGTTGTTTGGATAAAATGAAGATGACAACTGAGTGCATATGAGCTCCTTGAAGGAAAGGCAAGAGAGACATACATGACAGACAGGGAATCAAGAAGCAAACTTTTAAAATTGCTTTTATCTTAATGCCAGGAAAAGTTTTGTTTGCTGAATTTCTGTATCTCCAAAATTAACAACCATATTCCGTCCTGAGGACACCTACCCTCCAAGAGCATACAGTCTTATTATCTGACTCTGCTCCTGTGTCTGAAATAGCAGCATGCCAAGAAGAAATTAAATGGGGTAACATTTTAGCAGGTTATCCCTGTGTCTTTAAATGCTTCACCTTCTTCATTTCTGGGTGCTCAGCTGCTGCTTAAAGACACCAGAGCAAGGGCTAGAAATAAAAGTGGCAGATCTAAGAGGGAATGCTTTGCTTTCTGCAGTAACTCATGACACTTAAGCATATGCACAGCCAAGACAGAGACTAGAATAAGTGACAAACACATGCCTAATAATGAGCACATCTATACTATAAATATTCATCCACTACCATAAACAGGATTAAAATTATAGGGATTTTGGGCTGAGTGTTCCCTAACCTCACAGAACAAAAATTCTAAGGATTCTTTCAGGGAGTTCACTGCCACAGGAGGTAGCAGTGGCTACAAGCATAGCCAGCTTCAAGAGGGGATTGGATAAACATATGGAGCAGAGGTCCATCAGTGACTGTTAACCACAGGGTATTGATGGAACTCTCTTTGTCTGGGGCAAGTGATGCTCTGCATTCTTGGTGCTTGGGAAGGGCAACAGGGTGAGGGCTTCTGGTGTCCTGGCCCCACTGATGGACCTCCTGATAGCACCTGGTTTTTCTGGCCACTGTGTGAAACATAGTGTTGGACTGGATGGGCCACTGGCCTGATCCAACATGACTTCTCTTATGTTCTTATGAAGATCACCTGACAGTAAAATTTCTTTAGGCTTTGCCATGCAAGATGTAAACATTGGAGTTACTCATGAATCTGGACACAGCGCACACAGTAGCTAGGTAATTAGCAGCCATGGCTCTTTCTGCTCGTGAACTATGGCCCATTATACACAAGCACATCTTACTGCAGATTGTCTGAGCAGTAAGCTTTTAATCTTGAGTATGGGTTTTGTGCCCATCTTATAAACTGCTTTCTTTCATCCAGTGTATTTATTCTGCAGCTACAATTTTAAAAACACACTTTTCTAAATCAGGGTGGATCATCACTTGTGTGGGAGTGGCAGCCAAAGTTTTTTAATTTACACAATTGCCCTTATAGCAGCTGAGCAGTAACATCCAGCAAACACTTTCCCTTTAAATCCCCTTGGTTCAGGTTTTGCACATGCATTCTTAGTTTGCTGAATGAAAGGGAACAGAAAGACACACAGGCAAAGTGGAAAACCAATGTTGAAATTGACAATACTTTGTTTGCAGCTGCAAAGCCCTATTTTCCATATTGCAGAGCACTAGGGGATTCTCTGTTGTGTCATTGGCCACTGTGAAAAATGGGAAAGAGTCACATAATCTCACAATATGGAGGAACAAGAGAGTACAGAATGCACTGCAGAACCCACTGACGCTGGCATTGCAGGCTGTGATTGTTGGCAACATGTGTGTGTGTGTGCACATGCTCAAAGTCAGCTGCAACTCTACTATGCTTTGCACAGGGCTTCAATTTGTATGGAGGAGGAATCCTTTGGCAGAAGCTCTGGCGACCTTTTTTAGTCTTGTGCCACTAATTTTTTTAAAAAACCGAGGGGGGTATTTTCACCAATACCCTAGTGCAGCTACTTCGTGATGCTAATTTCTTGCCTTTCCTTGCAAATCTGTGTGGTTTTCTCTAATTTGATCCTGCACAGTGGGCATGATCTTGGCATTTTTTTTAAAGCCCGTCCTGTGTGGATTGCACTTTTCCTCCAAATGGATCAATCCCAAGCAAGTTTTAAATTCAGCGGTTTACAGAAGGTCCATGCGGCTCAGCCGGCATTTTAATGTTAGGTTTCCAGAGACTGCCAAAATGGTCCTTCCTCCCAAACTGTGTTCACTAAAGCATTAAAGGGGAAAATGTTTTCAAAGCTTTCTGCTTCCCATCCCAGTGTCTCCCTCTCTCTTTATAGCTCATGTCAATTTCATTCTGCGCTGACAATCCCCATTTACATTTCTTTGCATGCATCACTGAAATCCTCTTTTTTTGCACTGGGGATGCTGCTGTTTACCTTCTCTCTGATCCCTCTTTCAAGTCAAAACCAGCAGGGAACTAAACCTCATGCAGTTCCTTTTAAACCTTCTCATTGTTTTAATTTTTAAAACACAGCAATCCGAGACTAGCGATAGTGTGATGTCGCTAAACTCATGCTGCTTGTAAAAAAATAATAAAAAAATTTAAAACAAGGGGGAAATGGAGCTTGTACACCAATGAAGGGGGGAGGATGGCAGAAGGTGCATAATGGGCAGAACTACCTCAATGTGCACATGGAGTGAGCTTAAAGGGGCAGCAAAATGCCGGGATGGGGAGTCCGAGGAAATCTGTATGCTTTTGAGTTACCTTATTAAAGACACCAGAGCAAAACAAGGGGAAAATCAGAAAAAAGGCACTATCAAAAAACTCAGGAAAATAGCTACCAGAAAGCGACTGAACGCTGAAGGGAGGAAAATCAATGCAGAATGACAAAGAAAACTCAATGGACATGTATGGTGAAAGCGAGGGAAAACACCCATGCATAATAGGCCTAGAACAGCAAATCATGCCGCATAGCTTGGTACATATTGTTTAAACAATACTGGGCTAAAGTATGTAACACACTGAATCGGGACTAACCCCGAGCATGTTCTTAGCATGAAGCACAGAAGGAGCGAGAGAAAGAAAATTGAGGCATAAACCACTGCAGTTATCAGCACATCTGGACTATAATTAGCTTTCCCTTCCAAATTCCAAAGCCCAGTATATGAAACTTTCACCAAACAGATATCGAGAGGGGGGGAATCTTATGTCGCAGTCAAAGAATCAACATCACCATTTTCTACTTGTAATTCAGGTTTTGTGTCACTCTGGTCTTTTTCCCTTATGGCAAGAAGGCCTGCAAAGATGCTCTCAGTTCTTCCTCCCCCCCTTCCATTCTTCATGCACTGAAAAACCAATAGGCAGCTGTATCTGATCGAGAACCCGCATTGCATGCTGGGATGGGTAGTTTGTTAAACCATCCAGGGTTGGTTCCAGATTTTGATGGATCCTCCCTGGGTAGAGAGTTCCAAGGGGCCCCCTCCCATCCTCTGCCCATCACCCAGCACTCATTTTCCCCTTCCCTCCCATCCACCTGTATGGCTCTGTATGCTGATGTATTTCTTTCTCCTTGGTGAGACTCCTTCTGGGAGAGACCCTTTCATTGCCTTACCTATTTTCCAGTCTAGGGGGTAGTCCTGATAACTCCAAGCATGGAAAGGCTACAGACGCAATACAAAGCCCTTTTCCTAGACATGTAGGCAGTAACAAAGTACTTGTTAGCGACAGCAAAAATAAAACTTCATGCATGCTTACTGCCAAACTTTAGACGGGCAGTTGTGCACAGTGACTGATGTGTAAGGTCAGCCGATCAGGGGCTGAGAACCACCTGTTGCAGGATTTTCTCATGGGGTTCCTGCAGCTATCGCAGGGGTACAATGACCATATGAATAGACCCCCCCCCCAATTATTTCTATTGTACAGCTGTGGCCAGAACCTTCGCTGAAATAGCAAGTCTTTCCATCCCTGGGTTCTTCTTTCTTTCTGGTTGTAAAATAAAACAGGAGGCTGGTGGAGGCTTAACATTCATTCCAGCATACGCTTTTTGTGAGTCAGAGCTCACTTGATTGGACGTGCTCGAATAAATATTGTTAGTCTTTAAGGTGCTAAAAAGGTAGTCCCCTGTGCAAGCACCAGTCATTTCCAACTCTGGGGTGACGTTGCTTTCACAACGTTTTCACGGCAGACTTTTTATGGGGTGGTTTGCCATTGCCTTTCCCAGTCATCTACACTTTCCCCCCAGCAAGCTGGGGACTCATTTTACCGACCTTGGAAGGATGGAATGCTGAGTGAACCTCGAGCTGGCTACCTGAACCCAGCTTCTGCCAGGATCGAACTCAGGTTATGAGCAGAGCTTAGGACTGCAGTACTGCAGCTTTACCACTCTGTGCCATGGGGCTCTTCTTTTAAGGTGTTACTGGACTGCTATTTTGTTTTGCTGCTATTGACTAACGTGGCTGGCATCATCTTCTGGTTGTGGTTGACTTCTGCCTATTCCAATTTTATGCACAGATTTATGATAGCGGAGCCTGAAAAGCTCAGATTTCTTTGTTCCAAAAGATGCCCATTGATTCCCAGACACATCAACAAGAAACTGGTTCTTGGATCATTACAAAACTACAACTCAGAAGGCAGCACTGGAGAGGGGACCTGGGAACTGGATGTTCCATGCTGAGGCCATGACATTCTCCGTTCTTATCCTGGTTATTTACACGTACTCCTGAAATGCTCATGCGTCGGTATGCTGAATCGAAAAGACAGGAGTGTCCCAGCTATTTTAGGCAGGTCCTGTTGAAGCCTCCCCACTCCCTCCTTTTCCTGATTCTGAACAGCTAGATTCAAATCCAGTAGCACCTCAAAGACCAACAAGATTTGTGAGCAATAAGCTTTCAAGTCTCAAATCTACTACAGATAAGGATGCCAGCTTCCAGGTGGGGCCTGGGGATCTTCCAGAATTACAGCTCATCTCTAGACTACAGAGATCAGTTTCTCTGGAGAAAACAGATGCTTTGGAGGGCAGATTCTATGGCACTGCACCCCACTGAGGTCCCTGTCCTCCCAAGGCTCCTTCCCCAAATCTCCAGTTTTCCAACCTGGAATTGCTACCTCTAGGCTCCTGCTGGTGGCCAAGGGATAGGGTTGCCACGTCCAATTCAAGCAATATCTGGGACTTTGGGGGTGGAGCCAGGAGCAAGGTTGTGACAAGCATCATTGAACTCCAAAGGGAGTTCTGGCCATCACATTTAAAGGGACCGCACACCTTTTTATATGTCTTCTCTCCATTGGAAATAATGAAGGATAAAGGCACCTTTTGGGGCTCACAGAATTAGACCCCCTGGCCCAATCTTTTTGAAACTTGGAGAATACTTTGAGGTGAGGCATCGGATGCTATGCTGAAAATTTGATGCCTCTGCCTAAAAAAAACGAGCCCCAGATATTCATGGCTCAATTCTCCATTATGGGAATTGGTCTCCATAGGGAATAATGGAGTGCCCAGCAGACATTCCCCCCCCCGCCCACTTTCTGATGACCCTGAAGCAGGGGGAGGGCCTCCAAACCGGGGGATCCCCTGCCGCCACCTGGGGATTGGCAGCCCTACCAAGGGACCTGGCAACTGAAACTGCAGATCAACACAACTACATATCTTTCTGAAGCTAATTTTGAATGGGCTCTTCTTTCTCCTCTAGGCACATCATCTGTGGGGCATCTCCAGTTTCTGAAAATGGACTTAACCGCATTCACCACCCTTCCCCACAATAAGAACCATTAGGGTGACTCACTGGTACAGGCCTCCACCATGTTGCCTCTTCTGACCAGGTCTGGTATGGCTCAGCTTAGGTTCTCGGGCCATATCTAGATCTAAGGGAAAAGAAAGACATGACAAAGAAGAAGAAAAAGCAGAGGGGAGGAGAAAGAAGAAGAGTTGGTTTTAATATCCTGCCCTTCACTACCCAAAGGAGCCTCAGAGCGGCTCACAATCTCCTTCCCTTCCTCTCCCCCACAGCAGACACGCTATGAGGGAGGTGGGGCTGAGAGAGTTCTGAGAGAACTGCTCTTGAGAAAACAGCTCTGAGAGGACTGTGGCTGACCCAAAGTTACACCAGCAGCTTGCATGCAGAGGTGTGGGGAATCCAACCCAGTTCTCCAGATTAGTGCCCACCACTCTTAACCATGACACCAAAACTGGCTCTCAAGAGAGGAGAGGTGAGGAAATCACCACACAGGATGGCTCTCCATGAAGCAGGCAAAATGACAAACCGCAAGGCCTGCCTAGAGGTAATCTGGTTCTCCACATCTTTGCAGCATTTTACAGGTAGGGGAATTCATTTATCTTTTCAGGCTTATGGGGGGGAAATTCTGTGTCGGATGGTATCCGTATTCTGGGAGCTGAAATGTACCACGGTGGCAGCATTGGTGGTACCAAAGGGGTGATCAAGGGGACCAGTGTCCATCCAGAATGCTGGTTTGTCACAAAAGAAGTCTACCCACTCCCAAAGCCCTTGGCTCAAATGAGTAGGTAGGAAGTGCCATCAAGTCACAGCTGATTTATGGTGACCTCATAAGGTTTTCAATGCAAGAGACCTTCAGAGGTGGTTTACCATTGCCAGCATCTGTATAGTGATTCTGGACTTCCTTGGAGGTCTTTCATCCAAATACTAACTAGGCCCGGCCTCGCTTAGCTTCTGAGATCTGACAAGATCGGGCTAGCCTGGGCCATCCATGCTAACTCAAATTAGCAGCGTTATTAATGGCAAAACCTTCTGTTAACCAAAACTAGGAAGGATTCCTGCTTCCTCTTGTTTCTATCTTCTTTCCCACCTTCACTTGCTTTCCCTGCTGCCAGTGGTATATTGCAAGTTCCTTGGGGCAGGGGGCTTTTTTGTTTCTACTCAGCAAAGCACCATGTGTATTGAAGTTGACATATAAAAATAAGAATTCTTTGTTCAAAAAATGAGCTGTTCCTAGAGCCTACAGCTGATTTTTTAAAAAATAATAGAATATTGTCTTCAATTAACATTTTAATTAAGGCAGCAAACCTTGAATATAATTTATTCCGATACAAATCATCATTTTTAAAGTCAGTGTGCTATCTCTGGGTGAATATGCTTAGGACCAGAGTATTAATGTAACACAGAGAACAGGGGCAAAATTTGCAAAGACTTAATAAGTAAAATGAAGATTGCTTTCTCAGACAACTTCATCCCTGATTTGCCCTCACAAATACTTTTTCCCTAGTGCCACCTCTAGACTTTGGGTCCCACATCAATGGGATTCCTGTCTCCTTGAGACAGCTTTATATTGACTTCCAGAAACTGCAAGACAGTTGCCATTGTTGTTGATACTAAACTCTTCCAGCACTTCCATAACCTGAGCTGGAGAATCTAAGATCTTTTAAAAGGGACTTTTGGAAAGTTGATGCCAAGGGACTTGCCCAAGACCCTTCAGCGAGTCCGTGGAAGAACCACAAACTGAATCCTGGTGTCTTTGGTCCCATTCTATCTGGCTTCTCATTTTCCAATCCATTTCGAAAAATGCCATCTTTGCTATGCAAGTTTAGGTATACAACAAATCTATTTGCCTTATAGATGGGAAAGGCAGGTCCTCAGAATCTAGACGAAGGATGCTCAAGAGGGAAGGACAACAGTTTTATTTTGCTCAAGCATCCCTGTATGGCTCTGCACCCTATGCCTATTTGCCCAGAGGGTTCAAATGCAAACCTCTGAGAAGGGTCCCTTCTGATTTGCTTTGGGAGCCACTGTTCCAAAACAGACTATCCCAGCTGCCTTAACCATCTCTGGAAGTACTCCAGGGCAGTCAGATCTTGTACCTTCTCATCACCCTTTGGATCTAACTTTCTTTTCAGCAAGTGAGGGTCATTCTCTGCAGAGTGACCGGCTTCCATTTGCAAGCAAGAACAACAACAGCAAAAAAAAATTCCTAACACTCCAATCAAAACACAATGAAATAAATCCCTTTTTCCTCCCCTGGAAACAACACTTCCACGTATATAGTATTCAAGGGAGAAACAAATTGGGGGAGGGGGGAGGGGACGGTCACCAGTTCTCGGATTCTCCCGACCCCGGTTTTGCCTTCTAGAGGCAGCATCTTTGCCATTTTGTTTTTGGGGTTGAAAGACAGGGAAACATGCACGCCAACACACACAATGGGATCAGGGGGCTGCAGTTGGTACTTACATCTCCAGCACCCTTCCCTGCTGCCAAAAAGTGTCATGCCACCCTAGACTGAGATGAGGGGAGGCCCTGGTGCCAGGCTCCGGAATCGCTGCTTGCCCAGCCTGGGGTGATCTCTGTAAGCACACGCTGACTTGCCAGCAAGCTCTTTGCTAGAGAATGGCTCTCAAGTCTGAATGCTGTACCAGAGGAATGTACCATCTGTCCTTTGGAGGTGGGGGAGGAGAGAGAAGAGGAGGAGACGGGAAAAGACGAAGCAAACCATCTCCGTCACATGCACGGGGGGAGGTACGCGGAGCCAGAATAGCCAAGTATTTCTGTAATGATGACCTCAGCGTTATTGGTTCAGAGACACAGAAGAGGAGGGATTTGGGCAGGATGCTGGAAGCGAGCTGCCTCTCTCTGTTGAGGGAGGACAGGATAAAACCGAAGGCAGATGTGGACAAAGCCTACTTTCCCACGTCCTAATCCTTCCTGTGTTCTGATCTGTCTCAAGTTGAAAAAACAACACTACTGTCTGTTGGAGGAGAAGTTGGGGGGGTGACTTTTCAGATTTTGTCATGTGTCCTCGAGTTCTTCTAATCCCCCCTTAGACTATATTGGGAGACAGATTCTAGTTAGGGTAGCTGCCAACTCTGGGTTTGGAAATGCCAGGAGATTTGGGAGGTGGAGCCTGAGGAGGGTGGGGATTGGAGAGGGGAGGGGCTTCAATGAGTTATAATGACATCGAATCCACTTTCCAAAACAGCCATTTTCTCCAGGTGAACTGATCTGTCTCCAGGGTATCAATTGTAATCCCAGGAGATTTATAGCTACCACCTGGAGATTGGCAACCATGATCCTAATGCACGTGTCACTGCTTCCTTTCTATCTGTATTTCCCCACACCTGCCTAGGTTAATACTAGAGTTTTCAGGAGTGAGTGTAATTTGGTGGAATCTGTGCTCAGCCACTGAGGGTTCCTGTTTGCAAGCACTGTCAGGGAATTAATTAGAAAATGAGACCCTGTTCTCTCTTAGCTTTTTTTGAATTAGCTCTGGATCGGGCCTCTACTCTATGGTTCTTTTGCTCAGCAACTCACAAGGCTTTGCAATTCAGCGAAGTGCTGCATTTTTTCATGCAAAAATGGATTCGTCGATGCACTCGGTCCTAGAAAACAGTTTATATTTTTCCAAATCCAGGAATACTAGCTGTCTCAATAGATTACCCGGCTACTAACCTTGATGTAATACATGACTAGACTTTAGAGCAGGGTTGTCAAACTCATTTGTTATGAGGACTGAATCTGACATAAATAAGACCTTGTCAGGCCGGGCCATGTTGGGCCGGGCCATGTGTATGTACCTATTAAAGATTAGGTAGCAGAGATATAAGTGCTATAAAGGACACATACAAACACAATTAAAGATTGTTTAAAAAAAACTTTAAACATGCTTAAAATATTAGCATTTGTTGGTCTTAGTGCTTTCTCTGTGTTTCTTCCATGGGATCCAGGGAACTGGGTTAAGAATGCTCTGGCTCTTTCCTTCCTTCCTCAGGGGACCAGGAGAAGGATGAGCCTCAGCCAATAGAAGTTAGAGAGGCTTGGCTCAGTGGGTCTGCTGTGCAATTGGGAGAGTCTGGCAAAGCAAGCTCTCCCTCACCCATTTCCTCCCCAAGGGAGGAGCCTCAGCCAATGGAGAAAATAGGGGTTTTGCTCTCTAGCTCCTGTGTGTTTGAGCAAGTCTGGCAAAGCAAGCTGTGATGCAGAAGGAAGCAAGAGAGAGGGAGAAGGAAGCAGATGACAGCCAGTTGCTCAGGAGCCTGATAGGGGCCCTCCGGGGGCCTGAATCAGCCCCCAGGTCGCATGTTTGACACCCCTGCTTTAGAGCCTCACTAAAAATATACAGATTATCACTTGGAGAGATGCCATAATAGTCAGACAGTGTTCATGCTTGCTGTTTATGGGTGGGGCTAGATTTGGTCAAACACATCAGATGTTTGTCACAGGCCTAAATTGACAGCTAATTGACAGCTATAGATGGCTAAAGGTATTTAATGTCTGGGCTTTCTTCTGTTCAGTGCCAGTGTGTGTAGTGGTTAAGAGCACAGACTCTAATCTGGGAGAACCAGGTTTGATTCCCCACTCCACATACAACTGCTGGAGTGACCTTGAGTCAGTCACAAGTTCTTGCAGAGCATGTTCTCTCAAGAGCAGTTTTTGAAGAGCTCTCTCAGCCCCACCTACCTCACAGGGTGTCTGTTGTGGGGAGAGAAAGGGAAAGTGATTGTAAGCCATTCTGAGACTCCTTTGGGTAGTCAAGGACAGGGTATAAAACAACTCTTCTTCTTGAACATATAATGCTGCATTATACCGAATCAGACCCTCAGTCCATCAAAGTCAGTATTGTCTACTCAGACTGGCAGCAGCTCTCCAGGGTCCCAAGCTGAGGTTTTTCACGCCTATTTGCCGGGACCCTTTTTAGTTGGAGATGCCAGGGATTGAACCTGGGACCTTCTGCTTACCAAGCAGATGCTCTACCGCTGAGCCACCGTCCCTCCCCTTCTTCTTCTTCAACAGCCAGGAATATATTCCTTTCCTATGTCTACACTGGGGGCTAGGGATTCAGACACTAACTGTGCCCAAGATTTTCCCCAACACCTGGTCAATAGGAATGTACATACCATTCACAGCCATTGTAAAGAAAACTCAGAACACTGCAGCTATGCCAGAAAACAGGAGGAAAAACCAAAGGGAGGGGGACTCAGATGGAGTGAAATTGAAAATCACTAGCAATTTATAAAAAATAAGGGGGCAGCAGCGGTGTGAACTGTGAATCCATCTTCATAAGGAGCCCTCAGGATTCATGCACGAAGGTGTCAGTCATGTGCAGCAAGGAGGCTGAGCTCCAGGAAGCTGTGCTTATGTTAGGGCACAGGGGCAGAGCACAGAGGAGAACATAGAGAGGAGCTGTTAGTGAGACTCACAGAGGCTTTACTGGGCCCTACAGTCAGAGAAAGACAAGCACACTGAACTTGACTCAGATCCTGTGACTACCATTGCACAATGAATGTAAAAACCAAGCTGTCTTGACTTCTCGGGTCTCTGTTTCAGAACAGGAGTCCAACAGAAGAAGAAGAAGATATTGGATTTATATCCTGCCCTCCATTCCGAATCTCAGAGTTTCTGAGTGGCTCACAATCTCCTTTATCTTCCTCTGCCACAACAGACACCCTGTGAGGTGGGTGGGACTGAGGAGGCTCTCACAGAAGCTGCCCTTTCAAGGACAACCTCTGCCAGAGCTATGGCTGACCCAAGGCCTTTCCAGCAGCTGCAAGTGGAAGAGTGGGGAATCAAACCCGGTTCTCCCAGATAAGAGTCCACACACTTAACCACTACACCAAACTGGCTCTCTCTCAGAAGACTAACCAAATGTATTCCAACAGAAGCGCTTGCAAGGCAAGAGCTCACTTCATCAGGCTTCCTAAAGCTTATGGTGGACTAAATTTTGTCTTTAAAGTGTTTTATTTCGCTGTTACGGAGTTACATGTAATCTCCAATTGGAATTATTCTGTTCAAAAAGAATGACAGCTCTTTCAAAAAGAGATTGAATCAATCAGGGCTTTTATTTTGTAAAAAGAAGCCCAGCAGGAACTCATATGAACATATGAAGCTGCCTTATACTGAACCAGACCTTTGGTCCATCAAAGTCAGTATTGTCTTCTCAGACTGGAAGCGGCTCTCCAGGGTCTCAAGCTGAGGTTTTTCACACCTATTTGCCTGGACCCTTTTTTGGAGATGCCAGGGGTTGAACCTGGGACCTTCTGCTTCCCAAGCAGATGCTCTACCACTGAGCCACTGTCCCTCCCCTCCCCGTCCCTTATGCATATAAGGCCACACCCTTTGATGTTGCCATTGTTTTGCACAGGGCTGTTTATAGAAAAAGCCCAGCAGGAACTCATTTGCATATTAGGCCACACTCCCAACACCAAGCCAACCAGAACTGTGTTCCTGCTTTAAAAAAAAAGTCCTGGAATCAATAGATAATTGCAGTTTCCTAAATGTACTAATTTTGCTGGAAAATAGAATTTTAAAATATTGGGCAAATCAAAATGTCATACTAGATGGATGGTCCCAATTACAGATATGGTTATGAAAAGTACTTTTAAAGATTAGTGTAAATATGCTATATTAGTTGTATTGGACATTTTAGAGTTTTTAAATTTTATGGACCTAACTGTTTAAATTGTTTAATACGAATATTACTAGGAATATATCTCACTGTTGGTTCAGTTTAGATGGCATTTATATATAAATTTGTGAAAATATATTTATTGATCATTTTAAGCAGCTGTAGCTTGCTGGGGAGAAAGTGTAGATGACTGGGGAAGGCAATGGCAAACCACCACATAAAAAAGTCTGCTGTGAAAACATCGTGATGCGACGTCACCCCAGAGTCGGAAACATCTAGTGCTTGCACAGGGGACTACCTTTACCTTAATTATATTTTTATATTTATGTGGGAAATGATCTAAATAAGTCACTTTATTGAATATTGATTATTGTTAATGTAACTTATACTTAGGGTTGCCAAGTCCAATTTAAGAAATATCTGGGGACTTTGGGGGTAGGGCCAGGAGACTTTGGGGGTGGAGCCAGGAGACATTAGGGGTGGAGCCAAGATCAAGGCTGTGACAATCATAATTGAACTCCAAAGGGAATTCTGGTCATCACATTTAAAGGGACAGCACACCTTTTCAATGCCTTCCTTCCATAGGAAATAATGAAGGATACGGGCTCATAGAATTGGACTCCCTGATCCAATCTTTTTGAAACTTGGGGGGTATTTTGGGGAGAGGCACTAGATGCTATACTGAAACTTTGGTGCCTCTACCTCAAAAAACAGCCACCCCCCAGAGCCCCAGATACCCGCTGATCAATTCTCTATTATTTTCTATGGGAATAAATCTCCCTAGGGAATAAAAGAGTTCCCAGCAGACATTTCCCTCCCCTCCCCTCGCTTTCTGACGACCCTGAAGTAGGGGGAGGGCCTCCAAACTGCGGGATCCCCTGCCCCCACCTGGGGATTGGCAACCCTACTTGTACTTTAATATAGAACATTAATTTGTGGAGGGGGACCCAAAACCCGATGACCTGATAGGTCACTATTACTAAAGAAATCCTGCGCACAGTACTGTAAGAAGGCCTTGGAAAATGCCATAGGAATCTAGGGGGGAGGGAGGGAGCTACTCAGAAACTTTTAATAGGACCAACAAAAATAACAAAACATTGTGCATGCTTTCAGCTTTTCGACAACTTTTAATGAGGATGGATGTTATTTTGGGGGGAGGGGGAATAACATGTTCTTATACTTGATTTTAGGGCCCCAAGTTTGCATACTGTGTTGAATGTTGGGCAATCCAGAACAGATTAATTCAGGTGGTTAGCCATGTTGTATCTGAAGAAGTGTGTGTGTGCACAAAAGCATCTACCCAGAATTAGACTGTTTTGGTCTTAAAGCTGCCACTGGACTCCAACTTTATTCTGAATAGATTAAGTTAGGGATTCCCAACCTTTTTGAGCCTGGGAGCATCAGTTGGATGCTGATGTAATGTGGGTGGGCACAGCCACAAAATGGCTGCCACCAGAGGTGGAACTTGCCACAAAATGGCTGGTGCAGCTTTCCTTCGGTCATGCAGTGATTATCTTTGTGCTGTGCTGGTAACTTTTGCCAAAGTAATATTTAAAAAAAAAATCTAAACTGCCAATCAAATCTCCAGTAACCAGTCAGAAACCTTGCTGGGAGAAAGCCCATCTGGCTCCACCCACTTCCTAAAAGCACTTGGAAGGCAGCAGGAAAGGGTGGACATCATACCAGGGACCACTGGATTTAGCAGAGGTGGTACCACGGGGTTTTTTTGAGCAGGAATGCACAGGAACGCAGTTCCAGCTGGTTTGTGTGTGCACAAAAGCATCTACCCAGAATTAGACTGTTTTGGTCTTAAAGCTGCCACTGGACTCCAACTTTATTCTGAATAGATTAAGTTAGGGATTCCCAACCTTTTTGAGCCTGGGAGCATCAGTTGGATGCTGATGTAATGTGGGTGGGCACAGCCACAAAATGGCTGCCACCAGAGGTGGAACTTGCCACAAAATGGCTGGTGCAGCTTTCCTTCGGTCATGCAGTGATTATCTTTGTGCTGTGCTGGTAACTTTTGCCAAAGTAATATTTAAAAAAAAAATCTAAACTGCCAATCAAATCTCCAGTAACCAGTCAGAAACCTTGCTGGGAGAAAGCCCATCTGGCTCCACCCACTTCCTAAAAGCACTTGGAAGGCAGCAGGAAAGGGTGGACATCATACCAGGGACCACTGGATTTAGCAGAGGTGGTACCACGGGGTTTTTTTGAGCAGGAATGCACAGGAACGCAGTTCCAGCTGGTTTGGCATCGGGGGTGTGGCCTAATATGCAAATGATTCCTGCTGGGCTTTTTCTACAAAAAGTCCTATGTGAAACAATGATGACATCAAGGGGTGTGACCTAATATGCAAATTAGTTTCTGCTGGGCTTTTTCGGCTAAAAAAGCGCTGGGTGGTACCATCAGGTTGCACTTGTGAGGAAGATTGGGGGAGGGATGGAAGTTTCCCATTGAAAATATAAAATCCAGTACTGGACCCACTGTCGTTAACACCAAACAGAATACAGCTTCTAAAGGCTGAGAGTACAGGGTGAAAAAACACAGTAATCGCTACATTAACAGAACTGGAGGTTAATTTGTGATAAGCCCTGGGCAGAGAGTGAACAGAAGTCAGATTGGGTTAAAATGCTAGTGAGGGAGGGCAGAAAAACCACAAACCAGAGGGTTTTGTAGCAGGAACTCCTTTACATATTAGGCCACACCTCTCTAATGTAGCCAATCCTTGAAGAGCTTACAGGGCCTACTGTAAGCTCCAGGAGGATTGGCTTCATCAGGGGTGTGTGGCCTAATATGGAAAAGAGTTCCTGCTAAAAAAAAAAGCCCTGCCACAAACAAAGCCTCACCCTAAAATAACAGTCTCCAAGGGACAACCAAATTTGAAAGCACTTTAAAATGTTGTAGCACACCTTTAGCTGGTGGCCTCTTTCTCTGGGTGCAAAAAGCCAGCCTTCACTGGAAGTTCACCCACTCCTGCACTGCAATCCCCAGCTGCTGTTTTAAACCTCTCAGTGCTACTTATTGCCATGGGGATGAAGAAGGATTAATTTCCCAAACACAGCCTGAGCAGCATTATCTCCCTGTTAGGTCTGCAGACAGCCTGGATAATTTGGGAGGTAGATGGAGAAGCTGGGTGAGATGTTGCACTACTTGGTAATTTCTCCTACACGGCCTCCCACCTCACTGTATGGTCCTATGCAGTTTGCCAAGTTAGACGTGTCTAGTTCTATTAAAGCCAGTTTGGTGTAGTGGTTAAGTGTGCAGACTCTTATCTGGAAGAACCGGGTTTGTTTCCCCATTCCTCCAATTGCAGCTGCTGGAATGACCTTAGGTCAGCCATAATAGCTCTTGCAGAGCTGTCCTTGAATGGACAGCTTTTGTGAGAACTCTCTCAGCCCCACCCACCTCACAGGGTGTCTGTTGTGGGGGAGGAAGGTTAAGGAGATTGTAAGCCACTCTGAGACTCTGATTCAGAGAGAAGGGCAGAGTATAAATCCAATATAATCATCATTCATTTATTTATTTGCTTCTTCTTAAATCAATAGGCTTTTTTAGATATCATATTTGCACCCCACTTTTCCCCCAGTGGGATCCCCGAGTAGCGTAACACATGAAGCCACCTTATACTGAGTCAGATCTCTGGTCCATCATGGTCCGCATTGTCTACTCAGACTGGCAGCAGCTGTCCAGTGTCTCTGGCAGAGGTCTTTCGTATCACCTGAAAGCCAGTTTGGTGTAGTCGTTAAGAGTGGTGGGCTCTAATTTGGAGAAATGGGTTTGATTCCCCACTCCTCCTCCACATGCAACCAGCTGGATGATCTTGGGTCAGTCAGAAGCTCTCAGCAGAGCAGTTCTCTCAAGAGCAGTTCTCTCAGACCTCTCTCAGCCACACCTTCCTCACAGGGTGTCTGTTGTGGGGAAAGGAAGGGAAGGAGACTGTAAGCTGCTCTTGAGACTCTGAGTGAAGGGTGGGGTATAAATCCAAACCTTCTTCTACTATTGCTTAGACCTTTTAACTGGAGATGCCAGGGCGTGAACAGGGACCTTCTGTATGTCAAGCAGATGCTCTGCAACTGAGCCACAGCTTACAGCATCATTCTTCCCATCTTTCAGTTCTGTTCTTACAACAACCTTGTGATGTAGTGACTGTCCCAATGTCACCCAGCAAGCTTCTATGGCAGGATTTGATTCTGAGTCTCCTGGATTCTAGTGTGACTATAACTACAGCAACAGGATGACTCACTCCAAGCCAAATGGCCAGCCATGTGCAGGGAGCTGAAGAAGCAGCCTGCATTCACCACTTGTCTTGGGCTGCAAAATCTGAAGGGTTATATTAAAAATATATATTTTTGGTGAGTATTTTTGTGTGTATGTGTGTGCTTGCATGCCTGCTTGGAAGTTGCATCCTGGTCCTGGTATTCCCTTGAGGTCTCCCATCCACGTACTTGCCAAGGTCAGCCCTGCTTAGTTTCCAAGATCTGAGGAGACTGGGCTTGCCTGGGCTATCCAGGTCAGGGCCAGAATCAGAAGGGTTATCAAACATCTGGCAAGCCCAGATGAGTAACTGGTGGACTACCTTATTCTGCACACTTGGTCCATGCCATCACAGGATTGATTAACACATGGAATTCACTGCCACAGGAGGTGGTGGCAGCTACAAGCATAGACAGCTTCAAAAGGGGATTGGATAAACATATGGAGCAGAGGTCCATCAGTGGCTATTAGCCACAAGGTATAGATGGAGCTCTCTGTCTGGGGCAAGTGATGCTCTGTATTCTTGGTGCTGGGGTGGGGGGTAACAGTGGGAGGGCTTCTAGTGTCCTGGCCCCACTGGTGGACCTCTTGAATGACACCTGTTTGTTGTTGTTTTGGCTACTGTATGACAGAGTGTTAGACTGGATGGGCCATTGGCGTGATCCAACATGGCTTCTCTTATGTTCTTAGAATCTTGGAAGAGATTTGGGTTAGTTCCTCCACAAATGAAGACCTACCAAAGAATTCCCCTTCAAGTGTTTGATGCAAGTAGAATGAGCTCCTGCACATTTCACCTATTTTGAATATCTATATGAAGCCTTTAAATCTGACTGTCCATAGCTTTCTAGCAAAGCATCCTCAATACGTTGATGACACCTGGCTAGGGCTTTTTATGAGCAGGAATACACGGGAACGCAGTTCCAGCTGGCTTGACATCAGGGGTTGTGGCTTAATAAGCAAATGAGTTCCTGCTGGGCTTTTTCTACAAATAAGCCCAGAGTGAAACAATGGTGATGTTGGGGTGTGGTCTAATATGCAAAGGAATTCCTGCTGGACTTTTTCTACAAAAAAAGCCCTGCACTCAGATATTTATCTTTTTTAATAAGCCTCCTTGATGCTGCCATTTCTGTCCTAGATCAGGGTCTGATGAGAGAGCCAGTCTGGTGTAGTAAGTAGTGAAGTGTGTGGACTTTTATCTGGGAGAACTGGGTTTGATTCGCAACTCCTCCACTTGCACCAGCTGGAATGGCCTTGGGTCAGCCATAGCTCTGGCAGAGGTTGTCCTTGAAAGGGCAGCTGGTATGAGAGCCCTCTCAGCCCCACCTACCTCACAGGGTGTCTGTTGTGGGGGGGGGAGAAGATATAAGAGATTGTAAGCTGCTCTGAGTCTCTGGTTCAGAGAGAAGGGCAGGGTATAAATCTGCAGTCTTCTTCTTCTCTTCTTCTGGTGTGCATGTGAAGAGATTGCTGTCCCCAGCTTCTCTAAACAGTATCCCTGATTGGTTTTTTAAAAGTGAATTCACAACAAACATCAGAAGAATAAAGAGTCCAGTAGCACCTTAAAGACCAACAAAGTCTTCAAGATATAAGCTTTCTTGTGTTAACACACACACTTCTTCAGGTATTCAAGATACCGTGAATAAAACTTTGTTGGTCTTAAAGGTGCTACAGGACACTTACTTTATTCTGTTGCTTCAGACCAACATTTACCCACCTGGTTCAAACATCAGAAGAAACATTTTAAGATTTGAGTATGTGGCACTTCCTTGGCTTCACACAAGGTGTCAGTATTATGCCAGCAATTGAGTCTACTCTGCTGTTTACCGCACAAGGACGGGAGTCTGTAAAAGCACCCATCTGTGGCTGATCACAGAGTATTAGATAGTTCAGGTGTTGTTTCCTCCTACTAGAAGCATGTACTGTTGAAAATGTGCCTTGCTAATCTGCAAATTGCTGGATTATATTCGTGGAGAAGATAGCTGAGAATGCAAGGTGCATAAAGCTGCTACCTACTGAGTCAAGCTATTGATCTAACACAGTTAATATTGTCTGCTCTGCAGAGGTGTTTCAGATTCCTAGACAGAAGTCTTTCACATCACTTACTAGTACCGGTCGTTTTAACTATAGATGCTGAGAAATGAACGTGGCATCTTGTCCATGCAAAGTGGACGTTGTACCATTGAGCCACAGCTACTGAAACCTCCTAAGGGGGCCCACATAGGAACATGTGTTCTACATCTCCCTGATCATGCAGTTTTTGGAACTAACAGGAAAGCAAGAAACCTACACTGAAGGTTTGACCTGCTGTTTACCTGTTCTGTTGCTGGAGCCTGAGGCAGGCTCATTGCAACCCAGTATCCTGAAGCCTGCATCTCAATTGGACATTCTATTGGAACTGGCCAATCAGGACAGTAGGCATGTAACAAAGTCATGTAAATGAAGGATTCTGGAGAGCAGCAGGACTGGACAGTGCCTGCCTGTGGGGCGTGGTTTTTCCTGCTTCAAATGTATATAGTTCGTTGTTGTTGCCTGTTTTGCTTGTGACTCTTCTTGCTAATAAACGAGTTGTGTTGAGATGAGAGCCATCTGGACTCACTGTTTAACATACCTGTTGAGTTCATCCTCTGTAAGAAATGTCCAGGCAACAAGATCCTGCAAATTAACCAGTTTGATGTAGTGGTGAAGAGCGATGGACTCTAATCTGGAGAACTGGGTTTGAGTCCCACTCCTCCACATGAAGCCAGCTGGATGACCTTGGGTCACTCACAGTGCTCACAGAGCTGTTCTCTCAAGTTCTCAAAAAAGCTCCCTCAGCCACACCTGTGCATCACAGGGTGTCTGTTGTGGGGAGAAAAGGGGAAGGAGACTCTGAGTGAAGGACAAGGTATACATCCAATAGTCATCTCCTCCTCTTTGGCTTCCCAGCTCTCCCTTGAAATAGTCAAGGAGATCTCCCATTTTGCAGCAGCATGCTGCAAAAATCCCAGCTTTGTAGGCAGCCATTTGGATTGGTGAGTCATAGGGTGGCCTGGTCTGGGAATTATTCCTTCACTAAAGAGGGAGTGAAACAGGTTGTGCCCAGCGTTCCCTCTAAGCTGAGCTAGTGTGAGCTAACTCAGTTTTTTAGCCTCTGGCTCACACATTTTTGTCTTAGCTCAGGAAGGATGGTTCCAGAGCAAACTAATTTATGCAGTAGTCAAATCACTCACTCACAACTTTAATGGCAACAGCTCACAAAGCGGATTTTTTGCTCACAAGATTCCACAGCTTAGAGGGAGCATTGGTTATGCCTTGCAGTTTTTGTCTGCTCGGATTGTCTCCTGTTCTTTAGAGCCTCAGACAGAGAAAGGCCTCCCTCCCTGCTTTTTGAGATCCTTAGGGGGCAAAGCAGTAGATTAAACCTCTATACTTCTGCAGACAAAACATGAGCTTTCCTATCGAGTCATGGTGCTCTCTGTTTTTGGCTTACAATGGACACAGCAGACAGGCTGACCTTGCCGTTTTCTGCAAACCATTTGTTTTGAAGTGATATCTATTACCAGCAGGACTTCTTCAGATTTATGGGTTTGTTGTGCACTATCCTTCACCTTTATGATTTTTTTAAAAAGTCAGGAGCAGAAAGAAGAAAAAAGCAAAAAGAAGGAAAGAAATATGTAAAGAGATGGCAGAGCCATCTATGAAAAGGGCAATGCTATAAGCAGCCTCCTTTGGCTAAAAATTAATAACGTAGAGCTTTTCTGGAATGGTTGCTTTAGCTATCAGACCTAAGCATGAGGCCAGAAGGATTTTCTAGTAGTCTGCCTCTAGAATCCTGATCTCTGAAACTAGAGGGCTTCAAAATCTCCAAGAGTGAGTCCATTCTAGGTAGTGTCTGTGTTGTATAGAGCCAGTTTGGTGTAGTGGTTAAGTGTGAGGACTCTTATCTGGGAGAACCGGGTTTGATTCCCCACTCCTCCACTTACAGCTGCTGGAATGGCCTTGGGTCAGCCATAGCTATCACAGGAGTTGTCCTTGAAAGGGCAGCTGCTGTGAGAGCCCTCTCAGCCCCACCCACCTCACAGGGTGTCTGTTGTGGGGAGAGAAGATATAGGAGATTGTAAACTGCTCTGAGTCTCTGATTCAGAGAGAAGGGTGGAGTATAAATCTACAGTCTTCTTTTTCTTCTTCATTTGTTATGAGGGACAGATTTGACATAAATCATACCCTGTGTGATTCAATATCTATAAAATTCTATTCTATGAAACTTTTACTAGGTAATTGAATTGTATATGCTGTGAATTCAGCTGTTGTAGAAATTATTGAGGTCTTGTATAGTTAAGCTTAAACTAGAGACTTTTTTATTTGGAAGGGACCTCCAGCGTCATCTGTCCTCGCCACGTGAAACTACTCCCAAATCGACAAGGAGGCGCTCACTATCATAGTTGAAGTCAAAAAATTTCATTATTATGTATATGGAAGACACGTTGACATTGTAACTGACCACAAACCATTCTTAGGACTGTTTGTGTGAATCACTGAATCATAGAGTTGGAAGGGACCTCCAGGGTTATCTAGTCCAGCCCCCTGCACAGTGCAAGAACTTCACAAGATGGACTTTATTGTGTAGGGGAACCATATGATTTGGTAATAGAGATAGAAATTATTTCAAAGGACAGAATTTTATAGATATTGAAGCACACACAGTGACACAGGATATAGTTAATTAAAAATCTTTATTACAGTTGGTATATTTTGTATGCACAGTGTTTTTTGTATCTCTAGTCTCCTGAACACCGTGGTTCCTTGTATTGTTTACAGATGCTGATCATGACTGACTATTCCTCTCTTCTCCAAGGCACTCCCCACATACTCCACTATCACTCTCTGCAGATAGTTCTTGCCAGTTTTCCAAGGATGAACAAAATCGTTCTTGAACATGGAGATCTGAGGTAATCTCTGTGTTGTACTTGGCACATATGTTCCTCCCCTTGTTTATTGTATGCCCCCTCACTAGAAATAAAAGTTCCATTGGACTCTTAGGTGAAGCTTAACATCTAGGGATGCCAGCCTCCAGGTGGGACCTGGGGATCCCTTGGAATTCCAGCTCATCTCCAGATAGCAGAGATCAGCTCCCCTAGAGAAAATGGCTACTTTGGAGGGTGGACTCTAGGGCATTGTACCATGCTGAGACCCCTCCCCAAACCCCACCCTCCCGCCCCCAGAAATCTCCAGGTATTTCTTAACCCAGAGCTGGCAACCCTATTCGTGCTGTCAAATTCCCAGCTTTGAGGAATTTTCTGCCATCCTATACAGGCATCTGTCTGCCCAGAATGTGACTCTGAATGACAAAAGGCAGAGGGGCATGGCTCAATGGTAGAATTTCTGCTTGACATGCAGAAATTCCCCCCCCCCCCCCCGGTTCAATCCACCATATCTCCAGTTAAAAGGAGCAGGCAGTGGGTGATGAGCAAGACCTCTGCCTAAGACCCTGGAGAATTGCTGTCAGTCTGGGTAGACAGTACTAACTTGATAGACCAAAGGTCCAGTTAAATGCATGCTGGTCTCATGTATGCAGAAACAATAAAAATGGACAGGTGTGTTGCAGCAAGGTGCTAGGTGCACAAATCACAAACCATCGCACAGTTCTACATTTTATCTTTTTTTAAAACCCTCTACCTCCCATAGGTAGAATTTGTACGTGTTTAGCTGCAAGTGGACCTTATTATTGTTAAATATTGGCAAATGGGGCGGAGAAATGGAAGGCTAGGCCTTTTCCTCTATACACTAATGTGGATTTCAGAGCATTAAACCAGGACAGAAATAGCAACAGCAACAACCCCATAAAAGCACACATGGCCATTTCCCTGCCCTTTCTGTTCAGTTGCTATGTAGCGGCCGCATCGCGGCAAAGAACTCTGGCTTTTTTGCTTACTAACATTTCGTCATTCAAGAGGAACACAGTATGTTCGGACTTGACTGCCCAAAGGAAGTCGTTTTTTGCTCCTAAGAACTGACTTTGGAGCGCTGCTAAGCTGGACACGTCAGTGTGTGTCTTTTTTTTTTAGTTCTGCATTTCCCCCCTAAAAATAATTATATTAATGACAGGCTAAGCATACCGCCTTGCTCAGAAGAAAACAAAAGCCTTTTTCATCCTAATGCACAAACACATAGCAAAGCAAGCAGGAACCAAGCCCCATTTAAAGAAAGAAAGGGGAAAAAAGAACATTTCTTTGGCACGCAATGTAGGTAATCCTTGCTGGACTTCTAGGGCCGCTGCAGCCTTCTTGCTGCAGGTCCCCTAGTTTTCAGCTTCCCTCTCTTTTTGGCTGCAATCTTTTGTGCATTTACTTGGGAGTCAATCCCTCTGGGGCATATTTATTACTTTCTGATCCTGAGTTGCATCTGAGGAGCTCAAGGCAGCAGGCATCCTCTGTGGGATCTTCACAGCAGCCCTGCAAGGTAGGCTAGGCAGATGGTGACTGGCTGAAAGTAATCCACGGACCTTTGTGGCAGAGAATTGGGATTTGAATCACTTTCATCCATAGAACAGGGCTGCTGGTGATTTGAAAACTGCCACAAAGGTTCATGGGATAAGCTTCTCAGGGCTTTTTTTGTAGCAGGAACTCCTTTGCATATTAGGTCACACCCCCTGATGTAGCCAATGCTCCAACAACTTACAGTAGGCCCTATAAGGAAAGCCCTGTAAACTCTTGAAGGATTGGCTACATCAGGGGTGTGTGGCCTAATATGCAAAGGAGTTCCTGACACAAAAAAAGCCCTGAACATCCTGTTTAACATTGGAACAATATTCAGCTGATGTTAGGCACTCTTCCTGTTGATTTCAGTGGGAGAAAGTTAAACATGTGCTCAATTTCAGTAGATATCCCTTGGATAATTCACTGGTAAATTTCCCATTGAACAAAACTTGGAGTCAGTTCCATATTTACCCTTGGGTTGGAGTTGCCTGTCTAATCAAAATACCTACATTGCTTAGCAATCAAGCTAAACCCCTTAAGAGCTTATTCCCCCCCCCCCCTTACAAATAATAGAGGAATTTACTGTAACCACCACAAGACACACAGACACCAAAGAAAGCAAGACTGTAGGGCAATAGTTCTACTCAGGGTTTTTTCCCTGGAAAAAGAGGTGCCAGAACTCTCAAGAAAGAAATGAAGGAGAAACACACGTGTGCCCCTCATGAACTTTTAAACTTTTCTTGAGAATTTTGTTTCCATGAAGAGCTTCCAGAACTCCTTCCACCACGTTCCGCCCAGGGGAAAAAGCCCTGTTTCCATTTAACTTTTCCAGTTCTCTCAGGCAGGTGGGCATCTTCACAGGGAAGGAAGATAAAAGAGCTCCTTTGCACAACAAAGGGCTGTCCCTCTCTGCCGATAACATCACTTTCTCTCTCTTTTAAAAGCAAAATACTGATTACCAAGAACTGCCTGACCCTAACACCAGTATAAATATGATATCTCTAGGTGAGGGTTGCCTGTCCCCAGGTGGGCAATGCAGTAGAGAGAGTCATGCAGAGAATGAGAACCCAATGAGAAACCGTGACAAAACAACAAACACAATTATTAATTCATTTACAATTGTTTAAATATGAAACTTCAAAGTACTGATTATCATTGTCCATTTCAACAAATAGTACGTTAAGGTAAGCACATATAATTCATTTACAAAACGCATCTAAGCACCAACTTCTTTAGAACAAATTTCTTAAAGTGCTTAGTACTTTGAAGTTTCATATTTAAATAATTGTAAATGAATTAATAATTGTGTTCGTTATTTTGTCACAGTTTCTCATTGGGTTCTCCTAATCCCCAGGTGGGGGCAGGGGATCCCCCGGTTTGGAGGCCCTCCCCCTGCTTCAGGGTCATCAGAAAGCAGGGGGGGGGAGGAAATGTCTGGTGGGCACTCTATTATTCTCTATGGAGACCGATTCCCATAGGGAATAATGGAGAATTGATCCACGGGTATCTGGGGCTCTGGGGGGGGGGCGGTTTTTTGAGGCAGCAGCACCACTTTTTCAGTATAGCATCCAGTGCCTCTCCTCAAAACACCCTCCAAGTTTCAAAAAGATTGGACAAGGGGGTTCAATTCTATGAGCCCCCCCAAAAGGTGCCCCTATCCTTCATTATTTCCAATGAAGGGAAGGCATTTAAAAGGAGCATGATCCCTTTAAATGTGATGGCTAGAACTCCTTTTGGAGTTCAATTAGGCTTTTCACAACCTTGCTCCTGGCTCCACCCCTAAAGTCTCCTGGCTCTACCCCCAAAGTCCCCAGATATTTCTTGAATTGGACTTCGTAACCCTCTAGGTTACTCAGTCACTTTGGACATTAAAGTCTTAGGTTGGTGGGCCGATTTGTACTATAAGCAGCATATTTGTCTAACACACATTTTTGTTTGGTCAGCTTTTTATTCATGTCGCGCATAATGGTTTTGCTGCAGTCTGTCATAATAGTCCTCTCTAGGTTAAAAAATGGTCTTGTTTCATGTTCTGCTCTTTAATTTCTAGACATAAGCTAATAAAACAAGCAGCAAGGACTGCATATGTTTGCAGGGGCTAGACTTCTCTTTGTCAAATATGGCGATTTCCTGAATGGTAGATGGAGGGTGGGCTGTGAACAAAACACTAGAAACAGTAGTAGATATTTCCTGTGCTAGGGATAGGACAAAAGAATGCAAGCCGCAAAACATTTTGCATTCATCTGTACTGTGCATAGACACAGGCATTTCCAGGGCATAGACACAGGCATTTCCAGGGCTTTTTTTGAGCAGGATCGCAGTTCCAGCTGGCTTGGTGACAGGGGGTGTGGCCTAATATGCAAAAGCATTCTTGTTGTAATGTCAGGGGTGTGTGGCTTAATATGCAAATGGTAATGGTAATGTCAGATAATGTCAGGGGTGTGTGGCTTAATATGCAAATGAGTTCCTCTAGTCTTTTTCTACCAAAAAAGCCCTGGGTATTTCTATCTTTTGTGTTCTGGCTTTGTATTTTAAAAAAGCTAATTTCTGCATTAAAATTGGAGTCCAGTTGTTATTTAAAGGCTAATGAAATTGTTTCCTGTGTAAACCTTTATGAGTCAGAGCTCCCTTGCATCTCATCTGGAATGTTTTTTCCGCATTGGAAGTCAGTGTGGCATAGCACTTGCAGTACAGTTGGAATACCAGGGTCAAATCCCCCCTCTGCTCACTGGGTAACCTTGAGACAGTTGTTCTTTCTCAGCCTCACAGGATTGTTGCAAGGATAAAATAGCAGAGGGCGGGGGGGGGGGGGGACAAATGCTATCCAAAACTCCCTGTTCTCCAGATTAGTCCACCACTCTTAATCACAGAACCACAGATGCAAACGATGGCAAACCACTTCTGTTCTTCTCTTACCATGAAAACTTTATGGGGTTGACATAAGTCAGCTGTGACCCAATGGTACTTTCCACCACCACCATACATAATGGGGTTTTATCCAAGCCTTATCCTTACCACTCCACTGGGCAAAGTAGGCTACTTAGAGCAGGGGTGCCCAAACTTGCTTAACATAAGAGCCACATGGAATAAATGTCAGATGTTTGAGAGCCACAAGACATGAACATCAGATGTTGAAGGAAGGAAGGAAGGAAGGAAGGAAGGAAGGAAGGAAGGAAGGAAGGAAGGAAGGAAGGAAGGAAGGAAGGAAGGAAGGAAGGAAGGAAGGAAGGAAGGAAGGCAAATACATGGGGAAGAGGGAAGCAACTTTAATTTTAAATGCATTCTCAAGGTGCCAGCTGGCTTGGCGAAGTGATTTAGAGAGAGAAATGCCTTCTCCAAGCCAGTTGACAAGAGCCACAGTTTGGCCACCCCTCACTTAGAGGATGGTTGGATCCTGCTCATAATATATGAGGATGACTTAGAACAGGGCTTGGGAGCCACATGTGGCTCTTTCATATGTATTGTGTGGCTCTCAAAGCCCCCAATGCCCCGCTGGCCAGCCTGGAGAAGACATTTCTCTCTTTAAATCACTTATCAAGTCATGCCAGCTGTCAGCTTAGAGAATACATTTAAAGTTAAAGTTGCTTTTTTTCTACCTCTCCCTCCCTTCTCCCTCCTTCTCCCTCCATTTGCCTTCCTTCCTTCCTTCCTTCCTTCCTTCCTTCCTTCCTTCCTTCCTTCCTTCCTTCCTTCCTTCCTTCCTTCCTTCCTTCCTTCCTTCCTTCCTTCCTTCCTTCCTTCCTGTCTTGTGGCTCTCAAACATCAGACATTTATCCTATGTGGCTCTTACTTTCAGCAAATTTGGCAACCCCTGACTTAGAGGGTGGTTGGATCTTGCTCATAATATATGGCAGCCTTTAAAGGGCTCTTACATTCCAGTCCAGTCCACGTTTACTCAGAAGTAAGTCCACACAATTGTGGTAGGGCGTGAGCTTTCTTGAGTCACTACCCACCACAAAATTTTATTAGTCTTTAAGGCGCTACTGGACTTGTTAGTCTTTTAGGTGCTACTTTTCTACTACTCTCAGGGAAAACATTCATTAGGTTGCAGCCCTGGCACTTTGCAGAATAATTAAAAACCAAACAACTCTGTAGCCATTCTGACCTTTATCTCTGTCATGCAACAAACCACTTCTGACCAAAGGTCCCAGTCAGTTTGGGATGCTTTAAAGCCCTTCCTTAGGGACAGCACCAGACTTGGGCTCTTGCACTGCTTCATCTAGCGGTGCTTTCACACACAATAAATAATGCACTTTCAATGCACTTTATCAATCATTTGCAAGCAGATTTTGCTGTTTTGCACAGTGAAATCCAGTTACAAAGTGGATTGAAAGTGCATTATATAGTGTGTGTAAAAGTGGCCTAGGATTCGCGCTTGGTTTCCAAAGGCGTATTCCCGACCGGAGGAGACAGACCAAAGAGTCTGTCTGTCCTTTGCTCTCCCCAGTTGAGATACTTTGGGTACTAGGGAGGCGAAGAGAGAGAGAAAAGTTCACACATGAGCCCAGCTCTCTGCCAAGCGAGGGCAAGGTAAGGGCAGCAGCTTCGCTTTCTTTAATTAGCCGGTGCAGGGGAGGGGGAAAATAATAAATTACCTCTGCCTTGGCAGCGGCTGCAGGAAACCGACCAGCAAAGCCTGTGTGCAGAATGATTTTTCCCTCTCCCCAGCAGAGAAGGGGTGGGTGGGTGGGTGGCAAGCAGGCGCCTCCAGGCAAAGGCGGAGGGGGGTACTCCCGGCGCCCCATCCCAGCTCCCACTTTAGCCCAAACCCTCCTGGTTCCTCTCATTCCACCCACCCCCCCGCCCAGCCCCGATCCCTCTCGCAATCTCCCCAGTCCCTTGAGCCTGCTCCACTTCGAGCAGCCACCGCCGGCCCAGCGGCGCATGCGCCCCATTGAGCGCTCTCCAGCCTGGCTGGCTGGCTGATTCTGGAGCAGGGTTGGCAGGGAGGGAGGGAGGGGGGCCATCCATTCAGGCGGGCCGCCGGGGAGGGAAGGGAAGCGATGGCCGGGGAGAACCAGCACCAGACCCTCCGCAAGAGCATCGCGGCTCACCAGCCCGCCGCTCCGGCCCAGGCGCCCCCTCAGCAGCAGCAGCCCCCGCAGCAGCAGCCCCCCCAGCTCGCCCATCCCGCCTCCAAGAGCAGCGTCGCCGAGCCGGTCACCCTCAAGAAGGAGATCGGGCTCATCAGCGCCTGTGCCATCATTATAGGTAGGGAGACCCGGGCCGGGGGGGGGGGGGGGGAATTGGGGTGGAGGCAGCCTTTGCAGCCCAGTTGGAGAGCGACGAGGGCTTTGGACCTGGGGGAGAGGAGAGGAGAGGAGGGAGTCCCGTCCAACAAGTGGCTTATACAAGGCCCGGCACGGACTGCACTCTCCTGGTAGAAAGTTTCCGAGGGCGATCGCTGGGGAAGTGGCCGGTCTTGGCTGGCGCCTCTGAGCAGAGGGGGGCTCCGGTCCCAGAGCTGGGGGGTGCGGGCGCTCTTCAACCGCGGGAGTCCCGCCCTGAAGGTCTTGCATTCGGGCAACCAGGTTTTTGTTCTTTGCTGATAGATGCAGGTGAGTAGTGCAGGAAGGAAGGAAGGAAGGAAGGAAGGAAGGAAGGAAGGAAGGAAGGAAGGAAGGAAGGAGGGAGGGAGGGAGAAAGAGAGAGAGGGAGAGAGGGAAAGAGAGGGAAAGAGAGAGAAAGAGAGAGAAAGAGAGAGAGAAAGAAAGAGAGAGAGAGAGAAAGAAAGAGAGAAAGAGAGAGAGAAAGAAGTGAGAAAGAAGAGAGAAGAAGAGAGAAAGAAAGAGAAAGAAAGAGAGAGAGAGAGAAAGAGAGAAAGAAAGAGAGAAAGAAAGAGAGAGAGAGAGAAAGAGAGAAAGAAAGAGAGAAGAAGAGAGAAAGAAAGAAGAAAGAAGAGAGAAAGAAAGAAGAAAGATAGAAAGAAAGAAAGAAAGAAAGAAGAAAGAAAGAAAGAAAGAGAAAGAAAGAAAGAAAGAAAGAAAGAAAGAAAGAAAGAAAGAAAGAAAGAAAGAAAGAAAGAAAGAAAGAAAGAAGCTTAATTCTGGGTATAAGCTTTCCTGTGCGTTCACACTTCTTCAGGTACATCGGGACCCGGGGATGCAGCCGTGTTGGTCTGAAGCAGCAGAACGGATTTCAGTCCAGTGGCACTTCTAAGACCAACAAAAGTTTGTTCGAGGCATGAGCTGTCGTGTGTCTCTGAAGAAGTGTGAGCGTGCACGGAAGTTCATGCCTTGAATAAACTTTTGTTGATCTTAAAGGCGCCGCTGGAGTTCAGATCTGTTCTTCAGATACGGAAGAAGATCCTGAAGAGGTGCGCAGGCAGTGGCACACGGAAGCTTATACCTTGAATAAAACTTTGTGGTGTTCTTTGCTGTACATTTCATTTTTCCTTTCCTCTGTTGTACTGTTGTGTCCTGGGGGCTTGATCTCCTGGAAGGAAAAGGGAGGGGACGCTAGGGTCAACTGGTGGTCAGCCTTGCTTCATCCCCTGGACCCGAAGTGGCCAGACTTGCTTAATGGAAGAGCCTCATAGAATAAACATCGGATGTTTGAGAGCCACACAAGACATGAATGTCAGATGTTGGAAGGAAGGAAGGAAGGAAGGAAGGAAGGAAGGAAGGAAGGAAGGAAGGAAGGAAGGAAGGAAGGAAGGAAGGAAGGAAGGAAGGAATAGATGAGGGAGGTGGAAAGAAAGCAACTTTAACTTTAAATGCTGGCTTGAGTAAGTGATTTAAAGAGCTGGCTGATGAATGGTGGGGGCTTCGAGAGCTTCACAATATGTGTGGAAGAGCCACATGTGGTTCCTGAGCCACAGTCTGGCCACCCTTGCTCTGGACCAACCTGGGCTTGGCTCAGCATATGGAATGCATTTTACATGTTATTTGCTGACAAAACTGGGTTTGCCACCAAGGGCAGACCCAACCAGGGTGATGGATTCAATCCCACCTCTCTGACAAGCATCCTTTGTGATGCTCGTATTTTCAAATATCCGTTTGTTGAATTTATTTTATGGCATATGATTAAAAATGTAAGCAGCACCAGAGGAACAAATTAACAGGGGGAAAGTACCCAGGTGGCATTTTGTTTCCTAAGCTGTCATCAAACAAGGGAAGTCTTTCATTTATGTCTTCTGGTATCCTGCCAGCCACAAGTATCTCAAGTTAATATGTTCTCATCCTCTGCACGCCAGAGCTACACAGCATGTGGGTTTTCAGTCTGCTTAAAGCATCTTTACAGGTGACATTCAAAGTACCTTTATGACCTCCTGAATATTGTCCACCTCCGTTAGTGTCCTTCTAGAAGGCTAGCCCTGCTAATCAATCTGTTATAGCAAAATTAAAACAGGAGTCCAGAAACTTTTTGAATAAGAACAAACTTTAGTCCACCCTAAGCTTTCATGAGCCGGAGACCACTTTGTCAAAGACCCAGTGAGATCTTATCGCCAGAGATTCCATCTGACGCAGTGAGCTTTGACTCAGTAAAGCTTGTGCTGAAATAAAATTTAGACTTTTGACAGAACTCCTGTTTGAGTTTAACCAAATTAGTGAAATCCTCTTTGAACACACAGGGATCAATGTTAAAATTAATTGGATTATTTCTACCTTGATGCTCTCTTTGTGTCATCCATGAGCGTAGGTGCTGTTCTTGGAGCTCATTATTGGTGTTCTGTTCTGTGGTTTCCGGGTTGAGGAAGTGGAGGGGGGGGGCTAAATGTCCTGCACTGGCTGACGAGGAAACGGATGGCCTTTACGGTTGGAAAGGTAACAAAAACTGAGAGCAGTGACAGTGATTTTCAAGATCTTTGGGTGAAAATGTCCATTTTAAGACACTGATGAACATATTCTAAGGATGGAGGCAGCCAGTACTTTAGTGGTGAGTGTGTGGGTGTGTGCATGCACACATGCATGTAGTGTTGAATCTGGCATTACTGAAGCATCATTGCTTGTGGTGTCACATTCTTTTCAATGTCGGCTTCTCTCAGGATCTATTTTTGAAATGGATTGAACAGAACCATTTTAGTAGAAATAACAGGGTAACACAAAAAGTGCATGTGTGAGGGGGACGCATAGGATCAGGCTGTGCGTGATGCTTGTTGAGGGGAACGGGTTCTGTGAAGGACACACCTTGCTCAGAATTGTGCCTTCTCTCATCCGTTTTCAGGATTTAAAAAATGGGATTTCCAGGATCAGATGTGAAGTGCAGTTTGCCCCAAAACCCAGGCTAGCCTGATATTATCAGACCTCAAAAGCTAAGCGGGGTTGACACCAGTGTTCCCTCTAAGTGGAGTTAGTGTGAGCTAGCTCACAGGTTTTTTTAGCTTCCAACTCACGCATTTTTGTCAGGAAAAATGGCCCCAGAGCAAGCTAATTTATGCAGTAGCTCACAACTTTAATACTAGTCGCTCACGAAATAGAATTTTTGCTCTCAAGACCAAAGTTCCCTCTAAGTTGCAGAGTCTTGTGAGCAAACCTTCTACTTTGTGAGCTACTGGCATGAAAGTTGTAAGCTACTGGCATGAAAGCTGTGAGCTGCTGCATAAATTATTGTGCTTTGGGGTCATCCTTCCTGAGCTCAGACAAAAATGTGTGAGCTGGAGGCTAAAAATCTGTAAGCTAGCTCACACTAACTCAGCTTAGAGGGAACATTGCTCAAGACTCCACAACTTAGAGGAAGTATTGGTTGACACTGGTTAGTATTTGTATGGGGGATCCAAGCCTTTTTTTGTAGCAGGAACTCCTTCCATATTAGGCCACACACCCCTGATGTAGCCAATCCTCCTGGAGCTTACAGTAGGCCCTGTACTAAGAGCCTTATAAGTTCGTTGGGGATTGGCTACATCAGGGGTGTGTGGCCTAATATGCAAATGAGTTCCTGCTACAAAAAAGCCCTGGGGGGATCACCAAAGAAGTCCAGGATTGGGAGGCAGAGGAAGACAATGGCAAACAGCCTCTGAATAGACCAAGATGAGTAGCTGAGGTAGTCTGTCTGTATCAGTGGAAAAGAGCAAGAGTCCAGTAGCATCTTAAAAACTAACAGGGTAGGAGTTTTTGTGAGCCACTGGTCACTTCTTCAGATACAAAGACACAAAGACATGAGCAATGACTTGTGAAAACTCCTACCCTGCCACAAATTTTGTTAGTCTTTAAGGTGCTACTGGACTCTTGCTTGCTTTTTTTGCTGCCTCTGAGTGCCTCTTACCTTGAAAACCCCGTGTAGGGTCACTGTAAATCAGCTGTGACGAGAGAGAGAGAGAGAGAGAGTAAATACCTAAATCCTTCTTAATGAAGCATTTCTACTCTTTCTGCAATATACAGTCCTCAAATGTTGGCTCTCAGATTTAACTATTTCTGCACCTTTTTTAAAATGAAAAAGAAAAAAAACAATGGTTCACATGGATGCTGAAAGGAAGGCCCCAGAAGGTTGAACTGGATTATGGTGAATGGTGCTCTAACATAACATACCATACCATACCAAACCTTTAATGGCATAATAGAATCAGATAAAAATACACAGAATATAAAAATTTAAACATTGGAGATAAAATCAAAAGAAAACCGAGCTTACAGATGCTCTAACATAATATCCTGGTATAAAAGTGCAAGGCCGAATGCTTCCTGTTCTAAACCAGAGGGGGGTGGGGGAGAAAACTCAAGGGGGGATTTAACATCTCGCAAGCTGGATGCTGCTTTCTAATGGCAACAAATCTCTCTGGCAATTTATCTCTCCTGCAGAACTTTGGAAGTTCTGTAGGGAGAAATTTAGCTGGTCTTGTTTGTTTTAAAAGTGGTCAAGTATTTGCCACTATATTTTCCCTGAAAAAGGCAAACGCAGGGAGAAAGCATCAACAGCTTTCTCCTCTCCAACTCAGAAGCCAGAGCAAGTGAGTGTGTATATACACATGAGGAAAGGAGGGAAAGGAAAGGTCCCCTGTGCAAGCACCAGTCGTTTCTGAGTCTGGGGTGACATTGGCTTCATAATGTTTTCACAGCAGACTTTTTACGGGGTGTTTTGCCATTGCCTTCTCCAGTCATCTACACATCCCCCCAGCAAGCTGGGTACTCATTTTACCAACCTCGAGCCAGCTACCTGAAAACCCAGCTTCCACCAGGGATCGAACTCAGGTTGTGAGCAGAGCTTAGAGGCTGATGTAAAAGGGTGCTGCTGCTGTTTCCCCACTTGGAGCAAAGATGCATACATGGGTGTAATTCTGTCTTCACAGGAAAGAGGAAAGGGAGACAATCTGCTGTTGTAGATTTTAAAAGGATGAGAAAGTGACTACAGCAACCTTGGAGGAAGGGCAGAGGGGGACTTTTAATTGCCTTGAGAGTGACTGGTCCCTCTGGCCAACTTCTGCTCTAGAAGATGTATGGTAGTAGTTAAGAGCCCACATCTCCTACTGAAGTGGGAGATCTCCCACTCTCCTTGATTGTTGCCTGCTGGCCCACTGAGGGCTGGCATGAGGAGATTTTTTAAAAAAAATAGCACTTGTGATGTCACTTCTGGTGATTACCTGGCATGCAGTGACACTCTAGGATTTTGGCAAACCTATAGCTTTAACGTAGACTTTTGCCCAAATCTTTGAATCATGCTGGTGACATCCCTTCCAGTATTCGCCAGGTGACATACTGCCACATAGTGCCATTCTCCCCCATCCCAGCAGACACACCCTCCAGCTGGTTACCAGACATTAGCTGCCAGTTCTAAATAGTAGTAACGAGAGAGAGTAAATTAGTTCCTAGCTAATTGTCTGGCAGTGAGCTGTCAAAGGACCATCATGTATGTCACTCCTTTGATGAATGGATGCAGAAGGTAACTCCTCCGATCAGAGTCAGCGAGCCCTGAGGTCCCTCAGGTCTCTGACACCATGAAGGACAGAAGGGTTAGATCCCTCTCTCTCCCCCCCCCCCCACTCCAACCTGAATCAGCCCCACATGGCTGCTATTACTCATTTGTAAAATGCTGGAAATTTTGGATTTCTGCTCTGAATAAGTTTGCATGCCATCTCAAAAGTTGTTGATTTTTCTTTATCTATATATTCCTCTCTTTTCTCCCCAAGGGGGACCCAAGTAAGGTTCAACTTGTATTGGGGAGCTAAATGTATGCGGGACGGTGTCATAACATTTGACAACTGTCATGTGGACTGGTAAAATGCACCAGGTTAGTGACTTTAAAATAGATACTGGAAGATGAGAATTCTGTGCTATAGCTGCTGCTGATGATATTGGATTTATACCCTTCCCTTCACTCTGAATCTCAGAGCAGCCTACAATCTCCTTTACCTTCCTCCCCCACAACAGACACCCTGTGAGGTGGGTGGGGCTGAGAGAGTTCTCACAGAAACTGCCCTTTCAAGGGCAGCTCTGTGAGAGCTATGGCTGACCCAAGGCCATTCCAGCAGCTTCAAGTGGAGGAGTAGGGAATCAAACCTGATTCTCTCAGATAAGAGTCCATGCACTCAACCACTACACCAAAAGACGTCAGTCAAACCTAGTGCACAAATCTATAAAGCCATACCAAAAAGACAATAAGTAATAGAATCCTGAAAATTTTGAAGCAGTTATTTTTAAAGATACTAGTCCTGTTGGTTGTGTGAGACATGACAGTGGCACACTGTGCTTTCCCATTGTGAAATATTGTGCTTTCACCTATGCTAGATAATGCAATTTCAACCCACTTTCTGTCCTGGACCTTGTGTTGTTCGATATCTTTATAAATTAGTTGGATGAATGAACAGAGGGGATGCTCATTAAATCTGCAGGTGATACTTAATTGGGAGAGATAGCAAATCCAGTAAAAGGCAGAGTCATGATACGAAATTGATCTTGGCAGGCTGGAAAACTAGGCTAAAACTAGCAAAATGAATTTCCACAGAGATGTGCAAAGTTCTGCCTTTAGGTAGAAAAACCCAAAAGCATAATTATAGGATGAGGGAGACTTGTCTTGATGGTAGTAAATGTGAAAAGGATCTAGATCATACACTGAACATGAGTCAGCAGTGTGATGCAGTAGCTAAACACAGAAATGGGATTTTGGCTGCATCAATAGAAGTATAGTGTCCAGATCACATGAAGTGATGGCATCACTTTGCTCTGGTTAAACTTCACTTGGAGTATTGTGTTCAGTTTTGTCACCATGGTTTAAGAAGGATGTTAACAACCTGTAAGGTGTCCAGAAGATAGAACCAAGTCCTGTGAGGAAAGGCTGAAGGAACTGGGTATGTTTAGCCTGGAGAGGAGATGACTGAGAAGTGATATGATCACTATTTACAAGTATTTGAAGGGCTGTCATATAAAGAGCCCCGTGACGCAGAGTGTTAAAGTTGCAGTACTGCAGTCCTAAACTCTGCTCACGGCCTGAGTTCAATCCCCGGCAGAAGCTGAGTTTTCAGGTAGCCGGCTTGAGGTTAACTCAGCCTTCCATCTTTCCCAGGTCGGTAAAATGAGTACCCAGCTTGCTGGGGGGAAAGTGTAGATGTCTGGGGAAGGCAATGGCAAACCACCCTGTAAAAAGTCTGCCATGAAAACATTGTGAAAGCAACGTCACCCCAGAGTAAAAAACGACTGGTGCTTGCACAGGTGACCTTTCCTTTCCATATAGAGGATGGAGCTGAATTGTTTCCCTTGCCCCAGAAGGTTGAACCAGAACCAATGCTTTAAAACTAAAAGAACTTTTGGCTAAACATTAGACAAAACTTCCTGACAGAGCACTTCCTCAGTGGAACAGGATTCCTCAGGAGGTGGCGGGCTCTCCTGCTTTGGATTAAGCAGGGGCTTGATAGCCATCTGACAGCAATGCTGATGGTGTGAACTTGGGTGGATTATGAGAGGGAGGGCAGAAAGGGATAAATCAGTGCTTGGCTCTCATGGCCCTTTCTTACATGCCCAGGTAATGCTGATTGCCACTTTGGGGTCAGGAAGGAATTTCACTCCAGGGCCGTTTGGCCAGGGATCCTGGAAACTTTTTTGCCTTCCTCTGGGCAAAGAGCAGGGGTCACCAGGGGATGGGGAGAAGGTAGTTGTGAATTTCCTGCATTGTGTGTGTGTGTGGGGAGGTTGGACTAGATGACCCTTGAGGTACCTTATAGCTCTGTTTCTAAATGCACTTTAGCAATCGTTGCCAAGTGGATTCAGTAAAATTCAGTTACAAAATGGACTGAAAGTGCATTGTTCAGTGCATGTGGAAGGACAATAGCTAAGAACCTTGCCTTGGGAATGCCCCTCTTCCTTTGAGGCTCATCTGCTGCCTTTAAGTTCCACATAGGATTGCCAGGTCCAACTCAAGAAACATCTGGGGACTTTGGGGATGGAGCCAGGAGACTTTGGGGGCGGAGCCAGGAGCAAGGTTGTGACAAGCACAATTGAACTCTGAAGGGAGTTCTGGCAATCATATTTGAAGAGACCACAAACCTTTTAAATGCCTTCCCTCCATTAGAAATACTGAAAGACAGGGGCACCTTCTTTGGGGGCTCATAGAATTGGACCCCCTCGTCCAATCTTTTTGAAACTTGGAGGGTGTTTTGAGGAGAGGCACCGTATGCTATGCTGGAAATTTGGTGTCTCTGCCTTAAAAAAATAGCCTTCCTACAGCCCCAGATACCCAGGGATCAGTTCTCCATTATACCCTATGACAGGGGTGGCCAACGGTAGCTCACCAGATGTTTTTTGCCTACAACTCCCATCAGCCCCAGTCAGCATGGTCAATGGCTGGGGCTGATGGGAGTTGTAGGAAAAAACGTCTGGAGATCTACCATTGGCCACCCCTGCCTTATGGGAATCGGTCTCCATAGGATATAATGGAGTTCCCAGCAGACGTTTCCCTCCCCCCCCGCCCACTTTCCGATAACCCTGAAGCAGAGGGAGGGCCTCCAAACCAGGGGATCCCCTGCCCCCAGCTGGGGGTTGGCAACCGTAGTTCCACACCCAAACATTCCTTTTTATTCAGGCTTTTAACTTGCACTGAAGAACGAAAGAAGAGCCCCAGGGTTTAACTTGCACTGGGCATCTTTTCCCTGGCTATTTTATCAATCCCATTTTAGACAGCTGTGTTTGCTGTATGCTGCTTTATGTCTGTTGTGTTTTAGTGACCTGCTTTATTGACTTGTTTTATTGGGTCATTTTATTGGTTTTATCAGCTTGGTTGGTTGTTTTAGTAGTCAGCTAACTCAGGGAAAGCAGCCCCATGGCGCAGAGTGGTAAAGCTGCAGTACTGCAGTCTGAGCTCTCTGCTCACAACCTGAGTTCGATCCCGGCAGAAGCTGGGTTCAGGTAGCCGGCTCAAGGTTGAATCAGCCTTCCATCCTTCTGAGTTCAGTAAAATGGGTACCCAGCTTGCTGGGGGGAAAGTGTAGATGACTGGGGAAGGCAATGGCAAACCACACCGTAAAGTCTGCTGTGAAAACGTTGTGATACGATGTCACCTCAGAGTCGGAAACGACTGGTGCTTGCACAGAGGACTACCTTTACCTTTTTAAAACTCAGGCAGGCTCTGGTGGGGGGGGGGTGGCACCAACATTCTCTAAATAAATACAGAGGAAGGGGTGGGAAGCCAGAATCAAAGCCTGCCAGTTGTTGTGGGAGCCAAGTAGGAAAAAAGCAATATAACATTTTGAAGGTCAACTGAAATCTGCCTCAAGGCTCATTCCAAAAAGAACTGCGTCAAAAGTTTGGGGAACACTTCCATAACCTATGCAAATTCTTGCTGTGGAGATTTGTTTTTAAAAAAGATTCACACCTCTCCTTTCCATTAGGCAATTTTCAACAAAGCAGCCTACATAAAAGATTAAAAACCAGTATGAGACAGGGCTTTTTCTGTAGCAGGAATTCCTTTTTCTGTAGCAGGAACTCCTCCTGTGGGGTAGGTGGGCTCTGTCAGCTCCAGCTACCTCACAGGGTGTTGTGGGGGAAGAAGATAAAGGAGATTGTTAGCCACTCTGATACTGATTTATTTATTTATTTATTTATTTGGGATTTATATCCCGCCCTTCCCACAAGTGGCTCAGGGCGGCTTCCAGTGATAGATCCAACAAAATTACAGTATTTAAACATATAAAGGGATCAGCATTTAAAACAGATGGGAAGGGTGAGGTATAAATCTATGGGCTACTTCTTCTAATTGCAGGCTGTTTATTCAGACAGTGTAGTGTAGCTATTAGTGTTTGAGGGGGATGCAGGTTCAAAACCCCTCTGTGCCACACACCCCTGATGTAGCCAATCCTCCAAGAGTTTACAGGGCTCCTAATAAAGGGCCTGCTGTGAGCTCCAGGAGGATTGGCTATATGAGGGGTGTGTAGCCTAATGTGCAAAGGAGTTCCTGCTACAGAAAAAGGCCTGATGAGAAAGAACATAAAAACTATGAAATCAAGTTAAAATACACAACAGAGCTATGAAGGGGAGCCACTAAAAGCTGCCCACAGTTAAAACTGAAGTATGTAAACTCCACTTTCATGTCACATCTAATTGGCTCTGAGGGTAAAATATTTGGAGAGAGTATCCCACAGCCGGGGGATATGCAGTAAGAAGAGGCCTCACCTGGTAACTGGTGGTAGTTAAAGTCCATCAAATCACAGCTGACTTACAGAGCCCCCATAGGGTTTTCAAGAGAAGACACATTCAGAGATGGTTTGCTATCGCCTGCCTCTGCATAGCCACCCTGGACTACATTGGCAGTCTCCCATCCAAGTACTAACCAGACCTGACTTTGCTTAGCTTCCAAGATTGATCAAGCTAGCATAACTACCTCCTTGAAACGGAAACTGATGATCTCTGCAAACATGCATGTTCACAACGGAGAAGATGGCCCTTCGAGTTTGGTGTAGTGGTTGTGTTGGACTCTTATCTGGGAAAACCAGGTTTAACACCCCATTCCTCCACTTGCAGCTGCTGGAATGGCCTTGGGTCAGCCATAGCTCTGACAGAGTTGTCCTTGAAAGGGCAGCTTCTGGGAGAGCTCTCTCAGCCCCATCCACCTCACAGGGTGTCTGTTGTGGGGGAAGGAGATTGTAGTCCGCTCTGGGACTCTGATTCAGAGAGAAAGACGTGGTATAAATCTACGGTCTTCTTCTTCTTCTGATTCCAGGCTGTTTATTCAGAGACAGCATAGTCTAGTGATTAATGTTTGGGCGGGGGGAGGGATGCAGGTTCCAATCCCTTTTGTGCCACAGAAGGTCACCCTTGGATTATTCATTCTCTGTCTCAACTTCACCTACCTCACAGGGTTGTTGTGAGATCAGAATGGAAAAGGAGAGAATCACATTTGCCACACTGAGCTCCTTGAAAGATGGCAGGGTGGAATGCAATAGATAGACTGAGTCAAAGCCAGCACCTTGAAGACAACGGGAAAAGCCAGTGAGCCTCTTCCAGTTTTGGCCTAATGTGCTCAGTAAAGGTACAGATACAAATATATAGATAGCTAAGCATAAGGCAATAAGCATGATATGCATAAGGATCATTAAAAAGAAGGATTTTCCTTTTCTCTCCTCACATATTAACTCCTGTCTACCATTTAGTTGAAATTAAGTCTGTCAAGGTGGCAAGGAAGTCCATGCAAATCCTCTGATCTGGATGTTCACCTCCAAGGTCCCAAATGAGTTACACAGAAGAACAAAGAGTTCTAATTAGAGTTTCCTGGCAGGGGCAAAGGGGAGGGGGGAGAACAAACCAACCTACATCACAGTCTTCCCTAATTGAGTCCCAGAGTACACAGAAAACAATTTCGCCCGCCTCTCCCTTGTGCTTTCCTGCCGCAGCCGATCTTCATCCAGCGTCAAAGCTCCACATCCTGGGTACAGAAGCAGCAAGCCAAAAACACTGCAGGGGGGGGGGGAGGGGAGAGGTTGGGTGTGGTGTGTTGGGGGCACCTGTTGACATGCCCAGCCCAGGTCCTTCTCTTCTAACAAGCCAGCAATGAAGGGGAGGGGCAGCTCTGTGCCTTTGGGGTGCTACTTTCTTGGCTTAAAAGGTTGGGATTGAAGCAGCTGTGCTAGCCTTACTGGCAAGCAATTAGGGGGTAGGGAGAGGTTTTTTTGTGTGTGTTGTTAGTAGGCATCATTCAAAGACAGTTTGGTGAAGTGGTTAAGTGCATGGGGGAACCGGGGTTTAATTCCCCACTCCTCCACTTGCAGCTGCTGGAATGGCCTTGGGTCAGCCATAGCTCTGGCAGAATTGTCCTTGAAAGGGCAGCTTTCAAGGGGTTTTTTTGTGTGTTGTTAGTAGGCATAATTCAAGGACAGTTTGGTGAAGTGGTTAAGTGCATGGGGGAACCGGGTTTAATTCCCCACTCCTCCACTTGCAGCTGCTGGAATGGCCTTGGGTCAGCCATAGCTCTAGCAGAATTGTCCTTGAAAGGGCAGCTTCTGGGACAGCTCTCTCAGTCCCACCCACCTCACAGGGTGTCTGTTGTGGGGGAAGAAGATAAAGGAGATAAGCCACTCTGAGACTCTGATTCAGAGAGAAGGGGTATAAATCTACGGTCGTCATCATGGTCAAAACATGACAAATACTCTATGCTTACTTATAAGTTATTAAGATAAAGTAAAAAGATAAGGCTCAGTTTGATACCCCCTTGGCTGAGAATTCATGTGATGGTGGATGGTGCTGTGAAATTACAGCCAACATAAGGTGACCCTGGAGGGTTTTCAAGGCAAGAGATGAACAGGGTTGGTTTCCCATTGCCTGCCTCTGCATAGCAACCCTGGACCTCCATGGTGGCCTCCTATTCAAGTACCCATCAGGGTCAAACCTGCTTAGCTTCCAAGATCTGAGGAAACTGGGCTAACCTGGGCTGCCAAGGTCAGGGTGGAATCCAGGTACCTTTCCTTAATTTTGTTGTGAAATATTAATTTATTAGTAAGAACCATGAGCCAAGAGGTCTCCAATCTGAACTCATGAAAACCGCTCTCTCTCTCAGCCAACCTCTGATCTGCAATTTGCAGGTAAAAAGAGTGACCTGCCTTACAGAATAGATGTTAAAGATTTTTGGAAAGAATGCATGGAAAGCAGTCGTTTCCTTCCCCTTATAAACTCCTCCTTCCTGCTTGCAGGCTGTTTTCCTTAGCCCATTTTAATGTGCTCCCTTTAGTGGAATTATCAGGTAGATTTAGGGGAATTTCCCAGGAGCAGACATCATGTCCTTGGAACTCAGATCTCAGAATCTATAGTGATGATGGTAGAAAGTTCTGTCAAGTCACAGCAGACTTATGGTAGGGCTTTCCAAGCAGGAGACAAACAGAGGTGGTTGGCCATTGCTTGAAGAAGAGGAATTGCAGATTTATACCCTGCCCTTCTCTCTGAATCAGAGACTCAGAGTGGCTTACAATCTCCTTTATCACCTTCCCCCACAACACTCACCCTGTGATGTGGGTGGGGCTGAGAGGACTCTCACAGCAGCTGTCCTTTCAAGGTCAGCCTCTGCCAGAGCTATGGCTGTCCCAAGGCCATTTCAGCAGGTGCAAGCGGAGGAGTTGGGAATCAAACCCGGTTCTCCCAGATTAGAGTCCCCGCACTTAACCACTACACCAAACTGGCTTTCTTGGCTTTGCATAGTGACCCTGGTATTTCTTGAGGGGGGCGGGGTCTCCCATCCAAATACTAACCAAGCCAACCTGGCTTTGCTTCTGAGATCTGACCAGATCTGGTTAGCCTAGGACAAGGCTGGCCAAACTGTGGCTCAGGAGCCACATGTGGCTCTTTCACACATATTGTGTGGCTCTTGAAGCCCCCACTGCTCCATCGGCTGGCTTGCAGAAGGCATTTCACTCTTTAAATCACTTCTGTAAATCAAGCCAGCCAGCAGCTTGGAGAATGCATTTTAAGTTAAAGTGGCTTTATTTCCATCTTTCTCTCCCTTCTTCCTTCCTTCCTTCCTTCCTTCCTTCCTTCCTTCCTTCCTTCCTTCCTTCCTTCCTTCCTTCCTTCCTTCCTTCCTTCCTTCCTTCCTTCCTTCTTTGTCTTGAGGCTCTCAGACATTTGACGTTCATGTCTTGTGGCTCTCAAACATCTGATGTTTATTCTGTGTGGCTCTTACTTTATGCAAGTTTGGCCACCCCTGGCCTAGGACACGCAGGTCCGTGCAAATCACCTGTACATTTTTTTCTTTTCTTTACTTTTTTCTTTCCTTGAGCTAAGAGCTAATATGGCCTCTAATGATTACCACTTACTAAATCTACTTTTTGGGGAATGATAGCCACATGATGGAAACAATAGTAAAATTTGTTTAAATGGCACTAAAACTTAATGCCAAAGCTATGATTTTGTTACAGGGCTTTTTGTAGCAGGGACTCCTTTGCATATTAGGCCACACATCCCTGATGTAGCCAGTCTTCCAAGAGCTTACAATAGGCCTTGTACTAAGAGCCCTGTAGGCTCCAGGAGGATTGGTTACATCAGGGGTGTGGGCTGTGGGGTCTAATATGCGAAGGAGCTCCTGCTACAAAAAAAGACCTGGATAATTTTTTTAAGTGTGTGTGTATTTGCATGCCTAGAAATCATGGTGACTTCTGGCGACCCCTAGTAGGGCTTGGACATTTTTCAGATGTGGCTTGATACTGTCTGCCTCTGCATCCCAGCCCTGGTATTCCTTGGAGGTCTCCCTTCCAGTACTTGCCAAAGTTGGCCCTACTTAGCTTCTGAGATCTGACAAGATCGGGCTTGCCTGGGCTATTCAGGTCAGGGCTAACTTCATGCCAACACTTTGAAGTCACCCTTTATGGACTGGATTTCTGTGGAGCTCTGGATTTATTTTTAGTAATAGTCATATATGGTGATTTTATCTAGTGCTGATATTTTAATATATAATAATATTTTATTATCAGGTGCATTAAGGTTTTGAATTGTCTTCTACTTGCTGGGTAGTTTTTCGTTTTCTGAATTAACGTTTGATTTAATATTAGTATTGAGCGCATAACTGGAAAAGCGTGACAAGCCGCGTAACTACTAAAATCACTGCTCAGATCTCTCTGCTGTTTGTTCATTCAAATTTAGAACTGTACATCTGTGCCATTTCTTCTAGCTAGGGCCAACATCAGTTGGGCACCTGCTCATGGCCTGCCAACTGGAAATGATGGAATGGATCTCCCATTCCCAGTGCAAAAAGAGCTTGGAGACAGTAGAGAATACAGAGCACAAGTGAGTCATACTGTGCTCCTGCCCCAGGCAATGCTTGCAGTTCTCTGCAAATGTATTCAGTAAAGTCAGCAGATCTGGTTCCAATGAGCCATCCTCTCATCAGCTCTGGGCTTGATTACTGTCATGCACTGCTCTTTTGTTTTCCTGAAGAAGTTGATTGAAATACAGCAGATGGTTACATTCAGCAATGTGAGTAAATTGCCCCAGTGAGATCACAAAAGTGTGTGCTTGCTGTGTTTATTTTGGCCGCTTTGTGAGAGTGTGTGAATGAGTGTTCACTTTCATGTAGTGGAAGTGTAGCTGCTCATCTCTTGCCACCAGCTTGCCTCCCTCCCTTGGAGGCAGCAGCAGCGAGAGGAGGCTCCTCCAGTCACCAGTGCAGCCAAGGCAGATAGGAAGAGGCAGAGCAGCGGCGGGAAGGAGCTGAGAATGGCAAGGTCGGACAGGCATGGTGCTTCCTTCCCACTGCACCACCTCTTGCTACCACCTGACTATATTCAGGGGAACTACACTGATGCATTTTTATTTATTTATTTTATGGAATGAGAAAGTATTCTGGGTCCACCTCCAAAGTCCCCAGATATTTTCTGAGTTGGACCTGGCAACCTACATGCAGTAGAACAGTTAGATTTAAGTCCAGGAGACCTTAGAGAACAACAAGAGTTTCAGGGTATGAGCTTTTGAGAGCCAGTTTGGTGTAGCGGTTAAGAACAGCAGACTCTAATATGGAAAACAGGTTTGATTCCCCACGCCTTGGGCCAGTCACATTTCTCTCAGAGCTCTCTCAGCCCCACTTACCTCACAGGCTGTCTGTTGTGGGGAGAAGAAGGGTAGGAGATAGTAAGCTGCTCTGAGACTCCAAGAGAAGGGTGGCATATATGTTCAACTCCTCCTTCTCCTCTTCTTCTCTCAATAGTTGTCATGATCCTAGGCCTTGTGGGGCCTACAGGCTCCAGGGAGGCCTGTATCAGAGTAGCTACAGGGCCAAATTTCCTAGGATGCCTTCTGTCCCTCTGATTGGGTGGGCAGTAGTTTTGGAGGGAAAACTTGTTCAGCAGAGATCAGAGGGGTGGGACCTGGAAGGAAGGAAACAAAAGGCCCAGAGAGTTGTTCTCTCTGGAAAAGGCTGAGCTGGGGAGAGGCAGCAGCTAGGCGGGTTCCCTCATCCACAGAGTGGTGAGTCAGTTGGAATTAGAAGAGGGAAGGTATACTTAGTCATGTCAGGGCTTTTTATTTTGCTTTGTACCACTTTTACTATTTCTATGTTCACTAACTAAAAGTTACAAGCCACTTGATTGTTCTTGAGCACTTCCTATAAACTTATTGTTATTATACTGCCTGGATCTAAATGCCTCTTTGGTCACAAATCACAGGTGCTTGCTGAGAAGGAAGATAGCGGTCAGGTGGGTGCTTTGGGCCCTCCCAGACAGACCCTTACAAGAGTGGCGGCAGCCAATAGAAGGCCCTCCCTGGTCCCCTACTTGTGACAAGCCAGTCAGAGATTCTATGTTTTTAAATGGGTACATTTGAGCAGGGTTTGTTTGTTTGTTTCTTTAGTGGGAACGCACCGGAACGCAGTGTCAGGGGTGTGGCCTAATATGCAAATGAGTTCCTGTACCCAAAAAGCCCTGGATTTGAGTCCAGGAGCACCTTAGAGATCTGCCTTTCATCCAAGCAGTGCCAAACTCCTCCCCGCCACCACCATAATCGATGCAACACTACCCAAAGACTGGTTGACCAAAAGGCTTAGGGTGCAATCCTAAGCACAGTTACGCCCTTCTAATTTTACTGAATTGTCAGGGTGTAACTCTGCTTATGATTGCAGTGCCATGTGTTATCATTTACAATGGAAATAACTACCTAGCAACATTTTCATGTTTTTTTAAATTAAAATATTATGAAAGGTGTCAAAATGTTGTGTGTACTGCTAGAACATACAAGCAACAACACTCCCATTATATAGAACCAAGTGGGCAACCGTGTGGGTCTGAAGCAGTAGAACAGAGTAGGAGTCAAGTGGCACCTTTAAGAAACAACAAAGTTTTATTCGGAATATTAATATATTCTGAATAAACCTTTGTTGGTCTTAAAGGTGCTACTTGACTCCTACTCTGTTCTGTTCCCATTATATGTGTGTGTATATAATACTGCCTACAAAAGATTAACAACTCGTATGGAAATCGGCAGAATGCACTCAAATTCCACTGCGAATGGAAGAAGAGGCCTTCAGGGGGGTTCATTGAGACCCAGACAAAATGAATAAAGTTGCTTTGGGAAGAGAAATTAATCTCATACCACTCACATAACCTGAGGCACATCAGAATGCAGGGCAGCTCCTGTTCAGCACTTGGGCACTCAAAACGGACAGGGAGGAAGGGGAACAAAGGGGAAACCTGGGGTGGACATTTGAGAACAGGAACCGAATGGATTGCTAGAGAGAACTGGGCTTTTGCATCCCACATGGATGGGAGAGAGGAGGGTGTGCCGCCACCATGTTTCTAGCACATGTATATCCAGGGCTTTTTTAGTAGAAAAAGCCCAGCAGGAACTCGTTTGCATATTAGGCCACACCCCCTGATGGCACCATTGTTTCCCACCCAGCTATTTTGTAGAAGAGGCCCAGCAGGAACTCATTTGCATATTAGGCCACACCCTCTGACGCCAAGCCAACCAGAACGGCATTCCTATGCATTCCTGCTCCAAAAAACCCTTGTGTGTATCTGTGTTGTGTGTTGCAATGTGGGCCATTTTTTTCTTCTTCGATTACTGTTGTCCCTGTGGTTTGCAACACCACACCTCTAACATGAAGTGTTAGTTGGATCAGATTCTTTTTGCCCATGTTATTTCATAGTTTGGTCCTTCAGTCTGCAATAGACTAGAATTATCAAGCAAATATTGGGTCTGTCAGAGATGAGGATCGTATGTGAAGGAGTGGTGATCTAAATAGGGACTGTCTGCATACTAAGTTTGCCACCCTCCATCTGTCATCTAGAGATCCTCCACTATTGCAATTGATCTTCGGATGACTAAGATCAATTCCCCTGGAGGAGATGGCAGCTTTGGAGGGTGGACTGTATGGTATTGCGCCCTGCTGAGGACCACCCCTCTCTAAATTCCGCCCTCCCCAGGCACCCCCTCCCCCAAATTTCCAGGTGTATCCCAGTTCAGAGCTGGCAACCCTATACATGTGCCAGTCTCCATAACAGCTGCACACATTTCCATTTCAGTGTGTTCCTTTTATATGAACCAACGATGTGTGCTGGATGAGTGGTCATGAGTCCATGGCTTGAGGTACTCAGGTGGGTCATAGTGTCCTATTTGCTGGGCCATGAACTTCTACAGAGGTCCTTCTTTTGTGGCCACTTTTTGGAAAACCCTTCCGCTAGGGTGCATGTGGCGAGAGAGCCACACCTCCTGCCACACATACTGAGAGGAGCAACATGGCAGCAAGACAAGTCCGCTTGGGGAAGGAGGCTTCTTTTTAGCAGAGCAGGTTTAGAAAAAACCCTTCCTACAAAAGCTATCCCCTGCCCTCATTACTCTGTGCACACTCTGAATGGGCTTGCAGCACTGAGCTCCTCCCCCCAAAAAGAGGTAATCTCTCTGGTACCACCTCTTCCTGTCATGTGACTGATATATCAGGACTTCTCTACTTTAGTTTTTAGTTATTGCATGAATTAGCTAAGATTGTACTATGTTATTATATTTGTTATAGATGCCTTGGGTATGAGAAGGCAAAGTGGGATAAACATGTTTTAAATAAAGAATTGAGAAACATTGTGGTTCACCTGGAAGCGGCGCAGAAATGGGTGGCCAAAGTGATTGAGAAGTTGATGCAGCTTCCTAAATCCTATGGAATCATAAAATCATAGAGTTGGAAGGGACCTCCAGGGTCATCTAGTCCAATCCCCTGCACAATACAGGGAATTCACAAATACCTCCCCCCACATCCCCAATGACCCTCTGTTCCATGCCCAGAAGATGGCAAAACCCCCCAAAACCCTCCAAGATCCCTGGCCAAACTGGCCTGGAGGAAGATTGCTTCCTGACCTCAAAGAGTGGTGATCACAATTTCCCTGGGCATGTAAGAAAGGGCCACAAGAACCAAGCACTGATACAATGCTCCCTCTAAATGGTGTAGTCTTGTGAGCAAAAATTCTACTCTGTGAGCTACTGTCATTAAACTTGTGAATGAGTGATTTGGCTACTGCATAAATTAGTTTGCTCTGAAGCCATCCTTCCTGAACTAAGACAAAAACATGTGAGCTGAAGGCTAAAAAACTGTGAGCTGACGTACATTAACTCAGCTTAGAGGGAACACTGGATGCAACCCTTCCTGCCTCCTTCTCATGATCTGCCTAAGTTCACAGAATTAGCATTGCTGTCAAATGGCCATTGAGCCTCTGTTTAAAAACCTCCAAAGAAGGTCCACCACCTCCCAAGGAAGCCTGTTCCACTGAGGAACTGCTCTAACTCTCAGGAAGTTCTTCCTAATGTTTAGCTGAAAACTCTTTTAATTTAATTTCAACTCATTGGTTCTGGTCTGATCTTCTGGGGCAACAGAAAACAACTCTACACCATCCGCTATGACAGCCCTTCAAATACTTGAAGATGGTGATCATATCACCTCTCAGTTGTCTCTCCTCAGCCTGTCAACCCTCACAAACATTAGAAAGTATGAAAGTGATGGATGATAGATTCACAACTGGCAAAAGGAAGGACTTCTTTATACAACACACAATTCACTTGTTGGATTCCCTGCCACACGATATAATGATGTCCAGGGCTTTTTTTGTAGCAGGAACTCCTTTGCATATTAGGCCACACACCCCTGATGTAGCCAATCCTCCAAGAGCTGATAGGGCTCTCGGTACAGGGCTTGCTGTAAGCTCCAGAAGGATTGGCTACATGAGGGGTGTGTGGCCTAATATGCAAAGGAGTTCCTGCTACACAAAAAAGCCCTGATGATGTCACTTTAAAATTTGGCATTGTGCTGCATTGGTTAGAGTGCCAGACTAGGATCTGGGTGACTCGAGTTCAGATCCCCCGCCCTGACACTGGTGGACCTTGGGACTATCAAACTCTTTCTCTTTCAGCTTAAACTACCTCACAGGGATGTTGTGATGATAAAATGGGAACCGTATGTGCTGCTTGCAACTTCTGGGAGGAAAGGCAGAATAAAAATGCACCAGATCAATTAAAGGGGGATGAGACAAATCTATCAAGAATAATTTGCCAATGGCTATGAGCCATGATGGTTAATCACACTTCCATGTTCAGGCAATGAACCTTTGAATGCCTGTTGCCGGGGATGAGGTTCAATTGAAGCTGAGGGTTGTTGCATTCACGCAGAGGGTTATTGCCCAATTGAAACAGAGGGCTGTTTGTTAGTTCATTCAGTGGATTTATATTCCGCCCTACCCCACGAACAGGCTCAGGCGGATCATGACAAAATCAAAGCTTAAGATCAATAAAACAGTTAAAACCACTTGAACGTGGATCAGGAGACAAGATTGATTGACATTAATACAGTTTCCAGCTGGAACCAATAAATCAGAAGAATGTTGTTAGACTTTAGGTGGGCCTTCAAAAGATGGAATGTTTCCGTGAGGGAGGCCAATTTAATTAACTTGGACGCCCGCTGCCTCATTCGAAGGCCTGGCAGAACAGCTGTGTTTTGCAGGCCCTGCAGAACAGGAACAGTTCCAGCAGGGTGGATGTCCCTTGGGGCTGGGACAACCAGCAGATATTGATTTAGAGAGCATAAAGCCCTTCAGGGTGCATAGGGGAAGAGGTGATCTCTCAGATGTCAGTTCAGACCAGGGGTGGCCAAACTTGCTTAATGTAAGAGCCACACCGAATAAACATCAGAAGTTTGAGAGCTGCAAGACATGAACATCATATATTTGAGAGCAGGAAGGAAGGGAGGAAGGAAAGAAGGGAGGAAGGAAGGAAGGAAGGAAGGAAGGAAGGAAGGAAGGAAGGAAGGAAGGAAGGAAGGAAGGAAGGAAGGAAGGAAGGAAGGAAGGAAGGAAGGAAGGAAGGAAGGAAGGAAGGAAAATAGAGGGGGGAGGGAAGGAGAGGTGGAAGGAAGGCAACTTTAACTTTAAATGCATTCTCCAAGCTTGGCTGGCTTGGCAAACTAATTTAAAGAGAGAAATGCCTTCTCCAAGCTGGCTGACGAGGTGGTGGGGCTTCAAGAGCCACACAATATGTGTGAAAGAGCCACATGTGGCTCCCAAGCCACAGTTTGGCCACCCTTGTTCTATATCAAGGGTAGGTGAACTTTTGTGTGAGTGTTCCACTGGCATGTTAAACTCACAGAGCATGGGCACATACTCAGGAACTCTAGTTAAAGGTCTGGCTAATCCCTGCCCTGCCCTAGATAGCCTAGGCTAGCCCAATCTCATCAGATCTCAGAAGCTAAGCAGAGTCAGCCTAAATCAGCACTTGGATGGGGGCCCACCAAGGAAGTCTAAAGTTGCTATTTGAAGGCAGGCAATGTCAAACCACCTCTGTTTGTCTCTTGCCTTGGAACCCCCATAGGGGTCTCCAGGGGTGGAATTCTAGCAGGAACTCCTTTGCATATTAGGCCCCACCCCGTGATGTAGCCAATCCCCCAATAGCTTACAAAAAAGAGTCTTGTAAGCTCTTGGAGGATTGGCTACAATAGGGAGTGTGGCCGAATATGCAAAAGAGTTCCTGCTAGAATTCCACCCATGGAGGTCTCCATAAATTGGCTGCGACGTGATGGCATTTTCCACTACCACAGCTAATCTGTGCTGAGCGATTCCAGGCATCCTTCGTTCTTGAAGAGCATAAGAAGTTTGTTGCCAGATCACACCAAGCTTCATCCGGGCCAGGATTCTTTGCAAGGAACTCAGCAGACACCAAATCAGTGCATCCAAAACTGAGCCCCTGGGCTGCCCTCTGCTCACCCCTGTCCTTCACCGGCTATTAAAGGGACAAGACCCTGCTTTCTTTTGTATCTGCTCTCCCTATTCAGCGCTCCAGTTCAAGCTTGTCTGTTCTAATTTTTTTTTTAACTTCCTCTGACTCTTCTTGCATTCTTCTCTTTCTGACATCCTGCTCCTTAGGTCTTGCCAGCGTTCAGTGCTGTGGCTTGCATTTCATTAGAGAAAGCCCGACTTTCACAGAGTGGGCCGGTGCAGAAGTGCCTAGTCACCATCCTTGAGTAATTTGGGCTCCTGTCACAAGTCTGTCTGCATGCCCCCAGGGAAACTTTGGTGCCTCTACCTCAAAAAACAGGTGCCACCCCCCCCACCCCAGATACACGCAGATCAATTCTCCATTATTTCTTATGGGAATAAGTCTTCATAGGGAATAACAGAGTTCCCAGCAGACATTTCCCTCCCCTCCCCCCGCTTGCTGATGACCCTGAAAAAGGGGGAGGGCCTCCAAACCAGGGCTGCCCCCACCTGGAGCTGTTCTTGGGGCCTGCAAAATGAAAACAAACCAGCCACCCAGATGTGTTCATTTTGCTTGATAAAAATTGATCAGGTACCTCTGAGAAGCACCTTGCTGCATCAGACCAAGGCAGGCTTCATCTAGTCCAGCATCCTGTTCCCCGCAAGTCCCTCTGGGCAAACTCTCAAACAGGGCTGTGTGCAATGGCCTGGGTGGGAGGGCATTCATGCATTTGGCCGGTGCTGTGCCATATGCACTGGCTACCTATCGAGTACTGGATTTGCTTTAAGGTTTTGGTATTGACCTTCGAAGTCCTACATTGTCTGGACTGGGGTGGCCAAACTGCAGTTCGGGAGCCACGTGTGGCTCTTTCACACAAATTGTGTGGCTCTTGAAGCCCCCATTGCCCTCTTAGCTGGCTTGGAGAAGGCACTTCTCTTTTTAAATCACTTCATCAGGCCAGCTGGCAGCTTGGAGAATGCATTTAAAATTAAAGTTGCTTCCTTTCCACCACTCCCTCCCTCCTCCCTCTCCCATCTATTTTCCTTCCTTCCTTCCTTCCTTCCTTCCTTCCTTCCTTCCTTCCTTCCTTCCTTCCTTCCTTCCTTCCTTCCTTCCTGTCTTGCAGCTCCCAAACATCTGATGCTCATGTCTTGTAGCTCTCAAATATCTGACATTTATTCTATGTGGCTCTAACGTTAAGCAAGTTTGACGGCCCCTGGTATAGAAGGACATTTTGACAGGTTATGCAGAAGTATTCTTCATTAGCAGGGCAGATCTCCTGTCCTCCTTTATCTGTGTTTACCTGCATCCTAGCATCAAACTGGTGAACTAAAATGAGGCAGAGATTTGCCCAATCGGGAAACCCCCATGTTGGAGGCTGGATTAGGGATGACAACTATGGATTGGGAATTTCCTGGAAATTACATTTGTTACTTTAGATAACATAGGGCAGCATGCTGAGTTTTCTTCTTCATTGTATCCTCACAACAACCTCATGAGGTAGGTTATGCTGGCAAGTTGGAATTTGAACCTGGGCCTTCCCAGTCCTAACCCAGCATTCTATCCACTGCATCAACCTTCCTATTTATTGTCACTTGATATACAACATCCTGATTCATTTGATGTAAGTTTAGAACTTGCAACATTGGAAACGTATGGGGGAAAATGCGCAGCATTAGCGTCTCTCCTTCAGGGATTTCAGCAGTCACACTTCCTCCCCCTTCTAAATAAATCCATATTTCCAGAATCATCAGCTGTTTGGTAAAAAAAAAAAAACATTTCTGTTCCAAAGCCAATTCAGTAGCAGGTTAGAGAATAAACGTTTTGTCATTATCATAAATAATCTAATTCTGAAGTTTGACACAGTATAATCCGATTAGAAATTCCTACCCTTGCAAAGCCCATGAAGAATGCTGGAATTATATACCTCAAGCCTGCAAGACATAGTCTGTCTTCCCCAGGTAGAACTGTTTTACTTATGCAAGAAACTTGCGCAAGGGGGAAAAAATCATACAAAGAAATCCAGAGAACCTGTTCCAAAGGCAGAGAGCTGTTGCTGCCATTGCTACTGGTTCAATCAGTAAAACTGTGGGCTTTTCAGCCAGGGTCGGGTTAACAAATAGGCTGAGTAGGCACTGGCCTATGGGCCCCCATGTTTTTAGGGGCCCTGGGTTGGCTTTTCCCCCTGCTTGCAGCCCTTCCAGCCTGCACGCGCAGCCAGCAACTGAGCCACTCTTTGCCCAACTTACCTGGTGCAGCTGCTGCTGGCATTGTTGCCAAGTTTGCCACTCTCTGCCTCTCCCCTGCAGCTTTGTCAAAGGGGCTTTTGAGAAGGTGCCTGCAGGCTGCAGCGGGGGCTGCCGCCAGTAGGTCAGACACTTGGACTCTGAGATAATTTGCAAGACCCCCACCCTGAGATTTCGACTGACTAGAGTAGTAAATGGACCCCCACACACGCACGCACGGACCTCCACAGGGTTTAATCCGGCACTGTTTTCAGCACCTTCCTTTTCCTTGCTTGTGTGTTCCTGTTACTTTGGGGGGGCGGTTTTCTGTTCCACACATGTTTTGGTTCCTCTGGTAGTCAGTTCAGTATTATATGTGAGGCATAATTTCTTTGCAGATTTAAACTGCAGGTTTTTTTGCTGGATGCAAAGTGATGTAATATCGAACCAACCACTAAAGGCAGCAAAACACAGGACAGAAAAAAGCCCCAAAGCAACAGGAACACACAAGGAAAATGAGAATATGGAAAAGCCCTGTATTTGGGAGTGAAAAATCAGTAAACTCATTTTACCCAAGATTTACCAAATGAGGCTTAGCTTCAACCAGAGTCATAGAGATTAGGAGCTTGCCTCCCAAACAGCAAGGAAAACAGTGCCGATGTGGGCAGGTCTGATCTTTCCTTTACATCTCCGCAAAGAAAAGGACTTGACTTAAGAGTTACATTTTTAAAAAAATGAAACCTGGGAATTCAGTGAAATTAGTGGATCATGGCAATAGACTGTGGCCGTTTTCGCACTCACGTTTTACTGGCGCCACGACCCTCCTGACGCCGGCGAATCTGCATGGATTTCGCACCAGAAGCGCCGGCGCACCCAGAAGCGCCGGCTACTTCCGTCGCTAAGCCAGCGCAAACGGAAATCGCAAAGATGCAGGAAAACGTTTGCGCTGGCTTAGCGATGGAAGTAGCCGGCGCTTCTGGGTGCGCCGGCGCTTCTGGTGCAAAATCCATGCAGATTCGCCGGCGTCAGGAGGGTCATGGCGCCAGTAAAACGTGAGTGCGAAAACACCCTGTTACATTATTGCACTATAGCATAGCAACTGCAATTTTTTAATGAAGCCCCTGTAAATCGTCTGGTGATGCAGTGTGAGGAGAGATTATATGTGGGGCTGAGGCAAGGAAAATAGTACCAATGATGGGAGGTCTTTCAAAATGCACACCTTCCCTTCCGCACTGCATGGAAAGATTCTTTGTCTGGAAAGAGTATCAAACAAGAGTTAGAAAAGATCACGGTGAAGCAGGAGAAAACCGGGGAAATTAGACAATTAGAAACAAATGTCATGTGGATGTCAAACCAGGGTTGGGGTTGGAGTGGAATTCTAATTCAGAAATTTTATTTATTTATATCCTGCCCATCCTGCCTAAGCAACCTCAGGGCAGAAAGTATGTCACCTGCCCTGTGGATGGTTGGACTAGATGACCCTGGACTAGATGACTCTGGAGGTCACTTCCAACTCTATGATTCTATGATACAAGACCACCACTATCTGTCTATTAGTTCTGTATGCCATAAGCATAAAACAGGAGACTTTCAGTTGAAGTAAAATATACTGACATTTAGTAATTGTCTAAATATTGCTATTGTTTTCTGTCCTCCAAATAGAAGGGATTTTTTTAAAAAAGAGGTTAAATAGAAAGATGTTAATGTTTAACAAGATCCCAAATTAATAACAACCAGGTAGGCTGAGCTCACTTTTTAAAAATTTCTAGGTAGACCACACCTGAAAGTGTTAAAACATCATTTTCCTTCGTTTATATTTTAGGGTTATTCTTACTCCACTTGGTTGCCACTAAGAGAGGAAATATTTTATTTTATGTAAGTCACAGGTAATTATCTCTTCTCAATTAGACTCCTGGGCAGCGAACTGTAGAATGTAAGTTCACTGCACACTTGCAAAGGAAAACAGAAATGTTTGTTATGCAAGACTTGTTTTGCTGTTCCTGTTAGGGGTCTCTGAGCAAATGCCTGTGTTTGAACTATGTGCAGGATCCAGCCAAAAGTCATGTTCATGTTACAGCTGCTGTTAAAGCTGCAATCCTATGCATGTTTACATGGGAGCCAGCACCACTGAACACACTGGGAACGTAGGCTCTCATTTATGAATGAAAACTTGAACACCTGCATTAGGCCTTCATATGTTTAGCAGGACTTCATATGTTTAGCTCTGCCTAGACAGTGACCTCTTTTACGGCACAAATCCTATGCAGGGTTACTCTAGTCTACATCCGTTGATTTCAATAGGAGTAGCACTTGCAGGTGACATCATCGCACTGGCAACATTGCGTGCTGGCCTCTTTAGGAATTTCCATGAAAACTCTATGGTTTTCCTGGACACTCTAGCAATTTGGGATGGAAAAACTCTATGATACCTATTGTACTGTAGAGTTTTCCCTCCCAAATTGCTAGAGCATCTGGGGAAACCAGAGTTTTCCCGGAAATGCCTAGAGCAGCCGGCGTGCAATGTCACCGGCGCAATGACGTCACTTATGGATGATGTCATTGTGCCAGCGACGTCAGGGAGGTTTCCCCTGCCAGCCCAATGTGAGTCAGTGGGTTGGGAACCTCCAGGGTGGGAGAACCCCCGCCTGGCCCGGTGGCTTGGCAGCCCTAAGGGCTGAGCATCGTGCTGTGTTGTTATGATGTCATTTTTGGTTGTGTAACTGGAAGTGATGTCATGCATCATCACAGTGCTCTAGCAGTCTCCCAGATCTCCATGGCTTTACTGCAGCAGCACTCCCCCCTCCCATTTTCTTCCCCTGCACTGTGCTCAGTGAGAAGCTGTGGGCCAAGCATTCTCCTGGGGCTGCCCTTGAAGACTGTTCAGAAGCTACAACTGGTACAGAATGCTGTGGCCAGAGTGTTTACTGGAGTGAGTCATAGGGGCCATATCATTCCACTGGAGAAAATGGCCGCTCTGGAGGAGGGATCACATGACCTTATACCCTGCTAAAGTCCCTCCTTTGGGCAGCAGCTTCTCAGGCTGTTCTGAGGCTAGTTCCTACCTGGCACTGCTAAAGATTCCCTTGATGCTGGGTCTGGCCCTCACACTCCTAGGGGTGTTGTGCTCTGTGGTGTCAGGTAGACCCAATGAGCCTGTCGAGGACAGCCAGATGCAAACCCCATCCTCTTTACTTTACAATTAGATTTTGAAACCACCCTCCCCTATGGAATAGGGCTCAGGGTGATATACATCAGTTTAAAAAACTACATATACATGCACACTTAAAATAGCAAAGTTCATGAATTTACATTAATATAATAGTATAAGCCTACAAAGAGCCTCATGGCACAGAGTGATAAGCTGCAGTACTGTAGTCGAAGCTCATGACCTGAGTTCGATCCAGGCAGAAGATGGGTTCAGGTAGCCAGCTCAAGGTTGACTCAGCCTTACAGCCTTCTGAGGTTGGTAAAATGAGTACCCAGCTTGCTAGGGATAAAGTGGAGATGACTGGGGAAGGCAATGGCAAACCACCCCTTTAAAAGTCTGCCAAGAAAACATCATGATGTAACATCACCCCCATGGTTCAGTAACGACTTGGTGCTTACACAGGGGGACTACCTTTACTTTTACAAGCCTATAACCAGTAAGACGGCAATAAGACTGCCAGAATATACTACTGCCTTGTGAGTGGGGGGAGGAAGGAAAGACAGGAGTGCCAGCCAGCTAGAAAGCCATAACTGTCCTCAAACACCTGGCAGAACTACATTAAATTCTGGATGTTGTTTGGCAGAGAGTTCCAACAGGTTGGGGCCAGGGCAGAAAACACCCTCCATGAGACCATGGGGGTGTTGTGCTGTATGGAAAATGGGAGGGGAGGAGCACTGTTGCAGTAAAGCCATGTTGATTTGGGAGACTGCTAGAGCATCGTGATGCTGCATGACCTCAATTCCAGTTATACAACCGGAAGTGACATCAAACAACACAGTATGATGCTCTACTTGGGGTAGAGACACTGGTGTTCTCCTGGCTTCCTCTGAGGTTCCTTTGGGCAGCAGCTTCTCAGGCTGTTTTGAGGCTAGTTCCTACCTGGCACTGCTAAAGATTCTTTTGATGCTGGGACTAGCCCTCACAGTCCTAGGGGTGTTGTGCTCTGTGGTGTCAGGTAGACCCAATGAGCCTGTCGAGGACAGCCAGATGACTCTCAGGCTGTAGACCACCAGTAGGTTTTTATCAACTGAGCGCAATGCTCTTCAAGGGTCAGGGGCGGAATTCTAGCAGGAGCTCCTTTAGATATTAGGCCACACACCCCTGATGTAGCCAACCAGGAGCTTACAATGCTCTTTTTTGTAAGCTCTTGGAGGATTGGCTACATCAGGGGTGTGTGGCCTAATATGCAAAGGAGCTCCTGCTAGAATTCCACCCCTGTTGGGGAGGATATACCTCCTCAGGCTCTACCCCTATATCTTCAGGAATTTCCTAAGCTGGAGTTGGAAATCCTATAACTGGAGCAATGAACACCCTCTTGACTTTTAAAAAAAAAATCAGTGAAGAGAGTCTGGCAAACAGCAAACCAAGCAGTGTTTAGGAATATGTAACAGCGCATGTGGGGGACCTTGGGCAGAATTCCTGGTATGATAATAGGGGTGTTTAAAACTGAGTCCTTATATTTATTTGTAAAACATTGGCGGGGGTGTTATCATTCATTAACGGGGCAGCGGTCGCTGCCTGAATGGATTTGTATGACTAGAAATTCTGGAGCAGATCACCTAAGGTCCTCTTAACTTTGGCAGTGCTACAGGGTCATGTTTTCACATGAATGAACGGCTCTTGAACGATTTGTGGCTGAAAGTTTTCAAAGTTATTAAGAACAAAAAGGCTTTTCTTTAGTATCAAGCATGCTTGGATACTGGGTCTGTCTATTTTCCTGCCCATGACTCAGAGAACCCGGGTGTATTTAAGGCAAGAAGAAACACAGATATACCACAGGCTTCTCTTAAAATCTATTTCTTCATTATTTCATGTTATTCACAGCCACATGAAGGCTCAATGTTAGAGAAGAAGTATGGACTTATGACTGGTTTGTTGTGTTAGTACATTTTGAAGAGATTAAAAAGGGGAAGATTGTTGAACAGGGCTTACCCTGGGCCTCTGGGTGACAGATTGCATTTCCTACGGAGAGTTAAGAGGAAAATCATGGAACAGCAAGATCAGCTGCAAGTACCACATCTGTAGCCTTTAAAGAACAGTCAGTCTTAACTGGAATTAGGTTTGCCAATTCCCAGTTGGGGGCAGGGGATCCCCTGGTTTGGAGGTTCTCCCCCTGCTTCAGAGTCATCAGAAAGGTGCGGAGGGAAATGCCTGCTGGGCACTCCATTATTTCTGATGGAGACTGATTCCCATAGGGTATAATGGAGAACTGATCCATGGGTATCTGGGGCTCTGGGTGAGCTTTTTTCTTTTAGTTAGAGGCACTAAATCTGCAGCATAGCCTCTTCTGAAAACACGCTCCAGGTTTCAAAAAGATTGGACCAGGGGGTCCAATTCTATGAGCCCCCAAAGAAGGTGCCCCTATCCTTCGTTATTTCCAATGGAGGGAATGCATTTTTAAAGGGAGTGCAGTCTCTTTAAATGTGATGGCCAGAATTCCCTTTAGAGTTCAATTATGCTTGTCACATACTTGCTCCTGGCTCCACCCCCAACGTCTCCTGGCTCCACCCCAAAAATCCCCAGATATTTCTTGAATTGGACCTGGCAACCCTAACTGGAATTCTAATCAAGAGTTCAAAGACAGAAGTCCCCATGGCTGCAATTTCTGCAAACTATTTAGAAAAGATAAGCAGGGACCTGTGAGACTTGCAGGAGAAGAATCCATCCTTTCCCCCCTGTTATGGTTCTAGGTCTCCTTTGGGCCTGGCCATGGTGGTCTCCAAGAGCTGTACTGAGTGCAGAGCAGCTCTTAGACTTTGCTGCTGCTGGGCCCAGGCCCAGAGCAGCTCCCAGACTCCTCTGTGCCCAGGCCCAAAGAAACTCCTAGATGCTGCCGCCACACCTGGAGGGGCTCCTGAACTCTGCCACCATTGCACACCGATCTAGAGTAGCTCCTGGACTCTGCTGCTGCCAGTTCTCCAGAACGAATCTAAGGCTGTGATCACGCACACCAAATAATGCACTTTCAAGCTGGATATTGCCAGTTCACACAGTAAAATCCAGTTGGAAAGTGCATTGAAAGTGGATTGAAAATGCATTATTTAGGGTGTGCGATTGCAGCCTAAAACCAATTTTGCACTTAGATCTTTAATTCTGGTTTAGCCCTGTCCCCCAGTTGACATTTTAAACTAAAATCATAGAATCATAGAGACACAGAGTTGGTTTCTCTGATTCTATTATTTTAGTGTGGAATGTCAGTTTGGGGACAGGGCTAAACCTGGATTAAAGGTCTAGTGCGAAATTGGTCTAAAAGTCTGTTGTCTGTCTCACAGGCCTGTTGTGAGATTGTTGTCTGTGCTTGCACAGACAACGCTCACTTATTTTGGGTGGTATTTAAACTCCCAAAGTATTTTTTGTAAGTTTTCAGATTTTTCTGCCAACCTGGGGGTCCCCCATGTTTGCAGAACTATCTGTTTAAAGTCAGTGAGGCCTCAGTTTGCACATTTAACTATCTGCAGATTGCACTACCTATTAGAATCTAAGATTCATGTTATTTTCTAGAATCCTATAGAGGTCATGGCCAATGCTGTATACCTTCTACATCTTATCATATGAAAGCAAGCCAGCTAGTATTTATTTCAGCAATTGCGGTCCATTGAATAGCACCATCTCTATTTTATGTTTTAATGTTACAAATCAATGTTATTCTGGCACCTAGGAATCCTGGAATTTCTAGGTGCCAGAATTAAGAATGTGGGGACCAACATCTGTAGGTACCATGGAATGACAAAAAAAAGAAGTCAGTATTCTTAAGATGGGATCAGTATCAAACATAGGAATCTAATAGGGGTTTTTTTCTCATTGTGCCTTTTTCTGTCACAGAGGCATCCTTGGAATTACAGCGCAAGGAACAGATTACGAGCTGCAAATAATGACTGTATAAATGTGTACATATACATATGTACAAGGAAATAGTATTACCTCAGTGATATTATTCTGTTTCTGGGGATTCCCCCCTCCCTCTGGTTTTGATTTTGTTTGAACTCACTCATTTTCATTTTCATCAGTACAATTTCCTCACTCCAATACAGTGAAAAGTTGTTCTTCTCGATGTATTTGTGTGAGTTCTGAGAAATTCCTTTGTCTTATTTACTGCGTTGAAGATGAAAAGGAAAGTTTGGCAGATGCATGAACAGCATTACTATTAAAAGATTCATTAATGGGGCTAGTTTTCATTCAAGGCCACCAGATGGAGACGAAGTCTCATATATTGATTTCATGCTTGAAGTGTCCATTTCCCTTGTTTCCATGCTGTGTTCATCCAATCATCCTTGTTTTTATCTAAAATTTAACTGCGGGGGGGGGGGGGCAACATCCAAAGCCTCTTGGGCCAGTTTTGCATGTCTGATTGATTCTACATGACCCTTCATCCCAAAGTGAAATGCAGGGAATTGTAACTGGGCTGTCAGAGTAGGGTTGCCAATCCCCAGGTGGAGGCAGGGGATCCCCCTGTTTGGTGGCCTTTCCCCCACTTCAGGATTATCAGAAAGCTGGAGGGGGGGGAGGGAAATGTCTGCTGGACACTCCATTATTCCCTATGAATATGGAAAATTGATCTGTGGGTATCTGGGGCTCTGGGGGGGGGGGGCTGTTCTTAGAGGTAGAGGCACCAAATTTTCAGCATAGCATCTGGTGCCTCTCCTCAAAACACCCTCCAAGTTTCAAAAAGATTGGACCAGAGGTCCAATTCTATGAGCCCCCAAAGAAGGTGCCCCTGTCCTTCATTATTTCAAATGGAGGGAAGGCATTTAAAAGATGTGTGGTCCCTTTAAATGTGATGGCCAGAACTACCTTTGGAGTCCAATTATGCTTGTCAAATCGTTGCCCCTGGCTCCACCCCAAGGCCTACTCAGCAGGGATGTGATGCCTAGAGTCTGCCCTCAAAAGCTGGCATTTCCACCAGGAGAACTGATCTGGAAGTCAGTTGTAATGCTGGGAGAACATTGGGCCCCACTTGGAGGTTGGCAGCCTTACAGCCCCTCACTTTTGCTCTGGAAATCAGTAAACCTTTTGTGTCGAAATAGAGGGCCCAAAAGGAAATTTAACTATGGGAGTTTGTTATCGCCCACCAAATCAAAAAAATAGAGGATGATTATAACATGATGGAAGGATTAAAGGTAGCAGCTAAACGTAGAAACTGTGTCATAATAGGTGATTTTAACTACCTGCAGATTGATTGGGTCAATATGTGTTCAGGCCGAGAGAAAGAGATTGAGTTTCTAGATGCTCTCAATGACTGTGCTATGGAGCAGATGGTCTCTGAACCTACCAGGGGTGGGGCGATCCTGGATTTGGTCCTAAGTAATGCCGAAGACTTGGTAAAAGATGTAAAAGTGATCACACCGCTTGGGAGCAGTGACCATAACATTATTGATTTCACCATTTGTATAAATAGGGAGTTGCCCCAAAAGACCAGCACAACCAAGTTTAACTTTAAAAGTGGTAAATTCTCTGAAATGAGGAGGCATGTGAAGAGGAAACTGAAAGGAAAGATAAATACAGTCAAAACCCATGGAGAAGCTTGGAGGCTATTTAAAACTACAATCCTAGAAGCTCAGATAAAATATATACCACAAGTTAGGAAAGACACAAACAGGTATAAGAAAAGGCCTGCATGGTTAACAAACAAAGTAATGGAAGCTGTAAAAGGTAAGAAGGATTCCTTTAAGCAGTGGAAAGCTAGTCTAAGTGAGATTAATAAAAGCTGTGGCAAAACAAATGCAAGACTGTGATCAGGCAGGCAAAAAGGGACTATGAGGAGCATATTGCAAAAAACATAAAGACCAACAATAAAATTTCTTCAAATATATTAGAAGCAGGATACCAGCCAGGGAGGCAGTGGGGCCCTTGAATGACCAAGGGGTAAAAGGATTACTGAAGGAGACTAGGGAAATGGCTGAGAAGCTGAATGCATTTTTTTCCTCTGTCTTCACAGAGGAAGATGAGAAGTATTTCCCCGCTCCAGAACCACTAATTTTGGAAGGGGTGTTGAAAGACCTGAGTCAAATTGAGGTGACAAAAGAGGAGGTCCTACAACTGATTGATGAATTAAAAACTAATAAGTCACCAGGTCCGGATGGCATACATCCAAGAGTTCTGAAAGAACTCAAAATTGAACTTGTGGCTCTCCTGACAAAAATATGTAATCTTTCATTGAAATCTGTTCCTGAGGATTCGAAGGTAGCAAATGTCACCCCCATCTTTAAAAAGGGTTCCAGAGGAGATCTGGCCAGTCAGTCTGACTTCAATACCGGGAAAGTTGGTAGAAAGCATTATCAAGGACAGAATGAGTAGGCACATTGATGAACACGGGTTATTGAGGAATACTCAGCATGAATTCTGTAAGGGAAGATCTTGCCTCACTAACCTGTTATAGTTCTTTGAGGGGGTGAACAAACATGTGGACAAAGGGGAACCAATAGATGTTGTTTACCTTGACTTCCAGAAAGCTTTTGATAGTTCCTCATCAAAGGATCCTTAGTAAGCTCGAGAGTCATGGAGTAAAAGGACAGGTCCTCTTGTGGATCAAAAACTGGCTAATTAATAGGAAGCAGAGAGTGAGTATAAATGGGCAGTCTTCACAGTGGAGGACGGTAAGCAGTGGGGTGCCGCAGGGCTCAGTACTGGGTCCCATGCTCTTTAACTTGTTCATAATGATCTGGAGTTGGGAGTAAGCAGTGAAGTGGTCAAGTTTGCAGATGACACTAAATTGTTCAGGGTGGTGAGAACCAGAGAGGATTGTAAGGAACTCCAAAGGGATCTGTTGAGGCTGGGTGAGTGGGCGTCAACGTGGCAGATGAGGTTCAGTGTGGCCAAGTGCAAAGTAATGCACATTGGGGCCAAGAATCCCAGCTACAAATACAAGTTGATGGGGTGTGAACTGGCAGAGACTGACCAAGAGAGAGATCATGGGGTCGTGGTAGATAACTCACTGAAAATGTCAAGACAGTGTGCGATTGCAATAAAAAAGGCCAACGCCAAGCTGGGAATTATTAGGAAGGGAATTGAAAACAAATCAGCCAGTATCATAATGCCCCTGTATAAATCGATGGTGGGATCTCATTTGGAATACTGTGTACAATTCTGGTCACTGCACCTCAAAAGGATATTATAGCACTGAAAAAAGTCCAGAAAAGGGCAACTAGAATGATTAAAGGTTTGGAACACTTTCCCTATGAAGAAAGGTTAAAAGGCTTGGAGCTCTTTAGCTTGGAGAAACGTCGACTGTGGGGTGACATGATAGAGGTTTACAAGATTATGCATGGGATGGAGAAAGTAGAGAAAGAAGTCCTTTTCTCCCTTTCTCACAATACAAGAACTCATGAGCATTCAATTAAATTGCTGAGCAGTCAGGTTAAAACAAATAAAAGGAAGTACTTCTTCACCCAAAGAGTGGTGACACAGAGTGTTGGACTGGATGGGCCATTGGCCTGATCCAACATGGCTTCTCTTATGTTCTTATGTTCTAAACCCTCATTTTCAGCATAGAGTAGATCTAGAAGTTCCCAGTTGGGAAATACCTGGAGATTTTTTGGGGGGTGGAGCCTGAGGAGGGTGGGGTTTGGGGAGGGAGGGACTTCAATAGGGTGTGATGTCATAGAATCCAGCTTCCAAAAGCGGCCATTTTCTCCTGAGGAACTAATCTCTGTTGCCTAGAGATCAGCTGTAATCCCAGGAGTTCTCCAGCCACCTCTGGGATGTTGGGAACCCTAGCACAGGGGCAAAATAGAAACCTCCCGCTATCCACATATTGTCTCCACCACCTCTTGACCATGCAGTGTGGGGTGGACTCATGAAAACCTGGAACTGGTGTCATTGTCCCTGTTCCCCTTCCTCTTGCTCATTGCCAGCCAATGGGAGGGAGGAATTGGCAGAAATAATCATTCTCTTCTTCTGCCATTTTGTTGGAGGAAGTGCCTGGCTAAATATATGCCATCGTGTTTTCATCTAGCGCTGTTTTGGAGCCTGGAAAAGGCTTCCCAGTTTATCTGTGGGGATGGGGGATGCCCTACCCTCAGCTTCCACTTCCTCTTGCAATTCCTGTGGCCAGCAGGATAAAAATACTGTAAAAAAAATTTCGATCAGGCAACAGTGTGATATAACATTTGGGCAAAACTCAAAAATGATGTCAGTTCACTCTAGGAATCACCAGTGATTTCTAAAGAGGTATGATGTCACTTCCAGGTTTCTCCCAGAAGTGACATCACATCATAGTGCCACTCTACCTGGACTCCTACCAGGTGTCACCCATTAGCTTGTAAGGAATTACAAGGCAAGGGAATAAATGATTGGGAAACTTCTCCCCAGTCCAAATCCCTTTTCTTTGAGATACTGCATCTTAAGTAGGCCAATGTATCCTCCTCACTCTGTGTTCCCTGCCCCCAACTATTGTTCAGCTGCCCTTAGCATTGTTCTGAAGGACAGTGACCATGTTCAGTTATGATCAGGCTGTTGCTGGTAGTCTTTTTTTAACAAAAAAAGAGAGAACCTTTTCCTGCATACTTGGGGATGCACACAGAAACATGAATTTCATTGCCTTACTGGTAAAAGCAGAAGGAACTTTAGTTCTTTGTTGTTGTGTCTTACTTCAGCTATCAGAAGTGTACTTTACAGCAGTTTTACAGCACCGTCAGCCAGGAAGGAGGCAAATTACTTCAGTCATAGCAGTCTGCTGTTTTCACACAAAAGAACTAGAAAGAGCTAGACCCCAAAAGGACAAGCATGATCTTAATAGCATAAGAGGTATGGCCTAATATGCAAATGAGTACCTGCTGGGCTTTTTCTACAAAGAAAGCCCTGTGCCAAACAATGAAGATATTGGAAGAAGAAGAAGATATTGGATTTATATCCCGCCCCCCACTCTGAAGAGTCTCAGAGCGGCTCACAATCTCCTTTACCTTCCTCCCCCACAACAGACACCCTGTGAGGTGGGTGCGGCTGGAGAGGGCTCTCACAGCAGCTGCCCTTTCAAGGACAACCTCTGCCAGAGCTATGGCTGACCCAAGGCCATGCTAGCAGGTGCAAGTGGAGGAGTGGGGAATCAAACCTGGTTCTCCCAGATAAGACACTTAACCACTACACCAAACTGGCTCTCCTTGAGATGGAGATGTCAGGGGGTGTGGCCTAGTATGCAAATGAGTTCCTGCTGGGCTTTTTCTACAAAGAAAGCCCTGGGTAGCCATGTTGGTTTGAAGCAACTCTCTCTCTCTCTTTTCTCCCTTTTGAATAATATACCGGAATACTGTTTGTAATAGAACGCAATATATAGGATAAGATTCTTTTTAGACAGCACCTATAAGAACAACATATTGGTACAATATTTAGAGCATTGCATAGTGATTGTCACCACACTTGAGGGGAGGCAGAGATAGGCATCAAAAAGTTAACTTTCCCACAATTAAAAAAGTTTCTCTTACACACTTATCTCCTGTTTTGGCATTTTTATTACATTAAATGTTGTTTCCTCTTAACTGAATCCCTACAGCTGTTGGCTCTGTGTACTTGGCTTGCTGTCCCTGCTTTGTCTCAAAATGTCTACATCATGTTATATGCTAATTCATTTTTTTTCAAATCCTGTGTATAAATTTGAATGCTTTTCTCCCATTTCATTGTATCTGAAGAAGTGTGTCTGTACACATGAAAGCTTATACCTTGAATAAAACTTCGTTGATCTTAAAAGTGCTACTGGACTCTTACTTTATTCTAAATTATTGTTTGTTTTCTTTATTCTAAATTATTATTGTTTTCTCAGTTTTAGTTTTCTCCTGAATCTTCCAGATATCATGTATTGATGTAACCAGTGACACAGAGCATCTGACCACAGTATCATTGCTTTTTGTGGAAAACCTACCACTTGGGCCTAGGAGGCCTTTTCACCCCCTCCCTGTTTTTCCTTATGTAACCTGCAACCCTTGAAAGGAAGTCACTGGATCTGTCGGGACATCACTTGTTGTTTAGAGTCCAGCCTATTAGCATAGCTGTTCTCCTTCCAGGCTCTGAAATGTCAGGTTTTCTCAGACTAGTTTAGCATTCCACCCAGGGGGGACTGTCTTCCTTTGAGAAGGTTCTTCTGAATATTAATGAGAATTCCCCTGTCCAGGTCTGAAAATCTTCGCCAGAAAGCTGCTCGGTTGTTAGATTAAAATTCCTAATGCCTCTTTATAAACGCCCTATCTCTTAGTTGTTTCGAGAAAATTCTTCTTCTGTAAGTGTAATCCATCTCTAAACCTTCCCCAACATGGTCTCTTGTGCTGTGTGCCTTTGTTTAGAATGGCTCAGGTGGTAAATGAATTGTTCTGGAGTTATCAGTTAGAGCCCATTCTTCTGGGAATGCCTTATGTTTTGGTGCCATTTGGCACTTTCATCCAAAAGGAAAAGTGCTGGAAGCAGTGCTCAAATGAGAAAAGAAGATGTTGCATAGTGTGGCATTTGCCAATCTTTGCCTGAGCAGATGGCATCATCAGAACACTGTTGGATCTTTTGTCTGCAGCCAGCCTGTCATTTATTTGTTTTTACTCCATATATATCCCACTTTTCTCCCCAGTGGAGACCCACAGTGGCCTACAACTGTCTTTCCTCCTCCATTTTTATCCTTCCAACAACCTGTAAGATAAGTCAGGTTGAGTGCATGTGAGTAGCCCAAGGTCACTCAGAAAGCTTCTGTGGCAGAGAGGAGATCTGAACCTTAGTCCTCCAGATCCTACCCTGATGCTGTAATTACTAGACCATGCTGACCTTGAGCTAGCCAGCCATCTTCCCTGACCCTCTCTCTCCTCTCCATTAGTAAGCAGGTCACCTATTCATAAGAACATAAGAGAAGCTATGTTGGATCAGGCCAATGAGCCATCCAGTCCAACACCCTGTGTCACACAGTGGCAAAAAAACAGGTGCCATCAGAAGGTCCATCAGTGGGGCCAGGACACTAAAAGCCCTCCCACTGTTGCCCCCCCCCCAAGCACCAAGAATTCAGCTTCACAAGCAGCCCTAGACAACTATATGGGGAACAGGCCTACTGATATCTCCATGCTTTGAAAGATTTTTTAAAGTGTCCACTAAAGAATAAGTCTTGCACAGGAGAAATGGATGGGAGAAGTTCAGAGCAATTGTGCTGCCTTTTTCTAAGATTATGTTGTGATTGACAGTTACGGTGCCAATTTGCAAATGGTTTACATCAAGGTAGCTGGGTTGGTTGTCACATGAATGTTTATTACATGTTGCTTTGGGTCTCCCCTCTTTGAAAAGACAAGCGGGTGGCAACCAGGGACAGGGCCTTTTCAATGGTGGCTCCCCTGTTATGGCATACCCTAAAGCCCACTAGGCGGGCATTTATGTTGACAGCTTTTAAACACTAGGTAAAGATAATTTTATTTTCTCCTACTTGTAATGGATATGCATTTTCCCTGTAACATTTCTTCTTTTTTCATTGTTTTAATACTGAGTTTGCTATTTTATCAAGGTTCTATAGTCGCCATGCTTTTACTGCTGGTTGCGCTCAATTCCTGTTGATAGGCAATGATGCAGGAGGGAAGGGGTTAACTCTCCTCCAACCAACCCCAGCATTATGGCTGTGATTCAGATTGGGGTAAGAAGGTGGACCTAACACATCTTTTAAAAGATGTTAATTATGTATTTGGAGATCTGATCAAAGATTTCAAACATAATGTGTCGTATTGCCTTGAGAAAATAACTAAAAGGTGCTTTGCATGTTAAAAAAAATCAGTATACAAATTAATACTTACTATGTTAGCCAAACATGGGCAGGGATGGGCACGAACTGGGAAAATGTAGTTCAGTTCAGATTGTGAGGTTTGCCGTGCAGTAGAACAGCCCCCAGTGTGCTAGAGACACCAAACTCACAGGGGATCTCTGGGTGACTCTCCTCTACTTGACCTCCAAGTTTGATGAGGATTAGATTTACAGGGTCTGAGTTATGGCCCCCCCAAAGAATGGAGGGGGGGGCAGCAAAATAAGCAAGAGGCAGTGCCCAGCAGAACCAGTGCCACTGTGGCAGTGCAAACCAAACAGGACTAAGGTCAAACCAGAAAATCTCTGCAGTGCAATAGAAACTGAAGGTGGTGGGTAGGGATGGACACGAATCTAAGTATGAATCATGGTTTGTGCCTAAAATAGCCAATTTGTGGTTTGTTCAGAATCGGTTCGGGTACTTGCACTAAACATGACTTGCAAAACAAAGTGGCTTGTTTTGGGGGTGATTTGTCTGTGTCATTATCAGCAGGGGATCCTCCTCGCATGCTGCGACATGCCTGGTGTGATGACATCACCTGGAAATGATGCACATAGCCCCAGCAAATGTGCCTCATGTGATAGCATCACTTCTGGGTGACATCATCATGCTGGTGTTTTCTAGCCCTCCCAAACCAAACGAACCAATGAACCACAATTCGTTCAGAAAAATTAAACCACTGGCTCAGACAAACCAACAAACCATGAAACAAAAACCCCCACCATTTTCACATTCCATGCCCATCCCTAGAGATGGGGAATTTTTGCAAGTCCAGCAGAACCAGTGCAATGTAGAAGAAGAAGAATTGCAGATTTATACCCCGCCCTTCTCTCTGAATCAGAGACTCAGAGCAGTTTACAATCTCCTTTATCTTCTTCCCTCACAACAGACACACTGTGAGGTTTGTGGGGCTGAGAGAACTCTCACAGAAACTCCCTTTCAAGGACATCTCCTACAAAAGCTATGGCTAACCCAAGGCCATTCCAGCAGCTGCAAGTGGAGGAGTGGGGAATCAAACCTGGTTCTCCTATATAAGAGTCCATGCATTTAACCACTACACCAAACTGGCTCTAATGCCCAGCAGAACTCAGCACCATTGTGGCAATGCCAGATTAACAGGACTAATGTCTAGCATAGAATCACACTCCAAACATGGGGAGGAGGGGGCTTGTAAGCCCAGCAAAACCAGTACAATGTACAGAGTGCCCAGCAGAACCCAGTGTCACTGGAACTGCAAGCTTAAAAGGACTGATCTCAAAGTACAGAGTCACAAATCCAAGCAAGGGGGGTGAGATTTTGCAATCTCTGTGCAAAAAAGGAAGGCCTGCAAAGGTGTGTCGGGGGGGGGGGGGACATGACTAGTTTAAAACCGACAAGTGTTTCTAAAGCTGGAAAATTTCACACACCCATTACTTTGAAGTTTGTAAACATTTTGTTTGAGAGGAGATGGTCTGTCTGGAAATGTATCTATTCATGAACCAGCATGAACCTCCACAAACAGCTTTAAAGTTTGTGGAAAGTTCAGGCAGGCTGACCTGCCACAAACCTAATTTAATGAACCACAAACCAGCCAAAATTCATCACAAACTGGCCCATGCCTATCCCTAGATATGGGGTTGCCCTTGAAGACAGTCTAGAAGTGGCAGCTGATACAGAATGCCTTAGGGCAGACGTGTCAAACTCATTTATTATAAAGGCCAAATATGACATAAATGAGTCGGGCCAGGCTATACTGGGCCGGGCCATGTCGGACCGGGCCACGTGTGTACCTATTTAAGATTAGGTAGCAAATACATACATTTTATAAAGGACACAGACAAACACAATTAGAATGTTTTTTTAAAAAAAAAAATCTTAAAACATTAGCACTCATTGAACTTAAAGGTGCTTTCTTTGTAGCTTCCCCATGGGATCCAGGGAACTGGGAAAAGGAAGCTCTGGCTCTTTCCTTCCTTGAGGGGGAGGAGGAGCCCAGCCAATAGAAGGAAGAGAGGCTTGACTCAGTAGCTCTGCTGTGCGATTGAGAGCGCGTGACAAAGCAAGCTATCCCTCCTCTCCTTTCTCCCCAAGGGAGGAGCCTCGGCCAATGGAGAAAATTGAGCTCTGTAGCTCCTGAGCAATTGAGCAAACCTTGCAAAGCAAGCTGTGGTGCAGAAGAAAGCAAGAGAGAGGGAGAAGGAAGCAGATGACAGCCGGTTGCTTGGAGGTCTGATAGGAGCCCTCCAAGGGCCTGATTCGGCCCCCGGATCACATGTTTGACACCCCTGTCTTAGGGAAACAGTTGACAGTGTAAGTTGGTGTGATGTGATTATTTAGAGTGGCAGACTAAGATCTTGGAGACCTGGTTTCCATTCAGACATGCAACTCACTGGATGACATTCAGCCAAACAGTCTCTCTTAGCCTAACCTACCTCACAGGGCTGTTGTGCAGACAAAATGGGAAGGCATATGCCATATATACTGCCCTGAACTTCTTGGAGAAGGGTTAGTGTAAAATCAAATAGACAGATGCTGCAGGGAACACACATCATAAATAGAATCATTCTATGATGTATACTCATTTACTCTTTCCTCTGACTTTTCCTTCCAGGTAATATCATTGGTTCCGGCATCTTCATTTCACCCAAAGGAGTACTAGAGCACACCGGGTCCGTGGGCCTTGCTCTTGTCATCTGGGTGCTTGGAGGAGGAATCTCGGCTCTTGGGTCGCTGTGCTATGCGGAGTTAGGCGTTACCATCCCTAAATCAGGAGGGGATTATTCCTACGTCACTGAGATTTTCGGTGGATTAGCTGGGTAAGTGGTGCTTCATCACAGCAACGTGTGGCATTTAATATCATGCTCCTGAGTGTTCAAATCAATTCATACACAATCTCTCATTAAACTGTAAATTAATCCTTTAAGGCAGATTGGTATTAATGGCCTCCTCTTCTGTATGTGGAGACGAATACTGATTTCAAATTTTCCTGAGAGTTTACAGCAGAGGGGATTTTTTAAAAAATTGGGATTTTTTTGGCCAGAGATATCATTGGATGTCTTGATTTAACTTTCAGATTAGCAGTTATGGGGGGTGGGTGAGTTGGAAAGAGAGAGATTGTATTGAGGTACTGGTGCTAAGAGAAAGGAATTAACTTTTTCCCTTTTGCTAACAGAAATTCTCTTCCTCCAACCCGCTAAATCTTCTGCTAGCTGCAGACAGGTAAAATATGGGTGTCTGTCATTTTCCACTGCCATGGCTAAGAGATTCAGGAGGGAGACCAAAGTTTAACACAAATAAATAGTGTCAAAATAAGGGTCCCTTGTGAATCCCTTAGCCACGGTGGCAGACAATGACGGATACTCAATAGCAATCTGTATAGATAATAGCAATAACTGCAATAACACATTATAGAGAACATAAGTAAAAGTTAATTAATGAAAGAAGGACTAATAACAATAACTGTAACCAGTGGTGTTCCAACACAGACATACTTAGATCACGGAGCATTTATATAATCACATCAAATGCAATTTGGGTGATCAGTGAAAATATTTAAAATACTCTAGATCTGGAGCCATATTTCAAAGGACTATTGTGGATCTGTTGCTAAGATTTTCCAATAATTGTTGATAATTTTGAGCTGAGAGGATATTTTGTCCAAGATCTAGACATCCCATATCTTAAGATACCAGTTTTAAAAAGCAAAGGTAATTTTATTTTTCCCAAAACACTGTGACTAGAAATTTAGCAGTCATCCAGAACAACAAAATGAACTCAAATCTTATTTCAGGTATCGTTTTGCACAAACCGTTCCAATAAAACTGTCAGTAGTTTAAATCAGATTTTATATCCTGTAGTGTTTTGTATCTGAATTAATGCCTTCCCCCAGAACTGTGAAGTCTTGGGGCAATGCTACCAACTGTGTAAAAAGAAACCGTCGTCACCACAGTCTTTTTGTCATAACTTGGGAGTACTGGGGCCAGAGGCGCTGCGATTTCAGAAGTGCCAGATACCATCTCCTTATAATTTTATATAAAGAGTAGCCATGTTGATCTGCAGTACAACAGTTGGATTAGAGTTAGGGTTGCCAGGTCCAACTCAGAAAATATCTGGGGACTTTGGGGGTGGAGCCAGGAGACTTTCCAGTTTCCTAAAATAAATAAATATACAGCAGTGCAGTTCCCCTGAATACAGTCTTCATTTCCTCATCCCCCAGCAGCTGGCTACACTTCCATTAAATGAAAGTGAACACACACACTCTCACAAAGCAGCTAAAATAAACAGTTGAAAAGCATACACTTTTGTGATCTCACTGGGGCAATTTACTCACATTGCTGAATATAACCATTTGCTGTGAAAGCACTGTCACCCCAGAGTTGAAAATGACTGGTGCTTGCACAGGGGACTACCTTTACCTTTAGGACCTTAAAGGCCAACATGATTATCAGGGGGATGACCTTTAGAGAGTCAAAGCTCTGATGAAGAGAACTTTGACTCTAGAAAGCTCATACCCCAAAGGTCTTGTGGAAAGTGACTAAAATCAACACCAGGACACCATCAACATAGTATGAAACAGTCTGAATGCCATCTGTTGGAGTTGTTATAGTTTTAAGCTATTTTTATGTCTTATAATGAGTGTTTGTAACCCGCCCTGAGCCAATTTGTGGGAAGGGCAGGATAAAAATAAATGTTTGCTTCTAAAGTGCATCTGGACTTGAATTTAGTTTAATATAACAATTATTTAATGTTCAAAGAAGGATTAACAAACAAAATAAATATCCCAGATCTATGCCCTGATTCTTGTTCACAAAGAATAACATCATGGGTGGAATTCAAGTAGGAGCTCCTTTGCATATTAGGCCACACACCCCTGATATACCCAATCCTCCTGGAGTTTACAGTAGGCCCTGTCCTAAGAGCTCTGTATAGGGTTGCCAAGTCCAATTCAAGAAATATCTGCGGACTTTGGGGGTGGAGCCAGGAGACTTTGGGGGTGGAGCCAGGAGACATTAGGGGCGGAGCCAAGATCAAGGCTGTGACAAGCATAATTGAACTCCGAAGGGAGTTCTGGCCATCACATTTAAAGGGACGGCACACCTTTTCAATGCCTTCCTTCCATAGGAAATCATGAAGGATAGGAGCACCTTCTTTTGGGGCTCATAGAATTGGACCCCCTGGTCCATTCTTTTTGAAACATGGTGGGTATTTTGGGGAGAGGCACTGGATGCTATACTGAAAATTTGGTGCCTCTACCTCAAAAAACAGCCCCCCCAGAGCCCCAGATACCCGCGGATCAATTCTCCATTATTTTCTATGAGAATAAATCTCCATAGGGAATAATACAGTTCCCAGCAGACATTTCCCTCCCCTCCCCCCGCTTTCTGATGACCCTGAAGCGGGGGGAGGGCCTCCAAACCGGGGGATCCCCTGCCCCCACCTGGGGATTGGCAACCATAGCTCTGTAAGTTCTTGGAGGACTGGCTACATCAGGGATGTGTGGTTAAATATGAAAAGGAGCTCCTCCTAGAATTCCACCCCCAAGTAATATTATTTATCTCTTTTCCACACGTTTATTCCAAACCATAGAGAAGACCACTTTTAATGGAAGCAAACGGTGTGTAAAAGGAAAAGGTGAAAATCCCCTGCCCCAATGCTATGTCCACAAACTACTTCAAGGAGGCCCTGTGGACCTAGGCACCCAAGCAATTGCTTGGTGAGGCACAAGAATGAGAACACTGACACACTGCGGTGACTTGATAGGGACCCTGGTGGCAGTAGCCCAGGAGGAGACAATGGGACCATTTCCGCAGTAGTGGAATTCCCCAATTGATGTTTTAAAAACTCCATGTTACAGGAAATTTTCTGCAGTAGATTTTTCCTCACCAGTTGCAAACCTGAAGTTTTCTCCATCTTACCCCACATTTTTGGAACTCGCTAAAACGGGGGGGGGGGGGGGGGGGGTCTGAAAATGCAGGGTAAGTAGGAGAAAACTTCAGGTGAGGAAAAATCTACTGCAGAAAATTTCACATAATGCACAGTTTTAAAAACATCAGGGTGTGGAATTTCACTGCTATGGAAATGGCCTGGTGTAGCTAGCTTGGTATCACCAAGTCCCTTGAACCACACTGTCTGTGGCTGCTTTTTCAGCCTGAATTTGCTGGGAGATGTGTATCTCTCACATCATGTGATGTGTGCCCAGTACCCATAACACTAACATAGCTTTCCTAACCTTCCCTTTTGTTCATAATCAGTGAGGCTTGTATAGATGTTCCCAATATATTAAAACTTCAAGGCACATATTTCTTATTCCTTTATTTCACTTTCAGGGCGAGTGTATTCGTTTTGATCTGTATATGATTGAACAAAACTGTAGAACTTCTGTCACATATTGGATTGCTCATGCGGAATAACTCGGGGGAAGGTATCTGCATACAGATGGGGCTTTTCATGCTTCTGCTAGAGCATGCCTGGCACAGCCACAACATACTCCTAGGGCAGGCTGAGTTTTCAAAAGAAGGCTAGGATGCTGCACTTAAGAGGCTGATGATCCTTGGCAGGGCCAGATTAACAATTAGGCCAAGTAGGCACTGGCCTATGGGCCCGCACGCCTTTAGGGGCCCTGGGCTGGCTTTTTCTCCTGCTTTCCCCCCTGCTTGCAGCCCTCCCAGCCTGCACAAGCAGCCAACAATGGAGCCGCTCTTTGCCTGACTTGCCTGGTGTGGCTGCTGCTGGCATTGTTGCCAAGTTTGCCTCTCCCCTGCAGCTTAGTAAAAGGGGCTTTTAAGAAGGTGCCTGCACTTGAATAGGTACTTTAACAAGAAGACTTACAACATAAATGTATCAAAATGTGGATGATTTAAAGTTAAGAGATAATATGTGACAATATTTGTATACTAAGAAAGTATATTAGATGCAGATCTGTATTCTAAGAAAGTATACTACATGCAGACTAAGATATATTTGTAACTATAATTTTCTATTCCCTCTTACCCATTACCCTCAACTTTTTAGAAAACCAATAAAACTTTCAAAACAAAAAGAAGGTGCCTGCAGGCTGCAGCCTAGTCCAGATCAGACTTTGAGTTAATTTGCAAGGGGGCCTCCAAGATTTCAACTGCCTAGGGGCCTCCACAGCGTTTTATCCGGCACTGTTCCTTGTTAAGATTTAATAAAGACAATGGCAACTGAAATGAATTTTTTCCTGCAATGGCTTGACAGTTTGCAAGGCTAAACAACCTCCTATGAATCAATATTTATGGCATCAGGCAAAAAGAACAAGCCAAGAGTTGTAAAGGGATGTGAAAAAAATGGAAACTCCCCCCCCCCCCCATTTTGTTCAGAAAGTTCAGTTTTATGGCAGTATTAACTCCTCCCTCGTGGTGGCAATAATTCAGCTGGGAGATCATCTAACCTTGCTTTGTCTTTACAGAGCTGTTTTTATTGAGGCTGAACACAGAGATAATAGTCTTTTGGAGAGCCAGAAGGGGTGAGAGGCAGTGTTTGCCCTTGGTGTGTATGTACATATATTTTCCCTGCTCTCATTTCTAGTCAAACAAGTATTGGAAGTTTTTTGAAGCACTGTGAGAAAACCTCCACCACAACTTCTTTTTACCCAGGGCAAAACTTGGATAAATGTAAACACTGCTCCTGATCCCATGACGCAATTAGTCCAGCATCCTGTATTACGGGTTGGCCAGCCTATAATTTAGTGGGTTCTATACATTAATAAGGCAAGGTGGTAGTGAACATAGTTCTTTTATTGAATACAGCATGGTATAGTGCTGCCTACGAAGACTGAAAACTAGGGCTGCAGGGCCCTCTATATATGTACACATCCAAAGTTCCCGCGCTGCCTGTGACTGGACCATTCAAACCAGTCAGGGGCTCTTGATTTGAGCAGGATTTGGATCCTACTGCCTATTGTTCCTGAGTCCCCCAAGCTCTGTCCTTCAGGCCCCAGTGAGCCAGGCAAGAACTCCAGCTTATAGATACAATTCTAAGCACATATACAACATCCCTCCCCACTTATTTCACAAGCCTAGCTGACGTAGTCATTGAGGTAGGCTGGCTTGCGATGCTCTCTGGTGGACTAGCTGAGCCCTGGAGGGGGTGGGGGAGCGGATGCAGTTGCAGCAGTGGTGAGTGGAGGGGCTGCCGCTGTATCACTCTCAGCCAGCGGTTCCCGGGCCTCCGTGACCGCTGGCTCCACCTGAAGGGCAGGGCTCTGGGCCCCTGCCTCCACTGCAGCAGACGGGGAAGGAGTGGAGGTGGCGGTCTGGCTGTCAGGACTGTAATCCTCGACTTCTACCTCAGGGCTCTCGCGGGACCTCAGCTGGTCAATGTGCCTCCTTATGCCTCCTTATGGTGGACCCCCCCTCTGTTGTAATCTCATACATTACAGACCCCAGCACCCTGGCAACCCTTGCCGGAATCCCAGCGGGGCCCCTCAAAGTTCTTAGCCATAACCCAGTCCCCCGTATCTAGCCCCTGAGGTGCCCAGATCGACTCTGGAACCTCCTGCAGGTCGAGGGCTCTGTCTGGGCGCAATCGGTCCAGTAGGGTGACTACCCGGCGGCCCATGAGGAGTTCGACAGGGCTGCGGCCTGTGGCCAAGGAGGGAATATTGTGCTGTGATAGTAAGAATTCTGCAAGGCAGCCCTCCCAGTCCCCCTGTATGATGCGGCGGAGCAATTCTTTAGTCGTCCACGCCTTTCTCTGCAGAGTCTTCCTTGGTGGTCTCCCATCTAAGAACTGATCCCAGCAAGGGGCTTTCAAGGGAACTGAGAAGCAGGGGTGGTTTGGCATTGCCTTCCTCTACAGAATCTTTTTTGGTGATCAGGGTCAGCCCTGCCACTAGGCAAACTAGGCGATTGCCTAGGGCACCAGCCTTCTGGGGGTGCTAAATTGGGTGCCCCCCCATATGACTTGATGACTTTATCAGTGCAGGGGAGGGGGGTTGCCAGAAATTAGCCTTACCTAGTGTGCCAGATAGTCTAGGGCCTGCCCTGTTGGTGGTCTCCCTTCCAATTATTGACCCTGCTTATCGTCCAGGTTCTAGTGAGACTGGGCTATACCTTCCGACCCATTCAAAGGGTTAATGCCTCTAAATACGGTTAAGTAGATCCCTACCCATATCCTACCACTTTCTTTAAGCCTTCTTCAAGCCAGTTTGGAGTAGTGACTAAGAGTGCAGAGTCTAATTTGTGGGGAGAACTCGGTTTGATTCTCCACTCCTCCACATGGAGCCAGCTGGGTGAACTTGGGTCAGTCATAACTCTCTCAGAGCTGTTCTGTTCAAGAGCAGTTCTCGAAAGAGCTGTCTCAGCTTCACCTACCTCACAGGGTGTCTGCTGCAGGGAGAAGAAGGGAAGGAGACTGTAAGCTGCTCTGAGACTCCGAGTGAAGGATGCGGTATAAATCCAATCTCCTCCTCCTCTTCTTATTAGCCTTCCTCCAGCTAGGGTTGCCAACTTCCAGGAAGTCTCCTGGAATTACAGCTGATCTCCAGACTACAGAGATCAATTCCCCTGGAGGAAATGGTTGTTTTTTTTGGGGGGGGGAGGGTGGACTCTATGGCATTAAACCCCACTGAGGTCCTTCCCCCCCTTCAACCATACCCTTCCCAGGCTTCAGCCCCAAGTTTCCAGGAATTTCCCAACCCAGAGTTGGCAACCCCTAGGTTTCATCTTAAGTGGCTCCTCCATTGGAAGAACCCCAGTAGTTCCATTTAGCCACAATGGGCAATAGCTGCCTATGGACTTTTCCTCACGGAGGACCAGGTCTCACATTATAGACATCCCACTCCCTGCTTCCAGTCCTTGCAGCAGTGGAAGACATTTGGGGAGGGGGGGAAGTGATGTTGAAGCCATGCAGTGATGCCACTTCCAGTCGCATAACTGGAAGTGATGTCACATATCACTGTGATAGTCTAGCAATCCCCCTAAATTCTATGATAAAACCAAAGAGCTCAAAGGTTGCTAGAGTGGTAATGTTGTGATGTCACTCATCCTAGGGTTGCCAATCCTTGCCTGGTAAACTTACTCCTCTATAATTTTGTCTAACCCCCCTTTGAAAGCTAATTAAATTAGTGGTCCTCACCACATCCTATGGCTAGCATTGCATTCCACAAGCAAGCCACTCATTGAGGGAAAAAGCCATTCCTGAATCTATCACTCATCAATTACTGGGTGTCTGCTTCTCTCAAACAACTTGTCTCTCTCTCACACACACACACCCCTCTGCCTCCAGAGGTGTTTTCTTCATGTTTAAAGAACAATTTGACAGCAAACAAGCCCCAGTCCTGTAGGAGTGGCTTTTCTGTGAGTGGTTCTGCATGGCTGGAGTGGTATTCAAATGACTTGGTTGGTGGATGCTAACTGCATGGATCCTGGCCACAGAATTCCCTGAAGGAAAGGTCCACACAGTCAGCTTCTGCCAACATGGCTGGGCCATTTACATGTTACTCTAGTTGGGCAAGAAGCAAACCGTTCACACACAAGTCACTCCCTGTGGCTAGGCCTATATTGGAATACCTTCCTGAGCATATGACCTTTATGAAATCTCCATTCAGCAACACAGATTTACTTGCTGGGGTCAGACCAAGGTCCATCTGATACAGAATTCTAGAGTCCAGCAGTGGCCAAATAGACACCTCCGAATGCTCACAAGCAGAGCATGAAAAAGGGCATGTTCTCTTGTTGGAGATTCCAACATCTGGGATTCAGGAAATACGCTGCCTCTGAACATGGGAACCACAATACTGTTGATTAGCCTATCTTAGAAACCAACAAGAATTTTGGGGTATAAGCTTTTAAGAGTCCAGGTTCCCTTTGCCAGAGCTGACAAAAGAGGCTTTGACTCTCAAACGCTTACACTCCAAAATCCGCGTTGGTTTCTATGTGCTACTGGACTCAACTCTAGTTGTTCTTCTGCAGACCAATATGCCTACCCTCAGAAAACTATCCAAGAGTTCTTGTATCCCTTTCTCATAATACAAGAACTCGTGGCCACTCAATGAAATTGCTGAGCAGTTGGGTTAGAACAGGTAAAAGGAAGTACTTCTTCACCCAAAGGGTGATTAACACATGGAATTCACTGCCACAGGAGGTGGCGGCGGCTACAGGCATAGACAGCTTCAAGAGGAGATTGGAAAAAATATGGAGCAGTGGTCCAGCGGTGACTATTAGCCACAGCGTATTGATGGAACTCTCTGTCTGGGGTAGTGATGCTCTGTATTCTTGGTGCTTGAGGCGGGGGGAGACATTGGGAGGGCTTCTAGTGTCCTGGCCCCACTGATGAACCTCCTGATGGCACCTTTTTTTTTTTTTTTGCCACAGTGTGGCACAGAGTGTTGGACTGGATGGGCCATTGGCCTGATCCAACATGGCTTCTCTTATGTTCTTACATTCTCTCCATTCATTCAGACATGAAGCCCTCTTGAGTTAGAATCCATCAGCACATCTAACAGGAACAAGTTCTGTACAGTCATCACATATTTCTCTGACACGGTTCTTATTCAGTACAATGGGAATTATGACTTATAATGACCTCCCTCCAAGAATGGTTGTTGGAATGAGGGTAGCTAAGATCAAAAAGGCTTCTGAACAAAAGTTCTCTCTAAACCATAATTAGCATGTAATATATCCTGTAATTTTTTCCCCTCAGCACTGATGGCAATCACTAGAATAATGAAGTGTTAATAAAGCTTAAAAGGTTCAGAAATCCTTTCCATTATTATTTGGTTAGCTCATAAAAATAGCCTCTTCTGATTGGGAGTTAATTAACCTGCGCATTTAATAATTATTTTGTGAAGACACCAGGCTCTAATTACCAACAAAGTCCAATCCAACCATATTTTTAATAAGATATTTCTACAATGAAGGTCAAAGGAAGATTAGTCAACAGGGGTTTGCATTTAAAAGCACCTTTGGTTTAAGAGGAGCCAAATTCTCACTTAGGTTACAAATCCCTTCAAGAATATTAAACCTTGAAATGGTTCTGAGAGATTTGCATATACTTGAAACCTTTGCATTTCTCGGTAGCCTTTAGAGGGTCTGTTTAATGCTGTGTTTATTACAGTTAGGCTGACCTTTTGCCCTCTGTAGAACTAGGAGAAAACAGTGCCCTGCATTTCTTATGAAATGTCTCAACACAAATCATAGGAAAGATGGGGAAGATAAATGTGAATAGGGAAGGACAGTACTCTGAGCATGATTAACAGCACCATACTAAGCTGCGTCAGAATCCTACTCAGGTGGTCTATTAAATGGGCTTACCTATGGCTGCCAAACTCCAGGTGGTGCCTGGAGATCTCCTGGAATTACAACTGATTTCCAGACATCAGCTTCCCTGGAGGAAATAGTTGCTTTGGAAGGTGAATTCTATGGTATTATGCCCTGCTGAGGTCCCGCCCCTCTCCAAACCCTGCTCCATTCACAACAGTTTGGTGTAGTGGTTAAGTGTGTGGACTCTTATCTGAGAGAACCAGGTTTGATTCCCCACTCCTCCACTTGCAGCTGCTAGAATGGCCTTAGGTCAGCCATGGCTCTTGCAGAGGTTGTCCTTGAAATGGCAGCTGCTGTGAGAGCTCTCTCAGCCACACCCACCTCACAGGGTGTCTGTTGTGGGGGTGGGGGAGGGAAAGGAGATTGTGACCGCTCTGAGATTCAGAGTATAGGATGGAATATTAATCCAATTTCTTCTTCAACTCCGGAAATTTCCCAACCCAGAATTGGTAGTCATACTCTCAAGAGAGTGTCGCTTAGGATGACACTGTGAAAGACTCATTCAACAATACAATCAAGGGGGAAATTGTAATAAATAAATGAAAACAGAAGCTTTAAAGTAAAGGGATGTGTGTCTGTTATAGGTCTCTGATAGGCTGAATTTGCAGAATAAAATAATGAAAGAAATTGTAAGGTAGAATTGAGCCCTCAGAAAATAAGTAGTTTTCAGTAGTTTTGCAGTGCATTGCTAAGCAGAAATACACCCTCAATGTGCTTACAAAGATGTCTAGGCCTGCACTGCTAGTTTCTTGCCTTAACTCAGTAAATAGTCAATTATCAGCTACTGCTATTATTATCTTATATGGCTGATGCAAACAGCTTCATCCTACAGGCCAGTATTTACAAAATCTCTTGAAAATAATAGGAAAAATACAAAAGGTTAAATCTTCACTGTGCTTCTTTCCCATTAGTATTTGTTTATTGAATTTTCCCTTTGATACTAGTGGTTCATAATCCTCAGTTACAAATCCTGCATGGAAATGTAATTTATTTTTTAAAAATAGGATATTCGTCTCAGCATGGAACACTGTATCTCAGCATGGAACAATTTGAATATTGACTGTCTCCACTGAATTATATTCATATCCAGTCGTTTGACACCAAGTTTGCATACAGCTAATTATTTTTATAGGCTCATCACTGAAACATTTGGGATGTTACAATTTTTAAATGTAACAGTTATATCAAAATGGAGGGGGGGCTGAATCTATTTTTCATTTCAGAAAATAGTCTGGGCTGCATTATTTCTAGATATCCAGTGGTAATGGAATCCAGGAAAATATATTCTGGATTTCCCCCTTGAAATTCTGTATTATCACCCTGACCTAGATAACCCAAGCGAGCTCGATCTCATCAGAGCTCGGAAGCTAAGCAGGGTCAACTCCAGCAAGTACTTGGATGGGAGACCTTCTTGGAATACCAGAGCTGGGAGGCAGAGGCAGGCTTTATTCAGCCACCTCTCTGAATATCCTCCAAGCCCCCAGAAGGGGTCAGTCTCCAGTGATCAGCATGACCTCCAGGTGCACACACACACACACTCACACACATTAAAAATACCAAAGAAAGGGGGGAAAGTGAAATTGTAGATTATTTTGTTGTATGTATATTGGAGTTTGGAAATAGTTCAGTGGGATCTAAATTATGTCCATAATGGGATCCCATTGAAAGGCCTGGATACTATGTTGACATCAGAAGATGCAGCAATAGCATAATGTCCAATCTTGCTAGGCGTGGTATATAACATTTGAAACATGTCAATCTTACTGGATATCTCTGCACTAGCGCCAAGTTCTACCACCAATGTGCAATGTTTAGTGTCAGTGTTCATTGACTTCCCATGCAAAAATGACTGTAAGGAACGAAGGGGACCTAGGAGGCAGGAGAAAAACCCTCAAAGGCCACTCTGAAAGAAATCTCTGTTCCTGTGAAGATAATGATGAGATATTTGGAGCCGTTGTATGTTCGAGCAACTTCCAGAACTATCTGTTCTTAACAGAAATCCCTTTGCGTTGCAGGTTTTTACTACTATGGAGTGCGGTCCTCATCATGTACCCCACTAGCCTGGCTGTTATTGCACTGACTTTTTCTAACTATGTTCTACAGCCAGTGTTCCCTAACTGTATCCCCCCCTACAATGCCTCCAGAGTCCTCTCCATGGTGTGTTTGTGTGAGTATTTGTTAATCATCTTGTTTATGGTGGTATTTCTGAGATGGCTAGCATCACCTCCTTCAGCTGAGAGCTGCTATGTAGTGGCTTCCGGAAACAGGAAGTTATGAGAGTTGCCCAAAGGGGATGTACTGGGAGACTGTCTCCAACACCTGATGTAGCCAACACCCAGGGCCAGCTCGCCCAACTAGGCAATTGCCTAGGGCCCCAGTAAGGGGGAGCACCAGATTGGGATCCCCCCCCCTGCCCAAGACAATTGCCTGTTTGTCTCCCCGCCCCGCTACCCACCCCTCCCTTCCCTTCCCCAGCACAGCTCCGCGCTCCACTCTCACCCATGTGATCAGAGGAGCAACGAGGCTCGGCCCTACCCACTTTGCAAGGGCCTGGACTTCTTCTAACTTGTTTGAAGAGCACGCTGGAGGAGTTTCACTCCTCCCTCACTTCAGGTTTTGGAAGTGAGAGGGGAGAACTTGAAGCCTTCTCCAGTGCACTCTTCAAACAACTTAGAAGAAGCCTGGGCCCTTGCAAAGTGGCTAGGGCCGAGTCTTGCACGACACTCCTGTGATTACACTGGGGGGGGGGGCAGGTGACAGAGCACAATGCCACATTGCGGTGCTGTGGACAGCGGGCAGGGGGCAGAGGACAGGTAGCCTGCCTGGGGTGCCATGCACCCTAGAACCGGCACTGCTGACATCTGGTTGACGAAGCCCTTCGTTCTTTTCGTTCAGTGCCTTAAGTGAAATTCTCTTAATGTGTCTGAACCTCGCCCAATTTCAGAACTTCTGTCCATATCCTACTGTGGTACCAGTGGCTGCAGCATTCTGAAATATTTTAATTGGCTGAGTAATAACAGAAAATATGTTCATCTGCTTTTTAATAGAGATTTCTCAAACTGGAATAAAATAAATGCTGAAATGTTTTAAATGACTTGATAATGAAAGAAAATGTATGCAAGTGCTTTTTAATAGAGAGATCTCAAAGCAGAATAAAATGAAAATGTTATAATCACAAGAAAAGCCCTGCGGATAAGAGCAAAATTCCACTTAGTTCAACCTTCACAGCTAGACTGAGCCTCATTGCTCTCCGGGAACAAGTATTCAGTTAGACTTGGGAGGCTCCATTTAGCTATCATGGGTTAACAGTCTTTGGTAGGCCTATCCTCCATTAATTTGTCTGTCCCCCTTTCAGGCTTCCTCTAAGCTAGTGATCATCACAATATCCTGCCGTGGTGAATTCTGTACAAAAATTGCACAGGGTGTGAAACATTCTTTTTGACTGAATCCTGTTCTCTGCTCTCTAGTTCTCTTGACTTGGGTGAACAGCTCCAGTGTCCGATGGGCAACTCGCATCCAGGATATATTTACTGCAGGAAAACTCTTGGCCTTGGGCCTTATCATTATTGTGGGCTTCATACAGATATTTCAAGGTACTTGCACGAAACCTCTTGAATGCCCACAGGGTGTTCCTTTTAGAAATAGGATACTGAGAGTTGAAAGCAACTGTGAGAACCTGCGATTCAACGTAAAGTATTAGCAACCTCCTCAGAACAGAAAATAACAGAATCTCCCCCCGCCACACATACTCATTTCTAGGAACTGTGTTTGGTGAGATGGCCAAGGATTTTCATCACTAACTTCCAAGTTCCTTAGGAAGAAGCCAGTTTAACTGAGAAATAATTCATAGTGTAGATGAACTTTACCCCCCTTCCTCCAGCAAAAAAACCTAAGGCCACTATGTTTATGGACCTTCTTCTTGTGCAGTTAACAACACTCTTGACTAGTGTTCCCTCTAAGCTGAGTTAGTGTGAGCTAGCTCACAGGTTTTTTTAGCCTCCAGCTCACACATTTTTGACTTAGCGCAGGAAAAATGGCCCCAGAGCTAACTAATTTATGCAGCAGCTCACAACTTTAATGCCAGTAGCTCACAAAGCAGAAATTTGCTCACAAGACTCCACAGCTTAGAGGGAGTATTGTCCTTGACATATAGAATTGTTTTTAAAGCAAAGTTTTTGTCCAACATAGAGTTGATGTGGAAAGGTTTGCTGCTCAATTTCTGCCAAAAGTAGAGGTGCAGGGAGAATGAATAGACAGCAACCCTATCTTGAAGGTCTGTGAGGTGAGTAGTCCATATAAGAATTACTAGGACAGTGGTCTGAGTTGCCTTCCTGCTATGACAAGGCTAGCCAAAACATAAGAAGAATAAGATGTCTTTGAGTCACAACCAACTAATGGCAATCCCATCTCCAGAGCGTTTCAGGGAAGAAAGAAGCAGAGGTGGTTTGCCATTGCCTTTCTCCGCATAGCAACTCCAGTCTTCCTTGGTGGTTTCTTTTCCAAATACTAAGCATGGCTGACCCTGTTTAGCTTCCAAGCCCCTTACCGACTCCACCTACTCTCCCTGGAGCAACTGGCTCAGAAAACCTACATGCAGTGGGGCTGGCCCAACAGCATCATCTGAGAAGAACCCTGCTTTATCAGCCCAGTGGTTCTTCTAGTCCAGCATCCTGTTTCACACAGTGGCCAATCAGTTGCCCTGAAAGGCTAACAAACATGGTATAGAGCCCAAGGCCTTCCCTGACATTGCCTCGTAGTATTGGGATTCAGTGGTTTACTGCTTCTGATGTGGAGGTTCCCTTTAGTAACCATGACTAGTAACTATTGATAGTATGGTCATCCATGAATCTGTCCAATCTCCTGCTGGCAGGGCCGGTGCTACCATTAGGCAGAAAAGGCAAGTGCCTAAAATGCCACCTGCTGGCCAGGGCGCTCCATGCACTTCCCTCTTTGCCTAGGTCACCTGGCCCCACTCAGCTTTCCCGCAATGTGGGGGGGGGTGGCTTTCCTGTGCCACAGGAAGGTTGAGCGGGGCGACATTTGCTCTTGAGGAGCCCATTGTGCAAATGAGGCCAGCATTTGGGCCGGCGCTTGGGGCCCTCCCCCACTGGGGGGCGGGGCCTTGCCCGGGGGTGGCAAAACCCCCAGCACTGGCCCTGCCTTCTGGAAGCATTTCCCACTAGACTTTATCACTGGAGGAGGAGGAGAACCATGTGCAGCAGGCTTATGCAAGGCTGCAACTTGGCCCTGTCTGGAGGAAAAGAAACCTGATTTTTGTTGGGTGGATGCATGTGGGGATTTCCTTGTTTCGTGATGCCTGCTATGCAGTTCCCAACAAAGTGCTGCTCCATCTGGCCATTCCACACGTGCGTCGATTAAACTGTGCATTTGTTTTGCTTGTAGGAAACTATGTAGAACTGCTGCCCAGCAATGCCTTCAATTTCTGGATGATCCCATCAGTGGGGCACCTGGCGTTAGCCTTTCTTCAAGGTTCCTTTGCATTCAGCGGCTGGAACTTCTTAAATTATGTAACAGAAGAATTAGTTGATCCTCGCAGGCAAGTATTCCCAGTCTGGCCTGGGTTTGGAGAGAGACCCATCACATTCTCTGGCCACATGGCATCTGAAATGCAGTCCGGAGGGGGGGGGGTGTGCGTGGAATAGCTGTCATCTGCTAATGCAAACCCCAAATTCTGGGAGCAGAACCCACTTGGCAAAGTAGGCACATTTGAAATTTAAATTGCTTATATTTTGTTTGGTTGGAAATGTGGGTTTTATTTAAAGGCAATTTTCCAGCCTCCCCTGCTGACACTGAGAAAAGAATGTAGGGGTCTGAAAAACTGGAGGGATCAGTAGATGTAGAGAGAGGCAGAAAGGTAATGGAGGGGTGTTACTGAAGAGGCAATAAATGGGGAAAGAATGGCTAATGTTGAAATGTCAGAATCTCCATACAAAAAAGATATATGCATTCAAAACTCCAGGGGTGTCGAACTCATTGGTTATGAGGGCTGGATCTGACATAAATGAGACTTTGTCGGGCTGGGCCCTGTGTGTCATAAAATGTATTGCCAAGTAGCTGAGATGCAAACTTTATAAAGGAGACAAACACAATAAATTTTTTAACTTTAAAAAAAATGCTTAAAGCATTAGCACTCATTGGTCCTAAAGGTGCTTTCTTTGCATCTCTCCCATGGGATTCAGGGAATGGGGCAAAGGAAGCTCTGGCTCTTTCCTTCCTTCCTCAGGGGACCAGGAGGGGGAGGAGGCTTAGCCAATAAAAGGAAGAGAGGCTTGGCTCAGAAACTCTGCTGTGTGATTGAGAGAGCCTAACTAATCAAGCTCTGCCTATCTCCACTTCCTCCCCAAGGGAGGAGCCTCAGCCAATGGAGAAAACAGATTTTTCTCCGTAACTCCTGTGCAATTGAGCAAGCTTTGCAAAGCAAGCTGTGATGCAGAAGGAAGCAAGAGAGTGGGAGAAGGAAGATGACAATCAGTTGCTTGGGGACCTGACAGGAGCCCTCTGGGGGCCTGATTTGACCTCTGGACCACATTTTGACACCCTGTTCTATATAGTATCAGTCCTAGAATATTATGCACTTGTGAAACGACTTTATACTGAATCAGACCTTTGGTCTGTCTTGCTCAGTATTGTTTCCTTGGACTGGCAATGGGATCTCTCTTCTCGAAATCCTTTCACAAGAGATCCCAAAGACTGGGTTTGGGGCCTTCTGCATGCAAAGCAGGTGCTCTGCCACTTTTGGACAGCAGTTTATGATATCCAGGAGCCCCGTGGCGCAGAGTGGTAAAGCTGCAGTACTGCACTCCAAGCTCTGCTCACGACCTGAATTCGATCCTGGCAGAAGCTGGGTTCAGATAGCCGCCTCAGGGTTGACTCAGCCTTCCGTTCTTCCACAGTCAGTAAAATGAGTACCTATTTTGCTAGGGGGTAAAGTGTAGATGACTGGGGAAGGTAATGGCAAACCACCCCATTAAGATGTCTGCCAAGAAAACATCAGAATGTGACATCATCCCATGGGTTGGCAACGACCAGTGCTTGCACCTTTACGATATCCAGTCCCACATTCCCACAGTCTGTACAGATGATAAGATCTTGTCTTGGAACTTTTTTTATATCTGCTTGTATTCATTCATGCACCCTATTGTACATGAATATTTTTTTTACTTCACATATATTTCACTTTATAATTTGCATGTATGTTTTTGTTAATGTCATGCCATACATTTTTAAGAGTACATCTTCCCAGCCACACCTATTCTTAAGCTATAGCGTGCCTCTGAATGCTTCCAAGTGAACTTCTTTGGCCCTATGTAGAAAGGAGGCAGTTTTTGCCAATTCTCACTTTCCAGTACAGACCTTCAACTCTCTCCACCATACTGTCTTCAGGAACAGCATTTTGGGGACCTTTTAGGCTGCTAAATAATGAGAGGTCAGTAAATCTCTTTCTACTGATATAAATCCCTTCCAGCAGTGCATGAAGGTTGGCAGTGGGGCCAGGAGACCCAATCCTGACCCCATTTCCTGTACCTTGCTTTCTCCCATCTGTAAATCAGTGGTTCAGTGAGCTGATTATGTGCATTGCAATCAGGACTCCACTGTCTCCAGTGATGACTGCATGTGTAACACAGACAACCTCACTTTCCTCTGCACAAACAGCACAAAATGACACTTTCCCTCCCCTAAAATGTTCACACATCATAGAGTACTTGGAAGAGAAGGGACCTCTCAAAGTTTTCCAAAACACCTTTGGAAAAAGGCAGAAGCTAGCAGATTTGTATCTTTTTTTTGCCTTCCTCCACTGACCTAAAAAAAGGCTGCGATTCAATATGTGATGTCAAGCAGAGACTTTTGGAGCCATTGGAATATTGTAAAGTTGTGTCTTCACCAGTGTTTGGGGTTTTTTTAATAATCCCGTGCCTGAGGAAATTATTGAAACAGGAAATGAAAGTTGCATAGTGTGATTCATGGGATTAATGGAAATGGACTTAGATCTATCTACTACGAATTTCGCTTGTAGACATCGTGAATGAATGCTTGACATCACATATTGAATGATACGTATTTTCAAATGTATACCTGTTCTGTCTAGTAGTATTAAAATCGTATTATTCGTTATAATTCATAGTAATCTTGAGTCACAGTAGCCTTTTTTTAGGTCAGTGATTGGTTTAAACTTTTTGTGACTTCTTAGTATTGTGTTCCCCCAGTTCTTGGCTGGGTTTGGTGCAGCAAACTGGGAGACCAGCATCAACCCACATGCATGCACACGGGCTACCAACCTCCAGGTGAGGCCTGGAGTTCTCACACAACTGATCTTCAGGATGCACAGAGTAGCTCCCACAGAGGAAACTGTATCTTGGGAAGGCTGACTCTATAGTGTCACACAAAGGTGGAATTCTAGCAGGAGCTCCTTTGCATATTAGGCCACACACCCCTGATGTAGCCAATCCTCCAAGAGCTTTTAAAAAAGAGCCTTGTAAGCTCTTGGAGGATTGGCTACATCAGGGCTGTGTGGCCTAATATGCAAAAGAACTGCTAGAATTCCACTTCTGGACAGTCACATCTCTAGCAAGCTCCTTCCCCTCTCCAAAGTGTACCCATCCTAGGACCCCAACATCTCCTAGAATTTCCCATGCTGGAAATGGAAACAATAAATCAACTCTGCTTGGGCTCACCAGAGGACTCCAGGGAAGTTGGGCTGGGTATTGCGTGGATCCCTAATTTTGATGAGTTCACCTGTTCAGGAATAGGTGGGGGAAGGAACCCCCCCCCGAGGGCATAAGTTCCACTGCTTGCATAAACCCAGTCACGGGCTTCGTCCTTACCTTTCCAGGTGGTGTTTCAAGTGAAGTTAAGAAAGAACCAATCAGGCCGCAGACTTTATTCCACCAACACTGTACTGTCTGTGCAAACACAGAGCCAGCGAGGATCTGCACATTCTGAAGGATGTGCAAATGTAAACTCTTACCGTGTCCCCCTCCCCTTCCCCGCTTTTCTTATTAGGAATCTACCTCGTGCCATATTCATATCCATCCCACTGGTGACCTTTGTGTACACATTCACAAACATCGCCTATTTCACCGCCATGTCACCACAAGAGCTCTTGTCTTCCAATGCTGTTGCGGTTGTAAGTAAAACAATTCCTGGATGCTTACAATGTGGGGTTTGTTTTTTTTTTAAATCCCTGTTTTGTGCTTTGCAGTGTATGTTTCAGTTTCTCTTACCTTCTGTTGCTTTAGACATTTGGTGAAAAGTTACTGGGCTATTTTTCCTGGGTTATGCCAGTCTCTGTGGCTCTGTCTACATTTGGAGGAATAAATGGATACCTTTTTACCTCATCAAGGTTAGACGAAGTACGATTTTTTTCCCTGAATGCTCTCTCATTTTGGAAAGGGGGGAGGGGATTGGAATTGTTTCTCTTTACTAGCTGCAATGTTTCGGGTTCCTGAACAGGATCCTGTTGCTTGTTCCTTCTAAGACACTTACTTGATAATTTGCATTTATTAGTCCTGTTGTGTCCCATCTGCAGGGGTGGAATTCTAGCAGGAGTTCCTCTGCATATTAGGCCACACACCCCTTATGTAGCCAATCTTCTAAGAGCTTACAGTAGGCCCTGTAAGAAGAGCCCTGTAAGCTCTTGGGAGGATTGGCTACATCAGGGGTGCGTGTGGCCTAATATGAAAAGGAGCTTCTGCTAGAATTCCACCCGTGCTCATCTGTATACATGTGGAACTCCGGGCAGTAGAAATGGGATTGATTAATTCTGCAATGAAGGTTCAGAGAACCGAGGATGCCAGCCTCCAGGTGGGACCTGGGGATCCCCCTGAATTACAGCTAATCTCCAGACTACAAGGATCACTTCCCCTGGAGAAAATGGATGCTTTGGAGAGTGGACTCTAGGGCACTATACCCCCACTGAGATCCTGTTCTCCCCAGTTCCACCCTCATATCTCCTGGAGCTTCCTAACCTGGCTCTGGCAACCCTATTCTCCCATCCCCCACCACCAGTGGCAGAGCTAGATTCGAATCCAGGAGAACCTTAGAAACCAACAAGGCTTGGAGGATACAGGCTTTTGAGAGACCCTATCTAATGCTTTTTTTGTAGCAGGAACTCCTTTGCATACTAGGCCACACCCCCTGATGTAGCCCATCTTCCAGGAGCTTACAGGGCTCTTAGTATGGTGATCGGGGGACAATTATCCCAGAGACAACTGCTTAATTGTGGGGTGCCTCAGGGGGCGGTGCTCTCCCCGATGTTGTTTAATATCTATATGCGCCCCCTTCCCCAGATTGTCCGGAGATATGGGCTGGGTTGCCATCAGTACGCTGATGACACCCAGCTCTATCTACTGATGGCTGGCTGGCAGGCCTCTGCCCCAGAAAATTTAGTCCTGGCATTGCAAGTCGTGGCAGGGTGGCTTAGGCTGAGACATCTGAAGCTGAATCCGACAAAGACAGAGGTCCTTTGCCTGAGTTGTGGCGGTCTGGGAAGGGAAATCCCTCTACCAGCTTTTGATGGGGTGCCATTGATATCAGCATCCAAAGTCAGAAGCTTGGGGGTGCTGCTGGAGCCCACATTGGCAATGGAGGCCCAGATAGCAGCCACTGCAAAATCCGTCTTCTTTAACCTTAGGCGGGTATGACAGTTGGTCCCCTTCCTTGAGCGCAATTGTGAGCCATGCAACGGTCACCTCGAGACTAGACTACTGCAATGCCCTCTGCATGGGGCTGCCCTTGTCTCGTATCTGTAAACTGCAGTTGGTGCAGAATGCGGCAGCCAGGCTGTTATTGGGTCTCTCTATACGGGAGCACATACAGCCAAGGCTGCGGGAATGGCACTGGCTGCCAATACTATTCCGGATTCGCTACAAGGTGCTGGTTATCACCTTTAAAGCCCTATATGGCCGAGGACCTGTCTACCTTAGGGACCGTCTCTCCCCACATGTTCCCCAGAGGTTACTCAGATCTGGAATGCAGAACTTATTGTCAATCCCCGGGCCGAGGGAGGCGAGACTGAAGGCTACCAGAGAAAGAGCCTTCTCAATTGCAGCCCCCCACTGGTGGAACCAACTTCCAGAAGAAGTAAGGGCCTTGCAGGACCTTGCTCAGTTCCACAAGGCCTGCACAACAGTCCTATTTCGACTTGCCTTTAGCTGAATTAAAGTATAAGTAGATGCCCAACATCACTGAACTTAATGAAATCAACACTAGCACCAACATTGTTGGGACCTAGCAACGGTGATCCATGCGACGGTCACCTCACGATTGGACTACTGTAACGCCCTCTACATGGGGCTGCCTCTGTGCCGGACCCGGAAGTTACAGCTAGTGCAGAACGCGGCGGCCAGGCTGTTACTTGGTCTCCCAAGATGGGAACATGTGCGGCCGGGGCTACGCGAACTGCACTGGTTACCGATTGTATACCGGGTCCAGTACAAAGTGCTGGTTATCACCTTTAAAGCCCTATATGGCCGAGGACCAGCCTACCTGAAGGACCGTCTCTCCTCGTATGAACCCCAGAGAGCACTGAGGTCAGTAGGAAAGAACAGACTGACTACCCCTGGGCCAAGACAAATTAAACTACAGAATACTCGCTCTCGGGCCTTTTCGGCCGCAGCCCCACATCTCTGGAACCAACTCCCAGAGGAGGTGCGGGCACAGGGCCTGCAAGACCACCCTTTTTAAATTAGCTTATGAATAACTGAAATCCGCCATCAACATCAACTAGAAGAGTGTCAAGGATAGCGTCAAAAATGTTTTAGTTAATTGTTTTAATTCTGGTTTTTAAGGTTAATTTAATGTTTAATTTAATGTTTTTAATGTAACTGTTTTATTGTTGGTGTACCATTGGTCACCGTATTGTTAGCCGCCCTGAGCCTGCTTCGGCAGGGGAGGGCGGGGTATAAATAAAATTTATTATTATTATTATTATTATTATTATTATAAATCGTTTTAAACTGTTTTAAAATTATCTAATTGGTATTAATTAATTGTTAAAACTTTAATTGTTTATTTGCTGTTTTATTGTTTTAGTTTGACTGTTGTGAGCCACCCTGAGCCTGCTTCAGCAGGGAGGGCGGGATAAAAATCTGAGAAATAAATAAATAAATAAGTACAGGGCCAACTGTAAGCTCCAGGAGGGTTGGTTACATCAGGGGTGTGTGGCCTAATATGCAAAGGAGTTCCTGCTACAAAAAAAGCCCTGACCTTATCTGACAAAGGGAATTTTGACTCTCAAAAACATATACCCCAGAAATATTGTTGGTCTCTAAGGTGCTGTTGGACTCGCATCTAGCTCTGCAATGCAAGTTGGTGATCTGATCAAGGTCATCCAACTGGACAGAATTAAAGCCAGTTCAAAAAAGGCAAACATGGTAAAGCTCCCCACCCCCCTCCACCAAATAACTGATCTTGAATTCAGTGTAGGGAAGAAAAGGATCATGAGTTTGGATAAGGTTGGCTGTAAATATTATAAAGCTCCTAAGTCACACGGATTTCCCCCACTGCAGCTTTCTTCAACTGTGGCCACCTTTCCCTCTGGTCATGATGCTATACTGCCCACCCCCTCAAAGCCCTGCACCTCCTTTCTTTTCCACACTGCAAAATTGGGGGGGGAGAAAAATGCAATTTTCTCGCATTCCTTTTTAGCCCTATGGATGACTGCAGGTCTAAAAGGAGCAAGAAAGAGTTGCTGGAACGTTCTGTGGCCTCTGGGATGCCTAAAGAAGAGCGTAACTGAATTTTGCACTGCTTTCTCAGCTGCCTCTAGGCATTATCTCCCATTGGGAAAAGGGAGACTGGCACAGAATCTTCTTGGGAGGGTGAGCGCTCCGACAGGCTCTGGCCACAAGAGTCAAAGTGTGGAAGGATGAAATCCAGCATGCTGATTTTAAGGAACCAGCCAGATCTTTGGCTGTCTGTCTCCAGTATGGTTATAAAGATAGAGATGGAGGTAGCAGGTGAAATGGCTTGCTACTACCATTACTTTGGGACAGGGCTGGATTAACAATTAGGCCAAGCAGGCACTGGCCTATGGGCCCCCATGTCTTTAGGGTCATGCTTCTCCCATTTCCCCCCTTCCTGCAGCCTCCCCAGCCTGCATGCACAGCCAGCAACTGAGGCGCACTTTGCCCGACTTGCCTAGTGCAGCTGATGCTGGTGTCATAGCCACGTTTGCTTCTCTCTGCCTCTCTCCCGCAGCTTTGTCAAAGGGGCTTTTGAGAAGGTGCCTGAAGGCTGCAGCAGGGACCGCAGGCAGCGGGGCGGCTGCTCCAATTCTAAGATAATTTGTGAGGGGGCCACCGAGATTTTGGCTGCCTAGGGGCCTCCACAAGGTTTAATCTGGTTCTGCTTTGGGAACTAGGTATGAGTATCTGTTCTGAAAGAAACTGGCTCACTTATTTAAGGGTATGCCCATTGGAAGTTGTAAGGCTACTGTCTACCAACAGTGCCATGTGGAATACAGTGAAGCCAAATGTAAGTGGGGGAGGAGGCCCCCCACAATGTTTTCTCAAAAAAATTCTTCAACCACAAAAGAACCCTTCCCTATCCTTGCCAAAGTTTTAAGCAATGCATGTTGGCAAGTGTGAGCCAGGAGCAAAGGGATGCATCATTTTTTGTCTTGGCAAAAGGGATCAGCGCTCCATTTTGCTGTGATGTGCTATGGCTATGAAACCAGCTCCACACAATGCAACCAAATGGGAAGAATTGACTCAGTGGTATTTTGTATTCTTGCTGTTTTGCTCACTTTGGAGTGAGTGCTTAGATGCACCATCAAATACACATTTTGCAGCAAGCAGAGCTGAATGGGGGCTACTGGGTTAGGCCAGTGGGACTTTGTTAATCTTCAGTGATATCACCAGGCAGCCAAATCTGATTGGCTTCATGACATCATTATGGGCACTGGTGTGATCCCTGACTGGTTGGAGCCTTGTATTGAAGGGCAGAGAAGAAGCCAAAATGGCAGTGGTCTGGGAAAAACACTATAAAAGTAGGGAAGCTACAGGTGCATTGTGAATTCTTTATATGCACACTTTTTCACATCAAAAATGTTTTAGGATGTAAATTCAGAGCAACTGTATTGTGAACTTCAGTTATATCAAATGAATAGGTGTGTAGCAATAAACAGGACTTTGGCAGCTTAGCTTTTCTTTGTTTTTAAACCTTGCTAATAGGTATTATTTATTTACACTTTTAAAGACCTTACAAGTTGACCTTTGCCTTTTGGTAGCCAGAAGAAAAAAGATATTCAAGGATGTAATATGTTGGATTTTTGTTCTTTTTTAGGTTATGTTTCTCCGGTGCTCGAGAAGGCCATTTACCCAGCCTGTTGGCTATGATTCATGTCAAACATTGCACACCAATTCCAGCTCTCCTGGTCTGTGTAAGTTTCACTATTTCCCTGTTAAGCAAAAGAACAGCTCCATGACACCTTAGGGAAGAGGTGGGCCAAACTTGCTTAATGTAAGAGCCACACAGAATAAAACACCTGACATCTGAGAACCGCAAGCCATGAATGTCATATGTTTGAGAGCTGCAGTTCAGGAAGGAAGGAAGACAAATAGATGGGTGGAGAGATGGAAAGAAAGCAACTTTAAATTCATTCTCCAAGCTGCCGGCTGGCTTGGAGAAATTATTTAAAGAGACAAATGCCTTCTCCAAGCTGGTTGACAGAGCAGTGGGGGCTTCAAGAGCCACATAATATGTGTGAAAGAGCCGCATGTGGCTCCCAAGCTGCAGTTTGGCCACCCTCGCCTTAAGGACTACGGCAACACAGTTATAGTTTATCTGCCTGAGACAAAGGTTAAAACGCTTGGGGCTCTTTAGCTTGGAGAAACATCGGCTGCAGGGTGACATGATAGAGGCGTACAAGATTATACATGGGATGGAGAAAGTAGAGAAAGAAGTGCTTTTCTTCCTTTCTCACAATACAAGAACTCATGGGCAGTCAATGAAATTGCTGAGCAGTCGGGTCAGAATGGATAAAAGGAAGTACTTCTTCACCCAAAGGGTGATTAACATGTGGGATTCACTGCCACAGGAGGTGGTGGTGGCTATAGGCATAGCCAGCTTTAAGAGGGGATTGGATAAAAATATGGAGCAGAGGTCCATCAGTGGCTATTAGCCACAGTATATATATGTGTGTGAGTGTGTGTGTATATGTATGTATGTATATGTGTGTGTGTGTATACCCACACCCACATATATTGGCCACTGTGTGACACAGAGTGTTGGACTGGATGGGCCATTGGCCTCATCCAACATGGCTTCTCTTATGTTCTTATGACAAAGGCCACAAAAGCTTACACTACCATAAGACAATTAGTTCAGAAAGTGCCATTGGACTCTTTTGTTGCAACAGACTAACACAACTACTCCACTGGAATTTATTAATGTCATAATACTGGTTTATAGACTGCTGCTCTCATGTTGAAGCCAACAGCCAGAACAGTCAGGTGGGTTTTAGAAAGGATTTTTGAGCAGCCTATCAGTCTCCTGTTTACAGGACCAAGCCAGAACAAGCCGAATTGATGACCAACTACAAAGAAGCATTTTTCATATTTATGGGAACCCTTCCAAAACTCTTGTCTCCTGAAGGCAACCATTAAAACAGAAGAGGCCCCATGCAAATTCTCACTGCCGCATTAGCAACACATCAAAGCAGTGAATTCCTCCTTTAGTTACATTTCTGGTTAACTGTTAAGAGTTCTCAAAATTGTACTGAATGTCCTCCACACTGTTTGGATAAAGTAAAGGTAAAGGTGGCTGTGTTCCCCACCCTCTTTGCATTATTAAGCTGCGCCTTGCCAGCGAGCTAAAGGGCTCTTGGCCTGTGGCTCTTAGCCTGGGGGCTATGTAAGGACCAGGAACCCAGATTCCTTGTGTTCCCGATAAGGTAAGTAGACTCTTCAGGCGGGGAGCCACATAAACAAACAGGGTTTAAAAGGGGACTGTATTTTTTTAAAAAGCTATCATGACGGTAGAATGCCAGCAGGGGGGTGGGGGCTTTCCAGTGTTTTGCATTGAGTGTCACAAGTATGACTATCTGCCCACAGGACAGAAGTCTTGGGTGTGTGCTTGATGCAAGGAGCTCCTGGTCCTCAGGGAACGAGTTCGTACCCTTGAGGCTGAAGTGACTGACCTGGAGAAGCAGAGACAGTCAGTTAGGCACTCACGGAAGACTCTCGGGGATGTGTTAGATGAGCCCCGCTCTGAACGTGGCAGCCCTGTTGCTGCCAGGGAGCATGAGGGTCGAGAGGGAACAGGGCACCGGGCTGAGGATAAGGGGAATGCGCCCTCAGAAGGGACCTCTTCTTCAGTTGGTGAGCGGGAATCCTTTCGCGCCAAGGAACCATCCCTGGGCAGGGAGAGAGGGGGGGTCTTGGTAGTTGGTGATTTGATCCTTAGGCAAGTAGACAGCTGGGTGGCAAAACCGCGTACTGACTGTATGGTGACTTGCCTGCCTGGTGCGAAGGTAGCGGACATTACGTGTGTAGTAGATAGGCTGATAGATAGTGCTGGGGAGGAGCCAGTGGCCATGGTGCATGTTGGCACCAACGATGTGGGGAAATGCAGTCATGAGGTCCTGGAGGAAAAATTTAGGCTGCTAGGCGGGAGACTTAAGGCCAGGACCTCCAAGGTAGCCTTCTCAGAAGTGCTACCTGTTCCACGTGCAGGGCTGGAGAGACAGGCACAAATTAGAAGTCTCAATGTGTGGATGAGACGATGGTGTAAGGAGAAAGGGTTTAAGTTTGTTAGGCACTGGGATGCTTTCTGGAACAAGTGGGAGCTGTACAAAAAAGACGGTCTCCACTTGTCCCTGGATGGAACCAGGCTGCTGGCGCTTAAAATCAAAAAGGTGGCAGAGCAGTTTTTAAACTAAATCTTGGGGGAAAGCCGACAGGAGATGAAATGTCTCTGGTTCGGGAGGACTCTTCTCAAAGAGATGAAGGATTAGCTGTTACTTTTCTACTGGGTAATGGATCAGAGTTGTCCACTGAGATGGTGACAAACAGAATGGACTGCCTGCCAGAGTCTTGAGGCGGCAGGAGGAAGGTGGTGGGCCTAGCTTGCCTGGGAAATTATAGATGTTTGTACAAAATGCTAGAAGTCTTCAAAGTAAAATTGGCGAGTTGGAATGTTTAGTGTTGGGAGAAAACATAGACATTGTGGGAATTTCAGAAACTTGGTGGAATGAGGAGAATCAGTGGGACACGGTGATTCCTGGATATAAGTTATATCTGAAGGATAGGGAGGGAAGGGCTGGAGGTGGGGTGGCTCTGTATGTCAGAGAGGGCATACGCTCCAGTAAGACTGAGATCAGAGAATTAGATTCCTTTCTAGAAATGCTTTGGGTTGAAACAGAGGGCCCAAAGGGAAATTTAACTATGGGAGTTTGTTATCGCCCACCAAATCAAAAGATAGAGGATGATTATAATATGATGGAAGGATTAAAGATAGTGGCTAGACGTAAAAACTGTGTCGTCATAGGTGATTTTAACTACCTGCAGATTGATTGGGTCAATATGTGTTCTGGTTGAGAGAAAGAGATTGAGTTTCTAGATGTTCTCAATGACTGCTATGGAGCAGATGGTCTCTGACCCTACCAGGGGTGGGGCGATCCTGGATTTGGTCCTAAGTAATGCCCAAGACTTGGTGAGAGATGTAAAAGTGATCGCACCACTTGGGAGCAGTGACCATAACGTTATTGATTTCACCATTTGTATAAATAGAGAGTTGCTCCAAAAGACCAGCACAGCCACGTTTAACTTTAAAAGGGGTAAATTCTCTGCGATGAGGAGGCATGTGAAGAGGAAACTGAAAGGAAAAGTAAATACTGTCAAAAGCCTTGGGGGAGCTTGGAGACTATTTAAAACTACAATCCTAGAATCTCCGATAAAATATATACCACAAGTTAGGAAAGGTACAAACAGGTATAAGAGAAGGCCTGCATGGTTAACAAACAAAGTAATGGAAGCTGTAAAAGGTAAGAAGGACTCCTTTAAGTGGTGGAAAGCTAGTCCAAGTGAGATTAATAAAAGGGAACACAGGCCGTGGCAAATCAAATGCAAGACTGTGATCAGGCAGGCAAAAAGGGACTATGAGAAGCATATTGCAAAAAACATAAAGACCAACAATAAAAATTTCTTCAACTGTATTAGAAGCAGGAAACCAGCCAGGGAGGCAGTGGGGCCCTTGAATGACCAAGGGGTAAAAGGATTACTGAAGGAGGATAGGGAAATGGCTGAGAAGCTGAATGCATTTTTTGCCTCTGTCTTCACTGTGGAAGATGAGAAGTGTTCGCCTGCTCCAGAACCACTTATATTGGAAGGGGTGTTGAAAGACCTAAGTCAGATTGAGGTGACAAAAGAGGAGGACCTACAACCGATAGATGAATTAAAAACTAATAAGTCACCAGGCCTGGATGGCATAAATCCAAGAGTTCTGAAAGAATTCAAAGTTGAACTTGTGGATCTTCTGACAAAAATATGTAATCTTTAACTGAAATTTGCCTCCGTTCCTGAGAACTGGAAGATAGCAAATGTCACCCCCATCTTTAAAAAGGGTTCCAGAGGAGATCCGGGAAACTACAGGCCAGTTAGTCTGACTTCAATACTGGGAAAGTTGGTAGAAACCATTATCAAGGACAGAATGAGTAGGCACATTGATGAACACGAGTTATTGAGGAAGACTCAGCATGGGTTCTGTAAGGGAAGATCTTGCCTCACTAACCTTGTTACATTTCTTTGAGGGGGTGAACAAACATGTGGACAAAGGAGACCCGATAGATATTGTTTACCTTGACTTCCAGAAAGCTTTTGATAAAGTTCCTTATCAAAGACTCCTAAGTAAGCTTGAGAGTCATGGAGTAAAAGGACAGGTCCTCTTGTGGATCAAAAACTGGCTAATTAATAGGAAGCAGAGAGTGAGTATAAATGGGCAGTCTTCACAGTGGAGGACAGTAAGCAGTGGGGTGCCGCATGGCTCAGTACTGGGTCCCATGCTCTTTAACTTGTTCATTAATGATTTGGAGTTGAGAGTAAGCAGTGAAGTGGCCAAGTTTGCAGATGACACTAAATTGTTCAGGGTGGTGAGAACCAGAGAGGATTGTGAGGAACTCCAAAGGGATCTGTTGAGGCTGGGTGAGTGGGCGTCAACGTGGCAGATGAGGTTCAATGTGGCCAAGTGCAAAGTAATGCACATTGGGACCAAGAATCCCAGCTACAAATCCAAGTTGATGGGGTGTGAACTGGCAGAGACTGACCAAGAGAGAGATCTTGGGGTCGTCGTAGATAACTCACTGAAAATGTCAAGACAGTGTGCGATTGCAATAAAAAAGGCCAACGCCATGCTGGGAATTATTAGGAAGGGAATTGAAAACAAATCAGCCAGTATCATAATGCCCCTGTATAAATCAATGGTGCGGTCTCATTTGGAATACTGTGTGCAATTCTGATCACCGCACCTCAAAAACGATATTATAGCATTGGAAAAAGTGCAGAAAAGGGCAACTAGAATGATTAAAGGTTTGGAACACTTTCCCTATGAAGAAAGTTAAAACGGTTGGGGCTCTTTAGCTTGGAGAAACGTCGACTGCAGGGTGACATGATAGAGGTTTACAAGATTATGCATGGGATGGAGAGAAAGAAGTACTTTTCTCCCTTTCTCACAATACAAGAACTCGTGGGCATTCAATGAAATTGCTGAGCAGTCGGGTTAGAACGGATAAAAGGAGGTACTTCTTCACCCAAAGGGTGATTAACATGTGGAATTCACTGCCCCAGGAGGTGGTGGCAGCTAAATTTTGCTACTGTGTGACACAGAGCTTTGGACTGGGCCACTGGCCTGATCCAACATGGCTTCTCTTATGTTCTTAAGGTGCAATTTAATGCAGAGAACCCTGTGCAAGCACCAGTCATTTTCGACTCTGGGGTGACATTGCTTTCACAATGTTTTCACGGCAGACTTTTTACGGGGTGGTTTGCCATTGCCTTCCCCAATCATCTACACTTTCCCCCCAGCAAGCTGGGTATTCATTTTACTGACCTCAGAAGATGATGTTAAAGAAATGCAGTTGAATTGCCTACTGTTAACCTAGCACTTTGGGGAGTTATATGAGGGATGATTAGTATTGCGTTCTCAATTTATATTAATAGCAGGATTCTACCTAACTTGTCTGGTTCCACTCCTCATTGCAGGCTCTGTCCTGCAGGACTTATGTGCCCTTAGGTCCCATGAGATGTTATGAAGATGCCTCTTCAGCATGTGGAAAAGTTAGTTGGATCCAGGCATAAACTTACTCAGCAATTCAGAGACAATACAGCAGAATCCCACACTTGATGCAAACACTGATAGGGACTAAGTAGTTTCGGAGTATATTTTATATAAATAGTAGAAAAAGAGGCGCCAGAGCTCATTTGCACAACTCATTTGCATATGCCACACACCCCTGACATCACAGGAAGGTGTACTAAATTATATTAGCTCAGCATCTATCTTAAAATGCTTCTTGAATTATAATTGTCGTAATAAAACCTTTCTCCTATCATACTTTTTAAATTACTTTCTCCTATGTGGCCACAATGGCATGATGAAGATTTCCATCTGTCTGCTTTATATGTTGTGTTTATTTTCTCTTTTTTTGTGTGTGGGGAAAAATATTAGAAAGTTTGTCCAGTTTTAGAGTTCAGCAACATTCTCACATGGGGTTTAAACAATGGAGCCCAGAAGCAAGTATTTGGAGGGTAAGTTAATAAAATTTAGAGGTTCTAGAGTTCTGCTCCTGTGAGCTCCTGCCAAAAATGAGGCATGCATACACACACACACACACACATATACATATAAACATGCACACACACAAAGGGCTTTTTTGTAGCAGGAACAACTTTGCATATTAGGCCACACACCCCTTACAATAGGCCCTGTAAGAAGAGCCCTGGAGGATTGGCTACATAGGGGTGTGTGGCCTAATATGCAAAGGAGTTCCTGCTACAAAAAAAGCCAGAGAGAGAGAGATGCATATGCCTAATAATTTCTGCTATGAGTGCACTTAAAATACTATTTCCAATAACGCCTGACTGAGCATCCCTTTCTCTTTCCCTAGTGTATGGCCACTGTCGTCATCATGCTTGTTGGAGACACATACACATTAATTAATTACGTGTCATTTATTAACTACCTCTGTTACGGTGTGACAATAATAGGCCTGATCGTGCTACGCTGGAAGAAACCCAAAGCCTTCAGACCAATCAAGGTGAAAATATTGGAGCTATGTGAATGATGTGTTACAGTTTTGGGGCCTGTGCTTACTCATTTCCATAAAATACTTCCCATGATGCTCTGGGGGGCAGAGGAAGGGAAAACAGAAGTTGCTGTTCTTGCATCTGCTCTCAGTGGCATGGAGAGAATAAACGGGTCAGCCGTGCATCCTTGGAATAAATCTATCACCGCCAGCCCATATTCCTCAGAGGAAAACATTTGTGCAGTGAGAAAGTGCTACACAGCACTGCCACGTTCCTTCCTTATTATGATATTGGCAATGGCAAGGAAAACAAGAATGATGGATGGTGGACCTGAGTCAGCATTAAGGCTTTATACAAAGAACAGCTTTTCAGTGAGTGGGAGATGGTATGGCAGATGTGTCAGTTTCCTGGAAACTGCAGTATACACATTTTGACGTGACTTTTGTGTAGGGCTGCCAAGTCCCCCCGGCTACTGGCAGGGGATGGGGGGAAGGGTTGCCAGCTCCAGGTCGGGAAACTCCGAGATCGGGGGTGGGGCCTGGGGAGGACAGTGACTTCAGTCAGATACAATGCTATAGAGTCCACCCTACAGAGCATCCATTTTCTCCAGGAGAACTGATCTCTGTAGTCTGAAGATCAAGCTGTAATTCCAGGAGATCCCCAGGTCCCATCCCTACTTTGCAGAAGTCCACTGGATATTACCTAGGATGAATAATGATCGTTCCCTTTCTCTTTGAGACTGAAGTAGTTTTGGAGTTTGAAAGTTTCCTTTATGAGTTAAACTGATGAAGCTACAAGTGTCTTCTGATCTGGTCGTCTAGTCAACCTCACCACTGCTTTAATTCTTATGGTGCTAAGGGGATCAAGATGTAACAGTTCCTTTTACAATGCAGTCCTAAGCCCCATTGAACAGACCTGAGTAGACCCACTGAGGATTGCTCTATTGATGAGCTAAGTGGACTAAGACAACTTGTGATCTGGCCTTTTCAGTGTTACCGCAGCTTTGATTTATATGGGAGCGAAATTAGGATAGAAATGACAGGCTTCTGTACACCTCCGATATTTTCTTTCCTCTTAGGTAAATCTCGTGGTTCCAATCACTTACCTGATATTTTGGGCCTTTCTCTTGATCTTCAGTTTTTATTCTGAGCCAGTTGTCTGCGGAATCGGACTGATTATCATATTAACTGGAGTGCCAGTGTTTTTTCTTGGAGTGTACTGGAAAAACAAACCAAAGTGTGTATATAGGATAACAGGTAAGAAGCCACAACAATCTGTTGTGAGAAGAAAGCCCCTTTAATATGAAAAAGGCAGAAACTATATTTACAGTCCAATCCTAGACAGTTAAGCCATTCTAAGGTTAGCACAGGGGTGTGAAATATGCAGCCCGGGGGGCTGAATCAGGCCCCCAGAGGGCTCTTATCAGGCCCCTGAGTAACTGTCTGTCATCTGCTTCCTTCTCTCTCTCTCTCGCTTCCTTCTGCATCACAGCTTGTTTTGCCAGGCTTGTTCAATCACACAGAAGCTACAGAGCAAAGCCTCCATTTTCTGCATTGACTGAGGCTCCTCCCTTGGGGAAGAAGGGGGGGAGGGATAGCTTACTCCAGAGGAAACTCTGGCTCTTTCCTTCCTTTCCCAGGGGACCAGGCAGGGGAGGAGCCTCAGCCAATAGAAGGAAGAGAGGCTTGGCTCAGTAGCTGTGCTGTGCCTTGAGAGAGCCTGGGTTGCACAGGAGAGATACAAAGAAGATCAACAAGTGTTTTAATCACGTTTTAAGTTTAAAAAATATATATTTGTGTTTGTCTGTGTCCTTTATAAAGTTTATCTCTCTGCTTCCTGGCATTACATTTTATGACACACATGGCCCAGCCCAGCAAGGCCTCATTTATGTCAGATCCGTCCCTCGTAACAAATGAGTTCGACACCCCTGCAAAGTCTAGCAGTTCTCTTTTTAAAGACTGCAATGTCAGTAATTGAAACAAATGTGGATCTTCACATTTCATCGGACTACATTTAAAATGAAAGTGAAAGCATAATCTGACTCGAGGCTCCACTTATCTAGTTGCAGTACCACTTAAGCCAGTGAAGTGTAGTGGTTAAGTGTGCGGACTCTTATCTGGGAGAACCGGGTTTGATTCCCCACTCCTCCACTTGTACCTGCTGGAATGGCCTTGTGTCAGCCATAGCTATCGCAGGAGTTGTCCTTGAAAGGGCAGCTGCTGTGAGAGCCCTCTCAGCCCCACCCATCTCATAGGGTGTCTATTGTGGGGGGAAAAGATATAGGAGATTGTAAGCCACTCTGAGTCTCTGATTCAGAGAAAAGTCTCTGATTCAGAGAAGATCTGCAGTCTTCTTCTTCTTAAAGGTATATTGTATTTCTAACATGTCCTGGGGTGGCCGATTGAAGTTTACCTGTTGAGTTCAGCTGGCTCTGTGTGACCAAACAAATAGGGCTAGTTCCTGCATTAAAGAGATCAGAATCCATTAATGATGCTTTTATCCATTAATCTGTTAAATCTGCAAAACAGAATCATTCTGCAGAATACAAGTATTCTTTCTACATGCAAGAAGTATTCCTTACCTTACGTATAGTGTCTGATTTTCTCACTGGGACTCAAGATGGATTAGACTCAATTAAATCAAAATGAACGGTCATTCAGTACACAAAGAAATAGGATTTGGGTTGTGCAACCAACCAGAAATTTAAAAAAAAACAGAAATGAAGCAAATTATTAAAATGATACATTGAATGATGCATGATTAAATAGTAGGCTACAGCAAACTATACACAATAGTATAGATCACATAATCCCTAATAATTTATGGAAGTAACTTACAGTGTTACCCTATTATCTACATAGAAAAGTCCTCTTAAAAATATGAGAGTGAGAATCAAGAGTGGTCTCTTCTGAAATGGCCTGAGACTCATAGATTTAATGCAGAAAGCCAGTTTGGTGTAGCGGTTAAGTGTGCAGACTCTTATTTGAGAAAACTGGGTTTGATTCCCCACTCCTCTGTTTGCAGCTACTGGAATTCCCTTGGGTCAGCCATCACTCTGGTAGCAGTTGTCCTTGAAAGGGCAGCTGCTGTAAGAACTCTCTCAGCCCCACCTACATCACAGGGTGTCTGTAGAGGGGGGTAGGTAAAGAAGACTGGGATTCAGAGCATAGGGTGGGATATAAATCCAATTTCTTATTCTCTTCACTCCAAAAATTTTCAGCTAATTAAGATAATATATGAATAGGGTAACTTTTAAACTGGAGTGTTCCTTTTTATGGGCTCAGCCATTTCCAACCTTTCTCATACATTTTAGTTTCTGTTTTTATAGTTCTAATCTTTACTTTTTAATATTACTTTTTTATTATTGCCACTTTTGAAAAGTAAGGGTTTTTAAACACTGTAAGCAAACGGTGCATAAACTTTGTTGCTGTGGTAAAAAGCTATCTAATATGGCCAGTCTGTCACCAGTTAGACTAACACTCTGATTGGTTTGCTTTTTGCAGAATCGTTGACATATTGGGGCCAGAAGTTGTGCTTTGTCGTCTACCCTCAGGGGGGGCCTCCAGATGAGGATGATATACCTTTCACTCACTCACCCCTCTCTGGAAGTGAAAAGAGCTTGAAGAAATAATGATATATTTTACATAAAAGAAGTAGATCTATGTTTTGTTTACACAATGGTAATATTTTTGGGAAAAAGAGGAAGAAAAATCCTGAAAATGTGTTTTTAGCGATCCAATAGTAAGACTCATGCAATGAAATACACCATTTCAGCACCTCTAGTGGACAGCTAATAGCCCTTAGCTCTTTTTCCTAAAAAGAAAAAAAACACGAAAAAAAAAACAGTAAAATGAAATAAAATGAGATGGTCGCTCCTTTCTGATTATGTGCAGACTAGGTATGGAGATTTAGGGGAGCAACCGCTTCCACTCAGTAGTTTTAAAGCTATGCTGTAAAGATTGTCAATCTGGGAAGTTTCAAAACACGGTTACCTTCCAACCCTACCAAAAAAAATACAGCATGTTTTAAAGGAATAGGTAAAGTTATGAGACTCATCTAATTGCAACTAGGACAAATACATGAAGTGCCTTATACCATGTCAGGCTGTTGGTCTGCCTAGCTCAGTACCATCTACTCTGACCTGGATGGTCTCCGGATGAGAATGGTCCTTCCTAACACTTAACTACCTGAGAACATGTAAACTGGAGATGCTGGGGCTTGAAGCCTGGACCTTCTGCATACAAGCACATGCTCTACCACTGAGCTGTGTTCCAAACACACAAGTGCATTAAGAACCTTACTTTCAATCATGTTCCACACGTGCTCAAGAGCTGGCCTATGCGGTAGCTCCAGTACAGCAAATCTAATGCACATGAGCATCCCTTAAGTTTCTTTTTTATGTGCAGGTGTACATATGCATATACACACCTTTGTTTTTATAGGTGCAGAAAGAAAGCCCCGTACTCCAAAGCTTTGGCTTGTGCCAAGAGTGTTAAGGGGGTTAGCATAATCATTATTAAGCCTTAAGGTGGACTGTACAGCTTTGTACAGTATGTGTGTTCTCCATCCCATAATTCAACTGACAACTCAACTGACAAATTGCCAGATGGGGATAACAAGTCATGTCCCTTATTCATGGCCATTGTGAATCCTTGTGGTTAACTAAGTGCTAAAAATAGCATTTTGTAGGAAGCACATACCCAAATAACCTACCATGGATATCCTTTTCCTGGAATACTGTCAGGGCCTGGGCTCATATACTGGCATAAACATCCACTTGTGGGTAGGTTGATGGGTAAAGCATAAATTGGGTTTTGTTTACAATGCTCCCAAACTGAAAATTTGGTCCACACTTGGCATGTTCATCACTTGGGCTTGGTTTATTGGCAGCTGGAGCAGTGAACAGAAACCAGGGCTTTTTTTTGTAGAACTCGTTTGCATATTAAGCCACACATCCCTGATCTCACCATTGTTTCTACAAAAAAAGCCCAGCATGAACTCATTTGCATTTTAGGCCACACACCCTGACACCAAGCCAGCCGGAATGGTGTTCCTGCTCAAAAAAAGCTCTGACAGAAACTACTGAGGAGATGTTTTTGACAATTTAATCAGGGCTTTTTTTGTAGCAGGAACTCCTTTACATTTTAGGCCATACCTCCCTGATGTAGCCAATCCTTCAAGAGCTTACAGGGCTCTTAGTACAGGGCCTACTGCAAGCTCTTGGAGGACTGGCTACATCAGGGGTGTGTTGCCTAATATGCAAGGGAGTTCCTGCTACAAAAAAAGCCCTGATTTTAATGAACGACATTAAATCTTCAATGGTTCATTTGCAGTATTCATATATCGGGCAAGTGACTCCTTGATATTGCGGTTATTAAGCAAAGAACATGCAATGTCTGAATCAGCACCAAGAAGCCTCAAGATGGGATTAGCTACCACAACTCTCCCAGGACCCATTTTGATGATTTATGGGGAGGTAGGTAGTCTACCTGAGACTTTTGGCACAAGGTCATGCAACAGAAAACCCATACCATGGTGCTCCCACTGTGGACTCTGACCACAGCCCTGACTCTGTGGTCTTGAATTGCACGTGTTCAGTTCTGAGTGTGGCAATGGATAGCGAGTACTGTATGGTGAGTGTTCAAAGCACAACCAAAATGGTACTTTCGTTAAGACTTAATTTGACATTATGAAAAGGAGGAATTGCCCACTCACTGTTAAATAACCTCAAACTTTGCCTTGAGCCCAACTTGAAAAGCTTGCTGTTAATGCATACGTACTGTACATATGTGAGAGGCCTGCTACAAGCTGACTAAACCCCTCTGAAGTTTGTAGATGTTGCGAAAAATATATTTAAGTGCTGTAACTGTGAATGCTGTTGAATTGATTTTTTCAGGGTATTTACACATCAGAATATAGAATTGAATGTATGAATTCTGTACTGTATCTGGATCTTCAGTTTTGCACGGTTTGGGAGGATTTTTTTTTAAAAACTAGAACTCCTATCGTGATCCATCAACATGTTTTACATTTTCAAAGCAAAAAGTGAACACTCAGGAAGTCTTAACAGTCAAGATGTCGCTAGCCTGTGTTATCTGATCTTGAGCATACAATCTGCTTTGCTGGATCAGACTAAAAGTCCAAGATATATATATATATATATATATATATATATATATATATATATATATATATATTTTGGCAGGAGTCCTAATAACTAGCAGGCATTGGGTGGTTCACCAGAAACTGGTGTACAATCCATTTGTGGGCCACAATCTCTCTCCTGCTCATTTCTATTCTATGCCACAGTTTATCAACATAGAACACGCTGATCTAAGGCAAACTTCATCTTTCAGAAATATTTTGAAAATCCATATCTGGCCTTAATTGAACACCATGTGTTACAACTAGTTAGATCAAAAGAAACACTTCATTATGCTATCAAAATGTACTGTGTTCTAAAAACCACGATGTGAAAATTCTTGCAAAAAGTACTCTAGAGTATAACATTCATTACTATGGAGAAAACAACAAGGGAAGTTAGAACCTAGATTATGGCATGGGGGGGGCAACTGCTGTTTTCCTACAAACCATTATTTCTAAATCCAAGCCTACTTTGGGCTGTAGCTTCATGAGATGGTGGCACAACCCATTAGAATACGGACGGTACAAAACAGGACAATTTAAAGCAGTGAAAGAGGAGGAGAATTTTAGCATCTCCCATGTCTGTCCATAGCTGTTTTAGTTATGGTCCTCAAATCCCATTGGAAAAATGATGGCTGAGGACAGAGGATGAGCATTAAAAAATCTCTACTTTAAACTGTTCCCTGCTCGTATACACTGCAATCCCTACTTCTCCACATGCATCCATAAGTTCTCAGGAGAGCTGTTCTCTCAAGCGCAATTATTGAAAGAGTTCTCTCAGTCCCACCTACCTCACAGGCAGTGTTCCTTCTAAGCTGAGTTAGCATGAGCTAGCTGACCAATTTTTAGCCCCCCAGCTCACACATTTTTGTCTTAGTTCAGGAAGGATGACTCCAGAGCACACTAATGTATGCAGGAGCTCACAACTTTAATGACAGTAGCTCACAAAGTAGAATTTTTGCTCACATGACTCTGCAGCCTAGAGGGAGCATTGCTCACGGGGTGTCTGTTGTGGGGAGGGGAAGAGAAGAGAGATTGTAAGCCACTCTGGGACTCCTGAGTGAGGAGCGAAGTATAAATCCAATCTCTTCATCTTCAATCCTAGGTGGAATTATACCACAGTTCCACAAGAAGCTGGTTTGCACTGGTCCACATACCACACAAATCCAGACCAGGAAGGTCTGTATATCCCAAGGCTGATTTCCTGATAGTTTGCAGGGAACCACTGTTCCATCTGCACCAGACCTTCCTTCCCTTCCACCCCCCACCTCCAATCATATGCAAACTGTTACCAGTATTGGCTGTATTACCACAACAGACTATTTTACTCTAACTGAACCCATCTTAATGCCGCTTACCTTTGCATAAATACAGACTGGACACTGGCACAGGATATGTCTCACCCCCCCAATTTGGGATTCTGTATGGGATGAACACAACAGAAGAAACAGGCTGTGCCATAACCATAATCCCAAAGCAACGATAGTGAGGGATCTACGTGTAGAATGATTCCCTTTTAAGCATGCAGAGCCAAGGGGGATCCGTATATTCTGACCTGCTTTTTCCATCTGGGTATGTTGTAACATGCATGGATATTGCTGACAAGGTGAGGACAAGTTATTGAATGTGGCCCGCTCTTTTCCAAGCCTCTGGCATCCAGCAGACACAAGATTCTTACAGGTACCGCCTGTGCGAGAAGGATTTGGAAAGATGCAGGCTTCTGCATCTTTCCAAATCGAAGGGACTCCCACTCACTGTAATGCAATCACCAAAGACACAGCAGCCGCACAAGACAGTCACAAGAAGGTGGATACTCTGCACCATCCGCAAGCATTTGGCGGCTTTACTGTATAGCTATAATGTAAAGACAATTCCATTTGAGCAGCAGCAAGACCAGCCTCTATACCTGTTTTGCATAGCAAAACCATAACTTGCAGCAATTACAAGCATACAATTATGGTAGTTTTTGTACCAAAGAGTGTTTTGAAATGCAAGAATGAAAAAATAAATGAACAGCATACAAAAGTTTGCACAATTTCAGTGAACTGATTTGCAATTTTTGACAATACATCATTTCACAGAGCCAGTTTGCACAGGGCTGCGTTGTGTTTTTACAAACTTAAGATACAGGACCTTTGTTTCAGACAAAAATATTAAATACTTTTAAAGGCCGCTGCTGTGATGGAAGAATTAAATTGTCCTTCTGTTGAGCTGGGCAGAAATTAAAAGTGCTTAACTCTGAATGGATCATACTCTATGGATTTTAGCTGAGCAGGTACTATAATATACCTTAAGCCTTAGGCATGAGGTTGGAAATTAAGGCTTCAGCAGTTTCTGTGGGTGGATACATGCAGTCATGTTTTCACACGGTGAGAGGGTTTCTCTCATGCCTAATTAGAAGAATATTATACAAAATGGGAAGTGCATGAAACCAAAGGAAAGAGGGGAAGCAAAGGAAAGGAAAGTTGATTGCTTCTTCTTGATCACATCTCCACTCATCCTCTCTTTCACCTCCTCCATCTAGCTCCCTCCTTTATCTCAACTATTCCACTCCCCCCCCACACCCCTAAATGTCCACCAGGACCAGTGTTCCCTCTAAGTTGAGTTAGCGTGAGCTAGCACACAGATTTTTAGCCTCCAGCTCACACATTTTTGTCTTAGCTCAGGAAGGATGACCCCAGAGCACACTAATTTATGTAGTAGCTCACAACTTTAATGCCAGTAGCTCACAAAGTAGAATTTTTGCTCACAAGACTCTGCTGCTTGGAGGTAACACTGACCAGAACTCTCACCTTCATCCCATTTCTTTTCTCAGGTGGAAGGAAGTTCCCAGCCATCACAGAAACCTAACCAAACCCTTTCTCTGGCTGCCTCTTTCTGCCCAAACAAGGGCAGAGAGAAGAGTCCTTTTGACTGGTGGGTCTGTATTATCTAAGACACAGCACTGTTACCGGATCCCCTAGTGGTAACGGGGAAACAAACACGAGCAGTCCTCATCTGCAGTAGCTTTTGTGGGCAGCAGGGAAAATCATCCCAATTCCTTGTTGTACCTCTGCGATGACAGGGGCTCTCTCTAGCCAGCAGGTGGCCCTTCTGACCTTGAAGGGCGACGCCCAGTTTGAGGTACAATACAATAACCTTTAGAGGCATATCAAACATGACAAGGAACCAATCCATCCATCAAATGGCAATTTGCAAATACATTAAGGACCGTCTAGATGCTAAATATAAAAACTTTGCAAGTTTCAATTACCAACTGGTTCTGAGTTGACAACAGGAAGACAATTTTATATTTGTCGGGCTTCACTGTTTACTCACTCAGACAGGGGTCTATGAGTATGGAGCACAGGTCAGAGTAAAAAGTACAGTTTAGGAACACGTGTTCTAAAGTTTCTATCTCTGGACATGAACAAGAGCACAATCTGTTGGCATAGGGAGTTTTATGGAATCTTCCAAGAAGTATCACAGATGGTAGCACACTCCCTAGCTAGTGAATAGGCTTTGTGTTGCCAGGGGGCCGTTAGGCAGGTGAGATATTCACCCCTTTACCCAGGAGGTAAAACCCTAGTTTGAGGTCTTCAGTATCCCCATGTGGATATGAGAGCAGATGGGGAACTGGTCACTTGATGCTTCCATCTTGTATGGGAAAGAGCATTTGAGTAAGTGGCAGCTTCTGTTCCTAGGGGTCGCAGCTCATTTGTCAGGTGTTCAGGTGGAAAGCAAAAGCAATAAGAAGCAGCAGCCACTGTTCTCCTGACTCTCCTCTCTCTGTGTGTCGTGGTGATACCAGGAAGGGGTTTGCTGGACTTGCCAAAGGCCCACACAATCTAGAGCTCTCCCCACTTTCCTCTAAGCCGGGGTGGCCAAACTGCAGCTCAGGAGCCACATGTGGCTTTTTCACACATATTGTGTGGCTCTTGAATCCCCAACACCCCATCGGCTGGCTTGGAGAATGCATTTTAAGTTGCTTTCTTTCTACCTCCCTCTCCCATCTATTTGCCTGCCTTCCTTCCAGTTCTCAAACACCTGACATTCATGTCTTGTGGCTCTCAAACATCTGACATTTATTCTATGTGGCTGTTATGTTAAGCAAGTTTGGTCATCTTTGCTCTTAGATCACTACTTCATATATAGTTTTAATCTATGTGTGTGTACACATGCCCAGATACATATGCAAACAGCAGAGGTTAAAGGAATTAAAATGTATGCATCCCCTCTGCATCAAGTAGATAATGTATATATGTAGCCAGGGCTTTTTTTTTTTTTAAGAAAAAGCCCAGCAAGAACTCATTTGCATATTAAGCCACAAACCTGGCATCACCATTGTTTCACATGGGGCTTTTTTGTAGAAAAAGCCCAGCAAGGACTTATTTGCATATTAGACCCCAACGCCAAGCCAGCCAGAGCTGTGTTCCTGTGCATTCCTGCTTTTAAAAAAGAAGGGGGAAAAGCCCTGTTAGCTAAAAAGAGCATATTTGTGTGTGAGTGTATTTATATACATATTCAAGTAAATTAATCAAATAAAAGGTAAAGGTAGTCCCCTGTGCAAGCACCAGTCATTCCCGACTCTGGGGTGACTCAACGTTTTCACAGCAGACTTTTTATGGGGTCGTTTGCCACTGCCTTCCCCAGTCATCTACACTTCCCCCCCAGCAAGCTGGGTACTCATTTTAACGACCTCAGAAGGATGGAAGGCTGAGTCAACCTTGATCCAGCTATGTGAACCCAGGTTCCGCCAGGATTGAACTCAAGTTGTGAGCAGAGAACTCGGACTGCAGTACTGCTGCTTTAATCAAATAGGCTTGTGCAATTGCTTAATAACAGAAGACTGTCCATCATTATGCTGAGCAAGATAGCAAAGAGTTAGTGCCTTACATTTAGTTACAGGATCCTGGTATACAAGATATTAAATTTCAAGCCAATCAACTAGATTTTAGAACTGTTCTTTCTCCTGGGGATTACAGTTAGCTAGTCGACAAACTGAAAACAGCCTAGTATGGATTATGAAAAGCTGTGTAATTGTATTTTTTTTAACAGTGTGAGGTTTGCCATGGTTGAAATGCACATTTCAGCAGCAAACTTGGGCCATAATGAACAGCTAACATACTGCTGGCATGGTTTCATTTCATCTACCAATTGCTTGTTCAAGTCACGTCAAATCAGAATAAAAAGGATCATATACTTCAACTGTAGACTGTGTTTATTTGTCTGAAAATTCCCCCAAGGAGCGCAGTGTGATATAAGTGGCTCTTCCCCTTTCCACCTCAACAACCACCAACCACCCTGTGAGATACCTCAGGTTCAGAGTGTGTGAGATCACCCAGTAAGTACAGCTGAAAGGAGGGATCTGAACTCTGGTCTTCTTGGACCTAACCCAACACTCTAATCATACACTGCACTGGTTCATTGTTTGATAGACACCCCACCCCCCGGAATTTTCACACCAAAATAATTACATCCTCTGATATTTTTACTAGTGAGGGTTGATATCCTCTCAGCTCAGATCTAAACGAGACACCAATTATGAGCAGCATCCGCAGATGCTAAGTTCACCGAAAATTCTTATTCACATTTCTTCCACATGCACATTCTCACGCATGGGGGAATACGTCTTGTTTCTAAAGTCACAAGGGGGGCTGCCAGGTCAGCTTGTTTACACACCCACCAACCCCAGTTGATCTCTCAAGACTGAAGGGGGTGTAGTATTCTTGAAGTGCATGCTTAGCCATTTTTAAAAATTGGTTTGTAGGTTTGTTGTTCTGAAGGAAAGATTCCCCCCGCCCCTAGAGATATAGAACAGCCCTGGGGATACATGACTTCTGTGACCTTGATGATGACACAGTTGCCGGATACTGTTCTGTAAATTACATTCCTGCTTACAAAAAAAAGAAAAGTAAAGCTCAAGACGCTTTTGGCAGTTCCACTGAGACCTAACAGAGGCTACCAGCTGTTCACTGCCTACTCTGGCAACAAGAGGCAACCACACAGCTGCAAGAGCAGCACATGAACTCAAAATACATCCAATGTTATAAAAGAACACAGTAATAAGGAAAAGAGGGCCAATTTCTGATACAAACCAAGTATTACAAGCTGGAGAAACTTGAAGAGGAGGAGGAGGACGACGAGAAGAAAAGAAAAGAAAAGAAAAGAAAAGAAAAGAAAAGAAAAGAAAAGAAAAGAAAAGAAAAGAAAAGAAAAAGAAAGATTGGATACCCCACCCTTCACTACTCAATGGAGTCTCAGAGCAGCTAACAACCACTTTTCCCTTCCCCTCCCCACAACAGACACCCTGCGAGGTAGGTAGGTCTGAGAGAGCTCTAACAGAAACTGCTCTTGAGAGGAACAGCTCTGCAAGACCTTGTGATTGACTCCAGGTCACAACAGCATGTGCAGGAGTGGGGAATCAAACCCAGTTCTCCCAGATAAGAGTCTGAATACTTAACCACTACACCAAACTTGCATTGTGGCCCTGATCTATTACCACTTCAGTATCAGTTGTCTTGGCAAGGTTTGTATTGCTCATACTATAAGATATGTCATGATTTAGCACCTCCTGTTTATACCCAAGGATATAGCGCACATCTGAAACTCTGCACGTGCCAGTCTGTGCAAGACAGACCTGCTGATTTCCTCCAGAGAACAGCTAGACAACAGCTCACTGTGCTCAGAGCTTTTCCACTGTACCTCTACAGAACTTCCTGACCACAAAAAGGAGGCAGCGTGTGGAGCTCCATACATAAACTGAAGCCCCAGAGGCCTTTGTATTATGGTTGTTCTACAAAAGTAATTTCCCACATGGTCAGACTCCACTCTGCTTAGTATCCAAACTCCATAACATGTACAACCTTGACCAAAGTAATTTGGTCCAAGTGGCTCAACTGACGCCACTATTTTGCATGACTCAAAGTGTCTGCTGAGTTTGGATAAATGTGTCCTGAGAGAACGCATGCCTGAAGAAGCCTTTTGGGAAACGGCACGGTACTGATAGCAATCTGTCACATTAATTTTGTGTACGGGGACCATTAAGATATTACATCAATTTCAACGTCAGCACATTGAAAGGAACAGGAGTTCCATGGAATGGACTAATACATTGTGTGTGTTATTGAAAGTACATTTCTTTTCAAGTCTGCAGTGGATTTCTATAAGATACAATATATGGAGTTTGATTGTGTATGCTTTGAAATTTTTGAAGAATCTTGTTAAAAATCTTATACATTGTTTCTTTAATTTCTCATTGCAAGCAGTTTATTACAGTTCTTGTTACCGTGAGCTTTTTTCCTTTTCACAAAAAGGCAGCAGCCCAATGTGTGTGGAGCTCCATACATAAACTGAAGCCCCAGAGGCCTTTGTATTATGGTTGCTCTACAAAAGTAATTTCCCACATGGTCAGACTCCACTCTGCTTAGTATCCAAACTCAATAACATGTACAACTTTGACCAAAGCAATTTTCATTTTCAGAATGGCAGTGCAAAGTGCAGCATTTCACAGGGCACTAACCTCTTACAGCTGTGGGACTGCAAGCTCCACTCCTGTTCTTTCTCCTTTGCCTACATGAGGAAACGCAGAAGTTATCACAGGGAAATGAAAGGAGAAATGAATTACAAATGATGCAGTAACTCTGCCTAAAACTGCTAACGCTTTCTTGTCAGCACAGCAGAACCCACAAGAGCCAATTCCAAGAAATGTAATAAGTGTAAAAATCTGATGGCAAACCCAGGTGCCACATAACTGAGCTATATCCAGTAGCACAGAGCTGGATTCAGCCAGGGTTTTTCCCACTCAATCTCACCTAATTCTCCTCCTTACTACACATCCCATCCCACATGGCTTTTGTCCATGCAAGTCCCATGATCCCCAGTATAGACTTTTTGGATGGTCAACCTTTTCACCAGTGGGAAAGCTAGTTGAATCAACCCAGCACTTCTCCTTTCTCCATGGCACACCAAGCGGATTGGAGTGCTTTCACCAAGGTTGTACACATTCACTGGCAAGGTGGAGGGACTTCAGATTCCCACCCTGTGTTGAGCAAAAGAAATTATTCAAACCAAATACATGAAAAATTGGCATTGCTTGCAGAAGCCACAGAAATCTCTTTTCATTGGCTTATATTTGGGTTAATTTGATACAGAAATTGAATTCTGCAGGGCCCATCGATACTCAGCCCCAACTATATTTTAAGTGTTGAAAGACTCCAGCCTATCTACTTACCTCTACCTGTAGTGCATACCAACCCTCTTTTTACCACAAGCAATGGTTGACTCATGGGAACAGGGAAAAGATGCAGTGAGGCAGTGATTAAGCAAAAGCCAATGGGAGATTTTATTCTTGGGCTTGCTGTCCTCAGAAATGACCTGCAAAGTTGGGATCGCCTGGCCCTGACAATAAACAGGAAGCAGTGGACTGAACCATTCTCGAGTGGAAAATTTTCCAAATGTTGAAAATGATTGGGGCTGGAGCCAGGAAAATTACAGCTCCTCAGCTGTTCTTTTTTTTATAGCCAGAATCTTGTTATGCATGCAAATATCCGTTTGCTTTACATGCTCGGGATTACCAAGTGTGTGGTCAGGAGTCTGAGGTTGCTAAGCGTTGCTTGGCAACACATGCCACATACTGCCAGCTCTCATTGCTAGATATATCACCCTAGAGAACCACAGAAAGAGGCAAGGACCCCAAAAAACTATGGAAAATTAATGTATACACAAGAAATAGCTACTATTAAACCTAATTCCAAAAAAACTTTCTTAAAAGTGAAACAGTTTGTGGACTGTTGGTTGTTATCTTGTTTGATTGTGAGAGTTTACTGTGATATTTATGAAATAGATGTAATACTGAATATGAATCCTATTTTGGACTGTTTCACTTTTAAGAGTTTTTTGGAATTAGGCTTAATAGTAACTATTTCTTGTGTATGATACTTCGTTAATTTTCCAGGTTTTTGGGGTTGTTCTCAGCTCTCAGTGCTAGCCTTATCCCCACATGCTTATTTGACAGGGTGGGTTTTGGGGAGGCGATCATCTCACCAGCTGCAACAGTGTCCTGCCATGCAGTGGTTGTCTTTTTAAATGTAATACTTTTAAATTTTAATAGGGTCGCTAACGCAGCAAGCACAGTTCTCGGTAACTTTTCAGCAACCAATAAATTCCCACTGCCATAAAGTTTTCCCTTCCACTAAGGTCTGCATGTAACGAAAAACAAAAAATGCTGAGGAATACCCTACAATCCTAAACACTTACACCATAGAAGTCAGTGAGCTTAGAAGGGTACCAAATTCTACTGCCTACGAATCTTGGTGCTTTCATTTACTCCCCAGCCCTCCGTTTTCTTACCTTCATGATTACAAAGATGTACTTGAACTAACAATGCCTGGTGAAATCTCAGAAGCCAGCAAAGTGGTTGAATACTCTTTCTAGAGCCCCATCAGCAGGGCTTCAATTTCCTGAACCTCAGCATTATGAGCAGATGCAGAATAAATCATGTTAAATAAGCAAAATTGTGATATTAGATTACCGGTAAGTTCTCTGATTTATACAAACAACAGAATTCAACTCTTTCAGACAGCAGAACTGGAATAACTTTGGTGCAGAATTTTGATTTTTAGTCTATAGTACACCAGAAGTTTTGGTTCATGCCTAGTTTAGATGTAAGTATTCCTTTTTGAAAAATTCTTAGGAAAAGACCTAGGAACCCATCTCAACAGCAACACTTTAAAAAAAATAGCAACAGAAGACCAGTCAACTGTGCTCAAAGGTGCCTACCCTCCTCAAGAGTCCCAATTCACAAAGGAAAAACAACTTTAGGTTAAATTTTTATTACATTTTGCTTTGACCTTTTACAGAAGGACTGTTGACACCATTTTTTAATTTCCTTGGTTAATCATACAGTTTCCAATAAAAAGTATTTTGCTGATACAGCACATTCCTATTTATACCAGCCTTGCTGAGTTCAGCCAGCCACGTAGCCCATCGAAACTCCAAACCCATTTTCATTCTCCTTAATTTTGATTCAAGAGATGCTAGGGAAATTTCACATTTTCAGGCACCCTGGACTATTCTTGATGTCGTCTGATCGCTGCTCCTAACTTGGCTTACACTAGAAAGGTACTGGAGTGATGGGATCTTGGAGATAATTTCATAAAGCAATCAGCGCTATGGGAAGCAGATGAAAACTGTTTACATTGGATGCAATCCTGCACGCAGTCAGGTATGTACAAGTCAGTGTTCTCCCTCTAAGCTGAGTTAGTGTGAGCTAGTTCACAATTTTTTAGCTTCCAGCTGTCTCAGCTCAGGAAAAATGGCCCTAGAGCAAACTGATTTATGCAGGAGCTCACAAAGCAGAATTTTTGCTCACAAGACTCCACAGCTTAGAGGGAACACTGGTGCAAGTCCCTTTGATTTTAAGGAGTCTTCCATTCAGGTAACAATGCACTGTGAAGCAGCCACAGAAAAGACACAATGAATGGGCTGAAAGGGAAAATTACAGGGAGGGCGTTGGGGGAAGATTGTAATGAAGGGTTAGAGCCAGTGTTCCCTCTAAGCTGAGTTAGTGTGAGCTAGCTCACAGCTTTTTAGCATCCGGCTCACACATTTTTGTCTTAGCTCAGGAAAAATGGCCCGAGAGCAAACTGATTTATGCAGTAGCTCATAACTTTAATGCCAGTAGCTCATGAAGTAGAATTTTTGCTCACATGACTCCACAGTTTAGAGGGAGTATGGGCTAGAGCACATTTGAGACTAATTTATTGATGACTGGAGCAGCGTGGCAGCCATGCTCCCCCCACCCCGTCATAGGATGGATCCAGCACTAACATGAGGTGACTTCCCATGTCAATGTCACTTTCTCCAGAAGCTGGTGATGTTGATGTGCGAAGTGACGCAATAGAGATGCTTTCAGCAGATGTTATTGGAGCAGTGGTGGGGAGGGACACAAGCTTGGGGGAGGGGCACAAAGGGCAACACTATCAGAAGCAAAGAACAGTCCACAAACAGGCAACTCAGTAGTATGTTTTTAAATGAATGTATCAGACCAACACAACTTTATCGACTGTCAATTGTTTGTGTTGTACTCCCTTGGAGGAGCTGTCATTCAAATAAGAGTCACAATATTTTCTTTTTTAAAAAGAAATTAAAAGAGAAAAAGGCACCAATCTGCACACAGTACTTAAAGCCCACAATGGCAACCGTCAGGATAATGACGGCTATTTTCAGTAGAGAAACCATCACACATTTTTAAAAATTGTGCACCCACTAGTCTAAGGTACCAGCAGCCTGGTTTCAATTCTGCCGTTACTAATGTGTTCCAATGCCTTGCAAACATTCTGCCCTCAAGGAACCTGTTCTACATCCGCTTGTTGGCCAAAGAACCTCAGCATCTCTGCCACGGAGCCTCCATACACCGCAGAAAATTCTACAGCAAGTTCTCTGGGCACAGTATCAGGTCACAATGGGCACCAGCAGGACCTCTGAAGTTGTATTAGAATAGACCAAAACTCTTCTGCATACTGTGAAGGAAAAGGTCAACTGCAGTAGACAAATTCTGGGGGAAAGCTATTGGATCCTCCCTGAAGAACTCTGGATAAGCACCTGATTCATCCCAGAGTTCCCCGTAACACAGTTTGAAAATCAACCTGGTAACTGGTTTTAAGGATACAGTGCTTACTAATCCGTGCTAAAGCTTATGGGAATCATGCATCCTTTGAAGGCTGATGATTCCTGTGCCAACACTGGGAAGCTTCTTGGAAGGCAAAACAAATAAACAAATAAAAAAAGATGGTACGTGAAAAGCAGCTCAATGCACAGCCATGAAAAATTGATACAACAACATAAGCCAATGTAAAACCACCACTGAATAAAGGGGCTTCGCTGCAATCCCTCTGTAATCAAAATTTGACTTCTTTTGTTATTGGAGTGGCAAAAAGACCAGAAAAGGCAATTATTTTTTTCTCTGGCTGCAATAGGCAGAGAATCTTTAGTTGTTACTGGCATTTATTGATATCTATGGCCAGGGCTCTTTGTGTAGCAGGAACTCCTTTGCATATTAGGCCACACACCATGATGTAGCCAATCTTCCTGGAGCTTACAGTAGGCCCTGTACTAAGAGCCCTGTAAGCTCTTGGAGGATTGGCTACATCAGGGGTGTGTGGCCTAACATGCAAAGGAGTTCCTGCTACCAAAAAAGCCATGCCTATGGCCACCGTCACAGAAGGGGAAAGCAGATGAGAGCATGGAGCTTTTAAAAAAAGTAATGAAAGGAAGTGATGCTACACGGCCTTGGTTTTTTGTTAAAACAATTTACCCGGGGGCAGTGTAAACATAGCTTTAATTTAAACAAATATTCTAAATTGGCAATAATTGGATATTTCCAGTTGAGCAGTCACAGTAATAATTACTTGTGTCTGGTGCCTGTTTGCCTGCCAGCTGAATCCCCTCTAGAACATGAATGAAAAAGCTAAAAAGCTTACTGTTGATCTCAGAGTGCAGAGAGAAGGGGCTGTCACAAAATAGAACAAACCAAAGGATTTAGGGCAGCATCATCTTGCGACAACCAATCCGCTCTCGGGGTACGAGAGGCCTGCACATCCATGGGTCAAGGATCAGGACTTCAGGCTTTTGGTTCAGTTCCCCGTTGGGGGCTGGAAGCGAAGTCTACCTGCTGCTTCTTACCAGTGTAACTGCTACGAGGAGTTACACTGTGATGCCATGTAAGATCCCCTGGGTTCCTTCTCTCCTTGGTAACTGCACAATAGACTGTGAAGTGGGGGCACCAGAGAGGAATCCTGGCGGATGTAATTATAGTTACTGGAAGAATCACGGTTGATGTGAACAAGAACCATGAGGAAAAGCACCCATTTTCCTCACAGAAGACCGTAAATTTATACCCTGCCCTTCTCTCTGAATCAGAATCTCAGAGCGGCTTACAATCTCCTTTATCTTCTTTCCCCACAACAGACACCTTGTGAGGTGGGTGGGGCTGAGAGAGCTCTCACAGAAGTTGCCCTTTCAAGGACAAGCTCTGCGAGAGCTATGGCTGACCCAAGGCCATTCCAGCAGCTGCAAGTGGAGGAGTGGTTCTCAAACCAGGTTCTCCCAGATAAGAGTCCACACACTTAACCACTACACCAAACTGGCTCTCAGGGAATTAGCTCCTCTACCTGCTTTTTCTGCACCCATATGCAAATGTATCTGCCAACTGAGGGTAACACTTCATGCACCTCACAAAGCAGAATGAAATTTGCAAAAAGTTTATGCCACAATAAAACAGTTGCTCTTTCATGTGCCACGGGAACTATCTTTTTATGACAATGGCCCCATAGCTAGAGATCTTCTCAGGACAGTAACAAAGGAACATTATAAGACCATAAGACGTTTCAGATTGTAAGCCCTTTCGGAAACAGTAACTGAGTCTTTAGATAAATCATGTTTTAAAACTAAACTCTTTTTAATGTGATAATGTGAAATACACTCTCATTGGCTCCAGGTACTGATTTTATTTAAATCTTGCTGTCCGTTTTTAGCTCCCATGGGGATTAATGACCTATAAGAGGCAGCAAAGGAGGCGGATTCGGTTTCTGTTGGGTTATGAATGGTGTGCATCACAATATAACTGAAAATGGTCACAAAAGCCTGTCAGATTCCGACACAGTCCTGTTAGCAAACCAGTAAAGATTCATCGTCGCTGGGGCTGATCTCTGAGAGGGGGGGAGGGGATTCTAGTATTGGCACTTCCATGGAATGGCAACAGGCCGGGTGAATGCCCAGTGGTTCTTCGTGATATGCATGTGGACAGCAGCAGTGCTGGCCCTCCGCCTGCACGGGAACATTCATCGGGCCATCAGAGTACATGGACTCCCACTTTTTAAAGGGCAGCCTACACGGCTCCTCGCTCAGCAGATTACTCCTGTTTGAACTTCGGTTCTCTGCAACTGTCCTTCTGGTTACTAACCCCCCGTGCGGGTGCATTTCTGTAACCCTTTCCGACAAGGGGTCTCTAAATGTTTTTCCTGAATCAACTTTGCTGGTTTGTCTAGCCTCACTGCTAGAGGCGGTGTCAGCGCCCACAGGCTTGTCGCCCTGCCCGTTCTCCGAGTCTACCAAGGCAGCCGCGCAAACGTCTGTCAACGCATCTGAGGGCGGCAGCTCGGCAGCTTCCATCCCTGACCGCAAAGCGTTGCTTTCGGATTCCTGGAGTTCCTGATCCGGGCTGCAGGTCTCCATTTCATTGTTAGCTCCTTCGGGAGAGGGTGGCAGGCTCTGTGCGGTCCTTCCATTGGTGTGGTGGATGATTCCATCGCCCAGCACTGTCTGCGAGGTGTGGGTGGGGTTTAAAAGCGGGATCTGACCTCTCGCTCGTGGCCTGTGGAAGAATCTGTTCCAAAGCCTGCCCAGGCGCCGGCGGGAGGAGTTACGCCTTGACGAGTGGCGCCTCATCTGTCTCCTCATCGCTGTTCGGATGTTCTGCAGAACAGAGACCTGTAAAGATAAATATAGTGGATTTTTCCCCAAACCTTAGCTTCCTCTGAAAGGTATTTGTAAGGCATCCTGGCCAATGCATTTTCCTGTATGGCACCTTGCAAACAAAGTCTTCAAAGCTTATTTGCAGTGTCTCAGCGGGGTTGTTGCGCTATATTTTATATAAACTATCAGTATCTTCTTTACAGTAATTGGTATATAATCTGACACACGTCTAAGGAAAGGAGCTCCAGCCCCAGAAAGCTTATATTGAAACACATTTTATCAGTCTTTAAGGTGCTATTGGACTACTGTGTATTTTGTTACAATGGACCAACATAGCTACTCCACTGGAATTACTGTCCTACTATCTGTACGTTATTTAAAGGTTAAAACGCCTGGGGCTCTTTAGCTTGGAGAAACGTCGACTGATGGGTGACATGATAGTGGTTTACAAGATTATGCATGGGATAGAGAAGGTAGAGAAAGAAGTACTTTTCTTCCTTTTTCACAATACAAGAACTGGTAGGCACTAAATGAAATTGCTTAGCAGTCGGGTGAGAATGGATAAAAAGAAGTATATCTTCATCCAAAGGATGATTAACACATGGAATTCACTGCCACAGAAGGCAATGGCGGCTACAAGCTTAGACAGCTTCAAGAGGAGATTGGCTAAACATATGGCACAGAGGTCCATCAGTGGCTATTAGCCACAAGATATAGATGGAACTTTCTGTCTGGGACAAGTGATGCTCTGTATTCTGGGTGCTTGGGAGGGGGGAGAAACAGTGGGAGGGCTTCTAGTGTCCTGGCCCCACTGATGGACCTCCTCATGGCACCTGGGTTTTTTGGCCATTGTGTGGCACATTGCTGGACTGGATGGGCCATTGGCCTGATCCAACATGGTTTCTCTTATTTCCTTAACTACTACATTTTGTACTTTTCGTTCATTCTCTTACAAGCAGGGATTTCATGTCCGTGATGTTTTATGGAGAAGAAAAACGAAAACCTAAACAAACAGTAAAATCCATCCCAATATCCAGAAAGACCCATCTTCCTAAAAAAATGAAGATGTGAAAGAAGCCACACTTGGAAATCAAAGCAATGAGACAGCTCAGCCTACATTAAAATACTCTTTACCATCATGGTCTCATCACCTCATAGTCTCATACATTCAAGGATTATCATGATTACAGCATTGCAAGCCCTCAGTTTCATGCTTCTTGCAATGACAAAAGCTAAAGACCAACCCCCCCACCCCCCCACCAACTAAGCAAAAACATCGGGCACATCTCCTCAATGCTTGCATAATTACAAACAACGCATCAGTGTAATAGGATCATGCTGCAGAGCTGGTTATATTTAGCTGTGCTGGGGGCAAAAAAGCAAATGTAAGTCAAAAAACAATCATTCATGAAAAGTGTATTTGTAACAGTATTTTAGTTGCCTGTGTGATATCTGACTATATTAATTCACTTTCTGCTGTCACTGTCTTTCCCAACTTCATTCTTCAGAAACCCGGGTGAAGGCTGAGGTGGGGGTAGCGGTGGGGGCAGCAGTGCAAGGCACTTTGTGAAATCTTTGGGTTTTTCCTATGCCTTGGAGCACCACGGCCACCTTTTTTCTTTCCTACAATGAGAATTTTACCAGTTGATGGCCATGTGTCCTGACTGACGCTTTCAGAAATAAATGCAACAAAAAAACCTTGAGCTACTATTTTCAAAGCTGATTTATTCCCGCCCCATTGCATGGTTTTGAAGAATGAATGCTGGAGTATGTGAAAACTCTAGCAGCCTGTACAATTGATAGTGGCGTAACACGCAATCAAACAAGCTTCGCTCTTTACCAATACGAAGGACCAACCCGCTTCCTTTCAACAAAGAGTGGGAGGTGAGAATGACACATCCCTCACTTTTATATAAAATGGTTTCCATGGCGCCTGTCCACTGAACCATCCGCTTCCACCCAGAGCTTTCTTCTAAAAATTAAAAACTGTTTTTCTCCAGCACAAAGGTCATCATTTTCGAAATATATACTCTTAAAAGCACAAAATATATACTTTGGAAAAGCACAACTTAAAATACATGGAGCTAGCCTGTAGTAAGTGGAACAAAATGAAGGACTATCTCCTTCCATTTGTCCCTGTATGCCAAGTACAGTCATTAGGCAGCCATCTGTTGACTCTCCCACCCTTGAGGGTGACCCATCTGGTGTCAACCAGAGCCTGGGCTTTTTCCATCATGGCTCCAGGTCAGTGGAATGGGTCCTTCATGAGGTAAGGTGCCCTACTCCTTGAAGATCTTCAGAAGGCACTGCAAGGGCTGCCTGTTTGCCAGAACTTTTGAGGGTTTTTCAATAACCGGGATATTTTTTAACGAGAGGGAGAGATTTGGGGTTTGCTATTTTATTTTTCGGAAGCAGCCCCATGGCCCAGAGTGGTAAAGCTGCAGTACTGCAGTCCAAGCTCTGCTCATGACCTGAGTTCCACCCCAGCGGAAGCTGGGTTCAGGTAGCCAGCTCAAGGTTGACTCCGCCTTCCATTCTTTTGAGGTAGGTAAAATGAATACCCAGTTTGCTGGGGGGTAAAGTATAGATGACTGGGGAAGGCAACAGCAAACCACCATGTAACAAAAAGTCTGCCAAGAAAACGCTGTGATGTCATGTCACCCCATGGGCTGGTAACAGCTTGGTGCTTGCACAGGGGACTACTTTTACCTTTATTTTATCTTTGCCCTGACCTGGATGGTCCAGGCTAGCCCAATCTCAGAAGCTAAGCAGGGTCAGTTCTGGTTAATTATTTGGATGGGAGACCACCAAAGAAGTCCAGAGGCAGGCGATGGCATACCACCTCTGAACGTCTCTTGCCTTGAAAATCCTAAGGAGTTGTTGGCTGCAACATGACGGCACTTTACATACCTATTTTATCTTTGGTTTTAACTCTTATTGTAATCTGTCTTAACCATGAGGAAAGGCAGGATATAAATGTTTTATTAATAAATAGATAAATCATCAACCAGAGTAAATCTGATCGCAGCACCATAATTTATGTTTCAGTTCCCAAGGGTCTAATCAGAGATGCAGGTTTGCACAGCTCCCAGCATTTTTCAGACTTAATCATCAGGTGAGTGGGGGTTCCAATTTGGACTGGGACCATGACCAAGGGTTGAGTCTGCCTCCTCAAGGACGGAAAACTTGTGAGTACTCCTACCAGCTTCCCCAGCAGGGGGGGGGAGCATTTTCCAATTCAAATTCTACTTATGTTGTGATGTATACATAGTGATTATAGAGGGTATTTTTTACTTGTGATGCATTGTAAACGGGGAAGTCTTCCACTGGCGGAATGAGCCCCTGTGCAATCAATTGTCCATAGGAAGGTGGAGCTTCACGTCTCACGAACTCCGCCTCCAGACGGGTCATCTGGGTTTCAAATGCCCTTGAAGAACAATAGAAGATGTGAGAGTGGAAAGCAAGGGTGGGGGGGGGTTGAGAAATAATATAAGATTGACGCAATGAATACTGGTTTCTGTCTCTAGTTTTGCATTTGCTGACACAAAACTGCATTGCGAATGTCTTATTACAAAAGTAATCATAACATTTTTGGCATTCTGACTGATTTATATGGCAGAAGAAAGCAGGTTCATTGTCATTACACAATCAAAATGAGCATCTGCTGCTTCAACTTTACTTGGGACCCTCTCTCCTTCTGGCACCTTCCCCTTTACTACAAGATAAGTGCTATAGAGCTAAAAACGACCAGTTTAGCCCATCCCTTGAGAGGAAATCAAGTCATCTGTTTATTCGCTAGAATGCTCAGTGTGACAGTTTGAAAACTCAGGCCTGCTTACACTATACTTGAAAAACAACAGAGTAAAGACAAGAAGAAAATACAAAAAGCTAATTGTGGGGAGGGTCATTTCTTACAGATGACTCTGAAGAAACAGACATTCTCAGGTACCGAGCAAACCCACTTGGATCCCCATGTTACCCTCGCCCAAAAATCCCTATTGAAAAGTTAAACAGAACAGAAACTTGGATGTAACTTAAAGACTAACAAAATGAAAACAAAGAAGGAGGGGGGAGGGAGAGACGGAGAATTGGATTTACAAACTGCCCTTCACTTAAGAGTCTCAGAGTGGCTTAAAATCTCCCTTCCCTTCCTCATAACAGACACCCTGTGAGATAGATGAGGCTGAGAGAGCTCTTTTGAGAACTGTGACCAACCCAAGGTCACCCAGGTGGCTGCATGTGGAGAAGTGGGGAATCACACTCAGTTCTCCCAGATCGGAATCCATGCATTTAACCACTACACCAAACTGACTCTCCAGCATAAGCTTTCACTGCATCGAACGTAGCATTCCAGCATCAGCTTTCGCTGCATCCAATGAAGTAACTTCTGCCCTATGAAAATTTATGCTGGAATAAATTTCTGTTAAGTCTTTATGGAGCCCCTGGATGCCTGTTTTATTTTGCTACACCAGACTAGTACAGCCACTGCTCTGGAAGTATTATCTAATAAGTGAACAACGCCCCCTTGATCTTCACCTGTATTCTCTGGTTCGTAAGGAGTATAGCTTGAAGGCACATCCCAAAGCGATCACTAAGAGCAACCCACAGACCAGGCTCCCTATGAGAGCTGCCGTGATGACCTTCCTGGGCACAATCACCAGGCAGTTGTGTTCGTCACTCCCGTCTTGGCAATCCTCTTGGCCGTCGCAGCGCCACGTCTCGAAAATGCACAAGTTGGTGCCGCAATGAAAGTTGCCCGGCTGGCAAGTGAAGCAGTTCTTCTCATCCGAACCATCAGGACAGTTCTTTTGGTTGTTGCACCGATCGAGTAACGAATAGCACAGCCCGCTGTTTCCCTCGCATGGGTATTCGTTCTTCTGACAGGCGGGGCAGTTCTCTTCGTCTTTGCCGTTGGGGCAATGCCACCAGCCGTCACAGCGCTGTTTGTCAGTATAGCACTCCTCATCGTTCCCACAGGGATGCTCCCAAGGCAGGCAGTAACCTTTCACCTGATAGGTTGCGTTGAAACCATGGCCGGTGCTCTTTGAGCGGGCGTGGTATGCTATGGTCAGTTGCCCCTTGGAAGACTCCAAGCTTACGGAGCGCCTGTTGTTGTGATACGAGAGGGTCTGCATCAGTTTGTCACCCCTCTCCCCTAGCCCATCGTACACCTTCACGTAGTCGTTGTACCCCAGTTGCAGATCGAGCTGAAGGAGGACATGGCGGTTGTCTTGGGTGTCCACATACCAGGTGCAGCGGAGGTCTGACCGGCTGTGATCCGACCGGAACAAATCTGGGGAAGCGAAGGACCCGTAAAAGTTGCCGAGCCTTTTGCCGCAGGAAAGATCGGGGCAGTTTTCTTCGTCGGAACCATCGCTGCAGTCTTTGATGGTATTACATTTTAGCTCGTTTAACAAGCACTTGGTGGAATGGCCGATGCTACACTGGAATGTTCCTAACGGACAGATGCTGGATTGGGGTTCAGTTGGGGGAATGGTGCAGTTTTTCTCATCTGAATTATCACCACATTCATCCATCGAATTGCACTTCCAAGAACTGGGGATGCATTTGCCGTTTACACAATGGAATTCATCCGACTGGCAATTAGCCAGGCCAGTTTTTCCTGCGAAGGGAATGAGAGGCGTGGTTACAAACTTTGGGAAGCTCTTATTACTCAACACTAAACCCAGCAGAAAGCCAAGTCCTATTTGGAAATGCTGGTTTTTCAAAACTTCGGAACAGTATGCCTGCAGCGCTCAGAAATTCTCTCTTGCCAAATAAAAGATTCTTCTGCCAACAGTCCCAGCTTGCTCCAGGTAAACTCTCCCCCATGATCACCTGCAGTTTTGACCACCTTTGTTCCAAACAGAATTTTGTAAACAACCTATCTCCCACTATTCTGGGAGATGATGGGAGAAGTCAATTATGAGGCTACAGAGGGCTATCTGGTTGAGAATCAAGTGTGCACCTGCTAGAAAAATGCTCTGCCACATTGTTTGCTGCATGAAAAGCTCGGACGTTTGGCCCAGATTCAGGCCTCTCTCAGGGCTCTGAAATCTGGCCTCCTGCCCTAATGTAGCTAGGACTGCAAACAGCACAGGCACCAGTGTTCCCTCTAAGCTGCAGAATCTTGTAAGCAAAAATTCTACTTTGTGAGCTACTGGTATTAAAGTTGTGAACTACTGGCATTAAAGTTGTGAGCTATTGCATAAATTATTGTGCTCTGGAGTCATCCTTCCTGAGCTAAGACAAAAATGTGTGAGCTGGAGGCTAAAAACCTGTGAGTTAGCTCATGCCAACTCAGCTCAGAGAGAACACTGGCAGGCACTCTGCCTGTATCTTCAATACAAAATTTTCAGTACCTTGAAAGAAGACCTAAATGTTATTCTCATATCTGGATCCATGGGCTGGATTAGAACAGGGCAATATCATCCTGATCTCACCACCACAAACAGATTCATACGCAAAAATAACTGAAAAATAACTGAAAGGGATTGTGGGAAAATAAAAAGGTAAAAAAGGTCCTTTAAGCGGACAAAATGTATGATCCTAAAAAAGAGAATGAGAGGAATAAGTCATAATAAAGGGGGGGGTGTTTCAAGCAATTTTCATGTGGGGATGTGTGAGGTGAACTTTTGACATCTGGGAACTCAAAGCAAACATCCAACTTTAAGCAGCTAGCTGTTTTGAGATTCTCTGTAAAAGCAAAACCCTTCCCCCACCTTCCTCCCCTTCCTTCTGCCCCCAAATTATCTTGACAAAATTATGGCTTTTTTTTTTAAATAAACCAAGAGATCTGTCTACAAGGAAGCAATCCAGAACCAAGCGAAATCAAATCCTTTGCTAAAGACAGGACATCTCAGTGATATAATCCTTTCTAAGAGCTTCCGCTAGAGCTCAGGTTTCCTGGCATCCAATCAGAATCATGACTCTTAGCATTAGAAATCACAAGAGGCTTAGGTCACCTAACCAGACTTCCATTTAGAGCTGTTGGCACCCACAAAGAGCACCCATGGAGTGTTCCAAGTCTCCATAATTTTCAATGGGAAGGGCAGGTGACAAAGAAAAGAGAGGGAAGGGTTAGAGCCTTTTGCAAGCACACAACACCATTTCCCTGGCATTTATTTCTTGTTGGACAGAGTATACTTGCCAACAGCCAGTACCAGTCACACAGACTGGCCTGAAATTTCTGTCCAGGCTGATGTTCATCAGTCTGGACAGAAATTCCAAGCCAGACCACATGATTGGCAAAGCTCATGGTGGCTGCATTTTCCTTCAGCCTGCAGCTTCACCCTTCTTAGAGCAACTGGCTGTCCAATGCATTCACCACAAACAGCAGCCACCAAGTTTAACACGGTTAGAGAAACTCGCATACTTTGGGCCAGCATGCAAACTGACAGCTTCTACTTCTGGTGAACCAGTCAGGATTACAATGAAGCAGAGAGTATCCTCATGGACTGGGAGGCGAGGGGGCACCCAGCTGCCACACTCCAAGTATTCAGCTGAAACACCCCCACATTGCACTGACTGTCTTACTCAAGCTGTCACTTCTTTAAGCCATGCACCTTTACATGCAGGTCTGTCCTAGCCATGTGTAAAGGTGCATAGGGGAGGGAGAAGTGGCTGAGACTGAAAGGGCCAGTGGGGGGCTCAAGAAAAGCAGATGCTGTACACACATCACACCTGTGGCATTACCTGCACCCTTAGTCCTTCAACTAGACACTTTCTTCTTGCTGAGTTCGTTTATGTTACTGGGGCCTGGCTACCTACAGGGACAGATTGCGGGGGGAAAGGCATGGAGAGAATTCAGCCTCACCATCTGGCCCAAGGAAAACCAGCCTTCCTGAAACCATGTTCGCATACATGAGCTCGATACCATCACATATCATTTGGCGCAACGGTCATTTTGTAGAAAAAGAGGTGCCGGAGCTCATTAGCACAACTCATTTCCATCTGTCTGCTTTATGTGTTTTGGTTATTTTCCTATTTTTTGTGGGGGGAAATATTAGAAAGTTTGTCAAATCATAAGAGTTCAGCAAAATTCTCATGGGGGGGTTGAACAATCGAGCCCAGAAGCAAGTACGGAGTGGGGAGGGGTAAGAAAGAAAGTGCACAGTAAAATTTAGAGGCTCTGGAGCTCTGTTCCTGTGAGCTCCTGCCCAAAGTAAGGTCTGGTTTGAAGTCAATTCATGTAAATGGTCTAGTTTGAAGTCAATTCATGTAAATGGTGCAGTAAAGAGTGTGTTCCACTTGGACCAGAAGAGGCAGGTTTGAATTCCAGCTCTGCCATGAAGCCTGTTTGCTAGCTTTGTGTATAACCTGCCTGTCTGTCTGAAGCACACAGGGGGTTCCTAAGAACTCTCCCATTCACACACTGACCACACCCAGATCAGCTTAGCTTCAGCTAGGAGATGACATCACATACCTTCAGACTGTGTCCTGAAACAAGCCAGTCTCTCGGCCTAACCTATCACACAGAACTGTTGTGAGGATAACGTGAGGTTAATACCACCCAACCAGTGTTCCCTCTAAGCTGAGTTAGTGTAAGCTAGCTCACAATTTTTTAGCCTCCAGCTCACACATTTTTGTCTCAGCTCAGGAATAATGGCCCTAGAGCAAACTAATTTATGCAGTAGCTTACAACTTTAATGCCAGTAGCTCACAAAATAGAATTTTTGCTCACAAGACTCCACAGCTTAGAGGGAACTTTGCACCCAACCCAACATATAAACATAACAAATGAGGTGAATGAAAGATGCTTGGTAGCCAGAGCTGATAATTCAGCAAACTAATAAGAACAAGCCAAGCTCTTACCTCGTATGTAAGACAAGCGGAATCCCTGAGCTTGACCTGAACTTGAGGGATCTGTGTGGAAAACTATCCAGACATGATCCCTGGCAGAGATGAAAGAAGGAGGGATGAAGGAGCCACACACTCTGTATTCCTCCCGCTTGGAAGATGGTCCAATCATTAGCCAATCTACTGAACACTTTGGGGAGTCCTCCAAATCAAAGTTCTTAAAACTGCCAAGAGAAGAAAAGCAGCACAAATGAAGGGAGATGCACTTGTACTGATTAGAAATACAAAAGAGAGTCACTCTTGTTTGATTGACTTTATTGAACTGAAGTCCAGAGGCACCTTATAAACTAACATTTATAAATGCAGGATGTAAGTTACTTGTCCTCAGAGGGCAGACTTTGATGGAACTTCTATAATGTGCAGACCACCGCAAAGTAATAGATGTAGAAACTGTGAATGGGGCAAATGATTTTTTGGGGGGTAAAGCTTCTTAGAGTTCTAACATAAATCACACAGAAGCCGTCATTCATTGTTAATAAGAATGAGAGAAGGAGATTGGATTTATAACCCACCCTTCGCTACCCGAAGGAGTCTCAGAGCGGCTTGCAATCTCCTTTCCATTTCCCACCTCACAAAAGACACCCTGTGAGGTAGGTGGGGCTGAGAGAGCTCTCACGAAATTACCCATGAGCAGAACAGCTTTGAGAGAACTTGTGGCTGACCCAAGGTCGCTTTACTCTGCTCTGGTAAGACCTCATCTGGAGTATTGTGTTCAGTTTTGGGCACCACATTTTAAGAAGGCTATAGACAAGCTGGAACAGGTCCAGAGGAGGGCGATGAAGATGGTGAGAGGTGTGGAGACCAAGTCCTATGAGGAAAGGTTGAAGGAGCTGGGCATGTTTAGCCTGGAGAGGAGGCGGCTGAGAGGTGATATGATCACCATCTTCAAGTACTTGAAGGGCTGTCATATAGAGGATGGTGTGGAATTGTTTTCTGTGGCCCCGGAAGGTAGGACCAGAACCAACGGGTTGAAATTAAATCAAAAGAGTTTCCGGCTCAACATTAGGAAGGACTTCCTGACTGTTAGAGCGATTCCTCAGTGGAACAGGCTTTCTCGGGAGGTGGTGGGCTCTCCTTCCTTGGAGATTTTTAAACAGAAACTAGAAGGCCATCTGACAGCAATGAAGATCCTGTGAATTTAGGGGGAGGTGTTTGTGAGTTTCCTGCATTGTGCAGGAGGTTGGACTAGATGATCCTAGAGGTCCCTGATTCTATGTGGAGGAGTGGGGAATCAAACCCGGTTCTCCCAGATAAGAGTCCATGCACTGAACCACTACACCAAACTGGCTTTCAGGAATAGGAAAAGCCAGTCTTTTCACTCAGTCAAATGGCCCTAAAATTTGCCTGCAGCCCAGTCAATTAAAATTAGCCTTGCAAATTCATCAGATATACACTTTGGTTAATTAAATCAATCAAGGTTCTCCATTGTGGACTTCTCAAAATCAGTAAAAATAATGTTTTTCCAGTGGGCTTTTAATGAAACTAACAATTCACTGCTCGGCTTTGATACTGTCTCTGGATAATTTAATTTTGATTCAGCTGGTTTTGGCTGTGACTCTCTTTTTTCAGCAGCCAGGAGGGGGGTCTGTATAGTTATTTGATCTTTTTCAGCAGTCAGGCTGAGGTTTGTATAGTTATTTAATCTTTAATCTTATGCCTGATTTATTATTTTTATCTGCTTTGTTGAGGGTTTGGCTTTTTATGGGTGTGTTGTGGTGTTTCTGCCATTATCTGATTGTTTTACTACTTTGGGGAGGTTGTTATATTGTTTTAATTTGGTAAGCCACTCTTGGTGCCATTGGGGCAGGAGGGCAGAAAATCCGTATCTTCAACAAGCAAACAAGGTGTGTTGTTTTTTTTTAAGTTAGCAGCTCTAAATGACATGTTTGGGAATTGGCAGAAGCTGGATGTCTAACTTGGCTCCCCTATGTGGGGGAGGGAATTATTGATGCTATCAGTAAAGCAACTGTATCTCCCAATTAAACAAGAGAAGTCACTGTTGTCTGCTAGTCTAAGTAAGGGCAGGCTGTGAATACAGCTGAAAATTTAATTGGCTCATTAAAAATGTTCTGACTAACTGTTTAGAACAAGGGAGTGGGAAGTTAGAAAACCTTGGTTGTATTCCCAGCTCAGCTACAGGCATGGTGTGTAACCTTACGCCAGGCACAAAGAACCTGATTTGCAAGCCTGAGGTACTTGAAACTTTTACAGAAGTCCAAAAGAACTGGTGTAAACACAGCACCAGTGTCTGTCTGTCTGTCTGTCTCTCTGTTAAAGTAGTATGGGACAGAATCCTCCAGATAGTTTGTCCAAAGATATCAATGAAGTGAATGACAGCTGCGTAACAATTTTTTTTTAACTGAGAGGATTTTTCCAAAGATACGGTACGATGATTGGGGAGGGGTTGTCAACCATCCCATGGGATTACCTAAAAAGCATTCTTCTGTTCCAATCAATTAACAGCCAGGTACGCAAACAATGAGCTTTTTCATAAAAATCCAATCAGGTGGTTTTAATTATCTGATTTGGATCATTCTGCCATCTCTGCATTAAAAGTTATAGCAAGGAAATGTTTTGGTTAAGGCCTCCTTGCTTAGGAGAGCAGTTCCAGGAAATAAGGCAGGACAACATCAGGAAGTTAGCAGTGATATGTCATACAAAACTATAACCAAGACTGACTATGATTCAAACTGTGGCTTCAATAATACTTCAATATACTGGTATACTTCAACTGAGTATACTATACTATAATTGAGTATACTTCAATATACTCTTAACAAACCAGTCAGTGGAGCATCCCAGATTTGGATGATCACAATAACCACAATTAGTTTAATTAGGGCATGGTATGACAGAAAGAAACAGACAAAGCAACGGGGGAGCCAATGCAAGTGAGGCTCCAGCAGCCTAGAGGACTGGGAGTTAGTTAAGATTTTTACAGCTGCATTTTGTCAGTTGAGCACTGCAAGCTGGCAGCTAGAGGAGACAGTCTGGTGAAAAGGATTACCACAATGAGACAGTGTGCTGAGTACTGTGTCCTGGAACTGTCCTGGAACATAGTTACTTGAACTGAGTATTTTGGATGAATTATAACATTTAACAAGAGTATAACAGAAAGAAACTTGCTTGGAAAGGTTAAAAACTGCAATCCCACTTCTCTTTGTTCATTGTTTATATTTACCTCAGTTGCATTATTTTAAATAAACTCCTGTCTCATTCAGTTTTAAAAAGAAGACCATCACTGCTCCCCTCATCCCTCACTTAACAGTCCAGTCTTGGGTAGGGGGTTTTTTGTACCCAAAAAAGAACAGCCATCTTTTAAAACTTTTATGGAATTCCTTTCTGCTGTGGGGAAGGTAGGAAAGCGATGGAAATCCCAAGGTGGTTCTCACACATAGTTTTGTTATGTCTGAACCAAACAATTCTCCCTGAACCATCAAACTATGGTTTGATCTTTCCCAGAAAACCCAAATTCCAATCTGTAGTCTAATTCAGGTTTAGAATCCTGGTTTGAAGAGGTAAAGTGTAAACTATTCAACTTTAACAGCAGCTCACCACAAAAATAGGCACCTCTAAAGACCATAGAAGAAAAAGAGATTGGATTTATACCCTGCTCTTCTCTTCGGAGTCTCTGAGCAGCTTACAATCTCCTTCCCTTTCTCTCCCCACAACAAACAGGTAGGTGGGGCTGAGAGAGCTCTTTCAAGAACTGACCCAAGATCACCCAGTCAGCTGCATGGGAGGAGTGGGGAATCAAACCAAATTCTCCAGAGTAGAGTCCACAACCACTATACCAAACTGGCTCTCTGGTGAGAGGAGGTGGAGGAAGAACCAAACTCAATTGGTTAGCTCTTAGCGCAGACCTTAAAAAATTTAACTTCACTAATGAAGAGAAATATAAAGTTCCCTCACACATATATATAACGATGTTTTTAATACCAATCAGCTTTTTAATGTCGTTTTACCTGTTTTTAAGTAGACTGTTATTCCTTGGTTTTACTGTTATCTGCCTTTGGTATTATTTAAAGAGAAAGACAGGCTATAAACCAACAGGTCCATAACTGGGCCTGAATCTCCACTACAGAGAACTGTTCCCTCTAAGCCGAGTTAGCGTGAGCTAGCTCACAGATTTTTAGCCTCCAGCTCACATGTTTTTGTCTTAGCTCAGGAAAAATGGCCCCAGAGTACAATAATTTATGCAGTAGCTCACAACTTTAATGCCAGTGGCTCACAACTTTAATACCAATAGCTCACAAAGTAGAATTTTTGCTCACAAGACTTTGCAGCTTAGAGGGAACATTGGTGCAGAGGACTTTGAAAAAAATAAACCAGTCACTGATCTTACCTAATAGTAATCACATCACCCCGATCGCCTTGGATGTACCAGCTGCAGTTGACATCTGGCGGATAGTTTAATGGCCAGGAAGGGCTGTAGATGACTCCACGTCGTTCAGTGTGCTGTTCAGGTTTTCCACTGCAAGCTAATGACAGCAACAAAAATGCTCAGTGCTAAAACTTTAATGCATTTATTGCCATCATAGCTTTCATCAGTCTTTAAAAAATTTTCAGTGTTAGCTTTTTATTATTCTTTCATGCCTTTTTTATTTTTTATAAAGTATCTGTCCTTGATGCAGTTCGACATCTTCTAGAAAGGGATCAATCACCCCAAAGGAGCCAGTCAAGCAAATATAATAATTTTTCACAAACCTGCCAAGAGAAAAAAGTGCTGGAAGCCCACTCATAAACCCACTAGAAATGCCTCCTAGCAACCGGAAGAAATTCATAGCCAACCATGAAATAATGTTGATTTCTAGCCTAGTTCTTCTGCAAAGAGGTTGGTTTTCCTTGTTCCTAAATGAGGGCCTTCAGACTTTTTTTATCAATGATATTCTAAAATTACTTTCAGATGCAGAACTTTTGAGATCTGCTGCTATACTGTTGCTTCTGAATTTAGGGATGGGTTGCTGTAGCTCAGTACTGCAAAACATGCTTTGCATGCACAAGGCTCCAGGTTCAAGCCCCAACACCTCTAATAAAAGGATTTGCTAAATTAGGGAATTTCTCCTTTCTGCATGCTGATGCAGTTGCTACACTCAAGTGGACAGTGCCTTTCCTGCTTCCTCTGCGATTATATACTTACCATCAATAAATAGATGTAGAGCCTAAAATTAGATTGCTGTAATGAAAAGAGTTTCCAGAGTCAGTGCTTGGCTCTGGCATCGCTTACTGCATATTAATTGGGGGTTTTTTTTCAGAACAACTAATTAATTTAGAGGAGTTTCTCTTTTTTAAAGTGATGTGAAAAGCAACAGCACTGCCATTCTGAAGCCGCACTCCACTGAAAAAAGGAATTCACTTAATTCAAACTTTGTTCTGCTGCTTCAGACCAACACAGCTGCCCAATGGATCTGCAATACCAAAGTCATTACACAGGTTTAAAATTCCAGAGATGCCACCTTCTCTACACTGAAGGAGATTTATTAGTTATCACTAGCAAGTGATATCGCAAACTTGCTGAAGTGAAGCAAGTCCAAATCTGGCCAAGGTCTAGTGAGAGGCAACCCAGGTAACCTTAAGGTAAGCCGCCTTGAGTTCCAAGGAAGAAATATAATAAATAGAAACTAGGTATATCCTACCTAATGAAGGTACAGCACTTTCAATTTTCCCAGAAAAGAAGAGATTCACTGTTTTCGAAATACACAAAAAAAAGAAAGAAAGGGGGATTTGTTAGAAATTACAGAGACAACAGCAAAAATTAGAAATATTTTTCAAATTATCAGCAACATTTTAGGATGCAAAGGCACAGGATACAACAACTCTGCTGAAGATCAGTGAGTTTGGCTTTGGTTGATACCTCAATCGGAGTCTTCATGGGAACTCTGGGTATAGTGTCTTCAGTTCTATAATGGCACAAATGTGTAATAGAAATGTAAAAAATAACCATATTCTTCCAACAAGAATTGGCATTATACTCCTCACATGGCCTTTAGAAAAGAATGTATCTGTATATATGCTACTGATGAGACAAAACAACTAATTAATTTTTAATACTGCTTCCTAGATATAGGACAGAGAACAATAACAAACAGTGTGTTCTTAAGCACAGGTACACCCTTCTAAACACATTGCCTTCTCTGGGTTTAGAAGAATGTAACTCAGCTTATGATCACACTGGAAAGGTAGCATTTGCCCATTTAAACGGCCAAAAGTTGAGGCTGATGGTTTGAGTGAGCTCTAATCTACCAAACATTTACAGAGGAATAACATTTTTAGCCTATTTTTTTTTCCAACGAACTAAGTCTACAATTTATTTTTGTTTCAACAAACTAACCCAGCTACGCACTTGCATAGGCTACTTTGCTAATAGGGAAAGAACTGGTTGGGGAAAGTCCATGGTTCGAGAACATCTTTTTAGCAATAAACTCAAAGTAGTCTTAACCAGGGCTTTTTTTTAAAACAGGAATGCACAGGAATGCAGTTCCAGCTGGCCTGGCATCAGAGGGTGTGACCTAATATGCAGATGAGTTCCTGCTGGACTTTTTCTGCAAAAAAAGCCCTGTGTGACAGCGTGGTGATGTCAGAAAGTGTGGTCTAGTATGCGAGTAAGTTCCTGCTGGGCTTTTTCTACAAAAAGTCCTACTGCCAGGGGGTGTGGCCTAATATGCAAATGAGCTCTTGCTGGGCTTTTTCTGCAATAAAGCCCTAGTCTTAGCCAAGCCACTATTTCCTCAGCCTTAGCCACCTTCCCACTCCATTCCCCAATCTGACAGGGAGAGTAATAACCACCTACATTATAGGGTTGTTGTAAGCTTATATGATGTGTTCTGAACACTAATAATTAAAATACTGCATTAACATTAAACACTACTGAGGCACAAAAGGTCACTGCAATTCTTTCTTTCTCGTGTGGGCCCCACTATCTCTTCAACAAGTGTAGTCCACAAACCAAAGATGAACGTAAAATAAATTTTTAAAGCCATACTGGTATATGCATGACAAAATCAAGCATGGTAGAATGCAGGTCTGTATTTTACTAGAGTCAACACTATTTGTAGCATTTGCCCTTACACAGCATGCAAAAATTCAACATTTTTCACATTTGAAACGTCCAACAAGAATAATGACTACATCCACAAAACAATGCCTACTACAATCTCACTGTAAGCATATTATGTTATATTAATACATAATGCTGTATTATAACCAACATAGTATTTTATTATGTTAACAAAAATAATTTGCTATGCCAGTTGCTGACAGATCTGACCACTGGGACAACGCAACAAAAGGATTTTTTAATTCCTCCACAGGATCATATTTATATAAAAGGAAGACAACTTTGAATGTAAGACAACCCGTTCTAAAAAATGTTACCCACAAAAAGTTTATTATTGGACATAAATGTAACTTGTATGCAAATTTAAGACACTTTCTTTTTATGATACACCTTGTAAAAAACCCTAGTTTTGCATCTGAGCAAATACAGTAATTTAAAGGACCACTGCATAGTGCAACCTCACAGTATTTCAGCCCCTATAAAAGAAGACAAGATTTAAGAACTGGCGACATTTCAACAGACAGGGCAGGAGGAGTTGGAAGAGTTGAGGTTGTGAAGTACTAAAATTGCCTTTTGCATTTTCTAAGCAGTCAAGAGATGGAAAGGGGATACAGCAGTGGCATTAGAGTGAGCTCTACATGTTTATTAATTAGTATTATCCATTAGCATATTATTTTATTAGGCAGTTAATGCATATGCTGATGCTGAGCAATTATTTCATTAGATTCACAGCCTATGCTGAGGTTTTTCCCCCTTTAATCACAGCCGTGGTGCAGACTAATAAACCTCTATCCCGGTGAGCCACACTACATGAGATACCCACTTTACTCAGAAATTCTCCAAAAATAATCAAGTCTGCCATCCTTGATCAAGCCTTCTCTCCCAATATCACAGATTTCCTAGGCTAATCAAGTCAGAATGACTCCCTGGTGGTGGAAAGTGCTGTCAAAGCCCCGCTGTCTTATAGCAACCCTGTACAGATTTCATGGCAAGAGACATTCAGAGGTGGTTTGTCACTGCCTGCCCTTGTGCTACAACCCTGGCCTTCCTTGGTGGTCTCCCCTCCAAGTGCTAACCAGGGCTGACGCTGCTTAACTTCCAGTTTCTGACAAGACTGGGCTAGCCTGGGCCATCCAGGTCAGGGCTCACTAGGTTTGATTACTCACTTTCAACAACATGCAGGGGTCGTTTTGTAGAAAAATAGGTGGTGGAGCTCATCTAGGGATTGATATGCAGCTACAGCTATTATTCAATGGACAAGGTGGGGAGGAGGAGGTGGAACCCTCAGAAAGGTTCAGGAGCTGCGCTTCTGTGAGCTCCTGCTGAATCCGAGGCCTGACAAAATGGTTCAAGTGTTAAACAAGAAGGAAGAGGCAAGACCCACTAAGGCTGAAGAAGAAAAGGGGCAGGGTCTAAGATGGTGTAAGGAATGTATCTGTAAATGGTACAGATCCTGTTCAGACACTACATTCTGATCCAAGCATGGTTTGGAGGATCAAGAACATTTTGTTGGCTCACATCCTCTCCCCCAACACACATTCTGCCTTCTATTTCTCCCCTCTCACATGTGGATTCCCTCCTCCTCCTCCCATTTTAGTTGGCCTCCAAATTATGGGAGTGGATCCAAAGGTGCTCTTCCACTAATGGAAGGATTTCTTCTGTGAATCGAAGGGCACCGCTGAACCCAGCTCCACAGTTTTCACTGAAGATATGGTCTGTAAACCTACTTAAAACCACAGTTCCAAAACATGCTTTGGAGCAAATTCTTAGTAACAACTCTTGTTTACTCAATTTTGATACAGAACGAACCAGGAAAAACAAGAGGAAATCAAAAAGTGAGAGACGATTAGGGTTGGTTAGAGATAGTGCCTTGGCCTACAGCACATTCCCACAACATGATAACTGAACTAAGCTTTCTGAACTGAGTTCTAAATTTTTTGGAAAAAATGAGAGAGATCAAATGGGTTGGTTGGTTCATTCTCTGTAGGCATATACTACACGTCTGGAAATTTTTACTCAGTAAATTTTGTGACAAAACCATATTTAAAACAAGATTATTTATAGAGAGGGAAAGGGGGAAATAAAGTTAAATAAAACTCTTTTTTTACTTTTTTCAAAGTGAGAAGACTAGAGAGAACGGGTTTGAAGCCAGTCACAGCAAACACCATACTACTTGAAAACATAAAAGATGGAAGGATCCCCCAAGCAGTAGGTGGCGTCTGAATTCAGACAGCCCACTTGGGTGAGATTCCAGGGGAAGTCCTCCAAGAGTGTTATGCCTACACTATTAGTACAGTGTACAGAAATCCTGACTGTCATTTGGAATAAAAAGAGAGCTGTTCCTCGAGGACAGAGTCAACCATGCTTTGCTGTTATGTATGAATGCAGCTAAAGGACCATTTGCAAAGGTGGCATTGATGTAAAAATTCCCCCATCTACTGACTATTCCATAAGATGTCCCTTAATCTTGAAACCTATATTCGAAGCATCTCTGCTTTAGATGGTGGGAAAGTGGTACACTGTAGGAGGGCACTAGAGCAGAGACACTGTACACATCTTGTTTTTTGACCTCTAAAATACCAATGAAGGCTAGATACTTGCCCATTTATAATGCGGGACCCAAATTCTCCAGTCTCCTGCAAATGCTACTGTTATTTTAGAAACTAATGTATTAGGTTTCTTCTTGCTCGCCATGAACTGGATCCAAAGATACCTTTCTATCAAGGGAGGAAATTTCCACTAGAGAAAAAACTCCTTCCACCAACAGAAGAGTCTTCTACAATAAACTACTTCATCAAAGCAAAAAGGAGATAAAAATTATTAGCAAACACCAATTGTCTTTTCAGCATCTCTTCCAATCTAGTATGTCTATCTTCATGGCAAAGGGAGAGATAGTTAGATAAGAACATTAAGAACTTCCTAGTATATTGGAGGGATTCCTTGTCTCAAAAACAAGAACATCACCAAGAGGCATACAATAAAACAATCAGAAGCTGATAATATATACACTGCATCTTCATTTCATAACTAAAAACTTGCTGGGAACGTAAAATGGAGATTGCTGTAGGCAAGAGGGAAAGTGGGGAGGTAAAACACCCAAAGCAAAAACAGGATTTCCCCCCCATCCTGGTCTACTGAACCATCAATGAGACTAAAACACTGGTTAAATATCACACATCCCATCTTTTTCTAGAACAGAAGATCCCAAACAAAAGTAATGACTAGGAAAAAGGTCCAACTTGCAAAAACTGGGTATAAACTACCTAAGATTTCAGCACTATTTTTATCAACACAATGTCTTTGTTGCCAGCCACCAAGAAAGAAAAAAAATGCATTCTGCTTAACAACTACATATACACTATGATAATCAATGTCCAGTTGCACAAGTTTAACAGACACACTAAGATTTTAGGGAAACATGAAAGGCAGTCTTTGCAAACACTCTCATAGCCATGAAGTCTGGGGACCTTCTTTTTAGATGCCTCCATCCAATTTCACAGGTGACAAGTGACAGAAACCACATTTTTAAGCTGCCAAAAACACATTTGCTTTATTACCTCATGACAGCATTATCAAGAGGCTTTCCTGTGAACCAGCAAACCATTTCCATTCCAAAATGCTTCCGTCTGAGAAATAAATACTATCAGTGTGCATTTCTATTACGTTTAAATGGGCTTGGGGACAATGTTCTATTATAAAACCCTTTTTTTCCTCAATGGATTTTATACAGTGTTATGGGCGCCACATTGAGAAGGCTGTCAGGACAAAGCACACAAACTTGCTTGCAAGACAGAAGTGAGCAGCAACCACCCACCAGGCTATAAGCTACTAACTTTGCAAGATCTGCTATCTCCAGCTGCAACAAGATTAAAAAAAAAGAGCCTCAGCAGTCACAAGCAAAAGCAAGGATCACTAAATCACTAATGCAATGACAGCCACTGTCCTACTGAGCCATTTCCATGCTGAGCATAATCTGAGTGCAGAAATCTACGCTTTCCGTTGAGCAAACAGGGCTGATGTCACTTCATTCTGCAGTATCCTATCATGTGGCAGAGAAAAAAGCAAAAATATTCAGTATGGCCAATGTATACTGAATGCCTGCCCCTGCACACTTTGTGCGTGCACTCTGCCCTATGTGCATATGTACAGCACATCAAAAGACTTCATTCAGGCACCAAACACATTTCTCTTAGCCGGGTGTTATGTGCACCTGTCAATTTATTTATTTAGAGGACTTTTATACCATCTCTCCAGGGAACCTGCCTGAGTCAACTCCCTTTCTCATTCCCAGTTTGTGCGCCAGTCCCACTCCCACCTGCCTTACAGCTCTTCCTCTGGGCTTATGTACAACACTCATCAAAGGGTTCAATTTAAATCCAAATGCATTTCCCTCAGGTGTTATGTCACCCACTTCTCTATGCTCAGTTTGCATGCTGAACACTCCATACAGTATTATCATTTGTAGTCTGCTTTTCTCACTGAGATCCAGGGCAGATTACAAGTACGATATATATATTTTAAAAACTTTTCAGTCAATCGGTAGGTAGATTACACAACAGGATCACAACATATGATAACATCTGAATGCAACCACCAAGATTCCTTTCCTTGTTGCACCAATCATTTAATATTTTTTTGCAGGGCATGAGCTGGGGGTTCTTTGGGGCGGAAGATGTTTCTTTCTCCCAGTCCCTAACTGGGCAGCCAGTAACAGCCAGTCCCTTGGGAGAGCATGCATTTGCAAGCTCCCTCTTTCGCTCACTGATTCTATCTTTCCCATCTCTCTGCCTTCAGCTTGCTTACTTAGGAGTAAGCCCCATTGATGCACAGCCAGCGGGGCTTCACCACCCACCACATGTAGTCATCATGGGCTTGCTTGTGCCAAAGGGGAAGAAGCCATCCTTCATCGCCTACCCCCCTCCAAGCCCTGCTACCGGGACTGTGTGGGAGAGAGAAGAGGCTTCGTTCGTTCTCCCCCTTGCCCGGGGGTGGCCCTGACTCACCCAGGCAGATGGCAGCCAGCGGTCCCAACGTGCCCGGTGGCCGAAGCTCTGCGGACGCCGCGTCCATGGCGGGTCCCTTTGCCCTTCGCCAGGGGAAGACGAGGAGGAGGAGGAGGAGGAAGAAGAAGATGCGTTGCGGCGGCTACGGCCGCTTCTCCCCCCTCACGGCGCCGCCGAATCCGGGGAGGAGGAGGAGGAGCCGCCGGCCCTTGTCCAGGCTGCGGGGCGGCGGCGGCGGCGGAGCACCTCGTCGCCTCCCCATGGCCGCCGGCCTCGTCCCGCCGCCACGGCTGCTGCTGCTTCTGCTAGTGGAGACGGGACACGACCGAGACGCCGCCGCCGTTGCTTTGCCGCTGAGGCCCAGCCCTGCATGACGCCACGGCTCTGAGGGGCCGGCGGAGGGCAGGGCCGGCCGGGGAAGGGGCGGGCGGGAAGAAGCGGGAGGGCGCTCGAGCCGGCTGGGCCTGCTGCTGCTCCGCCCTGCCAGGAGGGCTCAGGTTAGGGAGCACCTCTGAAGGGAAAGGAAAGGGTGGGGTGAAATTTTGTCATGATCTTGTTTTCTTTTGGCTTGCCTGATGTATATAAGCACCGAGTAGTTATGTATTTCTGGGAATGCCTGCTCTTCACAGTTAAAAACAGAGTAAGATGGTTTGAAATTGTGACTGTTGGTACAGATCTGCTTTACAACTACCGCGCTATATTTCCAATTGATCTTGTATTGGCTTTTATGCTTCCGGAGAGATCTTGCTGTCTGTCCCCTGTATGGAAATATTGCTGTCTCTCTGTTGTTTGGTATGGTTTTGCCTATTGAAAAAAAATTGTGATAATAATATTTATGTCTTCATTGGCAGGCTCTCCCTTAAGTAATATCAGCATTCCACAATTAAGAAGAGTACATCTACCCATCAGCCTCCAATTCTGAGATATTTATTTCCTTCACTATGTTTTTTTTCACTATGGTTACCAATTATAAACTAAGTTTATTATTCTTGTTTGGTCCTTGAATCTGTTAAACAGCTTCATTACGTTGTATGTCAATTTGCTGCTCACCCTCTACCTCAGGGGGTCAAACATGCACGGGGGGGGGGGATCAGCTGTCACCTGGCTTCCTTCTCCCGCTCTTGCTTTCTTTTGCTTCACAGCTTGCTTTACCAGGCTTACTCAATCGCACAGCAGCTATAGAGCAAAGCCTCTTATTTTCTTCATTGGCTGAGGCTCCTCCCTTGGGGAGGAAGGGGGGGAGGCAGAGCTTGCTTTGCCAGGCTCTCTCAATCTCACAGCAGAGCTACTAAGCCATGCCCCTCTTCCTTCTGTTGGCTGAGGCTCCTCCCCCTCCTAGTCCCCTGGGTAAAGAAGGAAAGAGCCAAATTCCTTGGATCCCATGGGAGAGATACAAGGAAAGCACCTTCTAAGACCAACAAGTGCTTATGTCCTAATGTTGTTTTTAAAAAAAACAAAACCAAAAACCATTTCATTGTGTTTGTCTGTGCCCTTTATAAAGTTTATATCTCTGCTATCTGCCATTACATTTTTTGACGCACATGACCCGACAAGGTCCCATTCATGTCAGATTCGGCCCCCATAATAAATGACTTTGACAGCCCTGCTCTACCTATATGTATGGACTGGTAACTTCCATTTCAGTGTATCTTAAGAAGTGTGCATTCACGTGAAAGCTTATAGTTTGAATAAAACGTTGTTGGTCTTAAAGGTGCCACTGGACTCAAATTTTGTTCACCTGAACTGTTGTTGCTAGACTTCACTAGTATGAGGTAAATTTTGTTTTAAAAATATCTGGATTGCCTCAGAACACCAACAGATTGGCCCATCTCACTTGGATGTATTATTTGTATATATTATTATATATGTGCTGCCTCTTCAAAGGCCCCCTCGACTCAGCTCAAAGAGTTAAAAAAAATCAAACCATTACAAAACTGGTCAGCATTAAAACAAGTCATAAAAGCAGATATAAAACAACCAAAAATTATATCCTAGACCTAAAATAGTCTTATTGGCTAGAAGAAACCATAAAATTAGCTTTAAAAAACAAAGGTGGAATCACAAATTACATCTTGAGGACACCATAGTGAGCTGATCACCTCTGAGGGGGAAGTCTCAAAGGAAGTGAAGGTTAAGACCCAGGAATTAATTATGCGATGGCGGTTGCTACTATTTTTATTGTCAAGAGCTCAGCTCGCTCATGAAGTCATTTTTAAAAAATCTGGGTTGCCTTTCAGCATGTACAGAGTGCCTAACCACATTTTTTTTAACTTGGAAAATATATACAGTGACTCTCCAGAGGCCTGAGGCAGCTGACAGTAAAACAATGCAATCTAATAATAATAAAAACCTACAACACCATAAAGTTATCACTATCAAAACAAGCCAACATGGGTAGCAGCCTATTATTATATCCATAAAACAGACTGTTGGGCTAGAAGTAGACCATAAAAACAGTTTCAAAGGGGGGAAAAGATGAAATCATTCATTTATGGCTTGAGGACACTTTCATAAGTACTTTTGAGGGGGAGGGCTTGAACTGACCTAAAGGTGACTCCCGGGAACTGCTGCTACTGCTTTTGTTTGTTTATTACCAAAGCTCATTTGTATTAAATAATTTGTTAAATATTTGAATAGCCTTTAAGCATGTACAGACTGCCCACCATAAAAGGATCAATATTAAAACAAGCCAACATCGCATGACCAAATGAAACACACCCTCAGGTTAGAAGCAGGGCATTAAAACAGCTTTTAAAAGATAGAAAGAACTCTTCAGTTAAAATCATGGCTAAAGATACTGCCAAATAACCTCATGCTGCCAGTAGCCAAAGGCATCTAATATGACAATGAGGGGGAAAGGGGCTTCCTCAGACCAGCCAGGGTTATACTTGGCAGCATCTCTTTAAAAGCAATAAATTAATCACTGGCTGAAAGCTTGCCCACAGCTTCCCCATCTTCTCTTCCAAGCATGATGTTCCTTGTTTTTTATTTTGTTTTTGAAAGGGATATCACCACTCCAAAAACTACATACTGCAGACTCTTCTGCTTCTTTTAAAGTGTGTATTGTAGTACATTTTTGCAATACTGTAATAAATCACATTTCAGCGCATGCATTGCCTAATCTAATCAGCCAATTCTCAAACGTTTTATGAGCCCATGATTGTAAAATCATTGCTTGCCTGGACTTTTCAGCAGTAATCTTTAAATTATGGCCCCTAGCAGTAATAATACAAAATACCTAGAGAAAGATAGATTCTCCGTCAGTTAACCCATTAATCTTTGTTATTTATTCTTTTCTATTTTTTAAATCTTTCCTTTAAAAGAAATTATTAATGACCCTGCTATCTACTGGAGCTTTATTTTGCTCACTGGAAAACACAGCTGAAATATTGTAATCACTTGTATATCGATTTTAGCAGAATCAATTCATGTTGCTAAATTATTTACGAGACAAAAACACTTATGACCTGAACATTTCTCACACTCTAGTCTTCATCGGTTCACATAAGGTCAGTTTAAGAACATTAGAGCAACGTAAGAACATTAGGAATCTCTTGTTGAAACAACTTTGATCTGTTTTTAATACAGTATCCTGTTTCCAACAGCAGTTCAACAGACATCACAACCAAGCATGGTATTCTTTCTCTACTGTTTGACTCCAGCATCTGATTCTGGAACATCTAGACAAAGATTCTGCTTCCATGAAAAGAGGTTCAATTTAGCTCTCATGGCTAATAGCTGCTGATAGTCTTATCTTCTATCAAGGGTGTTGACAGAAATGTACTTAAAAGGCTGTAATTCTGTTTAGTATTGCACTGTAAATCACCTAAGGGTAATGGCTATTGTCCCATCTTGTGCCAGTGAGTTTCACATTAATTACACTTGTGTGGAAAATATGACTTTGGTCAGTCATGAGCTTACTGCCAGTCAACTTAATGGAGTGATTCTAACAGAACACTCTCCCAGAAGTAAGCTACACTGAATAGACCTGAACAGGATTCTGAGTAGACCTGCTTAAAATTTCCCTCTAAGGTTCTATGTGCAGTCTCTCATGCATGCTGAACACATCTAATTTTGCCACATGCAGTCCAGGTATACATGCAGTGAATGAAGATAGTTGTACATTTATCTTAATGGATGAACTACACATAGGATAATGCAGTTTTCCATATGGAAGTGACTTGCCTTCAAAGGACATTTTCATGCTTGAATCAGCTGCTATATGTTCCAATGTGTTATTTTTTTAAAAATGGCAACCATATTGAGGTGCATGAATTACTAATTATGAAAAAGCAAACATGTCTTGCGGAAAGGAAGGCATAAGGCTCAAATCTGTTTTCACTATCTATGCTACATAGAGCCAGAATTAAGATGAGCTATACTGTGGGGGTTGCACTTCAGTTAATATTATAGTCATAGAATTCAGAATGACCTTCATGCTGGTATTATTTTAGTAGTAAGAGTTTTAAATGCCAGTGTGAGGAACCGGTCAAGGTCAGCTTGGGAGGGTGACTATTATAAAATTTTCCCCAAACACCTTCCCTCAGTCTCTCAGGCACACACAGAGAAATCCTGTCAGAACTCAAATAAGCTAGGCACCAGACATGTTAAAGTTCAAAACCACAAAAGAATATTTATTGGTTCACAAAAGGTAAGGGAGAGGGATAAAAATAATATTGATTAGATCTAATCAATTACAACAAATAGTTGGCAGGCAGATGGTTACTGGAATAATCAATTACTATTTACTAGAGGTTTATCAGGCTGAGATAACATAAAAAATAAATATAACACTGGCAGGCTTTAGAACTATATAATATCCTAGGACAGGCAGGCAGGAATGCTTTGCAGTTCAGAGGATATAGCCCTCTGATCTGGCTTCTCAAATCATAAAAATAATAAACTGTCAGTTACTCTTTTTCACATACACTGAGAACTCCTAACTGGTGCCAGATTAATTCTCCCACACAGACATACACACTGGCTTCCAGGACTCACACCTCAGAGACCTAATACCAGCCCTTTACTCCTGTATGTCTCAACCCCAACTAGATTCCTTGTCTGAATCTTCTAGCCACCATAATCCAGTCCTCCCTCCAAAGTGTTTGAGTGATCTCAGTTTATACAAGGAATCTGCTTAGATGTGCTAGCAGAACTCCCACAGAGAGTTTCCCTCACAGAAGGTGCCTGGTTTTGCCCCTTCTGACTTCAAACTCTCTCTCTGACAGAAGCTCAGCCCAGCTATGTCTCCACAAGGAACTCAATCCCACTGGCTGTTCCCAGTTCTTTGTCCAGTTGCTTCACACCACAACTGACCAGCCTAAGTCCCAGTCCACACTCCAGACTTTCACTGAAGACTTCAAACTAAACTGAAAACCCTGAGGTATTCCCTGCAAGCCTCTTCCAATTTGCTACATTTCATTTCCATGGCTGCGTCCCAGCCAATTGCTGCAAGACTGTTCCCCAGCTTCCAGGCTAACTTACCTGAGTCCGTCACAGCCAGTAATAAGGTTTTTATTTTATTAGCCGCCATTGAGAAGGTATGCTGTTCTTAATTCCATGCACAGTAGGGCAGGTAAAACATATCAAAAACTTGTGAAGTGTGTCTGAGGTGTCCTGAAAGGGGTTATGCCCTCCACAGTTATGTGCTGTTTCTACACATCCTTCCTGCATTACAGTTTTTAACATGAGTATGGATTAAAGTCTTTCTATTCCTTGGCTCCATCATCAACCAAAAGGGGGACTGCAACCAAGTAATCAGAAGGAGACTGAGATTGGGAAGGGCAGCCATGAAGGAGCTAGAAAAGGTCCTTAAGGATGTGACACCGGCAACCAGGGCCAGCTCGCCCACTAGGCAAACTAGGTGGTTGCCTAGGGTGCCGGGAGGGGGGCACCGAATTGGGCTCTCCCTCTCCCTGTGGCAAATGCCTAGTGTGCCTGCCCCCCCCCCCGCACACCACTCTGAGGCTTGGCCTTACCAGCTTCAGTGCAGCTGCCGCAGCTTCTAATCCTTTGAAGAGTCCACAAGAGGAGACTTCGCTCCCCCTCACTTCTGGTTTCAGGAAGGAGGGAAAGCAAAGTCTTCTCCTGCGGGCTGTTCAAAGGATAAGATGCTGCGCTAGCCGCATAGAAGCCTGTAAGGACCAGCCTTGGCACGGGGGTGATGGTGGTGGTGATGGAGTGTGGCACTGCCTTGCAGCGCCACAGAGGGAGGGAGGGGGCAGGGGGCAGTGGGCAGGGAGCCTGATTGGGGCACCATGTGCCCTTGGGCTGGCACTGCTGGCAACCAAAATCAAGGTAATTCGTACCAAGGCTTTTTTTCTGAGGGAATATGGTGGGACAGAGTTCTGAAAACTCTTTGTGTCAACAAAATTCTCAAAAACACGTTTAAAACTTAATGAGAGGCACCTGTGTGTTTCTCTTCCAATTCTCTCTTGAGTTTCAGCACCTCTTTTTCCAGAAAAAAAGCCCTGTATTCCCCATTACTATGTATGGGTGTGGAAACTGGACAACAAAGAAAGCTGACAGGAAGAAAGTTGATTAATTTGTAATGTGGTTTTGGAAAAAGAGTTCTACACATACTGTGTACTGTCAAAAAGACAAATAAGTGGGTTCTAGATTGAATCAAGCCTGAAGTCTTCCTAGAAGCTAAAATGACTGAACTGAGACTATCATACTTTGGTCACATTATAAGAAGACAAGGGTCACTGAAAAACACAATAATGCTAGGAGAGGTTGAAGGCCGTAGGCAGAGGAAAACCCAATTTGAGATGAGTTGACTCAGTGAAGGAAAACCTGAGCAAGGCTGTTTAGGATAAGGCATTTTGGAGGTCATTAATTCACAGGGTCACTATGGGATGGAAGTGACTTGACAGCACTTAACACCCTATACATAGGGTATAACACAAAAGAATAGTTCTCTGGACTTATCAGAGTGCTCAAGGACAGCCTGGTAAGCACTGAAGGGCAAACAGGATTTATACACCTTCCAGCATTTTCTCAAACTAAAATTGGGATGTACATGGAGCACCCCTAATCTTGTACCAAAGATCTCTAACCCCCACCCCAATTACACTTTGCAAAAAGGCTCTCTACTGCACCTGCTGTATTGATTCTCTCTGCCATAGCCAGCCTTGTGCTAATTTAAAAACAAAGAGGGAATTTTTCTTTTGGTTGAACATCTATTAGAAGAATATAATTGTCCTACAGTGTGTTATGAATAATTCAAAATATTCCCTAGTAGCTGCAGTGCTTGAAAAATGGGAGAATTTACTAGGGACCAGTCCCAGAATATCCAGATTGTATAAACTCTTGGGAGTATATGGGAGGATTGAATAGGGTTGCCAGCCTCCTGGTGGGGCCTGGAGATTTCCCACTTTTACAACTGATTTTTAAGCTGTCAGGGATCACCTCCCCTGGAAAAATGGCTGCTTTGAAGCCTTGAATGGTGGACTCTATGGCATTGTACTATGCTGAGGCCCCTCCCCTCCCCAAACCCCGCCCTCTCCCAGATCCACCTCAAGTCTCCAGGTATTTTACAACACAAACCTGGCAACCTTAACTCAGAGTGGTGAATGTGGAGTGTGTATTTCATGGCAACATAAGAAAGGCACACATATGTCTCCACAATTGCTCCCTTCAAGCATTTTGTAGTCATGTACTTTAAAATACCATTGTTCAAAGCACTTTTGAAGCAACACGAGATGATATTCAAAATATTAAATGGACCAAAGGCTTGGAAATCTATTACGATCTTTGACAGTGTTGCTAGAAATATGTTTCTCTGTTTTTGTGACTAGCATTTTTACAGTTAAAAGTGCTAACCCTCAGCAGTACAATTTCTTCTACACAAGTCATAAAAAAAAAACATTCAGCAAAATAAAACAACAGGGTTGTGGCAATAAAATTAGGGATTACAGCAAGATATTATGAAAGATAGTAATTTTCAATGCAATACTAAACAGAGTTACATCCTTCTAAATCTAACAAAGCCAATGGACTTACAAGGATGTAAGTCTATTTAGGACAGTAGTGCTAGATCATTTTCATGTGCAGACATCCTTCTTCATTGCTTTATTAGACTTTCCCCTTCAAAGTCTATAACTAATTTTGGTTAAGTTCATACCAGTTTAAAACTGTTATCGAATTCATTTCCCCAGGATTCATGAGGGTGGTTTTTTCATAACTTTCCTCTTTTTCCTCATTAAATCTGTATCTTGGGGAAAGTTAGCATATATTACATTTTGGACATAAAGAATAAATCTGAAAGAACAAATATATTTAAAGCTGTGAACAGCAAACAAGCGATTGTATGGTTACAGCTATTTCACTGATAACTATTTTAGAAAAGCCTGCCATTACATATGAAAAATGCATTCTATGAGTGAAGTCAATGTGTGCGGCTTACATCAAGAGAATGAGGTGGTAGAAACAGAATGTACCTTTTTGGATTGCAGGTGATTTAGTCCAGCTTCCTATTTTCTGTTGCATTTTTTTAAAAAAAACACCTCTAAATGAGCAGAGAACAAGTATGGCAGAAAGAAAGCATCTAACCCAGGAGTCCCCATCCTCTTTGAACTGATGGGCAGCTTTAGCGTTCTGATACCATGTAGTGGCAGCAGACACAAATGGCTGCCATGATATCACTGCTGCAAGAGGGGGAGCCAGCTACAAAATGGCTGCCACAGCTTACCTTCAGCCACACAGTGAAGATAATTGTGCTGGGGTCAAAGCTGCAGCCAAAGCAACATAAAAAAAAAATCAGCCTAGCCAATCAAATGCCCCCTGACTTCACCCACTTTCTAAAAACATATGGTGGGCACCAGGAATGGTGTCAGTGGGCACCAGATACCCATGGGTACCACACTGGGAACCCTGATCTAACCTGTCCCCTCCTTCTTTGCTTGTTATGCTGTTCATTTAAAAAAAATGTAGGTTGTTTTTCAACATCCTAAAATGTGAATTTCCATTATCTTCTACTTGGAGTCGGAATTAGAGCAGTCCATTTTACCTGACGTCACGTGGCCTTCTACCACCGCTTTGGCACCTAATTCCACAGCATGTCTAAATCAGGCCTAACTACTCTGGGGTAGATTATTTATCAATGGCAGCAGGGCTTTTTTTGAGCAGAAAGGCACAGGAACACAGTTCCAGCTGGCTTAATGTCAGGGGGTGTGGCCTGACATGCAAATGAACTCCTGCTGGGCTTTTTCTACAAAAAAACCTGTGAAACAATGGTGTTGTCAGGGGTGTGGCCTAATATGCAGATTAGTTCCTGCTGGGCTTTTTCTACCAAAAAAGCTCCGAATGGCAGTAAGATTACATAATAGCTAAAGGATTGGTCCTTATTTGCAGATAGACAGTGCCCTGTCAACTGTAATGTGTTACTTTCTTTTATTTCAGCATACTGTTCGGTTGGTATCCTTACAACAGATACCAGATCTCTGCAGTATATTATTGTAAAATTTCAGCTTTGCCCTTAAAGCATTAAGTAATGAGCTCCTCAATAACCCATACTAACAATTATCCAGCTGTGACCCACTGACTTCAGGTTGCTCAGAAATCTAAACAGCCCAGCAAAATGTATAGTGATGAGCTTAACAATAATATGCTTTTTACAAGTTAAAAGATTGATCTGGACTGCCTTGCTGGCAATTAATGAAAGCTTCTGAAACCTTTCAAGGGATAAATGATCCCCCCCCCCCCCCCCGGCAAGCAATTGCCCTAAAATAATTGCTATTCTAAATTTGGTCTGCTATCATAAAGATGTTTGGCTTGGTGGTGGAACAGTATTTATTGTCCGCAAAAGGAGATGGTTAGGTTCCAGTTTGTCTGATCCAGAACCCTTCTCCTTTTTGTAGAAAAATAGGTGGTGGAGTTCATTCAGGGATTGTTATGCTGCTGCACCTACTATTCAATGGAGAAGGCAGGTAGGTGGTTAGGAAGAGGGGAAACCCTCAGAAAGGTTCAGGAGCTGTGCTCCTGTGAGCTCCTGCTGAATTCAAGCCCTGCTTCTCCTTAATTCTTGCCACATATTTTATTGATGACAGGAATAAATTCATTGCTCACCTGTTCCTAGGTCATGTATTCCAGGATTAAGTCTTGAACACAAGCTTGCAAAGGTCACTTACACCAGTGACAGAAAAAAAAAGAAAAATAAAAGAGCCAAATACCAAACTTCACCAATTCTGACAGCTTATTTATTTTGCAGTTAAAATGCATTTATTATTACCCAGTTTCAAGACCAGTAACGTGACAATACAAAGTGGCCCTGATCTTTTTTAAATTAGTATGTATTTATTGCTTTCTAGGTCCATTTGCAACCCTTTAATAACTAAAATGAGTACCCAGCTTGCTGGGGGGGAAGTGTAGATGACTGGGGAAGGCAATGGCAAACCACCCCGTAAAAAGTCTGCCGTGAAAACATTGTGAAAGCAATGTCACCCCAGAGTCGGAAATGGCTGGTGCTTGCACAGGGGACTATCTTTTTAAATAACTAATACAATAAATACAATTAATTTTTAAATTGCAAATCTTTTCTTCCTCAATGCTACGTAAGTTTTGGTAGAAACCAAACCTGAGTCACAAAAAAGGCTTTGAGTGAATGGATGGATGGATGGATGGATGGATGGATGGATGGATGGATAGATAGGCAGACAGATGGATGACTGAATGGATGGATGGATGTCTAAAACTGCCAGATTTTTGGGGGGACGCCCTGCAACAAGACACTGTTGGATGGGAAAGACTCAGTACATTGGTCCCCTTGCCCTCTATCCCCCTTTCCTCTTCCATTTCCACACAGAAGAGGAACGTCATGAGGAGTGATGCACTGATTTGGACAGTACCTGTGACATCATTAGTGAGGAACAATACACCTCTTCCCTATGGTCTTCTTTCGATAGCCTGGCAATGTTCCTGGACTTTTCCCAGGATCAGAAGTGGTGCTATATCCACTGAGAAGGGGATTGGTACAAGGTTGTTGCAAACAATGTGTTCTTTCAAGAAAATACATTCCCACAGGAGCTGACATTAAAGCAAGCTACATATTCATTGCAAAATGCAGTTAAAAATTCCATGAATAGATCAGTGCAATATATGCAAGTTGCTGTTTGCATGTTGTTAATCTCTCTCTCTCTCTCTCTCTCTCTCTCGGCTTGGCTTCGCGAACGAAGATTTAAGAAGGGTGCAATAGTCCACGTTTGCTGCAGGCTCGCTGGTGGCTGACAAGACCAATGCGGGACAGGCAGGTCCGGCCACAGCGGCTGCAGGGAAAAGTCTGATTTAGGGTTGGTCCTGTAGCAGTGCGATTCTTCCTCAATCTCCTTTTGTCCTCAAGACCAGCTATGCGTGCGTTCTCAAAAGAAGAAACAGCCTGGTGGATGGTGTGCCTCCACGCTTTGCGATCTGAGGCTATGTCAGACCACTGGTGATGGTTGATGTGACAGGTGCTAAGGGATTTCTTCAAGGAGTCCTTGTACCTCTTCTTTGGTGCCCCTCTATTTCGATGGCCGGTGGAGAGTTCGCCATACAGGGCAATCTTGGGAAGGCGGTGGTTTTCCATCCTAGAAATATGCCCTGCCCAGCGCAGCTGCGTCTTCAACAGCAGTGCCTCGATGCTGGTAACCTCTGCCCGCTTGAGGACTTCAGTGTTGGTCACAAAGTCACTCCAGTGGATGTTGAGGATGGTGCGAAGGCAGCGCTGATGAAAGCGCTCAAGGAGTCGCAGGTGATGACGGTATAAAACCCACGATTCGGAGCCATAGATGAGGGTTGTCATCACAACCGCTTTGTAAACATTGATCTTTGTGCCTTTTTTCAGATGCTTGTTGCTCCACACTCTTTTGTGCAGTCGGCCAAATGCACGGTTTGCCTTTGCCAGCCTGTTGTCAATCTCCTTGTCGATCTTGGCATCTGAGGAGATGATGCACCCCAGGTAGCTGAACTGCTGGACTGTCTTCAGAACTGATTCACCCACAGTGATGCAGGGAGGGTGATAATCTTCCTGGGGTGCAGGCTGGTGGAGAACTTCTGTCTTCTTCAGACTAACTTCTAGGCCGAATAGCTTGGCAGCCTCTGCAAAGCAGGACGTCATATGCTGCAGAGCTGATACCGAGTGGGAGACGAGTGCAGCATCATCAGCAAACAGTAGCTCTCGGATGAGTTTTTCCATTGTCTTGGAGTGTGCCTTTAGTCGCCTCAGGTTGAACAGGCTGCCATCGGTGCGATAGCGGATGTAGACACCATTGTCCTCATCTAGATCTACTGCGGCTCTTTGAAGCATCATGCTAAAGAAGATCGTAAAGAGAGTTGGCGCGAGAACGCAGCCTTGCTTTACACCTGTGCCTATTGGGAAGGGCTCCGAGAGGTCGTTGCAGTGTCTGACTTGGCCTCGCTGGTCTTCGTGTAGCTGGATGATCATGCTGAGGAACCTTGGGGGACATCCTAAACGTTCCAAGATTTGCCACAGGCCTTTCCTGCTAACGGTATCGAAAGCTTTGGTAAGGTCGACAAAAGTCACATACAGAGCCTTGTTCTGTTCCCTGCATTTCTCTTGGAGCTGCCTGAGAACAAATACCATGTCGGTGGTGCTCCTGTTAGCTCTGAAGCCGCACTGGCTCTCTGGGAGGAGTTCTTCTGCAATGGTGGGCACCAGTCTGTTCAGGAGTATTCTGGCAAGGATTTTGCCTGCGATGGAGAGCAGGGTTATCCCCCGGTAGTTGGAGCAGTCTGACTTTTCCCCTTTGTTCTTGTATAGGGTGATGATGATTGCATCGCGAAAGTCCTGTGGTAATTTGCCTTGTTCCCAGCAGGTGACAAGTACTTTGTGAAGTGAGCTATGTAGTACTGTGCCCCCATGCTTCCAGATCTCTGGTGGAATTCCATCAACTCCTGCTGCCTTGCCACTTTTCAGTTGCTTGATGGCTTTAACAGTCTCTTCTAGGGTGGGGATCTCATCCAACTCTGTTTTCACCGGTTGAAGTGGGGTGAGGTGGATTGCTGAATCTTGAACTACGCGGTTGGCACTGAAGAGAACCTGAAAATACTCCGACCACCGGTTCAGTATGGATGCCTTGTCTGTGAGGAGCACTTGGCCGTCTGCACTATGCAAGGGACTCTGAGCCTGATATGATGGACCATATACTGCCTTCAGGGCTTCGTAGAACCCTCTTAAATCACCAGTGTCTGCACACAGCTGGGTTCTCTCTGCAAGCTTGGTCCACCACTCATTCTGAATGTCTCGAAGCTTGCGCTGGAGGTTGCTACATGCAGCGCGAAAGGTTGCTTTTTTCCCAGGACAGGAGGGCTGAGCAAGATGTGCTTGGTAGGCAGATCTCTTTTTTGCCAGTAATTCTTGGATCTCTTGATTGTTCTCATCAAACCAGTCCTTGTTCTTCCTTGTGGAGAACCCGAGGACTTCTTCAGAGATCTGCAGGACGGTAGTTTTTAGGTGTTCCCAGAGTGCTTCTGGAGAAGGGTCTGTGGGGCAACTGAGGTCCTCAATTCTTGACTGGAGTTTTGCCTGGAAGGCAGCTTTAACTTCGGCTGACTGAAGGCTGCCAACCTGAAACTTCCTCCGAGGGATACCTCCTCTCCTGGGTGTGGGTTTAAAGTGAAGACGGAGATTGCAGCGTACAAGACGATGATCCGTATGACATTCTGCGCTGGGCATTACTCGGGTGTGTAAGACATCTCGAAGGTCTCTCTGGCGCACCAGAATGTAGTCGATAAGGTGCCAATGCTTGGACCGTGGGTGCATCCAGGTTGTCTTCAGACTGTTCTTCTGCTGGAAGATAGTGTTGGTGATGGTGAGCTGGTGCTCCATGCAGAATTCTAGCAGGAGGCGCCCGTTGTCATTGCAGTTGCCAATGCCGTGTTTGCCAAGTACTCCTTTCCAGGCTTCCGAGTCTTTACCTACTCTGGCATTGAAGTCGCCAAGGATGATCACCTTGTCCTCTGTAGGGGTCTTCCGTACGAGGTTGCGTAGATCAGCATAGAACTTGTTCTTTTCTGCAGGATCTGCTTGAAGGGTTGGGGCATACACACTGAAGAGTGTTGCATGCTGCTTGTTTTGAAGTGGGAGGCGCATGGACATGATGCGATCTGAGTGACCTGTTGGAAGGTTTTCGAGTTTGGAGGCAATGGAGTTCCTGACCATGAAGCCAACGCCAGAAAGGCGGCTCTCAGCCTTTGACTTACCCGACCAGTAGAGGGTATAGCCAGCACCGTGTTCTTGAAGACTACCTTCCTCAGGGAAACGGACCTCACTGAGAGCTGCTATGTCGATATTCAACCTGAGAAGTTCGTGGGCAACTAGAGCAGAGCGTCGTTCAGGGCGACCACTGCCTACTGTGTCAAGCATGGTTCTGATGTTCCAACACGCAAGCTTTAGTCTTTGCACACTTTGTGAGGCAGGTGCATGCCTTTTCTTTGTTGTTATTTTTCGACCGCAAGTAAGGATGCCCGTTGACCGCGGCTAGCCAACTGGGGTGGGGGAGACGAGCTTTGTTTAGGCCACCTTTTCTAGGCCCCTCTCCGTGTGGAGCAAGCAGTGCTGTCCCTAGATAAGGCTGCTTGGTCGTTCAGGGTGCTGCCGAAAGATGCTTTCGTCTCCGGGTTAGCATCAGGCGACCAATATCCTGAACCGCCTACATGCAGGATCGGGACTGCGGCTTCCAGTGGCACCTTCCACCTGCCGTTTCGCCCCTTGCCTATCGCTGCAGGACTTGATGCGTTGTGGGTTGTGTGTGTGGATATGCCCTTCAGGCCTGCGCAGAGGAATTTTTTAGGTGAAGCGCAGTGTGCGCGGTACTGGCTCCACCCTTTCACCTGGGGGTCATCTGCCATGGCCCAGTAAGCCGGGACGCCGGCAGTGAGTCCTCCAGGTGGTAGGTGTTACATTAACGAGCTCTATCTGCCCGGGTTTGATGTTAGAGTTTTCCTTCTCTTAGGCTGACGAGGTTGGTGGGCCCAGCCTGCCCATCCGGTTATACCGCCGGACAATTCGGTCGCACCATGACGTAGCAAACTCTGTGAAAACGGGGGGGACCAGCGAGAAGGTGTTGCTACGGATGCAGTAATGCAGGAGAGGCCATTGCAGTGACCATCTGCCAGGCATAGCCAGACAGTGACCACGCGGCGTTCACTACACCGGGAGAGGAGAGGCTATGTATTGCGCATGCACTTTCCCTGGGGGGGGTAGGATTCCCAGAGGGAGCCCTCCCCCCACCCCCCCCATGTTGTTAATACTTGTAGTATAAAGTTGTACCATTCTTGGGGCAAGGGATCTTTTTGATGCAAATAAAGCACTATGTATACAGATGACATGAATAATAGTCACAATGATAACCTCAGTTCCTGAACTCCTTGTGACTCTATTTATAGCATGCATTTCCCTCCTATGCAATTCTGTCTATTTTAGGAACTAGATGGTGGATTGTACCCCAATGTTTTCTGCATTATCATGCTGCGATATCTCAGTTTTGACATTTTTCTGTAAGATATTTTCTGAGAAGCCACTCAGTTCTATGTAAACACTCCTGAACGTTTTGTATTCTTAAGTGGCATACCTATGCACAATCTAACTTCAAAGGAGTCCTTGAAATTGCACACTGTTTCATTCAGCCAAATACAATAACAATTAGCAGCAATTTCTATCCTATGTTTCTCTCCCTTTGTTCTTGGTGCATATTCACAGGCAATTGATCTTTGGCTCCTTAGCAAAGGAAATTAAAGTCCACTTGAAAAATGCTTGCAAAGCTGTTCTTAATATGCTGAAACACCGATTTGTTTTACAAAACTTGAACAATGCTTCTGTGAAGGTGATCTGCAGGAGGGCCAGGAGCTTCATGTGGACTTCTCAAAAGCAACCTCCCACATTTTGTGTGGTTCTCATAATGACTACCACTAGTCTTTGGAACAACCACAGGTTTCTGAGGAATTCTTTATCTGGATTAAACAACAAAAAATGCATTTTTAAAAACTAAATGTATGCAGAAGGGCCTTGTTAAATGGTCTGACGGTTTTAGGGTTGCCAGTTCTGTGTAGGGTTGCCAAGTCCAATTCAAGAAATATCTGGGGACTTTGAGGGTGGAGCCAGGAGCAAGGCTGTGACAAGCATCATTGAACTCCAAAGGGAGTTCTGGTGATCACATTTAAAGGGACCGCACACCTTTTAAATGCCTTTCCTCCATTGGAAATAATAGATAGGGGCACCTTCTTTTGGGGCTCATAGAACTGGACCTCCTAGTCCAATCCTTTTGAAACTTGGAGGGTGTTTTGAGGAGAGGCATCAGATGCTATGTTGCAAATAGTGCCTCTGCCTCAAAAAAACAGCACACCCCCCCTGAGCCCCAGATATCCACAGATCAATTCTTCATTATACCCTATGGTCTTTGATGACACTGAAGAGGGGGGAGGGCCTCCAAACCACTGGGATCCCCTGCCCCTACCTGGGGATTGAAAAAACAGGAGAGAGGTCACTTACAGATTGAGAAAAAATACAACCACACGGTTATAGTGACCATTTACTCTAGGGGTTCTGTAGGGGAAGATCTTGCCTCACCAACCTGTTACATTTCTTTGAGGGGGTGAACAAACATGTGGACAAAGGAGACCCGATAGATGTTGTTTACCTTGACTTCCAAAAAGCTTTTGATAAAGTTCCTCATCAAAGGCTCCTTAGAAAGCTTGAGAGTCATGGAGTAAAAGGACAGGTCCTCTTGTGGATCAAAAACTGGCTGAGTAATAGGAAGCAGAGAGTGAGTATAAATGGGCAGTCTTCGCAGTGGAGGACAGTAAGCAGTGGGGTGCCGCGGGGCTTGGTACTGGGTCCCATGCTCTTTAACTTGTTCATAAATGATTTAGAGTTGGGAGTGAGCAGTGAAGTGGCCAAATTTGCGGATGACACTAAATTGTTCAGGGTGGTGAGAACCAGAGAGGATTGTGAGGAACTCCAAAGGGATCTGTTGAGGCTGGGTGAGTGGGCGTCAACGTGGCAGATGCGGTTCAATGTGGCCAAGTGCAAAGTAATGCACATTGGGGCCAAGAATCCCAGCTACAAATCCAAGTTGATGGGGTGTGAACTGGCAGAGACTGACCATGAGAGAGATCTTGGGGTCGTGGTAGATAATTCACTGAAAATGTCAAGACAGTGTGCGTTTGCAATAAAAAAGGCCAACGCCATGCTGGAAATTATGAGGAAGGGAATTGAAAACAAATCAGCCAGTATCATAATGCCCCTGTATAAATCGATGGTGCGGTCTCATTTGGAGTACTGTGCGCAGTTCTGGTTGCCGCACCTCAAAAAGGATATTATAGCATTGGAGAAAGTTCAGAAAAGGGCAACTAGAATGATTAAAGGGCTGGAACACCTTCCCTATGAAGAAAGGTTGAAACGCTTAGGGCTCTTTAGCTTGGAGAAAGGTCGACTGAGGGGTGACATGATAGAGGTTTACAAGATAATGCATGGGATGGAGAAAGTAGAGAAAGAAGTACTTTTCTCCCTTTCTCACAATACAAGAACTCGTGGGCATTCGATGAAATTGCTGAGCAGACAGGTTAAAACGGATAAAAGGAAGTACTTCTTCACCCAAAGGGTGATTAACATGTGGAATTCATTGCCACAGGAGGTGGTGGCGGCCACAAGCATCTAACATGGCTTCTCTTATGTTCTTATTTAACAAAATAATATTGCTAGGTATAATAACAACAAAAATTGAAATTGACAACAATAGGAGTCCCAATGAGAAGGGGGTCGACCTGAAACTTCCTCCTTCACTTAGTCATCATGCATGGAGTGCTCCAATAAAGTTAATTCAAAAGACTCCAGTTCAAATCAAAATTAACACTGATATTTCCACAGCATTCCATGACCGCAAGTGACTAATTCTTCATAAGGACACAAAAGTGTTTCCAACAAATTTCAAAAACCGGCACTACACTCACACTGGCTCACGACCCTCTGCACATTGGGACTCCTATTGTTGTCAATTTCAATTTTTGTTATTATACCTAGCAATATTTTTTCGTTATATGGTCACTATAACCATGAGGTTGTATTTTTTCCCCACCTGGGGATTGGCAACCCTAGGTCTGTGTTGGAAAATACCTGGGGACTTTGGGGGTGGATCCGGGAGAGGGTGGGGTTTGGGGAGGGGAGAGGCCTTAGCATGGTGCAATCATGCCCTAGAGTTCACCTTTCAAAGCAGCCCCTTTCTCCAGGGAAGCTGATCTCTGCCATCTGGAAATCAGTTGTAAAAGAGGGAGATCTCCAGGCCCCACCTGGAGGCTGGTAACCCTAGGCCCTTTGAGGAAGTTAGCCTTCTTATATCTGAATGAATTTTGGCATATTCTAACACATTGCAGGGCTTTTTTTGTAGAAAAAGCCCAGCATGTACTCATTTGCCTATCAGGCCACACCCCCTACCACCAAGCCAGCCAGAACTGCGTTTTTGTGCGTTCCTGTTCAAAAAGAGCCCTGGATTTCAGAGATATTCTATCCATTAAGAAAGGAGATTCTTGCATCTAACAGCTAAAAACGTGCCAACCTAGAACATTCTCTCCAATGGGAATAGGTTTACTGAAAGTGCAATAATGCAGCTGGAAACAATTACATCTCCTTGTTTGCTGCAATGCTCACATTTTCCTTTACAGCTCTCTGTGAATGGTGTATTTCAAGAAAGCAGTCTCATTCATTAGTGTTCCTACCAGACTCTAAAATGAATGAGCATATCTGAAAACAAGTACCATTTAGGAATTTATAATGCACAGAACAATGTGCACAAATGATCTCACCAGTTATGACCAGTGCTACCCTCCAAACATCCACTATTCTAGTAATGCAAATGCATAGTGTTGGATTTGATTTGAGAAGACCCTGATTCAACTGACTTTTCCTGAGCTAGCCTGATCTCATCAGACTAGCTAACCAGGGCTGGGCCTGATTAGTACTTGGATGGGAGCAGGGGTGGAATTATAGCAGGAGCTCCTTTTCATATTAGGCTACACATCCCGATCTAGCCAATCCTCCAAGAGCTTACAAAAAAGAGCCTTGTAAACTCTTGGAGGATTGGCTACATCAGGGTTGTGTGGCCTAATATGCAAAGAAACTCCTGCTAGAATTCCACCTCTGGATGGGAAAAAAAGAAGACTGCAGATTTATACCCTGTCCTTCTCTCTGTATCAGAGACTCAGAGCGGTTTACAATCTCCTATATTTTCCCCCCACAACAGACACCCTGTGAGGTGGGTGGGGCTGAGAGGCTGGCAGCAGCTGCCATTTCAAGGACAGCTCTGAATGGCTAACCCAAGGCCATTCCAGCAGCTGTAAGTGGAGGCGTGGGGAATCAAACCAGGTTCTCCCAGATAAGAGTCCGCACACTTAACTGCTACACCAAACAGACTACCAAGTAGGCTTCCCAACCCTCCCGCCCTGGCGGGGAACACCAGGATTTACACCCTCTTCCCCCGCTCTCCAGAAAAACGGAAGCGGGGGGAGGGGGGGAACGGCGCCAAGGAGCGTGGCGAGCCGCCCCATCTCGGAGGAGTAGCTACGGTGAACCGGAGAAGAGGCGGCAGCAGCGCAGCGGCATCGCCCACTCCGCCTCTGAGGTAAAATCAGAGAAGGGGAGGGTGGAGGCAGGCCAGGAGCGTGGCGAGCCACGAATCTGGGTCCTTCTAGGACCTGGACTCAGCCTGAGCCCATCTCGGAGGAGCAGTTACGGTGACGCGGAGAAGAGGCGGCAGCCGCACAGCAGCGTCGCCCGCTCCGCTCCGCCTCTGAGGTGAAATCAGAGAAGGGGAGGGTGGAGGGAAGGAAGGGGTTCAGTGATGCTTGTCACACCCTTGCTCCTAGCTCCACCCCAGTGTCTCCTGGCTCCACCCCAAAGTTTCCTGGCTCCACCCCCAAAGTCCCCAGAGATTTCTTGAATTGGACTTGGCAACCCTACTACCAAGGAAGTCCAGAGTTGCAATGGAGAGTCAGGCAATGGTAAACCACCTCTGAAATCTGTTGCCTCAAAAATCTTTATGGGGTACCACTATTCAGCTGTGACTAGACTGTACTTTCCACCATCTGGTTCAAATGCTTGCTCAAATGTTCAGCTCATGTGATGTGCCAATCTGTCAAGGCCTGCAAAGAACACAACACTGTCATTCTTTCAATTTAATCTATTTTGCAGGATTATTCTAGGAATGCAGTAGAATCATTCTATGCATAATATACCTTGGCCATATTCCCATGGATATTAAAAACAAACAACCCCCCAGGGCTTTTTTTGAGCAGGAATGCACAGGAACACAGTTCCAGCTGGCTTGGCACCAGGGAGTGTGGCCTAATATGCAAATAAGTTTCCGCTGGGCTTTTTCAACAAAAAAGCCCTGCATGAAACAATGGTGACACCAGGAGGTTTGGCCTAATATGCAAATGAGTTCCTGCTGGACTTTTTATACCAAAAAAGCCCTGCAAACCCCTAATGATTTTCTTCCATAACATCCAGGAAAGGCTATTGGAATACTGCATGAACTCAGTAAAACCTTCTTGGATAGATTATTTTCCTGACCAAATCAACAATACAATGCCATACTCAAGGTAGTATAAGGGGGGTGAGTGGCATATAACAGTATCAGAACAGCATGACATGCAAGAACTAAAGGGTTACATCATTATTATGCAAAAATAAAATGTGATTGATAATTACACTAACCATTCACAGTAGCAGTAACTGGTGATACCACAATAGTTTTGCTCAGGGCTTTTTTTGCAGAAAAAGCCCATCAGGAATTCATTTGCAGATTAGGCCACACCCCCTGATGCCAAATGAGCTGGAACTGGGTTCCTGCTTAAAAAATAAAGGTCTGGTTTTTCCGAACAGATTAGCACCCATCATGGCTGAGAATGAGAAATCCAAGCTTGGGGACAGGCTGTCCGATTTCATGATGAATTCTAAAGCAGCAGTTTCAGAAATATCACGAAGATGACCACATTAATATTCCTTCCCCAGCAAAGTCTGAGCAGGTTAAATTATCAGGATTTTGCAAAATTAAGGAGTGAAATGATGCATATTTTAATGTTTAGAAAAACTGGCAACTGAGTGCCAAGACACTATGGCTTTTCAAAATCTCTTTCTAGCAATATACAAACGAGTTACAGTATCTTCTAAACATTCTCTTTGCACTTATGAGTTGCAGAAATGAAACACCCAGAAAATTAGAATTTTGCCAGGACAGGTAGAGGGACTGAATTTTTTTTAAATAACAACAACCTATCTTCATTTTTATGCCAGCTATAATATTAGAGGAAAACATTTTTAGTATTAAAGAAGCTAGCATAAAATACGTATGAAAACGCAAACAAAATAGCCACGATTCAGTCTTATTCTTTAAAGGGTATTTTCTTTGCAGGACATAACACATGCATTGACAAAATAGGCAGGGAAATCGCAAAGGTTCTGCCGAAGGTTCGAACCCAAACGAAGATTGACTTGATGCCTCAAATAGTTGTAGATATTTGGAAACGATCTACGGATGCACATGTGCAGGCTTGACACCATTCTTATGTTTTCCCCCCGTTTGATGTTTGTAATTATTAAAACATTTTAAAAACGACTCGGCTGCGGACTGAAAGAAACCAGCTTGCCCTAGGAGGCTGCACATGTCTCTAGGACAGACCCAGAGCACCTCACGGAACTTTGACCCGGGGGAGGGGTCTCTGCAAGAGAAAAACAATCCGTGATCTGCCCCAGGAAAGAGCAGAGGGTGGTGAGCATAAATAACGCCCACTTCTGGACGTAAAAGAGAAGCAACTCAACCGAAGGCACCGCTGGGATTCGAACCCAGGATCTCCTGTTTACTAGACAGGCGCTTTAACCAACTAAGCCACGGCGCCAGCCGCTGGAAAGAGCCGCAGAGCAGCCTTCCTGTATCTTAGAAAGCGTCCTGAGTGCCGATTTATATTTTTTCTTTTCTATCCGGTGTCGTACCGCTGCTTGAAAAGCAAGGGAAAGGAGGAGGGACCCACATTTTCCTCTAGGAACGGCGTCGTATCAGTGCCCCGAAGCCTTTCTTTTCCGCCCCGCAAAAAATGCTTTTCACTTTACACAGACGCTTCCTCGGGTCGCATTGATCATCCGGTACCTTATTTTATGGAGCAAGCGATTTCCTCCCCGGGCTTCTAGTTTTAAAAAACAACAGCAGACAGCAGTTAATTTGCAAAATGCATTATTCCTTTCGCAACACGCTGAGCCCCTGTGCTGCAATTTAAACGGAAGCTCAGCGGTGAAGGCGGCAGAGTTCATGCGTCCTTCCTAAGAGATGTAAAATTTCTGGAAATTTTGAAGCTCGGAAAACACCCCGGTTTTTTTCCAATTCTCCCCTCCTCCCGGAAAAAAAGGGAAATTTTTTGAAAAACTGAAAAAAAATCTTACTTTAGCACTTGTCATTACTTTTCCAGATTGAAAGTCATTCTGTTACCGGTAGTTTAGGAACATAACATATGACTATGGACAATTTTACTTGGCATGAAATTATCACAGCTAACACATTGAAAATATACTGTATCCAATTAGAATTTACTTTTAAAATAATATTTATTTGTAATTGTAACAAATGGAGCAACAATCTCCTGAACTGTTAACTGGTTTATGTGGAACAGACAAAAAAACCTCCACAAAACAATTTTTAAAAATCCCAAAGTAACAATTATTCATATTTCCTCTCCACAGTAGTAACTAAAAATAAAAAACTCATTCTCATAAAAAGAATTGAAGAGGGGGAAGTGTATAGAAGAGGGGGGGGGAGTGTAGGAAGTTTCAATGAATGGGCATGATCTAGGACTTGCTTGTCCTCTGCACAGAAATTAGAATAATCTGATACCATACATATTTTTTTAGAAATGATTTATGCTCCATAATCATTTTTTTTTAATTTTTCCAATTTTTCAGAAAAAAACAAAAAAGGCTTCAGGGAAAAAAAAATTCTGACTTTTTCAGTTTTTTCCCCAGGCCTTCACATCTCTGCCCCTGCGATCATCCAGCCAGCAGTGGCTCAAAGTGCATCTCCTCCCACCCCCCACCAGCCCTCTGAAGGGTTTGGACCAGTGTTCCCTCTGAGTTAGCGTGAGTTAGCTCACAGATTTTTAGCTTCCAGCTCACACATTTTTGTCTTAGCTCAGGAAGGATGGCCCCAGAGCACACTCATTGATGCAGCTTACAACTTTAATGGCAGCAGCCAGGGCTTCCTTTGTAGAAAAAGTCCAGCAGGAGCTAATTTGCATATTAGGCCACACCCCCTGACATCACCAGTGTTTCACACAGGGCATTTTGCAGGGAAAGCCCAGCAGGAACTCGTTTGCATATTAGGCCACACCCTCGGACACCAAGCCAGCTGGAACTGCATTCTTGTGCGTTCCTGTTTTTTTTTTAAAAGCCATTAAAATAAGGCTGCACTGAGTTGATGATCAGACAGTCCCCATCTGCAGTGCTGCCCATCGGCTCTAACTTTGCAGGGCCTTAATCCGAATCTTTCCTTTAGCAGTCGTGTGGTCGCTTGCTTCTTCCTTTGGGGGTCCCCAAAAAGATGTTAATCGAACAAGAAGGGGGAGGCTTTTAAAAGATGTTAATCAGACATATAGCTGCTGTGTACAACTGGTTTTCACAGTCTTCTGCCTTTTAAACTGAAAGGGGGCAAGCTCATTTGCTGGTAGCCTAAAATAGTATTGCACAGGGATGGCCAAACTGTGGCTCAGGAGCTACTTGTGGCTCTTTCACGCATATTGTGCAGCTCTCAAAGCCCTCACCACCTGGCTTGGAGAAGGCATTTATATCTTTAAATCACTTCTCAAAGCCAAGCCACCTGGCAGCTTGGAGAATGCATTTAAAGTTAAAGTTGCTTTCTTTCTACTTCTCTCCCTCCCTCCCTCAACTATTTGACTTCCTTCCTTCCTTCCTTGTGGCTCTCAAACATTTAATGCTAATGTCTTGCGACTCTCAAACATCTGACATTTATTCTATGTGGCTGTTACGTTAAGCAAGTTTGGCCACCCCTGGTATTGCATCAACTCAATAGCATTGGATCAACTCAAAGAAGGGTTCCCAACCTCCAGGTGGAGCCTGGCAATCACCCACTTTGACATCTGATCTCCAGTCAGCAGAGATCAGCTCTCCTAGAGAAAATGGCTGCTTTGAAGGGTGGACTCTATGGCATTGTACCCTCCCCTCTCCAAACCCTGCCCTCTCCCAGGTCCACCCCTAAGTCTCCAGGTATTTTCCAACACATACCTGTCAACCCTAACTCAAAGGGAATATTTCCTCAAATTTGTTCATCGCTCTCATCATGCTGGCTACAACTGATTAAATCTGGAACAAATTATGCATGTTTTAAATAAGCAACAAATTTACTTCATCTGTCTTTCTCCCCAAGACAGCTTACACATCGTTCTCCGCTCCTCCATTTTAACTTGAAGTGCATGCTTCACCTATTATCAACCTGCCCTCATTCCGAGATAAATGAAAGCTGCTGTGCTGGGGGGTGGGGTGGGTAACCAGAGTTGGGCTTGTTTGGGTGTCCACATCAAGGCTTTCTCAACACCTTCAATCTTTGGATCCCTTCCACTGGAGGTGGACAGATGGTTGCCAGATGCAGCATGAGATCTGGGGGGTGGGGTGGGGCCAGATGTGGGGTGGTGGGGCCAGGGAAGAGTAACTCAGTGGGGATTTGATGCCACAGGGACCCACCCTCCCAGGCTGCCATTTCTTCCAGGGGAACTGGTATCTATAGTCTGGGCTTCACATCAGTGGTGATTCTAGGAGAATTCCAAGCCCCACCTGGAAATTGGCAATTATTCAGCAACCCTGGCAACCCTTCTGTGAACTCCTCATAAAACATGTTAAGAAAATGGATTTCTGAGAAATGATCCCCATTTTTTTAAAGCTTTTATTTTCCATTAAGCAATCCTAAGATTTCTAAAAGAGGCCGCATCCATGCTGGTACTCAGAATATTCAGTTCTTCTTAATTGTTTTGTATGGTGAAACATTTCCTTGCCACCATCATGTATTATTACAGATGAAAAGACCTGTAGTAGATCATTTAAAAGGGAAATTTTTGGCAACAAATATGTCCCACAACGTTTGATGTTGTGAACTGATAGAGAAGGAAATTCTAAACCAGTTCAAAGTGGAGCTTCAAGTTTGCAGTTAAAAAGGTGAAAGCAGTGACTGCTGACTTCATGTCAGACTATTCCGTCTCCTTCATACACACATATGCAAATTCAGCAGAATAGGAACATATTTCAATAACTTGACCTAGTTCTCAGCTGAAGCCTGCACTAGGTTAACACTGTCAGAAGTGGTTCACATATTACATGCTGAATTAATACAGATTCACATGACATTTTCTTTCTCCCATTACCACAGTGACTTTTTCAGTTATGCTTGGGAGAAAGCCACACGGTATTTAGTTGTGTGACAGTATTTTAACAGTTATTTTTATGGCTTCCACATTTATAGGACATCACAGACGACCCCCTTCTACAGGGATCCCAGCATAAAGGGACTTGAAAAACCGTTGCTGCGCAGTTGGGCAGAAAAGTGTTCCCACTAGTCAGTATCCCTTGGATTTTCCAATGAAGATTCAGCTAAAGTTACATTTGAAACATGGTACAATAGAATTTGGGAAACTTTCATTATGTTGGTTTATGGATACATATGTTGATCTCACACACTAATTGCTTGTAATGCTTGGAATGAAACCATCTATGTTTGTTATGTTTGTAATGTCAGTTATAGGCAAAGAAGTCTCAGAATCATGTTCTGAACAGAAGCATTTTAAACAACTGCTACATAGCGCAACCGTTTTAACATCAATTCATTTAGAGATCAGCAGGCAGGGAAGGGGGCACTGGTAAAACACTCTTGTGAGCTTTCAGTCGACAGAAAACACATCTGGTTTCCACTCTGTCTTCCTTTTCCTGGAAGATTAAGAAGGGCTTCTCACATTCTTCACACTAATTTAAAAAAAGAGACAGAACAGTGATTCAAATGCAGTAAATATTTTCAAGAACACACTAAAAAGCAAATATTAAATGCATCAATTTTAGAATTATTTTGTGCTGCTGTTGTTATGCCTTGGCTTGTTTTAATGGCATTGGCTTAGTTTTTTTTTATGGTTGTGTTTCAAGGGCTTTGTTTTTAATGGGTGTGGTTTAATGGTTTTCTATTGCTATCTTAGCCACAAAAACACCTGGAGCAAGTCTCGAGAGGCAGCACATACATTTAAAATTCCTCAAAAAATAATATTGAAGTATAAGCAACAGTTTATACCAGGAAATCCAGGGTTGCAACCAGGAAGTCTATGTAGCAACCAGGAAGTCCAGGGTTGCTACATAGAGACAGGTAGGGCTTTTTTGGTAGAAAAAGCCCAGCAGGAACTCATTTGCATATTAGGTCACAGCCCTGATGTCACCATTGTTTCACATAGGTTTTTTTGTAGAAAAAGCCCAGCAAGAATTAATTTACATATTAGGTCACACCCCCTGACACCAAGCCAGCCGGAACTGTGTTCCTGTGTATTCCTGCTCAAAAAAAGCCCTGGAGACAGGCAATGGCAAACCATCTCTGCTTGTCTCATGCCATGAAAAAAAAACAGGGCTTTTTTTGTAGCATGAACTCCTTTGCATATTAGGCCACACACCTCTGATGTAGCCAATCCTTTGAGAGCTTACAGTAGGCCCTGTAAGAAGAGCCCTGTAAGCCCTTGGAGGATTGGCTACATCAGGGGTGTGTGGCCTAATATGCAAAGGAGTTCCTGCTACAAAAAAGCTTATGGAGTTGCCATAAGTCAGCTGCAACATGACAGCACTTTCCACCACCATAAATAGACCGTCCTCAGTACAGCTGATGTTGTTTTGAAAGTAGGCTAAGTGGGCAGGATAGCATGGGAAGATGAGCTAGATCTCCCACCCACACCCCTGAAGAAACACTTGCATGAAAGGAATCATGATCTTTCAGTACCTATAATTGCAGCAAATCCCTACCTGATTTTAAGAGCAAAAATGAAAAAAAAAAAGTTTTTCTTGAGGTACACTACTTTGTTCTGTTCACACATGCTCAAGATCACAGTGCAGCAAAAGCTGATGAGTTTCAGCATATCTTGTAGAAATAAAAATATCCTTAAGTTGAGGGCCATTAGAGCTAAATGGCAGGTTTTAATTTCTACAAGGAGATTTGCTAAGGGCTATAAACTTTTGCTGCATCCCAGGTGACTGTCTGGTTGAAAGATAAGGTTACTCCATCATATGGAAACTGATATTCAGAATAAGTTTAAGGCTGCTTTTTGGTGCAAATGAAGCTATATTGGTCTGAGATGGGAGCAGATGACATATGACCATCACCAGGGTCCTGGAATTCAGTTAAAGGAGGGAGTCTGAATATACTCACAGATGGAAGTGGACCTAATAGTTCAGTTATGTGAATATACTGACCTTGGCTACCTTTGAACCTCTTGCTCTTATGGCTTGTATTACCACAGGGATCTCATTGGCGTTTTCAATGTTCCATAGCCTCAGAGTACAATCCTAAAAAAATAAGGACTATTTCAATCAATTAGCTGAATTACAGTCACTGTCAGCATTCTGAGAAACTGATTTGCTGGGTCATACCCAAAACCTTCAAGCTTGTTTTCTATTAAAGGTAAAAGGTAGTTCCCTGTGCAAGCACCAGTCATTTCTTACTCTGGGGTGACGTCGCATCACAACGTTTTCACAACAGACTTTTTTACGGGGTGGTTTGCCATTGCCCTCCCCAGTCATCTACACTTTCCCCCCAGCAAGCTGGGTACTCATTCCACCGACCTCAGAAGGATGGAAGGCTGAGTCAACTTTGAGCCAGCTACCTGAACCCAGCTTCTGCTGGGATCAAAAGCAGGTCGTGAGCAAAGCTTGGACTGCAGTACTGCAGCTTTACCACTCTGTACCACGGGGCTGTTTTCTGTTACTGGTTTTTAATTACGGTTGCTAGGTCCTCCTGGGCCACCAGCAGTGTTCCCTCCAGGCTGAGTTAGTGTGAGCTAGCTCACAGATTTTTAGCCTCTAGCTGACACATTTTTGTCTTAGCTCAGGAAGAATGACCCCAGAGCACACTAATGTATGCAGTAGCTCACAACTTTAATGCCAGTAGCCCACAAAGCAAAATTTTTGCTCACAAGACTCTGCAGCTTAGAGGCAACACTGATCACCAGACAGAGTCCAACATTCAAAATGGAACTGATCTCCATAGTATGGAGATGAGCTGAAATTCCAGGAGATTCCCAAGTCCCAGCAGGAGGCTGGCATCCTTACAAATCGATACCTTTGACGAAGTAACAATCAGCTTCTTGTTGCCACTAATTGCAGCATCTGTCACCCAGTGATCATGACCCTGCAGAGAAACAATTTTTCAGTGGTAGGATAAAAGCAAAGTTTCCTGATGTATTTTAGCTTAGTTTTTAAACCAGGACCGCACTCTATGCCGCTCTGATATTCCTCTTTTCAGCATGGCGTCCTTCCGATTTCCAACTATCTGCCCCGGGGCTTTAGCTTGCGTCGGCGTTTTTGCACGGCAAAGAGAAACTGCTAAAACCCAGTTTCTCTTTGCCGTGCAAAAATGCCGATCAGAGCAGCATAGGGTGAGTGGGAAATCAGTTCAGATCTTAACATAAAATGTAATTCTTTCTATTTTCAAGCTCTTTTTTTCTGAGCAGGATGCTATCTTTTGTATGTTAGATTCTGTCTCAGTTGTTGAAATACTTTGCTTCTCTCAATAACTGTTTAATAACTTTTTAAAACATTATTTTAAATCTGGAATTTTCATAGATTTCATTTAGATGGAACTTTTTACAACTGTTAAGAAAAAAATAATATTTTTTTACATTCTTCCAGTACAGATATTCTCATGCCCAATGACCCAGTTCTGTTTTCCACTGTAACAGATGGATGGTGAAAACAGGGAGGTCTATCTTTGTATATGAACATTTGCAAAAATTGCTTACTGGTCCTCAAGTATAAGCAACATGAAATTCACACATCACTGGATAGTCTTGCTTAGTGTTATGGTTATGTGAGGGCTATTAAACAACTGCAACAGGTGATCATGAAATACCTCAGGAATTATGTTCAAGTTACTTAGCAGCAGGGGTCATTTCATAGAAAAAGTGGTGCTGGAGCTCATTTGCATACGCCACACACCCCTGACATCACCGGAAGGCGTACTAAATTATATCAGCTCAGCATCGACCATAAAATGCTTCTTGAATTATAATTGTCAAAATAAAACCTTACTTCCATAAGCTTTCTGCTTGAAAGCGGCCAGGCGCTGCAGGGGGAAAGTGGCGGCACGGCAGCATTCTTGTGCGCTGCCTGTCGCCCTGCACGATGATGTCACCAGTGACATCATTGTGCCGCATGCGTGTAGCACGTGTGGGAAAAAAAACACAAAAGGGGCTTGGGGTGTGCAGTGCAGGGGTCTGCCGGTAGCAGCAGAACCCCTAGTACCAGGCCTGGCGGCCACAGTAACATAATAAAGATTTCCATCTGTCTGCTTTATATGTTTTGGTTTTTTTCCCTTTTTTTGTGGGGAAAAAGATTAGAAAGTTTTTCAAATCTTAAGAGTTCAGCAAAATTCTCACAGGGAGTTTGAACAATGGAGACCAGAAGCAAGGTTTTTTTTTGGGGGGGGGGGTAAGAAAGAAAGAGCACAATAAAATTTAGAGGTTCAAGAGCTCTGCCCCAAAATGAGGCCTGCCAGCTACAATTAATTTTCTGTTTGTTTCTACAAGCCTGGCTCAGTGATTGGGTAGACTGGGGTTACTGGAAGTAGCACATTGGTAGATTATCCAGAAAACATTCTGATGTGCACTATTTAAAGAGTAGACAATGGTGAATGGTTATATGAACTATAAAAGACGGAAGGACAGCTTTTGTCTTTTTATACATATATATAAGCATTGGGATATTAAAAACAGCGCATGTAAGAGTTATGTGACCCTTTATTGTAGCAATGTGAAGGAGGGAAACAAAGAGATTCCTAAGTGTCCATCCCATCATTCTTGCAGCAAGAACTTTTGTAACATGTTCACCGCTAATTGGCAGACTGCTTTTGCAGTGCCCCATTAGATGCATACTTCTGCAGAACCAAAACTAAGTTCCCCTTTGGCACAGCGAAAGCTTACATACCTTTAAACTTATCTTTTTATAGGCTTGGTTCAAATCCCAGACGACTACAGTTTTGTCAAAACCACCTGATACCAGAAGTGATGCTGAAATACAAAATTAGAAAGTCATCGCTACTGCTTTGCATTCTGACTCTGCAGAGGTGCATTCAGGCAAGGAAGCCCTGGCCATTAGCACAGCTTATATACGGCACTGAAAACAATGTCATCATACAAAGGCATTATCAGAAGCTACTTTCTGGAAGGCTTTAATGGGTACAAAAGTGGAAGCATGTATTTATAGATGATCTACACATTCAGAATAGTTTTGCGGTGCACCTTTGCTGGGAATGCACGGCTTCAGACAGCAGCTGCAGAAGTTGTGTGCTTCCTTTGTGAGGTCAAGCACCCTAACTTCCTCTCACGGGTTAATATGAACATGAGAAGGCCTAGTCCAGTTTGCAGGTGTTTGTGATCTCAATGTATCTGTAGCTACCATCCTTATCTTTTTTAAGGCTGGACTCAAGAATGTAGTAATTGGTTAATCATGGAAAACTCTGCTCAGTTATATCACCAGATGGGAGCAAGGAATCAGGAGTAATTACCAATATCCTCTGGAACGTTCCTATGAAGACGAGTCTTGCTTGGACCTAAGAGACCACCGAATGCCAGAGGGCAAGAAGCAATCATAAGGTTTAAGTTACAGAGGGCTAAATTCTAATGCTATGTTCCTGTGCTTAGATATGTTATGCTTTAGCATGATGGACTGTAATGTATAGATTTTATGCTGTTGCATGGATTTTCTGATGCAACAGGTTGGTTATCTAATACTAAGATACTAAAACAAAATAGGAGTCGATTGCACCTTTAAGACCAACTTAGTTTTATTCAGAACTTAAGTGGAACTTCTGATGGTGTGCTTAGAGAGCACACGGAAACTTACGTTCTGAATAAAATTAAGTTGGTCTTAAAGGTGCAATCAACTCCTATATTGTTCTACTACTTCAGACCAACACAGCTGCCTACTTGGATCTAAGGTACTCAAAGTATTAGATAGAAAAGCCTCTTTGTTTTCATGTTGCTAAGCCATAAAGTCCAAACTGTATAGTTTATACACACACACTTCTAACCTTGAGGACCCACAGGTCTGGGAAGTTGTTCAGGGGTTCCCACAGGGGACCTGGAACAATAACCCCGGGAAGGGGTGGAATTCTAGCAGGAGCTCCTTTGCATATTAGGCCACACACCCCTGATGTAGCCAATCCTCCAAGAGCTTACAAGGCTCTTTTTTTTGTAAGTTCTTGGAGGATTGGCTACATAGGGGGTGTGTGGCCTAATATGCAAAGGCGCTCCTGCTAGAATTCCACCCCTAACCCGAGGGGGACTTATAAAGCTAGAACATTACTCCTGTGATTTAAAGCAGATATGTTTCAAGTGTGTGAGCATAAAATGCAATGTCACAGTAGCTGAAGAGTCTTGCAACCCTTCCAGAATACTGGTTTACTTTTCACTGTGTCGTTTGTTTTAATGCTTTTTATGTGTGCTGGCTTGAGGACCCTGATTGTGTGGAAAGGCTTGATAAAAATGTTTTATATAACTAAATTTTGCAGGATGCTTTAAAGCATTTAACTCAGCCAAAACAAATCAAGGTGGCCCTGATATGATGTTGTCAATAACTCATCAAGCAATGCATGGTGTCATGATCCCAAGCCTAGTGAGGCCTACAGGCTCCAGGGAAGCCTGTGTTGGAGTATCTACAGGGCCTACATTTCTCAGAATCCCTTCTGTCCCTCTGATTGGGTGGACAACAATTTTGGAGGGAAAACTTGCCCATTGGAGACTAGAGGGGTGGGACCTGAAAGGAAGGAAATAAAAGGCCAAGCTACAGAGGGTCAAGTGTTCTCTCTGGAAAGGCTGCAGTCAGGAAAGTTCTCTCTGAAAAGGCTGCAACAGGAGGGTTTCTTCACCCAAGGTGTGGTGGGACTGCTGACATTAGAGGAACTGAAGGTTTAGTTAGTCATGTCAAGGCTGTTATTTTCTTTGCATCACCTTTATTGTTTCTACCTTTCACTGTTGCACTAATAATTAAAATTCACTTGTTTATTCTTGAGTACTTACAATAAAATTGTTTTTGTCATACTGCCTAGGTCCTCACATCTCTTCAGTCATGGATAGAGGTACTTGCTGAGAAGGAAGGAAAATCAAGGTGGCCCTGATATGATGCTGCTAATATGATCAGCTAATGATCTTGCTGAGCAGGGACAACTAGTCCATTAAAGGGCCAAGGAACAAGCCAAGTGGTTTATCAGCTTGGACCTGGCTATGCTGCTGGCAGCTGAGTCCAATCTGAGCAGCCTCAGAAGAAATACGACATTGCCACAACTGGCTAAGTTAAAGCCTGTAGCATTGCCTGTGCTGTTGAGAGTCAGCTTGGCTTGCTCCTGGCCAGCAACAGCCTTCTAGGGCAACCACCAATCAGCGACATTCCCAGCAAGTGAAAGGGCTGATCCCTTCCCATTGTTGAGTCTCTCTAGGATGGCTACAAATCTACCTAGCATTAAGTCAAGCCTGAATTGTTAATGATTCTGATCCTTGGGTTACTCAGCATGGAATGAATGAATATAACAGAAAAAATCAGCAAGCATTCAGCATATTATATGGCTTGGCGTTTATTTCTCAGCTCAGTTATGTCCTCTTGCAGTGAACTTTAATGTGTATATCAATTAAGGAGTGTTTTAGAAGGCTGATTAAAGAGCAGTGCAAGCTATCAAGTTCAGTTTACCTCAATTATACAAGTAACTATTTAATCAAATGGAAAATCAGTTTTGTTCTGAAAGTGAGAACTGAATTAGTCATGTGGGTTGAATGGAACTCTTGTGACTCATCTGGAATAAATATGCACGTTTGTGCAAAGACATCCTAAAAATGGTGTTTTGTATAACTCACCGTCTTTACTGAAAACGCAGCAACCAATGATACCTATATGACCTTGTTCCAAAACAATGGGTCCGTGAGAACGAAACTCCCCTGTTCTGACATCCCATAATTTTAAGACTTCATCCCAGCCTGCTGTGCACAGATAATGACCATTCAAGGAGAAACAGCAATCTGAAATCGCATTGGTGTGTGCCCTGAAAGAGAAGGGTTTTTTTTTTTAATCACTGCAACAGGATACTGGAATGTTTATTGGGGTTACCAGTCAATATGACATATCAGAGATTTAACCTGGACAGTCTAGGCTAGCTGTTTTACAAATCTCAGAAGCTAAGCAGGGTTGGTCCTGGATAGTACATGGATGGGGGACCACCAAGGCCTTTGGTGCTGGCGCCGAGGGTGAAGAGTCTGGGGATTATATTGGATCCCTCCCTTTCTATGGAGGCTCTGGTTGCCACTGTTGCTCAATCGATCTTTTATCATCACCAGGTGATCGAGCAATTGGTCCCCTATCTCACTTCCCAGGACCTAGCTACAGTGATCCATGCAATGGTCAATTCCAGACTTGGTTACTGTAACTCGCTCTACATGGGGCTGCCCTTGAACTTGATCCAGAAGCTGCAGCCAATGCACAACATGGCAGTATTTATGCTGATGGCTGCACCTGTGCAGGCATACATTCAGCCGGTGTTCCGTCAACTGCACGGGTTGCCTAAAGAGTACCAGGTCCAGTTGAAGGTTCTAGTGTTGACTTTCAAAGCCCTATGCAGCCAGGAACCTGCATATTTTAGGGACCATCTCCCTCTGTATGTGCCCCGCAGAGCCTTGTGCTCGATTGATCAATATCTTCTGGTTGTCTCTAGCCTGAAGGAGATCTGGCTAGCCTCAACTAGAGCTAGGGCCTTCTTTGCCCTGGCCCCAGCCTGGTGGAATAAGCTCCCATCGGAAAACAGGGCCCTGCGGGATTTATTGCAATTCTGTAGGACCTGCAAAATGGAGCTATTCCGCCGGGCTTTTAGTTGAGGCAGCAAGAGTCCAAATTCCACTCATGGCCTTCCGTAACCTAGTAGTTAGTGGCCTGATATCCCACAGACACTGCTCAGAAGGTTTCCCATTTGAACCTGTTGCATGATTTTTTTTTAATTTCAAAATTTTAAATATTGCTTTTTAAAATTGTGTTTGACCTTGTAAGCTGCCCTGAGCCCTCTTGCAGGGAGGTCGGGATATAAATCAAAATCGAACAAATAAGGAAGTCCAGGGCTGTGATACAGAGGCAAGCAATGGCAAATTACTTCTGTTTGTCTCTTGCCTTGAAAACCCTGGAGGGCTTCCATGTTGGCTGCAACCTGCCAGCACTCTTCAGACATGCAGAGGTTGCAGAGGATATCAATTAGCCAACTACTGCTCTGCCTGAGAGTTCTTGTTGCCAATGATACTATTATCCCCAGGCATTCAACTGCTTGCTTGCTTCTCCCTTATCTCGGCCAATATGGCTGATATTAGAGAGCCATGATAACAAGAAGAGATGTAGCAGCAACACAGAACTTAGCAAAAGAGTATTAGCTGTGGATGTTTAGGGGCATATCGATGTGCCTTTTTTAAAAAAAGCAGTCAATGCAATCTTTTTCCCTACAGTACAAGTCCATCTTTCATACCAATATTGCTATCCTTTGTCTTTTATGGTTAACCATCATCTGTTTTTTGTGCCTGCCTTCCCATATTTCCTGGTAGGCTGTCTGCCCTTTTTTAAAGTATTGCTTGCAAGATGATCCAATGTGTTTGCAAGATGATCCAATTTAATGTTAGCCTGGCACTTTTTTAAAGTGTCAGTTTGCAGCTTTTGGAGAAGAAGGATAACATTACAAGTCTCCAGAGCCAATCAGTGTAAGGCAAATATTGCCTCTGTGGCAAACACAGAGAAATGGTTTCTTCTGAGTACAGTTCTGGGTAGAACACTGTATAAATGAGCAACAGATAAAGGCAGCATCGAGCTACTAAATTATAAGCAACATTTCTTTGCGCACCTGGCCACTCTTATTTTATTACCTGGACCTATGTAGCTAGTTTAAAACTTACACTGAGTGAACATAAAAACAATAGATAATTAATAGAATAATAAAATCCAGTGCTGAGAACAACAGTGGTGTTTAAGAAAGAACATTACCAGCGTCTGAATACCGTAGGCCTATGCTCTTTGATGTGGGGAACTGTTATAAGCATGTCAGTGGACAAGAAAGCTGAACACGTTATGATTCATATTCAAAATAGGATTATCCAAACGTTCTGTGTTTGAAGTGTGAAAGCTAAACACATTTCCCATCTGTTTTAAGAGCAGTTCTAACAGCACTGGTGTTTTGATTGCTAATGTTTGCATGATTCAAAAACCAAATGCTCCAATCTTCACACTGTCTGTTTTAATGCCTGTAAAGCTATACATAGGACTTCACCACTGTAATCAATGGGCGGTGAAAAGGTTTTGCTTTAGCTGGATTGTGCACCAAGTTTTTGTCTTTGGTATGACTCTAGGGCTTGACTGAATAAATTCACTTGCTCCTGTATACATGTGGTAACAATTTCCTCTCTGCCCATTTTACATGATAAGAAAGTGCTTAAACAACAGCCACATCCTCAGCTGCCTCAGTGCTTCTTACTTTTCAACACTGATTGTGGTGGACTGGGCTATGATATCCCAGAATTTTATAGACATGTCAGATGATACCGTAGCTATTCGCTGGTTGTGAGGATCAAAGCGACATCTTCTCACTGTGCTTCTGTGGTGCCCTGAAACAAACAAAGTCCTCATAAGCTTGCACCTCTGAAAATGTGAAGAAGTTATGAGACAGGGGTGTTTTGTTATACACAGGCAAAGCTATAGGCTATTTTTGATGGCTACCAGTGTTCCCTCTAAGCTGAGTTGGCATGAGCTAACTCACAGATTTTTAGCCTCCAGCTCACATATTTTTGTCTTAGCTCAGGAAGGATGACCCCAGAGCACAATAATTTATGCAACAGCTCACAACTTTAATGCCAGTAGCTCACAACTTTGATACCAGTAGCTCACAAAGTAGAATTTTTGCTCACAGGATTCTGCAGCTTAGAGGGAACACTGATGGCTACCCACATCTTGGTTTCAAATCCCTTTTCATCAACTGCACATCTAAAAAAAACCAATTTGCTGTAGTTCAGAAGCAAAAAATAGGAATTTAGGCCCTACTTTTTGCCTTTAGTATTGCATCTACAAGCAAAACAGAATAGAGTGTAGTTTCCCAATTCCAAAGAAAACAGATTTGACAAAGAAAAAGGAAGAGCAACAATAAACAAAAACTACAGAAGCTGAAATGTCAAAACAAAGAGAAACATGGCAATGCAGCAGTGCTAAAATCATGAAAGCATTATTGCCTTGGGGTTTTTTTTAGTTTGTTTACCTACCCACCTACGACTTGATTTTTGCAGTTTATAACCACATGTTTATGAACTATCAAGCTGAGTCACACATAAAGAGTCACTGACAGTGCAATCCTTAACAGGGTTATACTCTTCCAAGTCCACTGAAGTCAAGCGTGTATTTGCATTTAGGATTGCCCTGTGAGGTTCAGATGCAGTCTGCACTACATTATCTTCTATAACTAATCAAAAAGAAGAATGGAGAAAAGTAATAGCAACGTTAAACAATCTGAGTTTAAACAGTATGCACACTGATCTGATCCTTCCAAGAGGATGAACGAGGTATCTGGTCGCAAGAGATCCATCACGGGCTCTGGTCTATACAAGGGGACTGAAGGACAGTAATTGGTGATTAAGTCAAAAGGACACAGTCATGGACTGCTAGTCCAGTGAAACTGATTTACTGAAATAATCTTTAGATTAAATTTATAACTCATTAGTTTTCCAGGAGCTTTCCTTGCTACCCAGGAGTAGGAGGTGCCCTTGGGAGTTGCTGGTAGACTCCTGCATTGAAGGGTGACTGAGCTACTTAGCAATAGCAGTCAGCAGGGGTGGAATTCTAGCAGGAGCTCCTTTGCATATTAAGCCACACACCCCTGATTTAGCCAATTCTATCTTACAAGGCTCTTTTCTGTAAACTCCTGGAGGACTGGCTACATCAGGTGTGTGTGGCCTAATATGCAAAGGAGGTCCTGCTAGAATTCCACCTCTGGTGGCAAACATGGAGCTCCAATGATCTAAGGATCTCAACTTAATTCTTTCAAGGGAGTGGTTTATCTGTCCCCCTTGAACTGTCCTTTCAGCAACAGCAATAAACTGATCACAAGTCCACAAAAGTTTCACAGCCTGTGTTCTAGTTTGCTTAGTTTCAGATGAGCCTGCTTCAGCGGGGAGGGCGGAATATAAATAAAATGATGAATGAATGAGGATGTGGTGGGACACTTACTCATCTAGCGCACTTTTATCCCACCTGTTCTCCAAAAGGCATACATTATTAACTCGGTTTTTTTCCTCCTGATAACCCTGCAAAGTAAATCAGGCTGAGTGACAATGACTGGCCCAAGGTCATGTCCTGAATATCATACTGTGGAACTTGTCATGAGTTCTTGGTACTACCACTTTACATAGCCTTGGTCCTCAAGTCATTTCCTCATGTCACAAAGACCATTGTCTGCTGTCTCTTCGCTCCCAAATGGCTAGACACAACTTTTGCTGTGCTGTCCCATCTCTCTAGAGCAACACAAGAGGAAGCTGTATATATGACTGGAAATGGAAAAGGCACTAGGCTAAATACTGCAAAGAATAAAATAATTTATGCACTGTGTATATGAAAAACTGAACCCAAACAACAATTTACATGCACAAAAATGTTGCAAAATCACAATGCTGACTCGAATCAGAAAAGTAATTTCATAGTGCTGCTCCACTGGCAAGAAGCGAATTTCCCCATAATTTAAAGAGCAACCGCTCTATTCCTTTTCCTTTTTGCTTGCGTCGAGTCAATGGCAACTGGATATACAGTTCTTTTTAGCAGATGATATACTCCAATATTGTTGTCCCTAGGATGAAAACCAGCACAACAGTGAACCGTTTCCCAAGCAGTCCGTTTCCCAAAATGCTTCGTCTGGTGCAAACAAAATAAATGGGACTATATTTCCAGCAATACAATTGCACTAGTTCTTCAAGTCAAACATGCATTGCTGGCGCTCCTCCCCCATCTCTCTAGAGCAAGAATCATTTCGTAGAAAAAGAGGTGCTAGAGCTCATTAGCACAACTCATTTACATATGCCACACACCCAGCATCACTGAAAGGTGTACTAAATTATATTAGTTCAACATCTACCTTAAAATGCTTCTCGAATTATAACTGTCACAATAAAACCTTACTCCCATCATACTTTTTAAAATTACTTTCTCCTATGTAGCCACAGTGGCATGAGGAAGATTTCCATCCGTCTGCTTTATATGTTTTGGTTATTTCCCCATTTTTTGTGGAGAAAATATTAGAAAGTTTGCCAGATCTTAAAGAGTTCAGCAAAATTCTCACGGGGGGCTTGGGCAATAGAGGCCAAAAGCAAGTATGGGGGGGGGGTAAGAAAGAAAGAGTGCAATAAAATTTAGAGGTTCCAGAGCTCCGCTCCTGTGAGCCCCTGCACACAAAGAGGCCTGCTCTAGAGAAAAGTGGTTTTTTCCAGCTCCTGAGCTCCAGTTCAGGCTTTTACTGAAAGTAGGCTGCTGAAGGGTAAGAGCTGGAGTGGTTTCCTATATCCAACCATATGAAAACGAGACAAGAGCACAGCATAACAGTCCTGCTCATAATCCCTCCAAAATGAGAGCAAGAAGATGAGTCCTTCCCTAAATATAAAAAAAGGATTATCAATCCAAGTTACCTCTGATGCATGCCACCTGTTCAGCATTCACCGCATCAACAAGGCATATAGCGTTTTCCATATCAGAACCAGAGACAACGTATTTACCATCATGAGAAATGTCACATGACGTTAGAAGACCATCCTGCTCAACAGACCACTGCAGAAGACCATAAAAGCTGTTGAAATAATGCTTTAAGGGTTAATGATCAGCCAAGGTCCAATCCCATAGACACACATTGGTTCTGCTCTATCCAAAGTCAGTGATTGCTGAGATTCACTAAGGGCCATGGGACTTGGATTAATCATGAGTTAATATATTTCAATTGGACTTAGCCATGACTATGGGTGGAATTCTAGCAGGAGTTCCTTTGCATATTAGGTCACATGCCCTTGATGTAGCCAATCATCCAAGAGCTTACCAGACTCTTTTTTGTAAGCTCTTGGAGGATTGGCTACATCAGGGATGTATGGCTAATATGCAAAGGAGTTCCTGCTAGAATTCTACCCCTGGCCATGACTAGCTTTAATTTTAAAGCAAAGAATCCTGGCTGTTGCAAGACAGCATGATCTATCTCAGATTAAATGTTATCTTCCATGTACTGAGAACTTAAACCAAGTTATAATGATGCCATATTTACAGAATCTTGACAAAGCTGATTATAGATGAGCATTTACCCTATTGAGAATGGATGTGTTACCCTCAACGGTTACAGAGGGCAAACACAAAAAATGTCCCTATGAAGAAAGACTGTATCTGTAATGAGGGGAGGCTAGAGACAAGGGAACATGTGCTTTTTGAGTGCAAACTTTACCAGAACATTTGAGTGATTTATACAACACTGATTTGTAGCCAGTTTCCAGGGAGAAACATAAGATTTTATTTAGATAAGCTTTTAGCGGATAGAGACCAGGAAATTTACCTTAAAGGTGTTATCATTTACAGTACAGGCCATAAAATATTGGAAACAGCTGATAGGTGGAAATACTTAATTTTTTAAGCCTAATATTTTAGACCTGAAAATTTGCCCAATTTTAAATTATGTTTATCTTGAGTTGTACATTTTGTTATATGGATGATAAGCTGCTTTGTATGTTATTCGATGGGTCTTTGACCATATGAAACATTGACGATGATGACTAGCTTTAATTGGGCTGAAGGTATAAGACATATGCGTGAAACAGAATCAGAATAACTAAGCAAAGAATTATATTATCTCCAATGTTCACTCTAAGCGGAGTTAGTGTGAGCTAGCTCACAGTTTTTTATTCTCTGGCTCACACATTTTTTTCTTAGCTCAGGAAAAACAGCCCCAGAGCAAACTAATTTATGTGGTAGCTCACAACTTTAATGCCAGTAGCTCATGAAATAGAATTTTTGCTCACAAGAGTCCACAGCTTAGAGGGAGTATTGATTATTTCCAGTTTCAATAAGGGCCAAAAAGAAGAGTTGTAAGAGGTATGTGAGCTGTTTTTGTTTTGTTTTTTAATTTGAAATGCAGATGTGGGTGGGTGTTTACGAATTTGCCTGCAGCAATGGCAGGAGGGGAGGGTGTGTGCACAATTCCCTCTCTCCACTTGCTGTTCTTCAAACAAAAGTTATCCCTCGTCTTCTTTTCCCCTCACAAGAATAAAATAGAGCTTCAGTGCCTTCTGTATCTTTTCCCATCTGGACCTGAGAATTCATAGTATTCTTGCAAGACAGAAACTTTTGCAATGCTCTTTTTTTTTTTTATCCTTGACCATACAAGTATTATGTGAAATCCAACTGGAAGGAAAAGTAAATAAATGCCCTACAGTGCAATCCTAAGAACACTTTCCCAGGAATAAGCTCCACTGAACAGACTTGAGTAGAAAGGATTCTGAGCAGATCTGCTTTGGACTGCTTTCATACTCTAGTGTATTCTTGCTCCCTGGATATTTTTCATTTGAATGTCTCTGAAAGGCTTAAAGAACCCCAAGTCTCCATCAATTTCTCTGGGTAAAGCCTGTAACAAAATTTTTGGTTCACAAAAGTTGAGGTTCAGGAAACAGACAGTGAAGTCTGAAGTCTTTCAAAACTGGACTTGGCCTCATAGCTATTTCTTTCTTCACCTCCTGAGTTCCATGAATAACAGATTAATCAAGAAAGCTGTTAGGCAGACATTATAAATTCATTTTAAAGAGTAATTTTGCTTTTGTTCAGACAAAGAAGGAGACAAAGAAATTCAAACTGCAAAACAGAATTTCTAAGCACCTCTGTCTGCAAAACTGCAACATCTTTGAGATTTTAAACTTTTAGGGCATAATCTGTCAGCATCCTCCCTTCTCCTTGTGCCATTCCTGTGTACACGGTTCTCTGAGAGCCAGTTTGGTGTAGTGGTTAAGTGTGCGGACTCTTATCTGGGAGAACCGGGTTTGATTCCCCACTCCTCCACTTGCACCTGCTGGAATGGCCTTGGGTTAGCCATAGCTCTGGCAGAGGTTGTCCTTGAAAGGGAGTTTCTGTGAGAGTTCTCTCAGCCCCACCCTCCTCACAGGGTGTCTGTTGTGGGGGGGAGAAGATATAGGAGATTGTAAGCCGCTCTGAGTCTCTGATTCAGAGAGAAGGGCGGGGTATAAATCTGCAATTCTTCTTCTCTGGGTGGCTTCCTTCCTCATCCACCTTCCTCCTTGCTGTGCATGAGCTCTAGAGCGTGCCTAAGGGTGCACACAGGGCATAATGGATTGTGCCTTTTGTCCAAATGTTTATGTACTTTATGGTCCTCTTTAATCATTAAGTTATTTACGCCTAAGAATGTTCTAAGAAGGTATTATACAAGATGTACGTTTTTTTCACCCATTCTGTTCAATAAGGGAACTAAAGTCACTTGCCCAAGATTAATTCTGGTTGGAGCGGGAATCAAATATAAAAGCAACAGACAGAACGTATTTCTGCCTTTTTACAGTTGGGACAAAAACTTTAGAAAGTTAATAAAGCCTTCAGAGCAACTTGCTTTAGGGCAGGAGGGAAGTTCGATCTTTCCACACATATCAATTTCTAATTTCAATCACCACTTGAGCAGAGGCTGAGCACCAATTCTCTGGGCCCTGTACAGACTTGTTATAAGCCCCTCCTCCTGCACAATTCTATCCCATACATATAATGTCAATTAATTACAACAGGGAGGAAAGTAACCTACACTGTATCATGGCAATGGTCTTACATCTTGGGGCTGGGCCCTTGAATTCAAGGGGCTGCGGCTCAGCAGGTATAGCACATGCTGTGAATACAGGCCTCAGGTTCAATCCTGAGCAGGACAGGGCCGGCACCCCCCTATCGGAAATGTCACAGAGTCACATGGGGGTACCCAATTTGGTGCCCCCAGAAGGCTGGTGGCCCTGGTGATCACCTAGTCTGCCTAGTGGCTAGGCCAGTCCTGGTCCTGGGCATCTTCAATTAAAGGATATCAGGCAGCAAACAACAGGGAAGACTTTGACTGAGGAGTGGGAGAGCTACTGCTAGGCAGACTAACAGGCTGATAGTATAAGGCAGCTTCATATGTCCACGTGGTAAGCAGTTAGGGTTGCCAATCCCCAGGTGGGGGCAGGGGATCCCCCTGTTTGGAGGCCCTCCCCCCGCTTCAGAGTTGTCGGAAAGCGGAGGGAGGGGAGGGAAATGTCTGCTGGGAACTCTATTATTCCCTATGGAGATTTATTCCCATAGAAAATCATGGAGAATTGATCCACGGGTATCTGGGGCTCTGGGGGGGCTGTTTTTTGGGGTAAAGGAACCAAATTTTCAGTATAGCATCTAGTGCCTCTCCCCAAAATACCCCCCAAGTTTCAAAAAGATTATCCAGGGGGTCCAATTCTATGAGCCCCAAAAGAATGTGCCCCTATCCATTATTTCCTATGGAAGGAAGGAATTGAAAAGGTGTGCCGTCCCTTTAAATGTGATGGCCAGAACTCCCTTTGGAGTTCAATTATGCTTGTCACAGCCTTGATCTTGGCTCCACCCCTAATGTCTCCTGGCTCCACCCCCCAAAGTCTCCTGGCTCTACCCCCAAAGTCCCCAGATATTTCTTGAATTGGACTTGGCAACCCTATAAGCAGTGGAAGTCGATTTCATTTAGGACTGCATTTGATTTGGTTTTTTTATTTGTTGGCAGTTCTAATTGAGATTTCAAATTGCGGTCTTTTGAAATAACTTTTATTTCCATTGTACGCCACCATGAGTTCCACAAGGTAGAAAGGTACCTAATAAATGTTTTTTTAAAAAATAAATGGTAAAGTGGACCCATGCTTATAGCCTGCAACCAAGCCGCTTTCTCTCCAAGGACTACCCCCCAACATGGGATCCCCAGGTACATGTTTCCTAAGGTAAACTTTTAGCTCCACCCTAGAAGGAAACGAAAACTTAGTTTGTAGTTCAGCAACAGACTTGCTGAGAAATCAATACCTACCAGCACTTTCCCGGTTTCTGTATCCCAGGCCTTCAGCGTTTTATCGTATGATGCTGTTATCAACCTAAGAACGATGTGCAAAAGAGCAAAATCAATTCTTGATACATGTGCTTCACGGGGCTTTTGTTGTAGAAAAAGCCCAGCAGGAACTCATTTGCATGTTAGGCCACACAACTGATGTCGCCATTGTTTCACATAGGGTTTTGGTAGAAAAAACCCAGCAGGAATCCTTTGCATATTAGGCCACAACCCCTGGCACCAAGCCAGCCGGAACTGCATTCCTGTGCATTCCTGCTCAAAAAAAAAGCCTTAGTGCTTCACGTTTTCTTCTGTTTGGGGGGCTGTAGTGGGAGAATGAAAGTGCCAGCAATTGCTGCAGATCTCGTAAGACCTTGGAAGCTAAGCACAGTCAGCATGAGTTAGATGGGAGACCACTAAGGAAGTCTAGGAGAGGCAAGCAATGGCAAACAGCCTTTGTTAATCTCTTGGTTGGAAAACCCGATGGGGTTGCTTCAGGGGTTGTTTTGTAGAAAAATAGGTGGTGGAGTTCATCCAGGGATTGTTATGCAGCTGTGCCTTCTATTCACTGGACAAGGTGGGGAGGAGGAGGAGGAACTGTCAGACAGGACCGGATCGGGGGGGGGGGGGAGGCAGAGGGGGGTGCTTGCCCTGGGCACCGACGGGGGGGCACCAAATTGGGTATGGAGTCCAATGTATTCTATGGGACTGTAAGATAGAATAGCCCATAAGGGGGCATCATTTTTTAATTTTGCCCCCTCTCAAAAAACATGTAGATCCGGTCCTGCCAATGTCAGAAAGGTTCAGGAGCTGTGCTACTGTGGGCTCCTGCTGAATCCGAGGCCTGGGTTGCTTTAAGATGGTTTCAACTTGATGGCACTTTACACACACACATTCAGACTTAATTGCCCTTTTACCTGTGTAGCAGGACACAGACCAATCCCCCCCCCCCCCATTCTGCACAGACTACCAGCTAGGGTTGCCAGGTCTGTGTTGGAAAATACTTTTGAGACTTTGGGGGGTGGATCCGGGAGGGCAGGGTTTGGGAGGGGAGGAGCCTCAGCATGGTACAATGCCATAGAATCCACCCTTCAAAGCAGCCATTTTCTCCAGGGAAGCTGATCTCTGCCGGCTGGAGATCAGTTGTAAAAGCAGAAGATACCTGGAGGCTGGAAACCCTACTACCAGTGAAGTCAACAGCAACAATAAGGGGGAAGTTCTGCCACCTTTTATCTTCCCTGAATGCCTGTGTCTTTCCAGGATACATGGCAGGCAGCAATGAAACAGGTGCCATGGGCAAGGAACGAGATGGAAAGCTGCCCGTTACTCAGCTGTCTGCTACATAGCGATCACACCTACAGGCACCCTGGGAGGACAAGAGAAACTGCTTGCAAAATTTGGTGTATAACTGAGCTTGCTTAATAGATCCTGTGATCATTTCACTTGGGTGTTTAGTAAAGTTTTAGCTGATAGGGAACCTCAACTTGTCACTCACTTTAGCTGTCTTCACAATGGGGCAAAGGTACCAGAAGTAGGGTTACCAAAGCTGAGTTAGCATGAACTAGCTCACACCTTTTTGTCTTTGAAGAAGAATTGCAGATTTATACTTCGCCCTTCTCTCTGAATCAGAGACTCAGAGCAGTTTACAATCTCCTTTATCTTCTCCCCCCACAACACATCCTGTGAGGTAGGTGGGGCTGAGAGGGCTCTCACAGCAGCTGCCCTTTCTAGGACAACCTCTGCAATAGCTATGGCTAACCCAAGGCCATTCCAGCAGGTGCAAATGGAGGAGTGGGGAATCAAACCTGGTTCTTCCAGATAAGAGTCCACGCACTTAACCACTACACCAAACTTAGCTCAGGAAAAATGTCCCCAGAGCACAATAGTTCACAACTTTAATGCCAGTAGCTCACAAGACTCTGAAGCTTGGAACATTGGTTACCTACAGTTTGGGGGGGGGGGGGGGGAGAATTCCTGTCCTTCAATGGGATGTTCTATACCAGGTGATGTTACTTACCTCCATGCCATGAAAAGCTTCAGTTTCTCATTTCCAGATATTAAGGCCTCTGTTAAAGGGGCAGGACACTTTTTTCTCCAAGTTGTTGGCAACCCTGAGTGGGAGGGAGGGGGTTCTTCATCAAAGTGGAGGGTTTGCATGATCCAAGGCTGTGCTATTTCAAAGGGAAGGTTTTAACAGCTCACTGTTTTCCTGACTTGAAAGTGGATTCAGAGTCATTATCAGTAACATCTTAATAACACTTTCCTAGGAGAAAGCCCCACTGGATTCAGAGTAGAGATCTCTTTAGGATCGTTCTCTAAAGTATGTATGCAGTCACAGATATGAAGACCGGGGGGGGGGGGGGGGGGGCGTTGTGTGTGTGTGTAATTTCCTAATAGCTAATGTTGCTTGGTAACCCTTTTATCATTTACACAGCAGTAGAAAACCACAAAGTCACATTATACAGTAAAACCATTCAATAGCATTGACCAAAGCCTAGAAAAATTTCTTTGTAAGAGGTACTTATATCTACTGTAATAACAGTTTATTTTTAAGACCGAAATAGCATTTCTTCCTGAAGTTCCCAGATCCTGTGTATCAAAATAACCTTTTTAAAAAAAACCCAAACTAGTATAATAACATGCCTATCACTGTATACACATTTTTCATAAAACAGTTAAAATCAACTGCAATAATAAACATCAGGAGGCAAGAAATTTCAAATACTGATTTCCTGACAGCCAGAAAGGCAATTTTATTATGACAAGTTTTTGCAAGCCCTCAAATTTATAGCTCGATTAGGTTGCTAAAGTCTCTTATATTTCAATTAATATGTCATAATGCAAAATTGCTGCGGTCATGTATGTGTGCTGATATATTTTTTCATTAAAAGCAGTTTAAAGAGTGCTTTGCAGAAACTAAACTTAACCCTCTCCTGACTCTACCAAAATTTGCCAGCAGTTCTACAGATACCAGATTTTTCAGCAGCAAGGCAAATAAGTGCAAAGTACTTCTTCACCAAAAGAGTAATTAACAAGTGGGGTTCACCGCCGCAAGAAGTGGCGGCAGCTATAAGTACAGAAAGCTTCAAAAAGGGACTGGATAAACATATGGAGTGACTATTAGCCACAATGTATAGATGGAATACTATTCAAGGGGCAGAGATGCTCTATATTCTTGGGGGTTGGGGGGCAACAGCGGGAGGGCTTCTGGAGTTCTGGCTCTACTGGGAGACCTTCCAATGGCACCTGGATTTTGGCCACTGTGTGCCACAGAGTGTTGGACTGGATGGGCTGCTGGCCTGATCCAGCTCTTAAATTCTTACATTCTAAAGGCAAAGGAAGATCAGCTTCTTACAAAGTACGCAATCCAGCCTGCCAGTGCACCCAAGTCCAGACATTACAAGGCAACAAATGTCATGCCAGTCCCTGAAAACCATGACCATGTAATTTCTTTGCTCAGGTACTGATTCCTGTAGTTCTGGTTTGCTTCCTTCTCTCACTTTTGGTTTCTGGCTGGAGCACCAAACTGGGACAAGGAGGATATAGCTCTGCAGACACAAGGTCTTTGTTCACTGGCTTGCACACAAGCTGCAATAAGGTAAACTGCCAGAGGGACTTTATTACCCTACTAACATGAAGAGGGGAGTAGATGTAAAATTTGTAAACTGGGACAGATCTGCAAGTGATGCTTATTTCTTTCCTACCTGCCACAAGTAAACCTGTACAAAGTTCTGGGATTATTATTATTTTCCTTTGTATTATAGGCAGCTTTGCCTGCCTCTCCATGTATCCTTCCAACTTGTTCCAGCCTTCATCTCCTCTATACATACTCAGTATCAGCATGTGTTTGGCAAGCTTGATGTCATAATGCATGCTGATCATGGAACTACACAAAACTTGTCATACATCCCACACAGATTACTTTCCAATGGAAAAAAATGCATGAATGTCCTCATAAAACTGTAGGCCTAATGAATGAAACAGGGATTTTCTTATAAATTTTGCTGGGCAGGGTTATATTTTTATTTTCTAAGGCTACATAAAGTCCTTAAGGACACTTCCCTGGGAGTAAAAGCCCCTCTTGATATAGGATTTATTTCCAAGGAAACTTGCTTGGGATTGCTACCTTTTGTAATCATTTTTCCTAAAATCTGGTAAAAAGGTGCAATTCAGTTCAACACATAGCCATTACTGTTGCATTATTCATTCACCTTTTGTTATCCGGACTAAGGCAGCATTCTGAAATGGGTCCCACATGTTCTTCCTTAAAGGACTGGATAGGGACACTTTGAGTGATATCCTTCAGTAAATTTAGAGAGTCTTTATTACAATCCAGCATGTTAAGATAATAAAACAATAATCACTATAAAATACTAATTAGCAACACAAGTATCTCATTAGAATATTCCTAACAGCTCAGCTTATAAAGGGAGTACAGAATTGGGGGCTTTGAATGCCAAAATTAATCCGAATAGTGTTTTCTCTCCAAAACAGACCAATACAGGATACTTAAAGGAAAATGAACCACATACAACACAGGTGTTTTTTATTCCCTACCATCCACTCCAGTTTTCCAGTATCTTGGGTCCAAGACCATAAATAAAACAAAACTGCATATTTTTAATGGATAATCATTAATACCACCTGCTAAGAACTTGTCTAGTCTACTTTGAATACAATGACCCATCATTAAATTTTCTGCAAGTGAGATCTGCAAACCAACTGTTAAGAAGTAGAAAAAGCTGCCATTTCAATTAAGCAAGTGCCATGGTTTCAAATATATTAAAATAATCTGTTTTCAACTTTCACTAATGACTCACTCAACCTTTGTTTAGATCTGATAATTATTGCTGAGAGTTTAAAACAGTGAGATTCATTGCTTCAGGTTTGTGACAGCTTACCCAGAGTTTCACCGTACCATCGCAGGAGCCTGAAATAATTTTTGTATCATCAAAACAGAAATGACAGGAGGTCACGGCATCTGAGTGTCCTTTTAAAACCTTACAATGAATCTAGAAATGAACAGAACAAAGACTTCATTCTTATCTGCCCTGCTTTGTTTTTAGATACATGAGTCTAAAAGCGCATTATTAAGTTACAATAACCTACGTAATTAGAAATAACTTCTGTTCTCCTACACAGTATTCATGCCTGTTCTCTCTCACGCAATCTCACATGAAACCTGGATGCTGCCTGCTTCCACAAAACATCCATAAGTCTGCATAAAATGCTACCTTACTAGGGAGATGTTTTACATAAAGGGTTCTCCAAATCGAGTTTCCTTGTTGGGGCAGTTTTTTTGGAGAGAATTATTTCTTATTCAGAGGGCCAGCTATCAGCATTGTTACCATATCCGAAGCTTACCCAGGAGAACAGAACAAAAAAAATGGTTTGTTACTTTGAACACATGAATTTTCCTTATACTGAATCAAAATCCGTTGATCCATCAATGTCAGTATCATCTACTCAGACTGGTAGTGGCTCTCCAGGGTCTCAGGCAGAAGTTTTTCTCATCACCTGCTTTAAAGCAGCACACATCTCAACTTGATTGAAATATGTCAAAAACTAACCATCCCCTTCCAGCTTGAGGTTAGGCCCCCCCAAAGCAGGCTGAGAAATAGTGTAGGTACAGTGGTTAGACTAGGATCTGGGAAACTCAGCTTCAAATGGCCAATGCCATGCTGGGAATTATTAGGAAGGGAATTGAAAACAAATCAGCCAGTATCATAATGCCCCTGTAGAAATCGATGGTGTGGTCTCATTTGGAATACTGTGTACAATTCTGGTCACTGCACCTCAAAAAGGATATTTTAGCATTGGAAAAAGTGCAGAAAAGGGCAACCAGAATGATTAAAGGTTTGGAACACTTTCCCTAAGAAAAAAGGTTAAAACGCTTGGGGCGCTTTAGCTTAGAGAAACGTCGACTTAGGGGTGACATGATAGAGGTTTACAAGATTATGCATGGGATGGAGAAAGCAGAGAAAGAAGTACTTTTCTCCCTTTCTCACAATACAAGAACTCGTGGGCATTCAATGAAATTGCTGTGCAGTCAGGTTAAAATGGATAAAAGGAAGTACTTCTTCACCCAAAGGGTGATTAACATGTGGAATTCACTGCCACAGGAGGTGGTGGCAGCTACAAGCACAGCCAGCTTTAAGAGGGGATTGGATAAAAATATGGAGCAGAGGTCCACCAGTGGCTATTAGCCACAGTATATATATGTGTGTGTGTATTGGCCACTGTGTGACACAGAGTGTTGGCCTGGATGGGCCATTGGCCTGATCCAACATGGCTTCTCTTATGTTCAAAGCCCCACCCTTCCATGGAAGCTTGCTGAGTGGTCTCTCTCAACCTAACCTACCTCATAAGGATATTGTAAGGATAAAATGGTGCCTCTGGCTACTTGCTGGGGATTGTGGGGGGGGGGGGGGAGTTGCCAGATTCAGGTTGGAAAACTCCAGATTTGGGAATGGATCCTGAAGAAGCCAAGGGCCTCTAGGGTACAACCTCATAGAGCCCACCCTCCAGAGCGTGCATTTTCTTCAAGGGAATTGATCTCCATAATCTGGAGATTAAATATAATTCCAGGGGATCCCCAAGTACCACCTGGAGGCTGGCATCCCTACCTGTGGGCTATAGTACAGCAATAGTGTAACAGCCAACCATATGTTCATCCCTTGGAGCATCACCCCCCTCCCCCGCCCCTCTTTAGGTGTAACTTGACCCCCTAAATTCCACTTTCTCACGCACTGAAGCAGGCAAAGATTTCTACTCCTGGATTCTAACTTGTTATATTTTGCATACTTAACCCCTGCCCGCCCGCTATATGTGCTCATTGTATCGTCTGATGAAGTGTGCTTACATTCTGAATAAAACTTTGTTGGTCTTAAAGGCGCTACTGGACTCCAACTCTATTGCTTCAGACCAAGAGGGCTGCATTTTCAGATCGAGCTCTGGTCTGGGACCTGATCCAATATCCACTCCCCCCCCCCCCTACATTTCCCTCTTCCCATTCCCCCGTTAGTTGGTTGGTTGATCCTCATAGAAGAATCACACAGCTACTGTTTTGGGCGGTTTTCGGACCAACGCGGCAGGTTGCAGCCTCCCACCCCCGGTCTCTTCCGCCAGCGGCTGCTTCCCCACTCCTGCACCTTAGCGAGCCTGGCGTGATCCCTTTCTTCCTGGCGCGGCGAGACGGCCAAGGGGTCGACGGTGGTTCTCCGGTGCCTCCCCGGCGGAGCCATCCCTGCACAAGACCCGGCCGCAGCCTCCACCCGTCGCCTCGGAAACCCTCGGCTTCTTCCCCACAGGCCGCCGCCCCCTCGCAGGCCCTTAGCAACAGGCCGGGCGGGCTGCCTCGCTGCTCCTTTCGCCCCGCAGGCCTGACAGAAATTAACCCCCCTGTGCCTGCTTCGCGTCTTTTCGTTCTTCTCCAGTGAAATGTATTCATCACCCCTCCCCAAAGAAATCCCAAGGCACGATTCTGAGAACTATATAGCTCTATCCTAAAAGATTCGGGTGGATCGAAGTGGGCAGCCTCGTTGGTCTGAAGCAGTAGGAGACATTTTGAGTCCAGTGGGATCTTTTAGATCAGGGGTGGCCAATCTGTGGCTGAGGAGGCACATGTGGCTCTTTCATACCTATTGTGTGGCTCTCAAAACCCCACCACCGCATTGGCCAACTTGGAGAAGGCATTTGTCTCTTTAAATCACTTCTCTAAGCCAAGTCAGCCAGAGGCTTGGAGAATGCATTTAAAGTTGCTTTCTTTCCACCTCTTCTTCCCTCCATTCCTACCATCTATTTGCCTGCCTGCCTGCCTTGTGGCTCTTACACATCTGATGTTCATGTCTTGCAACTCTCAAACACTTGGCATTGATTCTATGTGGCTCTTAAGTTAAGCATGTTGTTTGGCCACCCCAGTTTTAAGTCAACGAAAGTTTATTGTGAATTTTTGTGTGCAGGCACACTTCCTCAAATACATTCAGAGCTTTTTTCCCCTAGGGAACACCCTGGAACAGAGTTCTGGAGCCTCTTTGTGGAAACAAAATTATAACAAAATTATCTAAAAGTTCATGAGGGGCACCAGGAAAGCATGACAGCCTTTGATCCAAAAAAGTATGTTAAAACACGGTTGTTTCAAGGTCATCATTCAGTGTTAGTCACCAAAAAGCAACCCCCCCCCAAAAAACTGAGGAAGTTGGTGACATGTCTAAAGTTTGGAAACTGTTTTAATGTAGATATGAGTCTATGGTGTATGAAAATTATAGTTTCAAAGAATCCCATGTGCTTCTACTTTATTTCTCTCATGACAGTTCCAGCACCACTTTTTCCAGGGGTGGGGGAAAGCCCTGGATACAAGTTCACGGCTAGTTATTGCAGTTTAGTCTTTGCATATGTCAAAACATCTTCATTGAGCTGTATGTTAGTTTGCTGTTCACCTATGTAGATACATCTGCCTATATATGTATGAACTCTTAACAAGGCTGGTGTGTGGGAGTAGGCCATGTAGGCGGCTGCCTAAGGCGCTGCATGGCCTATGGGGCACCCTAGGTGCCCTCTCCCCACACACCAGCTGCCCCGCAGCGTCTTTCCCCTTGGGTGGAGGAAAAAGGCAGCTTAGCCTTGCTCCCAGGCTGCCTTCCCTTGCTCCCAGGCTGCCTTCCCTTGCACGCTGGGACCCCACGCTGCCTCTTTCCCCGTCTGAGACTTTCTTGTGCTGTGGGAAAAGTCGAGCGGGGGGTGGGCATTTGCATGGAGGGCTCAAGAGGAGCCCTCCGTGCAAACCAGGCCATTTGGCCCCGCTGGGCTTCTCCATGCTGTGGGGAGGTCGAGTGGGGGGGAGGTGTTTGAGGAGCCCTCCCTGCAAACGGCCCACATTTGGGTGGGTGCTGAGGGCCCTCCCCCACTGGAGGAGGGGGGGGTGGAGCCTTGCCGGGGGCAGCAAAAGCCTAAGTTTCATTTCTATGTATCTGAAGAAATGTGCCAGCACATGAAAACTCATACCTTGAATAAACTGTTGTTGGTCTTAAAGGTGCCACTGGACTCAAAATTTGCTAAGATTCCATTGGGGAGCTTTGCTGGTCTAAAACAACACAATGAAGTTTGTGTCCAATGGCACCTTTAAGACCAACAAAGTTTAATCCTGGGTATAAGCTTTTGTGTGCATACACAAGTCTTCTTTATTACCTGAAAATGCATGCACACTAAAGCTTATACCCAAAATTAAACTTTGATCTGGACTCAAACTTTATCCTAAACAAAGTTACACACTTCTAAGCCCACCTGACTTCTATGAACTTGGAAGGGTATACCTCTGCTTAGGATAACACCAGTGTTCCCTCTAAGCTGAGTTAGCGTGAGCTAGCTCACAGATTTTTAGCCTCCAGCTCACATTTTTGTCTTAGCTCGTTAAGGATGACCCCAGAGCATGCTAATTTATGCAGTAGCTCACAACTTTAATGCCAGTAGCTCACAAAGTTGAATTTTTGCTCACAAGATGCTGCAGTTTACAGGAAACATTGGATAGCAGTTTTATTTTTGCTCTGCTGGGCTAGTCGCCAACCTCAAGTTTGGACCAGGAGACCGCCAAGAATTACAGCTCATCTCCAGCCTTGAGAGATCAGTTCCCCTGGAGAAAATAACAGCTGTTGAGAGGGTAGAGGCTGCAGAATTATAACCTGCTGAGGTTCCCTCCCCTCTCAGGCTCCATCCTGAAAATCTCCATGTATTTACCAGCATAGTTGGCAACCTAATGTTCTGCCCCAAATGGCCAACATCAGCAGAGGAAAGATTTTGAGGCTGAGTAAGACTTAACAAAGCAGTTGTGTGGGGAGTGGGAGGTATATGGCAGGTGTCAAAACAGCCTCCCCACTGAACAGGAGGCTGGAAGAGTATAACCCAACTTTCCTACCTCTCCCCTTGGAATGCCAGCCTTCAGGTGGGGCCTGAGGATCCCCCAGAATTGCAGATCTGCAAACTGCAGAAATCAGTTCCCATGGAAAAAATGGTTTGCAGAGTGGACTCTGTTGCATTGTATTTCAGTGAAGTCCCTGTTCTCCCTAGGTTCCACCTCCAAATCCTCAAGAGTTCCCCAAACTGGATCTGGCAACCCTCCCCCTCCCCCCATCACCGCTGGTGACCAGAGGGGATTTGGCAACCCTACTCTCCCGCCCCCGCCATCATTTCCCCTCTCTCAGTGGATACTCAGGAACACGATGAGGCTCAAAGTTGTTGGTAGGCTAGAGTGCAGATTCCCCACAAACTACCACTCGAGTCTCTTTTATATGATATACTGCTTTTGTCTTTTAATCCTTTTAAGCTAAAGATTGCTGGGATCTCCGCTTGTTTGTCCTGTGGTAATATCTTGCTCCCACTCACAGACCTTTCTATGGTATTATACCAATCCACTCTCTTGTAGCAATTTCTCCCATCCTATCTTCCTAGTCTTGAGGTCCACCACAAGCAATGTATCAGTTACACCACTCTGGAAACCTTTCAAGTACAGATTGGCTTTATTAAAACATAACCCACTGGCACTTTCCGCTACAAAATAAGGCAATATAAAGCAATGCTATTGTTGGACCAAGCAGCAAGTCCGCTGGTCTAAAAGGTGGTTTAACACATGATCAATCATTCTTCCAACAAAGAATATTTGCTATAAAATGCATTTAATTTTTCTTCAGTTTAGCAAACTACATGCAACAGACTTGGAAGGAGAATCAAACATGAAAATCTCAACGGAAACACCAACAGTGCCACTCTAGGCAAAGTTATACCAACTACTGTATTTAGGGTGTTTTTACATTCAGTTTGATCCAGAGTTTTAGTTTTCAAATCGCCTGTCACTGTTCTGCTTTAATGATTTTTCTTTTACATTTAAGTGTTTCAATTGGGGGGGGGGGTGTCTCTGATCAGAGGGCAGCCGGAATACCAGTGCTTAGTTAAATGTATAGGATTGCTTGGAAATCATGTCAACACTGCAAAAACAATACAAATTTAAATTACTAGATGAGGCAAGTGATGATCAATACAAGAGCTCCTGGGCATTCAATGAAATTGCTGAGCAGTTGGGTTAGAATGGATAAAAGGAAGTACTTCTTCACCCAAAGGATGATTAACATGTGGAATTCATTGCCACAGGAGGTGGTGGCGGCTACAAGCATAGCCAGCTTTAAGAGGGAATTGGATAAAAATATGGAGCAAAGGTCCATCAGTGGCTATTAACCACAGTATATATGTGTGTGTGTGTATACACACATATATTGGCCACTGTGTGACACAGAGTGTTGGACTGGATGGGCCACTGGCCTGATCCAACATGGCTTCTCTTATGTTCTTATGAGAACGTTAGGTAATGTAAAAGGTGAGTTTCCAATGCAGTGACAGAGAGTCACAAACTGTCAGTGTAAAAACACCCCTAGATAGTTATAACTGTGTTTACAATGGCACTGTAAAGCCCCAGACCAGAGAAAGCTGGTCACATGTGAATAATAATTTAACTTGTTGAAAATAATACTTTTTCTGAGCTTCAGTATTCATTGTAAAAAAAATACTGCTGAACTAGAATTACTTGAACAGACAACTTTGTTTTCCCAAACAGGTTTTATTTGTTCTGCATGTTTTAGATTTTTTTTTTTTAAATTAGATGCCTTGGAGGTATTCTCCCCCCAACCCAAAAGGTGGGATATAAATATTTTAATAAAATGATTTTTCTGGAAATAACTTTTAAGGCATTAGACATAGGATTGGTAAATTCCTTTTATTAAAATTTACCCATGCTCATCTTCATTAAAATGCATACCCTGCATGATTCTTTTAATATTAGAATATTTAAAGTCAGATGAGAAACTGAATTTTTCCCAACTTTCTGTATTTCATCTGGTTTTTAATTAGGAAATGTCACAAAAGTAGCATGTTTTAATGCTATCAAATTCAACATAAATACAGTATTTACAGGACATTAAATTGTTGATCTGCCATCACAGAGGAGATCTATTTTGATCAAAGATGTATGATGTCCAAAATCCAAGCTAGTGTTTGACCAGGGGAAGATGTTTAAGCCTAAAAAAGAAAAGGATGGAAAATATTTGAATGACAATTGTAAAAGCTACATCCATATAATACCCTCTGGCCAAAAGTCAAGGCCCAGCCAAAATTGCCAGCTGAATTATGCTTCTGTTTCCCTATCAGGCAAAGTAAGATGATCTAAATACTAAAGTGTATTCAAAATACCAGTTTGAACTAGTGCAGGCATGCCTATCTACACCTAAATATATGAAAGTATTTCTATTGTTTCTACTGTGATTAGGCTTTTTCTTCAAGCAAATTTAAGCTCCGACGTTCAGTCAATTAATTGCCTGGTTCTTACTCAATGACTACACAAATTAGCTTGAGAGTGTATATTCAGCTTTGGAGCACAACCATTATAATGGTAAGATCACAATCTTCTTGATTACATACCTAGTAATTATGGATGCAGAGAAGTAATTATGCTGACTCTCCAAATAATGTCTTCAGCCAATCTTTGTGAAGAAACAAAATTAAGCTGACCTAATATGGGAACTGGAAGTATAGTTTTGCAGCCAACTATACTTTTGCAGCCAAATATCTGCAAACATCTTTATCCCTATTTTTGCAGGCAATTTTTTTAAGGTGGCAAACCGGTGAGAGAACTTGAAGTCTTGCCCCTTGCAAATGTGTCTGAAATGTTATTGTAGAGGAAGGGTTTGGAGTAACATAGTAGCAGTTGGAAGAAAGCACTTCCCTTCTCACTGTTTTTTCAGCTTCAAATTGCGCTACCCTACATCAGAATCTTGCAGAATTTCCACAGGTATGTAATTATCATTTAGAACTTTTTCACTCATTCAAAATTCATACAGTGAATGCACAGAGGCAGAAGCAAATTGTGGCTACACACTCCACCTCTGATCTACTAGAAGAAGCATGGCATAGCTGATAGATTGGGGGAGTAGGATCCTGAGACACCAGGATATGAACCCTTTTCTTCTACCAAGGAAACTTGCTGAGTGACGCTGAACCCTTCATGAACTTTCAGCAGGGCCTACCCCACAGGTTGGTGGTTGTGAGAAAATGAAGCAGACAAGAACAATGCCCTAAATCACCCTAAGTCCAAAATGGGGGAGAAAAACTGGGATATAATAAATGCATCTGACCTATGTCCCAGAAGGTTGGACCAGGACCAATGGATTGAAATTAAAGCAAACGAGTTTTTGACTAAACATTAGCAAGAATTTCCTGATGGTTAGAGCGGTTCCTCAGTGGAACAGGCTTCCTTAGGAGGTGGTGGGCTCTCCTTCTTTGGAGGTTTTTAAAAAGAGACAATCTGACAGCAATGTCGATTCTGTGAACTTAGGTAGATCAGGAGAAGGAGGACAGGAAGAGCTGCATCAGAGCTTAGTTCTCATGGCACTTTCTTATACACCCAGGGAAATGTTGTTCGCCACTTTAGGGTCAGGCCACAATTTGTCTCCAGGCCACTTTAGCCAGGGATTTGCTGAAGGTTTGTTGTTACTGGTTTTGCCATCTTCTGGGCATGGAGGAGGTGTCAGTGGTGGTGTATGGGGGGAGATATCTGTGAATTTCCTGCATTGCTCAGAGGTTTGGACTAAATGGCCCTGGAGGTACCTTCCAACTCTATGATTCTGTGATGTGTGGGCTTTCTGGGGTGACAGAAAAGTGGCATATACTCTGATGAAGTAAATCTGAAGGGTTTTTTATAGCACTGATGTGCACACAAGTGAGCTTTGACAAAGTTATCTCAATGCAAATGGAAACCTCAGGGGCCCAACTGCATAAAGGCAGCCAAGCTGTGTTTCTCGCGACAGCACCTGGTTTGGGGCCACAGTGTGACACAGAGAGTTGGCTTGGATGGGCCACTGGCCTGCTCCAACCTGGCTTCTCTTGTATTCTTATGAACTGCTACCTTCGTAAAAGCTCCTGTGGGGGTATATTGAAGGTCTCTTCTTCGCTGTGGCTTTCGCTGCTGTTGGCAGAGTCTGAACCACTGGTCTTCTCAGATTTCTTATTCTTATGCTTGCTCTTATGTTT